>NC_081409.1:889221863-889968113 GCF_030272615.1 Cryptomeria japonica
GTTGTTGATGCACTAAGAACATTAATTGAATTTTTTTGGCATGACAACACGGGTTTCACCCAACCAAAGAGATGTTGTTAGAAGGCAAATTGGGTCTACAAATCATGAGCCACATGCCAAACACTATTTGGATATGACTCAAACTAAATTTTATGAAAGATTCCTTCAAAATTTTCCTCAAATAAGAATTTCTCAAAGATTTTTTGAAATGAAAAAACCTTTTTATATTAAGATTAATCATGTATGCACCACGTGTTGTTGTAGGATACATATTGAATTTTCCATGCACTACGATATTTTTCATCATATTTGTTCTACTTTTCACACTAAGAATGTTTTGCAGATAATGCAATATACAAGCACCTCCTAAGTCGGTAAGAGAATTTATTTCAAGTGTGCTATGTAATAGACATGATGGTTGTATTTATTATAAGATGCCTTGTTTGGAAGGTTCTTGTGCTATATGTGGTGGTTTGCAACGTTTACCAAGATGCATACATTTGGAGAGCACACATGAAATTGGTACGAAACTAGTTTCTTTCAGAAAATACAAGACAGTCACATATGGAGTTAAAGATGGAAAAGATTTGAAGAAATGTGAGCTAGTGAAAAATGATATATATGTAGCTAAATTTATGAAAATGTTTCAAGAGAAACTAGTTTATGAGTACATAGCACATACACATAGAGCTTGATGGTTAGATAAGCAATTCAAGTTATGTAAGGACACATTTCCTCTTGGCACCATTGTCTCTATCATTGATTTCACTGAGAATTATACTCTACAACCTCAAAATGAAGTGCAATCTATGTATTATCACTCTACACAAGTTTCTATTTTTGTACACATAGCATTCATGTATGCAGGTGATAGCACATAGGAGGATAGAAAGGTTGTAAGAGAGTATCACTTCTACATAAGTGATGATCATACTCATTCATCAGAGTTTATACAAGGATGCTTTAAAGTTTTCTATGATAGTTTAAGGAAAAGGAACATACGATACAACTGACACTTAATATGGTCAGATAATTGCACTGCAGAATTCAAGAATGCAAGGATGTTTTATTGGTTGACAAGGATGCATATGACAAGTATGTGTACAATTTTTTTGGAATTTCACTGAGGCTGGACATGGTAAGGGAGAGCATGATGGTGCATGAGCATGTGTGAAAAGAGCCCTAGCTAGAGAAGAATTGAAGTACGAAGGTGGTGCCTAGTTGATAGATGCAGAAAACAATTGTGCGATGGTGTAAGTCTATGACAGGTCCATGTACGTCAATGGTTCATAGATATTTTTGGTTGATCACTGAATCTAACATTGAAAACTATCTAGATTGTTGTATAGTTGCAAGATCGAGTGACATACACTCATTTATGAGTTCAAATTCAAGTTCACTAGTAATTTATATGAGACAGATGGTATGTTGTTGCTCTTCATGCATGTATTGTTTGTGGGAAGAATGTGAATCACAAGAGTGGGTTGACAAATGGTCTTGTAGATCGTTGGTTCCCATTGATTCATATCAAATTCCAAAAGCACTACAACTGATCCAAATGGAGACATCAGTGGATTTTGACCATGTATCCGACCTAGTGGATTTAGGTGATTTTTTGAGTTAATTTTTTTGCAAGTATTCTTTTTGGTTCATTTTGTTGTACATGATACTTTATTTTTGGTATTAATTAACACTTTATAAAATGGAGGTCATGTGTATGCAGTTGTTGCAGAAGAGAACAATGAAGAAGGAATGGATTACTATTTGTGTCATTGTGTTGAGCCAAAAAGAAAATTGACAACCACAATCATTGATGGAGAGGGTATTGAGTACCCAATAGGGTCTGTTGTCGTGACAGGAACATGGCTTCAGAGACACCCTATCAAGAATTTTGATGTTTGGTTGTTCGAGGACTTTGAAACACACAGACATATTCTTCATTTCTCTAATCTTGTTGTTGAAACAAATATTCATTTGATGAAGTATCATGGTAGACCTCATAACAAGATTTTATGGAAAGTTCGTGAATCTGACCACGAGGCAATACTTGACACAAAACAAGTTAGAGCCAATCCTGAAGGCTCACTTGATTGATTCTATGGTTCAGAGTAGAATGATTTTGAGAATTTTGTATAAATCATCGATGAATTGTTCTATATTCTTTTTTTGTATATATAAATGCCCATGAGCTGATTTTTACATGTTTAGGGGCATAATTTTGTATATTTAAATGGCAATGAGCTGATTTGTACATATGTACATGCCAAATTTTGTATATTAAATTGCGATGAGCTGAGTTGCACATATTGTAATGCCAAATTTTGTATAAAAGCCCATGAGATGATTTGTAAGACATTTTTTTGTATAATCAAATAGCCAAGAGCCGATTTGACCATATTTAGAGGCAAATTTTTGAATAATATGTGACAATGTTTTGTGACTATTTTGTGTGTCAATATTTTGTGACTATGTTTTGAGTATATGTGATGTGATAAGGTCAATCATGAGCATTCTTGATTCCTGTATAATCATGGAGAATTATTTGAGTCATTATTGGGTCATAGGGGTCATAGATTGAGACTAGATACAATTTGAGCAAAAATTGTCAAAAAAGTTGTCAAGCAACTTCTACATTGCGTCGATAGGGTATGATTCTCAATGTTTTGATGCTTTGGGATGCATGATAGAGGCATGCCTAGTGTAAAAATGCCCACCCAGATGGGCTCGTGATGTCGGTTTGTGCACACAACAAACCGAATCAATTCTAGCCAATCCTGCAACTTTGCATTGCATGCAACTGACAGTTTTTGCAGCAGGCAAAAAAATGCTACCAATTGAAAATGGATTTGAGTCATCAAAAACCGAGATAGGAAATTATAGAGGAGCCTCATGTGACCCCACAGGTTCAAACGGATCGACCATATGTGTCTTGGATTGGAAGAAATAGTCCATCAAATTTTGATAATTTTTTGAACTCACGGCACTTGAGAGATCACCTCAGTACGGTATGAATCTCGATGTTTCGACACTTTGGGATGCATGATAGGGGCATGCCTAGCATAAAATTTCCCACCCAGATGTGCTCGTGACGTCGGTTTGTGCACATGACAAACGGAATCAATTCTAGCCAATCCTGCAACTGAAGGTTTTTGTAGTAGGAAAAAAATGCTACCAATTGAAAATGGCTCCGAGTCATCAAAAACTAAGATAGACCACTATAGAAGAGCCTCACATGACCCCACAAGTTCAAATAGATCGACCATATGTGTCCTGGATTGGAAGAAATAGTTCGTCAAATTTTGACAATTTTTTGGACTCATGGCACTTGAGAGATCGCCCCGGTACGGTATGATTCTCGACGTTCTGGCACTTTGGGATGCACAAAAGGGGAATTCCTAGCATAAAATTTCCCACCCAGAAGTGCTCATGACGTTGGTTTGTGCACATGACAAACCGAATCAATTCTAGCCAATCTTGCAACTTTGCATTACATGCAACTGATGATTTTTGCAGCAGGCAAAAAAATGCTACCAATTGAAAATGGCTCCAAGTCATCAAAAAATGAGATAGGACATTATAGAGGAGCCTCACATGACCCCATGGGTTCAAACGGATCGACCATATGTGTCCTAAATTGGAAGAAACAGTTTGTCAAAATTTGACAATTTTTTGGACTCATGGCACTTGAGAGATCGCCCTAGTATGGTATGACTCTTGACGTTCCAATGCTTTGGGATGCATGACAAGGGCATTCCTAGCATAAATCTACCATCCTAGATGCACTCATAACATTGGTTTGTGCACACGATGAGACAAATCAATTATAGCCAATCCTGCAGCTTTACATTGCATGCAATTGACAGTTTTTGCAGCAGGCGAAAAATGCTACCAACTGAAAATGGCTCTAAGTTGTCAAAAACTGAGATAAGCCATTGTAGAGGAGCCTCACATGACCCCATAGGTTCAAACAGATTGACCATATGTGTATTGAATTTGAAGAAATAGTCCGTCAAATTTTGACAATTTTTTGGACTTTGGGCACTTGAGAGATCACACCAGTATGGTATGACTCTTGACATTCCAGTGCTTTGGGATGCATGACATGGGCATGCCTAGCATAAACCTACCCACTCGGATGCACTCACAATGTCGATTTGTGCACACAACAAACAAAATTTGACCATTGCGAGCGTGAGTGTGGTCTCGCACCAAACACATATTGTTGTTTATATTCATATTGTCGATTTTTGTTGTTTATATTCATATTGTTGATTACATATGCAAATATTCATTTAAATTTATAAAAGGGTAGCCACCAAATACAACGAATACATAATAATTAACTGAATACAAGGAGTTTGGTGGGGTTAATTCAACATTTTAGAAATTTTATCAAATCATATTCCACGATTGTAATGTTTTATATCATATATTTTTGTTGTTTATATTCATATTGTTGATTACATAGGCAAATGATCAATTAAATTTATAAAAGGACAACCACAAAATACAATGAATACAAAATAATGAACTTAGTATACATTTATTGGATCAAATATCAACATTTATTTATATATATATATAAAAGGCATGTCTACGAAGTCAATACAAGTATTACAAAAATGTGGCATATGCCATGTCCAAATTGATATACAATAAAAATGTAGAATATATCTACATGTATTGGTCATTATATGACCAAAACTAACACTATATGATCCTAAACTTATGGTGGATCATCAAAATCAAGCCTCTTCGATGCAAAACGCGGCTCTGTAGATGGCTGCAAAACCACAATTGAAAAGCCAAGTTAGAATTCTTTTGTAGAAAATAGTTCACAATTAACAATAACTATGCATTTAACTATAATTCCTTTTTAATTGAAATGTAGATTACCTCATCGATTGATCTACGAGCTAATGTCTTTGCTCTCCTCTCCTTGTCACTCTTAGTAGTTTTCTTAAGACATACTTAAATGGATCCACGTTATGGTCGTACCGCGAAGGGGTCTATTGTAGATTAAATGTACAATTAATACAATGTACTAACATAAATATATCAAAAACACTTAAAAGCTATAATATAGAGAACAATGACGTACCTGTGCCTGAGATTCTTCTCCAATGGACTGAGGATGGCTCACCATTGATAGCGAAACTATCGCTATTACCTATACAAAAAATATTTAAAGATTAAATACAATTATTATAATGCTAAGTATTGTAGGTTAAAAACAATTAATGTAATATATCAAACAAAAGTGTACCGGATCCTGAGATGCTTCTCCAGTGCACGAAGGAGGGTTTTCCATTGATGAAATTGGTATGGATATTTCCTGTATGAAAAAATTATAAGATTATAATATATCACAAGTTCACATGTACGCGTGCATATAATCATGAAATCAAGAAAATAAAGTAGAGATACATACCTCCGCCCTCTCTTGATCCATGGGCGAATTAGGTGCATTCAATAAATCCACATAGCTCAATGGCCACTATACATGTAAAATAGACAAAAACACTAATCAATCTACAAACCCCAACTAATACTTGATTTCAACATTTTAAAACAATTTTACAACTAAAAATGTGTTCAATTACCTTCTTCCCACATTTTGGCATCTTTGAGGAATTCTTTTTCTTAGGACGAGCCCTAGATGCAGAGGGGGTACCCTAAAAAAACAAAATTAACATGAGATATTAGTACAGATAATATATTAAATATAATTTTAAAAATCTAAAATAAATTGACTTTCATATTCCATCAAAACAATACATAAAAAGGGTTATACAAAATATGATACCGTATAGCCTTGTAGGGCAAAATCGATCGCTGAGAGTGTGATATCATCAATCTGGGATATTTGGTCCCCTGTCAACACCTACAAACCAAAAATTGGACCAAGCATTAAAGATAGTTAGTATATCTTGTATTTATTTGAATTCAAAGTGTACTATTCTATTTTAACATGTTACAAAATTTATACCTCAGGCATCGAAGTTGCAGCTGTAGTAACTGGGGGAGGAGTATGGGATACCGTTGCTGCATCCTGAAATGCATATTATTTGTCTCAATTTAAATCGATGTATAAATGAAAATTCATTTATGTAATTATAAATTTAAAGTGACTAATAAATAAAATGCTATGAATTCAAATCAACACACCTGTGTTTGTCGCTCATGGGCAAACACCATGTCCATCAACTCATCTGGCAGCGTGAAATCCTCAGTCATGCGGGCCTGACATCTAATCCTACAAATCGTACATGAATGAGATGTAGATCCATCTGCACCAACTGCATCATCTATCCCCGAGCATATCCCCAAGAAACTAACACACATATGCTAGATGGGCTCTTTATCGCCACCTAGAGCAACCAATGGCTCATCATCCAATACAATAGGGTGTGCTAACGATGTCCCATGCTGGATGATGGCACCAGTCAATGCTGTGGCCACTTGAAGATTCTGTAGCTCCATCGACTCTTTTAGCTCTATTGGGACAACATGATGCACCTTGGGTTTGGGTGCTAGGGGGCAACGACTCTCCGCGGGTAATCACCTACGGGCTCTAGGTCTATCTTGGGCAGAGCCACCACCTCTACCATGGAACTCTCTCATGTCAAAATAGTTTGGGCGCACATTGAGAACAAACTCACAATATACTTTTCTCAAAAAATATAATGGCACCTCATAATTATTACAAGGTGGATCATCAAAGACCATCCAACACTAGTACATTCGGGTCAAAATTTTGATGGCAAATTGTCGTCATTCCGACGCAATTTCGTCGCACTACCGACAAAAATAGCTGTCGAAAACTTTTTGTCAGAAGTTTCAACTATCCTTGTGGTCATCGCAATTCTGACATCCTCTCTAACCTTTCCAATGGCCGCCATGGGTGGTCATACCCAGAAAGAATACCGTCGCGATCTTGGCCTTCCATCAGAATTCTGACATCAAAGGGTAAAAATTACGACAAATGCTGTGCATCCGACGACACTCCTATGTTGGAAGTACGATGGCCCCATGAGAGTTCCGATGAGGATGCTGTGCATCTGACGACACTCCTCTGTCATAATTTTTACCCCTTGAAGTCAGAATTCCGACGGTAGGCCGATTTTTTGGAAATTTTTTTTTTATAGAAAAAGATTTCTCTACTATCTCTCTTCTCTATCCCTCTCTACTATCTCTCTTCTCTCTCCCCTCTCTAGGTCTCTTTCTCCATCCCTCTCTTCTTCTCTCCCTCTCTACTTCTCTTTCTCTACCCTCTCCAGGTCATTATCTCTTCCTCTCACCCTCTCTCATCAAAAGAGAAATAAAAACTTGCATGGCCTTATAATTCATGAGTTGAAGTTTGAGTTTAACATTTTGGAGGTAATTTTCTTACACTATTCAATGCCCATTCTAACTAAGGTCAATCAAAATTCAAGATAAACCTATGGTAAAGATGAGGATCTTGAGTTCATTGGTAGAGGACTCCACTTTTGATGGGAGAAAACCCTAGTATTCAGTTTGGTAAGCTCTAGTTGAAGGTGCAGTATGATAGACACGTAGAAGGAGAACCATGACATGTTGCAAAATTAGAAGGGAAATTCTAACAAAGAGTAGCTACGTGTCTGGAACATTCAAAGCATTTCATGTCTAGGCTAGCTATCTTCTTTACTCTAGTCTAGGATTTCACATTTTTGAGAAAGCATGATTTGTATGGATGGTTTGTTTGTTTCAAATGAACTATAGTCCAGCCTCCACCAAAATAACAATGACAGTAAGGACTAGTAGAGTAGTCTGTTAGAAGGTTTAGACATTGATAATAGTGTCTAGGTTTTCCCCAATTCTTGAATAGCATTAATAGATAATCATAAGTATAGCAAGGAATAGATTACTTAGAGCTTGTAATGAAGAAGGGTTTTGAATTAAAAAGACAATGATAAGATTTTTTTAATGGTTCAAAACACAAAGACAATCACAATAGAAAATTACAAGTTATAGGGTTACATTGAGTAGGTTTGATTGATTATTGAAGAATATATTGTGTTTCTCTATCAATAAATAAGAGGTCTCAAGAAGCTAAAGACAATGAAAACTAATTGATGGGCAACCTTTTGACTGTCAAGAAGTGATTGCCTCAGATGAAAGTAGTGATAACAAAAATATCTACAAAAGAACAACCAATAAATGATAAATTTGCAGTGAGATCATAGTGCCTAAATCAGTCTAAAAGCTTATAAGGATCAGAACTAAGCCATATAAGCTTCAAGAACAATTTGAGAGCATCAAAGACATCTACCAGACATTAGAAATTGTCAAATCAATGACACAACAGCCTCATTACAGTCTTATGTTGTATTAAATAGCAAAAGCCAAGTCTAAGATAGTGTTAGAAGGTGTGTGAGAGTCTTCAACATGGATAACTGATAGGTATAACACTGAGAGCAGCAATATATGAGATTTGATGAATGACAGTGGCCATGATATGGAGATGACAGTGTCAAGTATCACTGTCAAAGCATGAATAGAGGTCCTAATCTGAGTCTTTTCAAGAGAGAACAATAAATATGAAGCACCAAGGTCTACAGTCAGATCAGAGACAACCATCTAGTAGCCCAAAAAAGAATCAAAAGGCTGTGAAAGGTCAAAATCACAGTATTTCCATAGCCCATGAAGTTCTAGAAGATGTGCAAGGGCAGTTCATAGTGCAAGGTCATAGGTATTTAGTGTCATAATTATTTTCTTCACCCCCAGATCTTGATGAAAGATAAAAGGATGCCATGACACAAAGTGAAAAGTCTATAGCACTGATAAATAGGTTAGCATTATGTCATATGCATACAAGACATCATGAAGCAGATTTGACAGTAATAAAGTTGAAGCAGTCATCAACTCAAGCATAATGAAGGCATGGACACTGAGCATGCAAAAATATAATTGATAACAGTGGTGAAATGATTAATTTTGTATCACAATTTGATATCAAACTGTCTATGAAGATGGTTGTTGAAAGGTTTAGTGTTGGTTTTAAAGGTGAAAACATTGCATGAGGTCTGCCACCATAAAGGAAATACAAAGCTACAAATAAGACAGTGACCATTCAAAGATAAAGCTATAAAGAACTATCAAAGAAACCACAGTCCAATGAAGAATCAAGAGACAACAGGCCTAAGTGTAGTCTCAGATATTTAAAAATGTCATTATGGATAGTAAGAAAAATAAATGCATTCATGATATTTGCACTCAACAAAAGAGAAGGGTTTGTATTCATCAAAGATTAGTTGAAACACTTGTGAGAGAGAGATCAATATCCATCAAGCCATAAATAAGATAATCACCATTACAAAGCACGATGAGCCAAAAAGGCAATCAAGAATTATCAATTCAAAGGATCAATAGGTGAATCTTCTCTTGTTGATAATCTCTAGTGATGGTGTATAGGATCCCTTTTCCAATCTCAATGTGCCAAAGCTTGATGAGAAGTCATGGATTAGAAGTTACAAATGCCTTAAACAGTTTTCTATTGAGAGAAGCCATATAGTCAAATCAAGACTCAAATCCACAATGGTAAGATACAAACAATGATGATAGTCAAGGAGTCATTCATTGTAGGGTTTTCATAATATTTTAGAATATGGTATGAGCAGTCCAAAGAACTATGACACTTCACTAAAAGGAGCAGCATATCAGTCCTTATTGGCATCAAATTATACAAATGACAACTAGGGATGAAGCTACAGGAGACAATCACTATCTTAGTTTAAGACCCTAGAACAATATAGCCCCAATGGAGAAAGCAAAAATCAAAACATAGGAGAAGTCCTAGAATCCCACTAAAATCTTATTTGCAGTCGCAAAGTTGCAAGATCAAAAGCATATAATGGTAAAGATGACCTAGGGTTCTTTTTATTATTGAGACAATATTATGTGAATATGATAGTTTAGCAGTCCTCGAATGCATGTGAGTAGTCCCAATGAAGAAACAATACCATCAGTGTATTAGAATAATTTTTGAAACCTGCAATCATGTTAGACAAAACCTGCACTCATGTTAGACAAGTATTGAAAGTATAATTCATAGAGAAACCATTTCAACTAGGTTTAGATAGCATATATTCATAACTATTTCAATTTTATGTGAACTACACAATATCTATAATGCATAATTGGAGTTAAACCATAATAGGGCTTGGATGAGAAACATGATAGGGCACCTGAAGCTATCCACATGCTAAGCCCAAGAGCGGATATACCCTATCTCCTACCCTATCTTGTTGAATTCATTCCTACACCAAGTGACTATGAACAAAAGCGTAGGTATTTAACAACGATGACATGGTCCATGGACTAGTGATCCTCCTCTTGATACTCCATCTACAAATGAGAACATCTCTTGTGCACATTGCTACTTCAGAATTAAAAGTTTCTTCTTCTAGAACTTTCCATGATTCTTTGCAATAGGATTATATGTCTTCTAGATTCACCCCACTAGGACACATTCATATCAAGCATCTTTACTTTTTTGAAAATTAGACCACATTTCATATCTAGATGACACCATAATGAATTTGATTTCCTCTTGCAAGATATTCCTCCATCATGTATTGCTTCATTGAAGTTCAAATTTTCTTCTTCAAGGGCTCTCAATGATTCTCTATATAGGATTCTTCGTGTCTATGAGATCCACTTCATTGGGAGGCCTACTTAAACATTTCACATCTGTTTGTGGACTCTCACCTTTCAAACATTTCACATCTTATAATTGAGCTTCCCTTTGTTTCGAGAATAGTTTAATATTCTCTACTTAACAGGGCCAACCATGTGAAGGTGGAAGCTCATTTGGCCCCTCCCCCCCCTCCTTAACATCACTCTAAATTCCCTGTTAACATCTAACATTCATTCATTCTTTCATCCATTATTAAAATATAACATTCATTCATTATCACATAATGTTCATTAACACATAAAATTCATTAACTTTCATTAAAACGCAACATTCATCAATAATCATCAACACATATCATTCATGAACGTTCATTAGCACATAATTACATTCATTACACATAAAAATCAGTCATTATCAAATAAGGTAGATTACAATAATTTCTTTCTTTGTTTTTTTTTTGAAGCTATGAAAAGACTAAGTGAAATATCTGTTTCTTCATCATTTCCCCCATCTGTGGATGTTATGCCCTCTTCTCGTGCTCTTGATGTATGCCTAGTCCTATACAAAGGACGAGGATGCTGAACCAAAGGGGGGTCCTCTGCAATAACAAAGAATTGGGTTAAATTCAAAACATTTTTTTATTATTGTTACAAGTATTTCATTAATTTAAAGAACACAACTGTTACACTCTTTACCTGATGGGGCCACATCATCTTCCACATCATTTTGTCTAGCCTCAACCTCAACATGCTGAGCACCCTCTAGATCCTCTGGAGTTGAAATATGAAACGTTACATTAATCAATACACCAATTGCAATTAAATTTGTTTAAAGGAATAACAGTGGTCCTCTTTACTTGATTGGGGAACATCACATTCCTAATGTTGTCTACCCAGATCATGCTCCACTTGGTCACCACCGACTACATGCTCTAAAATATTAACAATAAAGGTTACATTAATTACTACACTAATTTTCAATTTAAGATGTTTAATTGTATTAATAATTACATAAAAAAATTTGAATAGCAAATGAATACCTCCACTACTAGGATGCACATCCAGACCTTCATGTATATGTTCTATTCCATGATTATCATGCTGCATTGCAATGTCACGCGCAGTGTTATCATTGCTTGCTTATTTAAAAAAAAATAGTCACTTTATGTTGAAACTTAACATCAAATAGATTATTGGTTAAGTATTCAATTTGAAATAATTTTCATTTAGCTTAATTACCATTGTGACAGATGCATCAGAATCTCATGTTTGCCCACTCAAGTCTTGTAGCCGTTCAACCACAACTATATAGCCTTGCTGGTAGCCAATTCTCTTGTCATCTTCTATGGGTGCTCTATTGAATTCAGAGCCCTACATTTTTGCTTAGTATTGTGAATTTTGCTTGTATTGTTTGATAAAAAAAAAATTATTTACAATTTATAAATATTTTGATGTGATACTTAATTTACTGATTCTTACAATTCATGCGGCAAGTTTCATATAACCACCAGAGCCGAGTTTGTGTTGCCCATGCTTTTCTTGTCTTGCCTTGGTTGCCTTTGACATGTCACTCAATCTATGAAAAGTTTGAAATATGTTAGATTATATAAATATAATGAATAATTAGTACATATTCACATTCTTAATAGTATCACATACCTTCTTCTGGTGTCTGGTGGTGTATTTCCTTTTTTCCTTTCAATTCTCTCCTTTGCATCCAAAATCAGGTCCTTCCACTCCCTCTCTGGAATCATGGGGGGACGCTCATACTTTACGTTCTTCTCTAAATGTGTCCTGTATTGGTCCCTCACATCCTTCAGATATGTGTCAGCTTTTTCCAGGAGCTTAGTCTTGTCAAATGTGTCATTTCCAAACAACCCTACCATACGGTTTGTGAGTTCATCTTTTAACTTTTTTTCTTGGTCATTCCACCTTTAAAGCAAAAACAAACCTGTTAGATTTAGAAAGAAACTGAAGCTACCTTTGATATAGTTCAAGAAATGGATAAAAGGAAAACTATTCTAGCAATGATATGAAATCAAAATAGTGGATAAGGGTTAGTTCACGTATGATGTTCCACCTTTTACGTATGGTGGGCCCAAATATCTGCAATGAAATGTCATTAAGATTTTTATAAAAAATATCATTTCTTGCAAAAAAAACATGGGATCATTAGTCCAAAATGAGTGATCAGTAAGTAAATTACAATTAGACTATATATAATAATATTTTTAAAGTACCTGGAACCTTCTGTATCTTCAAGGGAATCAATTCTTTGTCGCTCACCACCAATGTGGCCTGCAACGTTCCCGTACTAGCAATACGAGAAGATCTAGGAAATGATGGTATGTTATCAGCAGTACTCACCTCTGGCGCATCCTCATGTGCATCTCCTGCCATAGTAAATGAATCCACTATGAAATGCCTCCAAGAAAGAACACTTCAAGGGTAATAAACACATAATGAAAGAGAGAGAAAAAGAGGGATCTACCACCAGTGGGCAGGTCAACATGAGCCGGTGCAACAAACGATGTCTGCATGCTACGTGTTGCCGACATTGCAGTTGGCAATACAGTTGGGCTCAACCTCGGATCCATGTCAGCACCTGAAGAGTAATACATTAAATATGTAAAACATTAAAAAAGCAAGTTCACAAGTCCAAAGGAGTGGTTTTAATATATAGAACATGGTCATCACCTAAACTACTCGCAATACCCTGATCATTGCCACCAGGATGATGAGGCCTTATAAATTTTTGTAAAAACAACACATACATATTTTAGGTAATGACATAAAAGAGATAAAAATATAAACCATTATTGAACTTTTGTTATGATTAAAGCTTTCATTACTGCTTACTTGCAAGTTTTCCATTGTCGTCAACAATAGTTGCACCCTCTTTGTTATCTCATCAGTCTAAGGACTTATGGTTGCCAAATCAACAATCTCTTGCCTAATTTTTCTAATATTCTTTTGTACAAATTGCATAGGGTTTGTGTTAAGTGCGATGTCATCAGCGCATAACACTGTCGAGCGCCCCACATCCCTATGGAGGTGCTGAGGTACTGCAGGTTCCTTTCCCTTATCCCGAACATCCGTCTGTGACAAGAATATAATTAACACTATCAAAATTAATTCAAAACACTCAAGAAAAGATCATAATGTAACAGTTTGATTCTATCTAATTTGTACAATTACAATGAGGTTTACCTGCTCTGTAGAACTGTCAGGACCTACACCCCTATTTGTGCTATGTGGTGGATCCATGTGGCCCTGTGACAAAGAAAAAATATAAAAACGTTAGCGAAATGAAACCAATAGACTTAGCAAAAAAACTTAATAATACAATGGTTTATTGGATTCATTAATTGGAAGTTGGCTTAAATGGTATATATATAGTACGTACCACCCCCATGATAGTAACTTTGTTTGTATCTATACGATTCAAATTGTAATCGATTAGTAGCTCTTCCCTTGCACTTATTGATTTTATCGCACATACAAACACACAATTTCCCTTTCGTGCCTCAAATATGCAATTGGGTTGCTTATTAGTTGACCCAGGTCGTGTACTATTTATAAAACCTACAATATTCCTTGTTGATTTTGGCCTTCCATCAATGTATACAGCCACTCATTTACTTTGATCATTATCTTTTTGTTGTATATAATTGGCTGACAGTGCATACCTACACATACTTTTTTTATATCGAACAATCTGCATCCAATCATTATAATTGTAACAAGGTCCAACAAACTCCATCAATTTAGCAACTTTGTTGTAACAGACCTTTATGCTGTCCATGGAAAATAGGCCCAAACCATGTAACGACGAAGGTGCTATGCGATATATCCTCTCATTAACACAAAAATCAGTGTTTATTGGAGGAAGTTCCTTGGGTACACATTGTTTCAGTAGATGTTTGTACCTCAAGGGCACCTCAATGTTGCCTTTGGTCTCATCATCATAAGAACATGACCCCCCTTGAGCAAGAAAAAATTCTATGCATTTATTGAATTTTCTTCTAATCTTTTGACCTCTAGTTGATCTCCCTATTTGTGATCTACTACATGTCTCACTTTCCTCTTCTATTCCTGCATTTCCCTCACTCGAGGAAGACACATCTGATAAATACCTATTTGGTGATACCTGTGCACCATCAAATGAGAGAGTTAGTTGGTAATGAGAGAGATATTTTGTGAATGAGGGTAATATTGATGAAGAAGTCGGCCATAAAGTTGATGTTGAGATTAAAATTTGAGTAAGTCCAACTGGGGCCTCAAGTGTTGATAATTCTATTAGATTTGCTGCTAATGTTGATGTTTGAAAAAATGAGGAAGTTTGTTTTTCTTGTAATTTTTAAAAAATATATTATTTCTATAAGGTGTATTGACTTATACCCGTCGATCCATGAGACTGTGCAGGATCCTTGTCAAAGGGGTTCAGGTTCCTGCACCAACAATTGAGCATCATAAGCATTACATTTGTAATTTGATAAACAATAAATACTGCAGTATCATAAGCATCATAAGCATCATAAGCATCATAAGCATCAAATATGTATCATCATATATGTAATTGAGCATCATAAGAATCACATATGTATCATCATAAACATGTAATCCATCACATACATATCATAAATCACCATCCATCACATAGCTAATAAGTAGTCCACATTCCATAAATAAACACAAAGTTCAAAAAATGTCACATGTATCATCATAAGCATGTAATCCATCACATATGTATTTTAAATCACCATCTATCGCATAGCTAGAGGTGCATCATGAATTAATTAAGTAATGGCATTAGAATTCAAAACATATGAATTATTTATGTAACCATATAAGTCAAATCAATTTCTATCAAGATATCAATATTAAATAGATAATATAATAATCGCATCTCATACATTTCATTCATGTCATTGATCTTCTTCTTCATCCAAATCATCATCATGACCATCATCATCATCATCATCATCATCATCATCATCATCATCATCATCATCATCATCATCATCATCATCATCATCATCATCATCATCATCATCATCATCATCATCATCATCGTCGTCGTCGTCATCATCGTCGTCATCGTCGTCATCATCATCATCATCGTCATCATCGTCGTCATCATCATCATCATCGTCGTCGTTGTCATCATCATCATCATCGTCGTCATCGTCATCGTCATCATCGTCATTGTGTTCATCATCGTCATCATCATCACCATCACCGACACCATCACCATCACCATCACCATCACCATCACCATCACCATCACCATCACCATCACCATCACCATCATCATCAGCAGCAACACCATCATCATCATCAACTTCTTCTTCATGTACATTTCCGTCAGGAACATCATTGAGTAACTGTCGATCATGATCATCTATATCATCTTCTACTTCTTCGGTATCTTCTTCTTCCATCACATTATACATTATCGGCCTTCCTCTTGGATCATATCTAACAACAAATGACCAACTCGGTTTATGTGGAACCTCTGAGTAAAATACCTGCTCACATTGACTTGGAAGAACATAGGGCTCATCCCCAACTTGTTCAAATGACCTTGTATTAACCATTGTAAATCTATTATCATGTTTGATAACAGCTCTGTCAGGATCATTTATATTTAGTCGTAGCCTATACCATTTGATGACGAACATAACTAATTTGAAGGAATTAAAGTCACACTCAAGTATATCATCCAAAATGCCATAGTATCGATTTTGAGACACTTGAGGATGTATGTCATTTCTAGATGAAATATTGGTCACCTCAAAGACTGCAATTATCCCAGAATCACAAGTTTTCTTCATGTCATCCAACTGTTTGATGCGAAATTTATGACCATTGCAGCACATAGCCTTGTGGTGTTTGACCTGCAATATGTCTAACATATTAAAATTATTGCATCATGAGTTGATAAACATACGGGTGATTAATAAAATTATACGTACCTGTTGATCTCTTAAACCATATGCTAAATCAATTTCCCTTTGTGTAACATTGGAATCTCCATTACGACGAGCTTCTTTAACCAATGAAGCCACACCATCCCATGTTAATGTGCGACCAGAATGTTGACATCATTCAATCCACACCGTCATCCAATCAAGATTGTTTGCAATATACAAATGTAGCACATCCCACTCCCGACCAACTGTACAAATAATTAATAGACCACTTACAATTGATTTATTTAGAAGATGAAGAATTAATTTACTACAATAACATCTTATAATTACCTCTCACTTTCTTCAATCTACCTTTCCCCATCAAGTGCTCCCCTTCGAATTTATTAATGTGGTTGGGATCCCAAATGCGATCTACGTGGATTTTTGCTGCAAACTTAGGAAGATATTCAGTAATGTACACCATAGTTTGGTATACCATATATCCCTCCACCGTAGAACCCTCAGGATGTGCTCTTTGTCGAACCAAAGCCTTCAAAAATTTCAAGTGCCTCTCAACCATCCACATTGACGTAGTGTGTACAGGTCCACACAATTCGATCTCCTCAACTTGGTGTATGAGGTAGTGTTCTTGTGCATTGAAAAAAGTTGAAGGTAGACACTTTTGCATTTCACACATTAGATGAGGGATTTTTCTCTTCCAATATTTTATATCTTCCTTGTGGATTTCTTTAGATGACAACCACCTAATTAAAGAGATTGAAGACACAAAAATATATAAACGAGACTTTACAAAATAATATACAAATATATTGCATAACAAGTAAAACAAATGGAAAATATAATATCTATACAACAAATTGAACAAACATCACTACTTACCTCATGTATTTTCCAAGATCATATATGACTTGCTTGATATTATTATCGAAGTGGTTTGGGAGAGATAGAGGTAGAACGTACTGCAACAATTATAAAATGATCTTTTCATTGTTTTCTAACATAATACAATGAAATGTACATGCGCAGTATACAAATATATAGTAAATACACAAGAATGCAAATTACCTTAATGACGGTATGCCAATCATGCATTTTCATCCCTGGCACAAATTCACTCTTCTTTGATATGAGATTGTTTATGTTTACAGCAAATCTTGTGGGAAATTGAATTTTTCGTATGACTTCTTTTATAGAATTGCTTTGCTGCTCCATTAATAACCAAGGAAGGGCACTCATATTAATCTGATCTCCATTGCTATTTGATTGAATGACATTTTTCATTGCATGACTGGATTCCACAATGTCACTACAAATTTTGACAATTTTTTCTTTGTCACACCTTCCATCCAATATTTTCCATAATGTCTCTATTATATTCTTTCCAATATGCATTGTATCAAACAAATGCACAATTTGTAGCTGCTCATAGTAAGGCAACCTACTGAATTGTCTGGGATAAATTTTTAGTCCCTTTGGAAGGTGGCCATCCATGCCTTGATGACCTTCAGTATCATCAATTACATCATCAATAAACAAAACATGATAGAAAAATTCAAATTCCAAACATAAACCATTAGATGGAATGACATTACCTTGACGATTAATTCTATTATATTCCAACTTCCATAAGTGAGGAGTCATTCTTCATGGCTTTGATGTAGTCTCTTCTTTCCCATTGAAAAGATGTTTTTCGGTATTCCGATACTTATGATTTTTGTGAAGGAAGTGCCTATACTCATCAAACACCAGCTTTCCTAAACTTTTTGAATGACGAGATTTCATCTTTGGACCACAAACTGGACATGCAAATATTCCCTTTGATTGAAGACCTACAAGATAATGTATAATTCCATTAAATCTGTTAATTTTTATAATTATAATTATCATGCAGAACTTGAACACTATAACATACTGTAGACACCTAAAAATGGTCAACGCTTGCGGAGTCGTATTTTAACATTGGCGCATTGCCTTATTTTAGGGTTTTTGCGTCGCATTAACATTTCTCCTATGTCACGCACTTGGTCTTTATCATTTGTGAGCATCGAGTCCTTCTTCTGCATTCTTCATTTATCTCGCTCTCGAAATTGGTCTTGTCGATAACAATCTTCAGTCATGATTTTGGTCAATCTTATCCTGTCGCATCAATGTGCGTATTCATTTGTCATCATTTTGGACATCGTCAATCCTAATTAGAGTTTTGTCCTCTTATCAATCTTGTCATCAAGCGAACGATTTGTCATCGATTCTTGTCTTTTATCAATTTGTCATCAATCTTGTCGTCTTGTGATCTATTTTGTCATTGATCCTTGTCTTCTTATCAATTTTGTCATTTTGCGATCGATTTGTCATCGATCGTCGTCTCTCTCAATTGTGTCAATTTGGATCAATTAGTCATTGTTCCTCATCAATTGGCGCATTTATTAATCACATCATTTATCAGCATTGGTCATTTATCAAGTTAGAATCATGATCAAATCAAATCAATATCAATTATCCTTTGTCAAGACCTAATTGTCATCCTTGCATTTCTAATTCATCTTTTAGGGTTTCATGATTTTATTCATTTAACCCTGTTTGTCATTTCTCCCTCTAGGTTAAATAATTTATTTATTTATCCTAGGTCTTCGTGTCACAATTAAATGTTTAATTTAATTGGCTAACTAATTATTCCTCTTTTTGTGAATTAATTAATAAATGACAAATTATTAATTGATTTGCCTAATTTCTCCTAATTCTTAATTTCCTAATTTTTCATCAATTTCTAAATTCCCTCTTTGTGAATTAATTAATAAATGAAAAATTATTAATTAATTCACTAAATTCCTATTTCCTCATTTCCTAATTCATAATTTCCATTTTTCTAATTTTCCTAATTTCTAATTCAATTTCCTCCTATTTTTCTCCTAATTTCATGGGAATGACATTTCAATTTGTCATAATTTGTCATAATTGACAATCAATCAATTTTGACATAGAAAGTTGTCATAATTTTGTCATGAATTATCAATCAATCAATTTTGCATAGAAAGTGCAAATTTGTCATAATTTGTCACATTGATTTGCAATTTCCATTTGAATCTCTTCATGCTAATTTGATCTTTTCTCCAATCTATCTATAAATTGGATGAATTTCTTCAATCCTGATCTAATAATCACATTATCGAACTAATCACTTTGTCGAATCAATCATGCTTCGAGTATTCTTGCACTACAATCTTGTCTACTTGCTTTCATCTCATGTGTATGCACTTGTAGGTGAGATCCACAACAAAGCTATTTGAAGGAGAAAAAAGAACAATGGAGCCACATGATGGAGATATTTAGATCTGCATTTGGTTTGCTTGGTTTTTAATCTTGAATGTTTGCTTTCATGTCTCTATTGGATGTAATTAGGATTGATCATTGCATTTGAGCTTTTGTGATTGAGCTATGACTAATGTTTATATTTGCTTTGATGATTTCCAATTTCCTAGCTACATTAATTGGTGAACCCGACGTGAACTAACCCCCTAATCATGCTTTTGAGTTGATTTGCAGGTCAAAAACCCAAGAAACAGGGTAGTGCAGTGTTTTTTGTGAACTTCTGCACCTGTGTCAAGCATTTTGTACCTGTGTCAAGCATTCTGCGCCTATGTCAAGGACATCCTGCACCTATGTCAGACATTCTGCACCTATGTCAGACATTCTGTGCCTGTGTGGGGACAGAAACAGAGGTAAAAGACAGTGTTTTTCACTTGCAAATTGTTTTCTTTTGCATTCTGTTTCTGCTTTTTTGGTTTTGTTGGTACTGATTCTCTGTGCAGAACCTTGGCATACGCATGAAAAAGATAACAAATGAAACTACTAACACATTTTATGCAGGTTTGATAGTTAAAGACTAAACATATCAAACTTCTGACTTGGGTTTTGCAGGTTGCCTTGGACTACAACTAAACTTTGTGTTTGCAATTAATGTTTAGGCACCTAGTATGATTTCTAAATAGGATGGAATGAATATATGTTTGCTTTGATTGTTGAGTTTGACATTGAAGTAGGAGAGTATGCTCTCATCCTTCTTAGGGTGATCAGAAATCTAGATCTTCAATATCATTCTCATGTTTTGATTGTGTTACCTTTAGAGGGCCTGCCTTCCCGACCATTTGCTTTTGCAAGCAAGTGATAATCGTGAGAAGGGAACAACCCAAAGTGAGTACGGCTAGAATACCTTGGCATTCTAACTCACTATAAACAAATACCTGGTGGGTGAAAGCTTTGAAGGAAGGGTTACGTGGGAATTGCAGTTACTTGGGAAGTGATGACCCTTGAACTCTTTCTCATATCAACATCTAAGTAGGACCTCATGGTCTAAATCATGCTTGCGCGACTACATTTGTTTGGTATCTTGGTGGGCTTAATGTCTCAATCATGCTTGTGTGACGCCAAGGAGTAACGCTTAACAGAAATCCTGACTAAACACCTTGTATTTAGAGGCCAAAAATCCTTCTAGTTGCTTGAGAAGGACAAGTTCGGATACTTGGAAGAGATACTAAATTCGCCATGGGGAGATTTCCATGGGGACTGATGCTTGGCTGCCCTGAGAAGTGAGTGCCGTGGAGGGGAGCTCATGGGGTCAAGCATCTATGTATTCTCCTTGAATCTCATAATGAGTCTACCTCTCAAGTACCTACTATCCTTGCCATCCATAAGAAATGTGCGAATGAGCATGATTGTCTTGAGTCGAAGTTGAAATATCTTGTCTTCTTTGTTTCTCAAAAGTTGAATTGTATCTCATTTCAAAAACAAGACAAATTGATTCAAAACAAGGTTAAACACAAGAGTATTTCATTCAACAAAGTTCAAAACACCTTCAAACATGGTTGTCAAACATTTTTCAAAATCTTGTCTCAACATTCATGTCACTTAGATTTAGGTGCATCTTAGGTTTGCATTTTGCAAAGTCATTGTCAAGTACCAAGGTTAGGTTTCATCTAGGTCATACTCCTTTGCATATCAATAAGGGTCATCCTTTTGTATGTGTCCTCTTGCATTAGAGTAATACGATTGTCATACATTCATATTTGCATACCCTAGGTCTCTTCATTAAGTTTAGGTCATTATCATATCATATTAGGGTTATTTGCATAGTAATTGTCCCTTTGCATATAGTGTCAAAACTAGGTTTTGTCATACTTGAGTAATCCAAATCTTTGATAAACCCTAAGTCATTGTTAGGAGGTCTAGACCTTATCAAACCTTTTCTCTTTATGTCATTATTGTCATTTGGTCAAACCTACCTTAGTATCCAAGCATATAGGGGAGACATTGTCATTTTGTCCTTTTGTCACTTGGTCCTTTTGTCCTTTGAGGTCTAGACATCATTTCAATTTCCTAAGGGTCTCTTTTAGATTGGCATTCCAAAAAGTTTGTCAAAATCTTGAAAAAATAACCTGTAGACACCTAAAAATGGTCAACGCTTGCGGAATCATTTACGCATTGCCTTATTTTAGGGTTTTTGCATCGCATTAACATTTCTCCTATGTCACGCACTTGGTTTTTATCATTTGCGAGCATCGAGTCTTTCTTCTACATTCTTCATTCATCTCGCTCTCAAATTTGGTCTTGTTGACAACAATCTTCAATCATGATTTTGATCGATTTTATCCTGTCGCATCAATGTGCATAGTCATTTGTCATCATTTTGGACATCGTCAATCCTAACTAGGGTTTTGTCCTCTATCAACCTTGTCATCATGCGATCGATTTGTCATCGATCGTTGTCATGTTCAATCTTGTCATTTTGCGATCAATTTGTCATTGATCGTTCTCATTTTCAATCTTGTCGTCTTGCGATCTATTTTGTCATCGATTCTTGTCCTCTTGTCAATCTTGTCATTTTGCGATCGATTTGTCATTGATCGTTGTCTGTCTCAATTATGTCAATTTGGATCAATTAGTCATTTTTCCTCATCAATTGATGCCTTTATCTCAATCAAATCATTTATCAACATTGGTCCTTTGTCAGTTAGAATCATGATCATAATCGAATCAACATCAATTATCTTTCATCAAGACCTAATTGTCGTTCTTGCATTGTTAATTCATCTTTTAGGGTTTCATGATTTAATCATTTAACCTTGTTTGTCATTTCTCTCTCTAGGATTAATAAATTATTTATTTATCCTAAGTCTTCTCATTGGAATTAAATGTTCATTTAATTGGCTAATTATTTCTCTTTTTGTGAATTAATTAATAAATGACAAATTATTGATTAATTTACCAATTTCCTAATTTCTTAATTCCTCTTTTTCTAATATTCTATTTTCTAATTCCTAATTTCATTTCTCTCCTAATTTCCTGGGAATGACATAGAAATTTGTCATAATTTGTCATAATTGACAATCAATCAATTCTTGACATAGAAATTTGTCATAAATTGTCATGAATTATCAATCAATCAAATTTTGCATAGAAAGTGCATAATTTGTCATAAATTGTCATAATTGACATTTTTGATTTGCAATTTCTATTTGAATTGAATCATGCTAATTTGATCCATCTCTCCAATTTGTCTATAAATTGGATGAATTTCTTCAATCCCAACTAATGAGAATGAGAATAATCACTTTTTCGAGTCAATCATGCTTCGAGTACTCTTGTGCTAATGTCAATCTTGCTTTCACATTAGGTTTATGCACTTGAAGGTGAGATCCACAAACAAAGGCTATTTGGAGAAGAAAGAAGGACAATAGAGCCGCATGAAGGAAGCATTTAGATCTACATTTGGTTTGCATAGGCTTTAGTTTTGAATTTTTCATTTTCATGTCTTTATTGAGTGTGTTAGGATAGATCATTGTAATTTTGCTTTTGTGATTGAGCTAATGATTAGTATTTTGAATTGCTTTGATGATTCCTGATTTCCTAGCTACATTAATTGGTGAACCTAATGTGAACTAACCCTCTAATCATGTCTTGAGTGCCTTTTGAGTTGATTTGCAGGCCAAAAACCCAAAAATAGGGTAATGCAAGGCTTTCTGGGGACTTCTGCGCCTGTGTAAGACAACTTGCGCCTGTGTTAAGCATTCTGCGCTTGTGTTAAAGACATTCTATGCTTGTGTCATGAGTTCTACGCCTGTGTCATGAGTTCTGCACCTGTGTAAAGTCCAGAAATAGAGGTAAAAATGCAGTGTTTTACTTGAAAATTGTTTGTTTTGCATTCTGTTTTCTGCTTTTTGGTTTTTGGTACAGATTCTCTGTGCAGAACCTTGGCATACGCATGGAAAAGACAAACAAATGAAACTACTAACATGTTTTTGTACAGGTTTGATAGTCAAAGACTAAACATTTCAAACTTCTGACTTGGGTTTTGCAGGTTGCCTCAGAATACAACTAAACTTTGTGTTTGAAATTAATGTTTAGGCACCTAGTGATTTCTAAATAGGATGGAATGAATCTATGCTTGATTTGATTGTTGAGTTTGACATTGGAGTAGGAGAGTATGCTCTCATCCTTTTTAGGGTGATCAGAAATCCAGATCTTCAATACCATGCTCATGTCTTTGATTGTGTGTCACCTTTAGAGGGCCTGCCTTCCTGACCATTTTCTTTTGCAAGCAAGTGATAATCATGAGAAGGGAATGACCCAAAGTGAGTATGGCTAGAATACCTTGGCATTCTAACTCACTATAGAAAAATACCCGATGAGCGAAAGCTTTGAAGCAAGGGTTACATGGGAATTGTAGTTACTTGGGAAGTGATGACCCTTGAACTCTTTCTCATATCAACATCTAAGTAGGACCTCACGGTCTAAATCATGCTTGCGCGACTACATTTGTTTGGTATCTTGATGGGCTTAATGTCTCAATCACGCTTGCATGACATCAAGGAGTAACGCTTAACACCTTGTTTTTAAAGGCCAAAAACCCTTCTAGTTGCTTGAGAAGGACAAGTTTGGATACTTGGAAGAGATACTAAGTTCGCCATGGGGAGATTTCCATGGGGACTGATGCTTGGCTGCCCTGAGAAGTGAGTGCCGTGGAGGGGAGCCCGTGGGGCCAAGCATTTATGTATTCTCCTTGAATCCCATAACAAGTCTACCTCTCAAGTACCTAATGTCCTTGCCTACCATAAGAAATATGTGAATGAGCATGATTGTATTGAGTCTAAGTTGAAATATCTTGTCTTCTTTGTTTGTCAAAAGTTGAATTGCATATCATTTCAAAAACAAGGCAAATTGATTCAAAACAAGGTTAAACGCAAGAACTTTTCATTCAACAAAGTTCAATACACCTTCAAACATGGTTGTCAAACATTGTCCAAAATCTTGTCTCAACATTCATGTCACTTAGATTTAGGTTCATCCTAGGTTGCATTTTGCAAATTTCATTGTCAAGTACCAAGGTTAGGTTTCACCTAAGTCATACTCCTTTGCATATCAATAAGGGTCATCCATTTGCATGTGTCCTCTTGCATTAGAGTAATACCATTGTCATACATTCATATTTACATACCCTAGGTCTCTTCATTAAAGTTTAGGTTATTATCCTATCATATTAAGGTCATTTGCATAGTAATTGTCCCTTTGCATATAGTCTCAAAACTAGGTTTTGTCATACTTGAGTAATCCAAATCTTTGATAAACCCTAAGTCATTGTTAAGAAGTCTAGACCTTGTCAAACCTTTTCTTTTTATGTTATTATTGTCATTTGGTCAAACCTAGCTTAGTATCCAAGCATATAGGGGAGACTTTGTCATTTGTCCTTTTGTCACTTGGTCCTTTTGTCCTTTGAGGTCTAGACATCATTTCAATTTCCTAAGGGTCTCTTTTAGATCTGCATTCCAAAAAGTTTGTCAAAATCTTGAAAAACAACCAAAAACATAGGTTGCATTCTCATTCATTTAGTTTGCATTTAGTTGCATATCATACATTATCCTTGATAAATTCCAAAAATATTGCATTTGCATAGTGACATGTCTATTGAAACAAGGTTCCAAGCACCAATGATGCAACAAAGTTTGACATATCAACCGACAATGCAATCACAATTCTATCCAACCCAACCACAAAGCAACATTGATCAAACTTTTTATGATGAAACAAGTCTCCAAATACAAAAACTAGAGGAGAAACTAGCTCAAGAAAATGAGATTTTGGAACAAAGAGTGAAAAACATTGAGAAGAATAGATCACAAATGTCCAAAATGTTTCAAAAATTTTGAGGTCGAAATCCAAAGATTGAGCCAATTGATGTAAGATCTCTTCTTGAACGATCAGACATACCAACTCTCCTCTCACAAATAGAGATGATGAAATAATTTCAAGAAAAGAGACAACATCAATTTCAACATTATGTGCCTCCACAACAAGAACAAGAAGGTGTTTACTATCAATCAGATTTTGAACCATCACAACCAATGGTTCAAACAATTGTTCAACATATACAACGAATACAATCAATGGTCCAATTTCAACAATATGTCCAACCAACTATACAATGTCAACAAATAGTTCAACCAATGGTGGAATATCAACAAGTTCAATCAACATATCAATGTCAACAACCACAACCAAACATTCAAAAACAAAGGTTGCAGCACACACCAACCCAAGTTTCAACAATTGAACCAAGTCCAATAGCAAAACATGACGTCAGATCAGAACCAACTCCTTGCCAAACAAGTTCAAATTCTAGATACAGCCATGTCAAAACCTCGAAAGAAGGGTGGCTTTATTGCAAGGCTCTTAAGGAAACTACCAAGTGAGTTCTTTGAGGAAGATCAAGATAATATAATTATGTCTAGCAATGCCTCATCCCCTCGCAAGCAAATTGACTCTCCAGTGGCATCTATCCCTACACCTTTAGAAGTTTCACAAGAACCTTCCATATTGTCCTCATCAAATAATACACCCAAGGATGAAATTATCCAAGGGATATCCATAATTGATTGCCAAGATAATCCAATTCATGATGCACATCCTTGTCATGTTTCAAAAATACAAGACCCAATGGCACCATGCACTTTATTGCCATTACCTGTTTTAGAGGACCCCATTTGAAGTCCCTCTTCCTCATGTTCAAGCATTGATTCCTTGTCAGAATCCATCACAAATGTTCAAAGTGCATTTCCTTCATCCCAAAACACTGAGCCCTTGTCAGAATCCTCCATGCATATCCAAAGTCCAACCCCATGTCAGGAGGATAATTTAGAGCATGAAGAAATGAGTCCTAAAGAAAATCAAGATCAAGATCCTGAAACCTTATCATCCCATCCAATTGTTGACCAAGATCCCATGTTCCCAGACACTCATGATGATTCCCCTATTCTTGTCCATCCTATCCAAAGTCCTATTGACACTCCATTCCCCAAGCAAGATCAAGATATCCCAGTCCATTCAATCCCAAACGATCCCCTTTCATTTCATCAAAAAAAATGTCCTTTCAAATCCCATTGACATTCCACTTCCTAAGAAAGATCAAGATATCCCTTCCATCCTTTCCGATGATCCCATTGAAAGTCAAGAGAAAAACACCTTTGAAGGGGATTCCAATGATCTTCCTCCTTGTCAAGATCAAATTATTCCTTTAAATCGTCCACAAGATCCTTTTGTTCCTCCATCTCCTTGTCCTAATCCAGCATATCCACTCCAAGATCGCATTTCTTTTGATGATCCCATTATTTCTCGCATTCCATCTCTTGAAGAGCCTATCATTGAACCATGTCCACTACACAATCCTAATCCCCCTCATGATGCTAATCCCCCTCATGATTCTAACGTGTCAGTGCAAGATGTTCATGAACCCTCAACATGCATAATGGGTTCTTCCACTTTGGTACAATTCGATCCACTTCAAGACCTCATTATTTCTCTCATATCATATCCACCTCATAATGGACTCGCGTCTTCTTCCCAAAGAAAATAGTATCCTACAAGTCAAGATATTCATAAAGGCAAAGGAGTAGATCTCCATAAGCAAGAATCTCTCCATATCAAATAAGTTCTTAAGGGTCATGTCTACACAACTCACTCTCAAGACATTGGTATCCCTCCATCAAAATCAAAACATACACCTTCCCTATCATACCTTCCATCCATCTTAGGTCCTTATATCCCTTCCTCCTCTATGCAAGGTCAGAAAAGGCACACATCTTTGAGAACCTACCAGTCATCCAAAAGAACTCCACTTCATTCCTATCCATCCATGAATTCCTTTCCCCCTCCAAGCAATTTGGATGCCAAGTATAAAATTCATAAGTCTAGCAATCCACATGTATTCAAGGATCAACATGTCGAATATAATCGACATGTCAAAACAAAGAACAATATGATCTATAAAGAAAAAAATATATCCAAAAGGCCACAAAGGCCCACTGAGAAAAATAAAGCAAAGTCAAAATATATATGGGTTCCTAAATCCCTTGTGCAAGTAATGCACTCCAAGGAACCACAAAAGCATGAAAAATCAAAAACCATGTGGATCCCTAAGAAGCTCCTTGAAGCACAAAAAGAAACATCCAACTTGGCATCCAAAATTGCTATTCCTCCATCCAAACCTTCCAAGTCTATTCCTCCATCACCTTCTTCATCCGTTTTGGGCCCTTATGTCCCAAAATCCATAGCCTTTCCTCCATCCAAATGTCAATATCCAAAATACATTTTTCCTCCATCAGTCCATCACCCCTCAAGGTGTGTGCCAATGTCGATCTTGCCTTCATTTCCATCCACTGAAGCCCAATTCTTCCAATACCTTACCTATTATCCAATGCATATTTTCCATCCTTCCATCCCTTTGATCCAATCCTTTGCATAAATCCTCGCCTTAGTTTCATCTTATTTTCCATGTCCTTATCCTACCAACGTCTTTGAGCATACTTTTAAAGGTCATGGTCCATTTTTTTCAAGGCTACTATCTAAACAAAAAGACGCTTGAGTCCTTCTTCCATCCCCTATCATGTGTCCATCTTCTATTGAAAATGTCAAAATACAAAAAAAATTGAAAAAAAAAAAGTCAAAATACAAAAAAAAAAATCAAAAGCTCAAAAATACAAAAAAATACAAAAAAATCAAAAAGTCATAAAAAGACAAAAGAAAAAAAAAAGTAAAGAAAAAATAATTCATCCACTGGTGAAAACCTGGCAAACAGGCGCTTTGGGAAAGTACCGTGATGAAAACCTAGCAAACAGGCGTCATGCGTAATCTATGAACTTCTTGCACACCACACTTGGGGGCAGGTTTCCTCCTTCATATCCTATTGCCCTTCATTATCCTATCATACCATGTCATTACCCTTCATATCCTATTCTCCCTCAGGTCCATTTCCTCTTTCCACCTTTGATCTTGACAAGGCTGAGGATCATCATGAGCATCATGCATCTTGTTTGCAGCTTTCAGTCTATCATAGCTTTTGGTCTTTATCCATTTGCTTATTATAACTTTTCATCCATATTCCCTGTCTTATTGCAACTTTCTGCCACTAACTGGTATCCTATCCCGACCTTCAGTCCATGTCCCTTATCCATTCTTGATCTTTCTTATTCTATCCATATCTTATCACTATCCATACTCCCTTTTTCATTCTTTGTTCTTGATCTAACATAAGGACGTGAAATGCAAAACATATTTTTCAAAAACCTCTTGACATGTCCCTCATGCCATGTCACTGCTTTACATTGTCATATCCAGTCTCTTGTCCCATCATGCCATAGCCCTTGAAAATTGCATCCGTATTGTCTCCATGATAAAAGGCCTTTGTCTTCCCTCTATCCACCAACATTTCAGAAAGCCTATTTATTCACCTATCATATTCCTTGCCTTGCTAGACACTGGGGGCAAAATCTCTAAAAATCAAATAAAATGTCCTGAAATAATCCAAAAAAATTGAAAAATGTCCTGAAATAATCTCTAAAAAATTGAAAAATGTCCTGAAATAATTCAAAAAAAATTGAAAAATGTCCTGAAAAAATCTCTAAGAATCGAATAATGTCTTGAAAAAATCCCTAAACATCAAATAAAGTCCTGAAAAAATGAACACACAAAAAAATTGTAAAAACTCGAAAAGCATTTTGCAATAAATAACCCCTCTGTGCATAGATAGATCACTGAGCCTACATCCAACGACACGCAATCCAACATTGCACTTTAATGCAATCACGCATTAACAAATGAACTTTTCAATAAACCAGATGTTGAAACTGATCAAAATTGTCATATCAATCTAACGTTACCATCAATATCATTTGTCCTTGTCTCTACTATCATGGGTCTTATACAGGGTTTGGTATACTCAAAACCAGACTATGTCCTGTCTTAGATGAGGTACCGCATGTCCTGAAACCAGACAGCATGATCGTCCTATCAGCACTTTCAACTTTTGACAATGAAGATCAAGATGTTTGTTTGATTTGTTGGAATTTGTGCATCTTATCCTTTTACTGATTTATCTTTGGCTTCGGTCATGTTCCTATGTTGCTCAATGATGTCACTGAGTGATTTAGAGTGACCGGGATGGTTCATGGTCCTTTTCTTTTTTTGTTGTGATTGCTGTTTGTCTGCAATGTGTCAGTCTTTTGCAAAAAGGGTTGCATTTCAGCTCGGGCCTTCAATGCCATGATGCTAAGCATCCGTTTTGCTACATTAAATAAAGGTTCTCACCTACAAAGTGCATTACTGAAAGCAAGTTTTCCTTCATCTCTATCTGTTCTCTGTCTAATTTCTGCTTACTAACATTTCTTCCGTCAGTCTTGTCAGTCCGTTCGATCCTATCATTTTTATCGATCAATTGGCCTATTTTCTGCATGTTTTCGGCCAATTCCTCGAGGGGGCATGCATATGTCATTGTCAGTATCTAGGGCATTTTCATTATTGTTCTTTGAAACAACGCTTAAGATCGCATTGTCTCAAAGAGGGGCAAAATGTAGACACCTAAAAATGGTCAACGCTTGCGAAATCATTTATGCATTGCCTTATTTTAGGGTTTTTGCGTCGCATTAACATTTCTCCTATGTCACGCACTTGGTTTTTATCATTTGCAAGCATCAAGTCTTTCTTCTACATTCTTCATTCATCCCCCTCTCAAATTTGGTCTTGTCGACAACAATTTTCAATCATGATTTTGATCGATTTTATCCTGTCGCATCAATGTGCGTAGTCATTTGTCATCATTTTGGACATCGTCAATCCTAATTAGGGTTTTGTCCTCTATCAACCTTGTCATCATGTGATCGATTTGTCATCGATCGTTGTCATGTTCAATCTTGTCATTTTGCGATCAATTTGTCATTGATCATTCTCATTTTCAATCTTGTCGTCTTGCGATCTATTTTGTCATCGATTCTTGTCCTCTTGTCAATCTTGTCATTTTGCGATCGATTTGTCATCGATCATTGTTTGTCTCAAGTATGTCAATTTGGATCAATTAGTCACTGTTCCTTGTCAATTGACGCCTTTATCTCAATCAAATCATTTATCAGCATTGGTCCTTTGTCAGTCAGAATCATGATCATAATCGAATCAACATCAATTATCTTTCATCAATACCTAATTGTCGTTCTTGCATTGTTAATTCATCTTTTAGGGTTTCATGATTTAATCATTTAACCTTGTTTGTCATTTCTCTCTCTAGGATTAATAAATTATTTATTTATCCTAAGTCTTCTCATTGCAATTAAATGTTCATTTAATTGGCTAATTATTTCTCTTTTTGTGAATTAATTAATAAATGACAAATTATTAATTAATTTACCTATTTCCTAATTTCTTAATTCCTCTTTTTCTAATTTTCTATTTTCTAATTCCTAATTTCATTTCTCTCCTAATTTCCTGGGAATGACATAGAAATTTGTCATAATTGACAATCAATCAATTCTTGACATAGAAATTTGTCATAAATTGTCATGAATTATCAATCAATCAAATTTTGCATAGAAAGTGCATAATTTGTCATAAATTGTCATAATTGACATTTTTGATTTGCAATTTCTATTTGAATTGAATCATGCTAATTTGATCCATCTCTCCAATTTGTCTATAAATTGGATGAATTTCTTCAATCCCAACTAATGAGAATGAGAATAATCACTTTTTCAAGTCAATCATGCTTCGAGTACTCTTGTGCCAATGTCAATCTTGCTTTCACATTAGGTTTATGCACTTGAAGGTGAGATCCACAAACAAAGGCTATTTGGAGAAGAAAGAAGGACAATAGAGCCGCATGAAGGAAGCATTTAGATCTACATTTGGTTTGCATAGGCTTTAGTTTTGAATGTTTCATTTTCATGTCTTTATTGAGTGTGTTAGGATAGATCATTGTAATTTTGCTTTTGTGATTGAGCTAATGATTAGTATTTTGAATTGCTTTGATGATTTCCAATTTCCTAGCTACATAACGAAAAACATAGGTTGCATTCTTTCCATAGATTGCATTCTCATTTATTTAGTTTGCATTTAGTTGCATATCATACATTATCTTTGAAAAATTCCAAAAATATTGCATTTGCATAAGTGACATGCCTGGTGAGATAAGATCAAAATCTAAAAAGATGGGTGAACCAACGTATCAACCCATTGACAACATATCAAATTCACAGTTTCAAACTAGTCAAACAGTAGAAATTGAAGGTTCATCAAACACATCATTACCACCATATGGAATGGTTCAACTTGGACCACCTCCATTATATGAACCAGTATTTGTACCCATGAAACTAGGACATGGGAGTGTTCCACCAACACTAAGAGGAAGTAAACCTTTCGATTGGAATCAACCAAACCTACAACATGACATTCAAACTCAAACATTATATGAGGAATAAACTCTTTCACAAGGATTTGGTTCAGATCAAGGCATTCAACAAGAAACAAATCCAAATGTTTTACTAGATTCTTCATGAGATTCCGATGTTTCTGATGATGTTGATATGTTCCTTAAAGATCCAAAGTTGACGAAAAAGATGGATAAATTCTTGAACAAGGTCTTTAAGATGTTCCCACAAAAATATCTTGACATGATGAGTAATGTGACCTCCTCAAGTGAGCAAATCAATGTGCAAAAACAACAAGGCGGTGAGCTGTTAAGTTTCTCCCCACATCCAAATGAAGAAAATGTGCAACAAAAAACTCAACACACCTTGATGAGTAAACGTGCTTCAAAAACGTTGACAGTGACTATTCCTCAAAAGTCAACATTCCAAACAATAAACAATCCATTGTTTAATGCAACACCTTTAACACCAGATCAAATGATGGCCACACAAATGTTGATGACAGGTGTCCCTCAACAAGAAGTGATTCCTCAAATACCTAAAAGTGGATCCAAATCTAAGATGCAAGAAAGCTTTACGACTGGAATGTGTGATCTTACAAATGTTCAAATTGCATTTCCTTCGTGCCAAAACATTGATCCCTTGCCAAAATCCCCCATGCATATCCAAAGTCCAACCTCATGTCAAGAGGATAATTTAGAGAATTACGAAACATGTCTTAAAACAGATCAAGATCAAGATCTTGAAACCTCATCATCCCATCCAATTGTTGACTAGGACCCCATGTTCCCAGACACTCATGACAATTCCCCTATTCTTGTCCATCCTATCCAAAGTCCTATTGACACTCCATTCCCCGAGAAAGATCAAGATATCCCAGTCCATCCAATCCCAAACGATCCCCTTCCATTTCATGAAAAAAATGTCCTTTCAAATCCCATTGACATTCCCGATATCCCTTCCATCCTTTCCAATGATCCCATTGAAAGTCAAGAGAAAAACACCTTTGAAGGGGATTCCAATGATCTTCCTCCTTGTCAAGATCAAATTATTCCTTTAAATCCTCCACAAGATCCTTTTGTTTCTCCATCTCCTTGTCTTAATGCTCCATATACACTCCAAGATCACATTTCTTTTGATGATCCCATTATTTCTCCCATTCCATCTCTTGAAGAGCCTGTCATTGAGCCATGTCCACTACACAATCCTAGTCCCCCTCATGATCCTAATCCCCTTCATGATTCTAACATGTTAGTGCAAGATGTTCATGAACCCTCGACATGCACAATGGGTTCTTCCACTTTGGTGAAATCCAATCCACTTCAAGATCTCATTATTTCTCTCATATCATATCCACCTCATAATGGACTCGCGTCTTCTTCCCAAAGAAAAGAGTATCCTACAAGTCAAGATATTCATAAAGGCAAAGGAGTAGATCTTCATAAGCAAGAATCCCTTCATGTTAAAGAAAATGATGCTCTGCAAAAAGGATTAGAAAATCTGTTTGATGGCAACACACACAAGAGCACAAGAAACAAACGTTAGTGTTAGCAACAAAAGATTATCCTAAACAGGCATATCAAGAGAGATATTAAGCATGAAATAGAAAGCATATAAACATAAAATGAAATAGCTAATCAAGATGCTCATAGTTGCTCCTCCCTTGTTCCTCTCCTCTCCAAGTCCCAAATGAGTGTAGCTCTCAGCAGCTTTTTGCACTATGGATGCTTATGGAGGATTGAGATTTAATACTAAGCTTCAAATATGAAATGAAAAGCTAAATACTCTGCTAGAGTAGATAGTGATGCTATGAAAAAGCTCTATGCTAATGCCAGTATAACAACAATACTCTAAAATGCTTCTCCTTTTGCTTGAGGAGAAGGGTTCTATTTATAGAAGAAATAGGGAAATGAAGGGTTAAGATTGAGCAATCTTAACAAGGGTTAGGATTGAAAGTTGGGGATCCATGTGCACAATTGGCACCAATAAAATGGTGACAAGTTTCAACATAGGATTGGGTTGAGAGAAGAGGTTGGAGGCATTAAAGGCCTGAGAAGACCTCATGGTTATCTAGAAGATAAGGGTCAAGTCTAAATTAGGATTACCCACTGGATTAGGAGTTAATGCAAGGATAAACCTTTGTGCAAATGTTTAAGAGATAATCATGGTCAAAGCATTAATGGCCTGATGAGACCTTTGGGTTGGGTAGAGGTTGAGTCAAAACAAATGTTTTAACCATGTGGGAGGGTTGAATTAACCATTAATGGTTATTGGGGACTTTGGGGATTAAGTGGTTGAAGGTTGGAAGCCTTCAATGGTTTTCAAAGACTTTGAGCCATTTAGTGGTTGAAGGTTGGAAGCTTTCAAAGGTTATCCAAGACTTTGAGACATTTAGTGGTTGAAGGTTGAAAGCCTTTAATGGTTATCAAAGACTTTTAGGCTTTGAGAAGTGACTCCATTTTGCTTAGGAATGTGACAATAATTAGGGGATGGATTAAGTTAATTAGGAAGGGGTTAGAAGAATCTAGAAGGGGATTAGATTTTGCAAGTGGATTTGGTAGGAAAATGCAAGTGGGAGAAATTTTGGTATTTTTAATTAAAATAAAATCATTTATTTCAATTAAATGGTGTAATTTGCATTTGGATAAATATTCAAATAAATATTAATTTATTTAAATGAGAAAAATGAAGATAAAGCATTAAAATGCTTGAAGACTTTGAGGGAAACCATTAAAGGCTTGAAGACTTTAAGAAAAACCATTAAAGTCTTAAGAAGATTATAGAAGGAAGCCATCAAGTTTGAAGACTTTAAAGCCATCAAGTTTGAATACTTTAAGGGAAACCATTAAAGGTTTCAAGTGGGTGAGGATAAATAGGATTTTAAATAAATAATTTATTTAAAATAGTTGTGCAACTTGCTTTTGTAGGAAAATACAAGTGGGTGGAGGATAAAGGTGATTTTAAATAAATGATTTATTTATTTAAATGTGAGAGGAGATTTAATTAAATAAATATGATTTATTTATTTAATTAATGGTCTGAATTTGGTTAAGTGAATTAAATCAAATAAATTGAATAATTTATTTAATTAATAGGAGAATAGGGTTAAGATGAATTAATTAAATATTAATTTAATTAATTATTAATTGATGGTTAAATAATCAAATAAATACTAAGTATTCATTTAATTAAGTGGACAGATTTATGTGACTACATTTGCCCCTCTTTGAGACGGTGCGGTTTATCGCGTCGTTTCAAAGAAAGAAAAATAGGTGTGAAGAAATGCCCCATAAAATGTAAATTTAATGGGTGGTATGCCCCCTCGAGAGATGGGCCGAAGTTTTTTTTTTTTTTTTTTGAAAAATCGGGCGATCTCTCGAAAAAGAATGAAAAGTGGAGGGGAGGTAGAATAGAAGAAATTAGAACTAATGATGAAAGAATGGGAGAAAATGGAGTGAATATGAAGAAACAACAAGCCAACGAGTACCCTGAGGTCATGCAAGAGATACATAGCAGATGTAGTGTGGGGTTTTGATTGATGCTATACAATTGATCAAAATTGGTTGGACAATCTGGTGCAATCGGTTTAATTGCCCCGGTCAAGTCAAAGCGTGACAGTTGATGTCAGTTGGTCGCTTGGACATGATAAAGTCTGAGTAAGTGAATCAAAGTGACCTGATGTGACTTAGACAATTGATGTAATTGCCCGATGAAGTCAAGGTATATGAAGCAAAATACTCGTTGAGACGTAGACAATTGATGTAATTGTCCAGTGGATTGTGTTTGATTGGTTGATCAATTGATAGTGTGTGCGTGTGATGGATGGTTGTGGGGAATCATGGCAGCCCCGTTGAGACTAGGTCATTATGATAAATGCCTGATGTAGTCTAGGATTACCATAATCGATTACCTGTTGAGACCCGAAGATACTTGATCAGAGTATCTGTTGATAGTCTAGGTGTGTGGGAGTCGATGTATCTGTGTAGACAGAGTAACTGGCTTAATTTTGTGGATGAGTGAGGATGGGAAGCGATGAAGGGATTAGGATGATGTTGATGATCGAGATAGGGAGGGTGAGGGGGGATTTGATGTTAGATAGAAGATATGGAGGACTAGGACCGAGTCCTATGGAAGAAGATGAGTAAAATAGAGTATGCATTATTATGACTATGTATGCATGATATGCAGCTATTATGAATGTATGGATGGGTGGAATGCAACGAAATGCAATATATACAGATGAGATGAAATGACGATCCATAGTGCTTTATTTTTCATCATTGAGCTTTAAAATGTTGTAAGAAAATACAAGCAACTTGACATAAAGATTCAAGATGACCAGAGTATTTCTTACATGGATTTGATATAGCAAGTTAATACAAGCAACTTGATATAATGGATCAAGTTGACCTGAGTATTGCTTGCGGAACAGATAAGGATTATCTCCTTTCATGCATGACTTGGATCGTCCTCCTTGATCTTAAGCTGATCATATCCTGAGACAAGTGCATACCGTAATAAGAGATAAAACCTTTATCCAGTTTGGATGAGGTAGGAGGAACCAAAGAAAGAGAATTGTACCTGCAAACAAACAATATATACATAAAGAATAAAGAATATGGATCCTTGGTAATGGTTCATGCTCATATGGTCGAGGTATACGCTATAGTCAGCAAGCCGTAGTGATCTATGACTGCATTTTGCATAAGATCACGTAGCTTGGTGAACTTCCCACGTAGACACCATTAGTACATGTCCCAGAACTTCATCAGAAATAATGCGCAAACGATACAAAACAATGCTGAAAGATCCCGATACAGATAAACAAATGAATTACTCACGAATCAACCAAGTATTTGACAGCCTAACAGAATTTTCTTGTCAAAGAAAATGTCATCTTGTCTTTGTTTTGATAAGGAAGGATGCATCCTTGTTTAAGACAGTTTGGATTGTTGATGTTGATTGTGTTGGTCGAGTGATAAGTGGTCATTTGTGTGAGTATTTTGTATCTGATCGGATGAATATGTACAAGGTGTTGTCATGTCTTTTGGGTGATTTTCGATGGTTTTTCGATGTTTTTGGATTTTGTGTAATAGTTTTTGAATGTTTGTGGATTTTGTGAGTCATTTTTGAATGTTTTTGATATTTTGCGAGACATTTTTGAATGTTTTTGCCAATGAATCACCAGTAATGTAGAATCCACTTCCATCATCTAGATTGTAAGGGCATTGCCCCCAAGTTGGACATGATTTATGAAAAAGCGGGATGCTAGACGCATGAAGTACTTTCTTGGATGACAGATCAAATAACAAGCCATGGTTAGATGGATGGATGTGTGTATGTATGAATGTGATCGCAATGAGCCTGAAAGATACTGGAGCCATTGCCTTTACGAGTGGCGCCTGTTTGCCAGGTTTTCGCCATCGTACTTACCCAAGGTGCCACTGGAGTGGTTGTTCACCGTTTGGATGCATGATTTTTCTTTACTTTTTTGAATGTTTTTATATTTTCTTCAGGACATTTTTCTGAATGTTTTTGGTATTTTCTGATATGCAGGGGAGCCTGATGCTCTATACACCTTAGGTATAAAACCGTTTGAGGTGCATGCTATTGATTGGATCTGCGAGCGGTTCTCCATCTGATGTAGCCAACTGATATGCCCCGGACCCGAACACAGCAGTGACAACATATGGGCCCAGCCAATTTGATTCAAACTTGCCCTGATGTTCTCGGTTTGGTTGGTTGCGAGGATTCTCTCGAAGAACAAGATCACCTACCTCAAATGTACGAGGTCTAACTCGGTGATTGTAGCTTCTACTCATGCGCTGCTGATAGGCTTTGAGATGGTTGTATGCAGCTTGTCGCTTCTCATCTAGTAACTCTAAGTCCTGAAGGCGTGAGACTCTATATGCATCATCATCAATGAGATTGTGCAAGGAAACCCTTAATGATGGTATCTCGACCTCAATAGGCAAGATAGCTTCTGCACCATAGACCAATGAATAAGGAGTTGCACCTGTAGGGGTTCGAATGCTAGTTCGATATGCCCATAGCGCTGGATTCAATTGAACATGCCAATCACGACCGGCATCATTGACTGTCTTCTTTAGGATCCTCAATATGTTTTTATTGGATGCTTCGGCCTGACCATTGCCTTGTGGGTAATAGGGAGTGGAAAAGCGGTGTTGGATATGAAATTTCTCACAAAGCTCACGGACATCCTGATTTTTGAAAGGAAGACCGTTATCTGTGACAATGGACATGGGTACACCAAATGATGTCATGTTCGATGGCTTTGGACATAAGTTCATTCTGCAGTGACTCACTTAAGAGCCTTGTAACTGGTGGTGGGGCCCATTTGTCCTTTCGGCCAGTTACACTGTAGGAACAGCTATACCCAAGGCTACAGCTTTCGCTCTCACCTGATTTCTATAGCGGCTCGAAGGATTTACCGCTCGAGGTCGTTCCCAAGAGTATCGATCCCTTGGCAGGCCTCTCTTAAAAAGATAAAATGTGAGTGTTACTAACACTTTTCTCTTGCACCTAGGACCACGAAAGCCAAGGGAGAGGATAGTGTGTGTTAGAAGTAGGACCACTCGACCAACTCTTTGCACAAGTGTGCCAAGCACGAAAAACACCTGTTCTTTTTAATCTATCATTGCAATGTGATCTAACTATTTGGAGATGTTGCTCCAACAATTATGGTGTTCTTTTTAATTTTCAAAGGCAATTGTTTGAGTAAACTAGAATTTGAAAATCCTGGTCAACTTAATGAAAAACACGTTTGCATGAAGTAAAATTGCTTTGAAAATGAGACAAGTTGATTGTGAATTTTATTTGCACCAAAAATGGAAGTGTGGATTGTGAGTTTTATCTTGATGCAAGAAATAAAATTTGCCTTGTTGATTTTAAGCACCAAAACGAAGTTTGCTTCCTAACTTGCAAAAAATAAAGTTGTTTTTGTATAAGTTTGTGGTTCTTTTTACCTTTGAACAATGAAATTCTTTTTAAGAGCCCCAAACAAATGTGTGATTCTTTTTTAAAAGCCCAAATTTGAAATGTGAAGTTAATTTTAAACCAAAATAAAAAGTGAATTCATTTTTAAAACCAACTTCAAAAAACAAGTTAGTAAAAAATATAAATCTACTTTTTAATCTAATTTAAATCTGCACAAAAGAGAAAAATAGTTAGTAAAATCCGCCTATTTGGTGGGCTTCTACAAGCCTAATTTTTTTTTTTTTGGTTTTTTTTTTTTTTTTTGGTTACAAGGTGATTTGTACAACGTTTTGTTACAATAGCGCTAGTCTGCGTTTGAACAGAGGCACTATTTAACACAAACGCACTAAAAGAAAGGGAAAGACAGAGAAGGGAAAAGCACTGAAACAGGGGGAATAGCGCCAAAATAATACCAAACGCACCAAAACAGTGTCAAAATCGCAACCTGTGTGACATTTTCAACATTCAAACATGTTATTGGTTAAAAAAAAATAAAAAAAAATGATCTTTTTGGTGTTTGGATTCACGTCGGGTTCACCAAATGATGCTCTGCAAAAAGGATTAGAAAATCTGTTTGATGGCAACACACACAAGAGCACAAGAAACAAACGTTAGTGTTAGCAACAAAAGATTATCCTAAACAGGCATATCAAGAGAGATATTAAGCATGAAATAGAAAGCATATAAACATAAAATGAAATAGCTAATCAAGATGCTCATAGTTGCTCCTCCCTTGTTCCTCTCCTCTCCAAGTCCCAAATGAGTGTAGCTCTCAGCAGCTTTTTGCACTATGGATGCTTATGGAGGATTGAGATTTAATACTAAGCTTCAAATATGAAATGAAAAGCTAAATACTCTGCTAGAGTAGATAGTGATGCTATGAAAAAGCTCTATGCTAATGCCAGTATAACAACAATACTCTAAAATGCTTCTCCTTTTGCTTGAGGAGAAGGGTTCTATTTATAGAAGAAATAGGGAAATGAAGGGTTAAGATTGAGCAATCTTAACAAGGGTTAGGATTGAAAGTTGGGGATCCATGTGCACAATTGGCACCAATAAAATGGTGACAAGTTTCAACATAAGATTGGGTTGAGAGAAGAGGTTGGAGGCATTAAAGGCCTGAGAAGACCTCATGGTTATCTAGAAGATAAGGGTCAAGTCTAAATTAGGATTACCCACTGGATTAGGAGTTAATGCAAGGATAAACCTTTGTGCAAATGTTTAAGAGATAATCATGGTCAAAGCATTAATGGCCTGATGAGACCTTTGGGTTGGGTAGAGGTTGAGTCAAAACAAATGTTTTAACCATGTGGGAGGGTTGAATTAACCATTAATGGTTATTGGGGACTTTGGGGATTAAGTGGTTGAAGGTTGGAAGCCTTCAATGGTTTTCAAAGACTTTGAGCCATTTAGTGGTTGAAGGTTGGAAGCTTTCAAAGGTTATCCAAGACTTTGAGACATTTAGTGGTTGAAGGTTGAAAGCCTTTAATGGTTATCAAAGACTTTTAGGCTTTGAGAAGTGACTCCATTTTGCTTAGGAATGTGACAATAATTAGGGGATGGATTAAGTTAATTAGGAAGGGGTTAGAAGAATCTAGAAGGGGATTAGATTTTGCAAGTGGATTTGGTAGGAAAATGCAAGTGGGAGAAATTTTGGTATTTTTAATTAAAATAAAATCATTTATTTCAATTAAATGGTGTAATTTGCATTTGGATAAATATTCAAATAAATATTAATTTATTTAAATGAGAAAAATGAAGATAAAGCATTAAAATGCTTGAAGACTTTGAGGGAAACCATTAAAGGCTTGAAGACTTTAAGAAAAACCATTAAAGTCTTAAGAAGATTATAGAAGGAAGCCATCAAGTTTGAAGACTTTAAAGCCATCAAGTTTGAATACTTTAAGGGAAACCATTAAAGGTTTCAAGTGGGTGAGGATAAATAGGATTTTAAATAAATAATTTATTTAAAATAGTTGTGCAACTTGCTTTTGTAGGAAAATACAAGTGGGTGGAGGATAAAGGTGATTTTAAATAAATGATTTATTTATTTAAATGTGAGAGGAGATTTAATTAAATAAATATGATTTATTTATTTAATTAATGGTCTGAATTTGGTTAAGTGAATTAAATCAAATAAATTGAATAATTTATTTAATTAATAGGAGAATAGGGTTAAGATGAATTAATTAAATATTAATTTAATTAATTATTAATTGATGGTTAAATAATCAAATAAATACTAAGTATTCATTTAATTAAGTGGACAGATTTATGTGACTACAGAAAATATTAAGGGTCATGGCCTTAGTGAAATTCCTCAAGATGTCGGTACCCCTGCTAAATCCAACATCCCCTCAAAATCCAAGCATACACCTTCCCCATCACACCTTCCATCCATCTTAGGTCCTTATATCCCTTCATCCTTTATGCAAGGTCAGCAAAGGCACACATCCTTGAGTAAATTTCATCAATCCAAAAGAACTCCATTTCATTCATATCCATCCATGCATTCCTTTCGCCCTCCAAGCAATTTGGATGCCAAGTATAAAAGTCATAAGTCTAGTAATCCACATGTATTCACGGATCAACATGTCCAATATAATCGACATGTCAAAACAAAGAACAATATGATCTATAAAGACAAAGAAATATCCAAAAGGCCACAGAGGCCCACTGAGAAAAATCAAAAACAAAAGTCAAAATATATATGGGTTCCTAAATCCCTTGTGCAAGCAATGCACTCCAAGGAACCACAAAAGCATGAAAAATCAAAACCATGTGGATCCCTAAGCAGCTTCTTGAAGCACAAAAAGAAAAATCCAAATTGGCATCTACAGTTGCTATTCCTCCATCCAAACCTTCCAAGTCTATTCCTCCACCACCTTCTTCATCCATTTTGGGCCCTTATGTCCCAAAATCCATAGCCTTTCCTTCGTCAAAATCTCAATATCCAAAATACGTCTTTCCTCCATCAGTCCATCACCCCTCAAGGTGTGTGCCAATGTTGATCTATCCAACATTTCTATCCCTTCAAGCATAGTTCTTCCAATAAAAGGCCTTTGTCTTCCCTCTATCCACCATAATAAATGGCGTATCTCCTATCGGGTCTCTACCAACATCTATGCCATCTCCCATGCACTGGCATCCCTAATCGACCCAATATACTCAGTGACTCTCTGTTCTTCTTGTCGTGCCTGCGCTATCGCTGTATATCGAGCCGCTATGAGTCTGGCTATCTCCGCTCTGAACTGATCATTTTGTCTCTCTAATGTCACAATATGATCATGCTGACTTGCTATGGTAGCCCTGCACATCTCCATCTCGTCTATGCTAGCTATCTCTGGCTCTATGGGTATATCCTACAATGCCTCCTGATCGCCTGAATCTCCTCATCCTCATCATCCCCATCCTCATCTCTATCCTCGTCATCCCCCTCATTCTCATCCTCGCCCTCATCCTCCTCATCCTCATCTCCCTCCTCATCTCCTGTGAGTGGGAAGTCCTCCTGTCTCCTCAGTACTGGAATGTCCGGATCTATCAATGGCACTGGCCAGCGTTGTGCAAACCATCTCTCATACTCCTCTATCATCCCGACGTCCTCCACATCTGATCTCCAATACCATTGTCTCTGTTGTAGTTGTGTGAAGTTAGCATATGCTATGTGTGGCTGAATCATACTCCCCCACTAACTCATCTCTCTGTGAGATCAGGCAAAGTGTGCAGTCCTCCTAGGTACATCCTGCCTCTCTCCAAACTGTCATCTGACTCTCTCTGGCAGGTACAACTCAATCACTCTCTGGCGATTCACTGGTCACCCAATGAGGTACCTCTCCTATCTAAAATATGGTAGCTCATCACTATCATCTGACCATCCAGGGCAATCACGATATGGCCTCCATGTGAACTCTCTCAGTCTGTCTAGCTCGTGTCGCCAATAAAATATGTATCCAAAAGGACCCTGTCTCAGTGCTCCCCCATAGCAGTACACATATGGTCGATGTGGTACTACCTGTCTCTTTGTAATCGGTCAACATATGGCTATGTGCTCAAATGCCCATACCTGTAGCTATGTGACTCCACAACTCAAAGTCTGTACTCCCTGATATGCTATCTGATGCAACTGAAAATATAGCATAGGTAGTACACATTGTCCCCATGCGTACACCGTCCCCTCTTTTGCCAGCCACTCAAGCACTCTTCCCCATCCAATAGGGAATCCATGTCCTCATCTGTCTCCTGCTAGTAGACATGCTATCACCACTGCTATCACCACATATCATCGATCATACTCTGATGCCATGGTCTCCCAACTGATCTCCCTCTCTACGATATCCAGATCATCTGTGTCGCACTCAAATAATCTGCACAACGTGTCTCTCCCTGTCACTCGGTCATACTCTACCATCTCTCCATGAATCAGAATGCGGAGGATATGCCATACATCCTCCAGTGTCATAGTCGCCTCTCCAGTCACTAGATGGAAGGAGGAGGTCTCTGAATGCCATTGCTCTACCAATGCGGTAAGCAGTCCTTTGTTTGCCCTAATCTCGGGCATGAATGTGCATAGTATATCCCTAGTCTTGCTAATGTATCTTTGTCCGTGCTCCTGAGTCTATGTCATAACATGAAGCACTCTGGTTGGTTCTCTCGCGTGATCAATGGATACTGTCGACTGTGCATCACAATTGGGGCATATTTATTCAGTATTAGGGTTTGCTCTTACGGGCTGCATTTACTTGTTTCATGGCCAAATCAGGGTGTTCTTTAGCTATTCTGAGCTATCCTACCCTTATCCCCCCTTTTTGGATCATTTGCATGCTGTTTTGACCAAAATTAGTGTTGCTAATGGACTTCTGCGCCTGTGTATCATAACCTGTGCCTATGTATCACTACACAAGTGTAGAAGAACATACACAAGCGCAGGAGTCCCTTTCTGCATCCCATGTGGGCCCCGCAATGTCCCGCAAGCAAGTCAAATTCATAAAATTGAAAACATGGGTTTTTGAGATACATACCATTGCTCTTGCGTCGTCCGATCATCTGTACATGCGTACATGTTCTCCGAGGTGATCTGCCATTGGAATGTTCGCCATCTCTCTGCAAGTGTCCTTTTCCAGAGCAACAAATCCTCTTCTTGGGCTAGTGCAAATGAGCAAATTTCACTCTCTTTGCCTCATTTATAGATCTTTGTCAGTGCATAGATGGACGTGCACTCTCTCCATCTCATGTTGGTTGCGGTCTTTTGCATCTTCAATTGCTTGTCCTTCGTGCATCCGGTCTTCGATTGTCAGTTTGTTTGTTCCTACCATTTTCTATCATTCTTATCGATCAATTGGCCTCTTTTGTGGGCATTTCCGACCAATTCCTCAAGGGGGCATCTATATGTCATTGTCATTGTCTGGGGCATTTTCATTATTGTTCTTTGAAACAACACTTAAAATCGTATTGTCTCAAAGAGGGGCAAAATGTAGACACCTAAAAATGGTCAACGCTTGCGGAGTCGTATTTTAACATTGGCGCATTGCCTTATTTTAGGATTTTTGCGTCGCATTAACATTTCTCCTATGTCATGCACTTGGTCTTTATCATTTGCGAGCATCGATTCCTTCTTCTGCATTCTTCATTTATCTCGCTCTCGAAATTGGTCTTGTTGATAACAATCTTCAATCATGATTTTGGTCAATCTTATCCTATCGCATCAATGTGTGTATTCATTTGTCATCATTTTGGACATCGTCAATCCTAATTAGGGTTTTGTCCTGTTATCAATCTTGTCATCAAGCGATCGATTTGTCATCGATTCTTGTCTTTTATCAATTTGTCATCAATCTTGTCATCTTGTGATCTATTTTGTCATTGATCCTTGTCTTCTTATCAATTTTGTCATTTTGCGATCGATTTGCCATCGATCGTCATCTCTCTCAATTGTGTCTATTTGGATCAATTAGTCATTGTTCCTTGTCAATTGGCGCATTTATTAATCACATCATTTATCAGCATTGGTCATTTATCAAGTCAGAATCATGATCAAAGCGAATCGATATCAATTATCCTTTGTCAAGACCTAATTGTCATCCTTGCATTTCTAATTCATCTTTTAGGGTTTCATGATTTTATTCATTTAACCCTGTTTGTCATTTCTCCCTCTAGGTTAAATAATTTATTTATTTATCCTAGGTCTTCGTGTCACAATTAAATGTTTAATTTAATTGGCTAACTAATTATTCCTCTTTCTATGAATTAATTAATAAATGACAAATTATTAATTGATTTGCCTAATTTCTCCTAATTCTTAATTTCCTAATTTTTCATCAATTTCTAAATTCCCTCTTTGTGAATTAATTAATAAATGAAAAATTATTAATTAATTCACTAAATTCCTATTTCCTCATTTCCTAATTCCTAATTTCCATTTTTCTAATTTTCCTAATTTCTAATTCAATTTCCTCCTATTTTTCTCCTAATTTCATGGGAATGACATTTCAATTTGTCATAATTTGTCATAATTGACAATCAATCAATTTTGACATAGAAAGTTGTGATAATTTTGTCATGAATTATCAATCAATCAATTTTGCATAGAAAGTACAAATTTGTCATAATTTGTCATATTGGTTTGCAATTTCCATTTGAATCTCTTCATGCTAATTTGATCTTTTCTCCAATCTATCTATAAATTGGATGAATTTCTTCAATCCTGATCTAATAATCACATTATCGAACTAATCACTTTATCGAATCAATCATGCTTCGAGTATTCTTGCACTACAATCTTGTCTAGTTGCTTTCATCTCATGTGTATGCACTTGTAGGTGAGATCCACAACAAAGCTATTTGAAGGAGAAAAAAGAACAATGGAGCCACATGATGGAGATCTTCAGATCTGCATTTGGTTTGCTTAGTTTCTAATCTTGAATGTTTGCTTTCATGTCTCTATTGGATGTAATTAGGATTGATCATTGCATTTGAGCTTTTGTGATTGAGCTATGACTAATGTTTATATTTGCTTTGATGATTTCCGATGTCCTAGCTACATTAATTGGTGAACTCGACGTGAACTAACCCCCTAATCATGCTTTTGAGTTGATTTACAGGTCAAAAACCCAAGAAACAGGGTAGTGCAGTGTTTTTTGTGAACTTCTGCGCCTATGTCAAGCATTCTGTGCCTGTGTCAAGCATTCTGCACCTATGTCAAGTATATCCTGCACCTATGTTAGACATTCTACGCCTATGTAGGGCCAGAAACAGAGGTAAAAGACAGTGTTTTTAACGTGCAAATTGTTTTCTTTTGCATTCTGTTTCTGCTCTTTTGGTTTTGTTGGTACTGATTCTCTGTGCAGAACCTTGGCATTCTAACTCACTATAAATAAATACCTGATGGGCGAAAGCTTTGAAGGAAGGGTTACGTGGGAATTGCAGTTACTTGGGAAGTGATGACCCTTGAACTCTTTCTCATATCAACATCTAAGTAGGACCTCACGGTCTAAATCGTGCTTGCACGACTACATTTGTTTGGTATCTTGGTGGGCTTAATTTCTCAATCACGCTTGTGTGATGCCAACGAGTAATGCTTAACAGAAATCCTTACTAAACACCTTGTATTTAGAGGACAAAAATCCTTCTAGTTGCTTGAGAAGGACAAGTTTGGATACTTGGAAGAGATACTAAGTTCGCCATGGGGAGATTTCCATGGGGACTGATGCTTGGCTGCCCTGAGAAGTGAGTGCCGTGGAGGGGAGCTCATGGGGTCAAGCATCTATGTATTCTCCTTGAATCTCATAATGAGTCTACCTCTCAAGTACCTATTGTCCTTGCCATCCATAAGAAATATGCGAATGAGCATGATTGTCTTGAGTCTAAGTTGAAATATCTTGTCTTCTTTGTTTCTCAAAAGTTGAATTGCATATCATTTCAAAAACAAGACAAATTGATTCAAAACAAGGTTAAACACAAGAGTATTTCATTCAACAAAGTTCAAAACACCTTCAAACATGGTTGTCAAACATTTTTCAAAATCTTGTCTCAACATTCATGTCACTTAGATTTAGGTGCATCTTAGGTTTGCATTTTGCAAAGTCATTGTCAAGTACCAAGGTTAGGTTTCATCTAGGTCATACTCCTTTGCATATCAATAAGGGTCATCCTTTTGCATGTGTCCTCTTGCATTAGAGTAATACCATTGTCATACATTCATATTTGCATACCCTAGGTCTCTTCATTAAGTTTAGGTCATTATCATATCATATTAGGGTTATTTGCATAGTAATTGTCCCTTTGCATATAGTGTCAAAAACTAGGTTTTGTCATACTTGAGTAATCCAAATCTTTGATAAACCCTAAGTCATTGTTAGGAGGTCTAGCCCTTATCAAACCTTTTCTCTTTATGTCATTATTGTCATTTGGTCAAACCTACCTTAGTATCCAAGCATATAGGGGAGACATTGTCATTTTGTCCTTTTGTCACTTGGTCCTTTTGTCCTTTGAGGTCTAGACATCATTTCAATTTCCTAAGGGTCTCTTTTAGATTGGCATTCCAAAAAGTTTGTCAGAATCTTGAAAAAATAACCAAAAACATAGGTTGCATTCTTGCCATAGATTGTATTCTCATTTATTTAGTTTGCATTTAGTTGCATATCATACATTATCTTTGAAAAATTCCAAAAATATTGCATTTGCATAAGTGACATGCCTGTTGAGACAAGATCAAAATCTAAAAAGATGGGTGAACGAACGTATCAACCCATTGACAACATATCAAATTCACAGTTTCAAACTAGTCAAACAGTACAAATTGAAGGTTCATCAAACACATCATTACCACCATATGGAATGGTTCAACTTGGACCACCTCCGTTATATGAACCAGTATTTGTACCCATGAAACAAGGACATGGGAGTGTTCCACCAACACCAAGAGGAAGTACACCTTTCGATTGGAATCAACCAAACCTGCAACATGACATTCAAACTCAAACATTATATGAGGAACAAACTCTTTCACAAGGATTTGGTTCAGATCAAGGCATTCAACAAGAAACAAATCCAAATGTTTTACCAGATTCTTCATCGGATTTCGATGCTTCTGATGATGTTGATATGTTCCTTAAAGATCCAAAGTTGACAAAAAAGATGGATAAATTCTTGAACAAGGTCTTTAAGATGTTCCCACAAAAATATCTTGACATGATGAGTAATGTGACCTCCTCAAGTGAGCAAATCAATGTGCAAAAACAACAAGGCGGTGAGCTGCTAAGTTTCTCCCCACATCCAAATGAATAAAATGTGCAACAAAAAACTCAACACACCTTGATGAGTAAACGTGCTTCAAAAACATTGACAGTGACTATTCCTCAAAAGTCAACATTCCAAACAATAAACAATCCATTGTTTAATGCAACACCTTTAACACCAGATCAAATGATGGCCACACAAATGTTGATGACAGGTGTCCCTCAACAAGAAGTGATTCCTCGAATACCTAAAAGTCCATCCAAATCTAAGATGCAGGAAATCTTTACGACTGGAATGTGTGATCTTACATATGTTCAAATTGCATTTCCTTCGTGCCAAAACATTGATCCCTTGCCAAAATCCCCCATGCATATCCAAAGTCCAACCTCATGTCAAGAGGATAATTTAGAGCATTACGAAACATGTCTTAAAACAGATCAAGATCAAGATCTTGAAACCTCATCATCCCATCCAATTGTTGACCAGGACCCCATGTTCCCAGACACTCATGATGATTCCCCTATTCTTTTCCATTCTATCCAAAGTCCTATTGACACTCCATTCCTCGAGAAAGATCAAGATATCCCAGTCCATCCAATCCCAAACGATTCCCTTCCATTTCATGAAAAAAATGTCCTTTCAAATCCCATTGACATTCCAGATATCCCTTCCATCCTTTCCAATGATCCCATTGAAAGTCAAGCCTTTGAAGGGGATTCCAATGATCTTCCTCCTTGTCAAGATCAAATTATTCCTTTAAATCCTCCACAAGATCCTTTTGTTTCTCCATCTCCTTGTCTTAATGCTCCATATACACTCCAAGATCGCATTTCTTTTGATGATCCATTTTTCTCCCATTCCATCTCTTGAAGAGCCTGTCATTGAGCCATGTCCACTACACAATCCTAGTCCCCCTCATGATCCTAATCCCCTTCATGATTCTAACATGTCAGTGCAAGATGTTCATGAACCCTCGACATGCACAATGGGTTCTTCCACTTTGGTGAAATCCAATCCACTTCAAGATCTCATTATTTCTCTCATATCATATCCACCTCATAATGGACTCGCATCTTCTTCCCAAAGAAAAGAGTATCCTACAAGTCAAGATATTCATAAAGGCAAAGGAGTAGATCTTCATAGGAAAGAATCCCTTCATGTTAAAGAAAATATTAAGGGTCATGGCCTTAGTGAAATTCCTCAAGACGTCAGTACCCCTGCTAAATCCAACATCCCTTCAAAATCCAAGCATGCACCTTCCCCAGAACACCTTCCATCCATCTTAGGTCCTTATATCCCTTCATCCTTTATGCAAGGTCAGAAAAGGCACACATCCTTGAGTAAATTTCATCAATCCAAAAGAACTCCATTTCATTCATATCCATCCATGCATTCTTTTCCCCCTCCAAGCAATTTGGATGCCAAGTATAAAAGTCATAAGTCTAGCAATCCACATGTATTCAAGGATCAACATGTCCAATATAATTGAAATGTCAAAACAAAGAACAATATGATCTATAAAGAAAAATAAATATCCAAAAGGCCACAAAGGCCCACTGAGAAAAATCAAAACAAAAGTCAAAATATACATGGGTTTCTAAATCCCTTGTGCAAGCAATGCACTCCAAGGAACCACAAAAGCATGAAAAATAAAAAACCATGTGGATCCCTAAGAAGCTTCTTGAAGCACAAAAAGAAAAATCCAAATTGGCATCTACAGTTGCTATTCCTCCATCCAAACCTTCCAAGTCTATTCCTCCACCACCTTCTTCATCCGTTTTGGGCCCTTATGTCCCAAAATCCATAGCCTTTCCTTCATCAAAATCTCAATATCCAAAATACGTCTTTCCTCCATCAGTCCATCACCCCTCAAGGTGTGTGCCAATGTCGATCTTGCCAACATTTCTATCCACTCAAGCACAGTTCTTCCAATACCCTATCCATTATCCAATGCATATTTTCCATCCTTCCATCCCTCTGGTCCAATCCTTTGCATAAATCCTTGCCTTAGTTTCGTCTCATTTTCCATGTCCTTATCCTACCAACGTCTTTGAGCATACTTTTAAAGGTCATGGTCCATTTCTTTTCAAGGATACTATCCAAACAAAAAGATGCTTGAGTCCTTCTTCCATCCCCTATCATGTGTCCATCTTATATTGAAAAAGTCAAAATCCAAAAAAAAAAAAAGATAAAAGAAAAGAGTAAAGAAAAATAATTCGTCCACTGGTGAAAACGTAGCAAATAGGTGCCTTGGGCAAGTACCATGATGAAAACCTGGCAAATAGGCATCATGCGTAATCTATGAACTTCTTGCACACCACACTTGGTTGCAGGTTTCCTCCTTCATATCCCATTGCCCTTCATTATCCTATCATACCATGTCATTACCCTTCATATCCTATTGTCTCTCCTGTCCATTTCCTCTTTCCACCTTTTATCTTGACAAGGCTGAGGATCATCATGAGCATCATGCATCTTGTTTGCAGATTTTAGTCCATCATAGCTTTTGGTCTTTTTCCATTTGCTTATTATAACCTTCCATCCATATTCCCTAGCTTATTACAACTTTCTGCCACTATCCCTTAGCCAATCCCGACCTTCAGTCCATTTCCAGTCCATTTCCCTTATCCATTCTTGGTCTTGCTTATCCTATCCATATCTTATCATTATCCATACACTCTTTTTCATTCCTTGATCTTGATCTGACATAAAGATGCAAAATTTAAACATGGTTTCAAAAACCTCTTGACATGTCCCTCATGCCATGTTCCTGCTTTATATTGTCATATCCAGTCTCTTGTCCCATCATGCCATAGCCCTTGAAAATTGCATCCGTATTGTCTCCATAATAAAAGGCCTTTGTCTTCCCTCTATCCACCATAATTTCAAGAAGCCTATTTATTCACCTGTCATATTCCTTGCCTTGCTAGACACTGGGGGCAAAATCTCTAAAAATTGAAAAATGTCCTGAAATAATTCAAAAAAATTGAAAAATGTCCTGAAATAATCCAAAAAAAATTGAAAAATGTCCTGAAATAATCCAAAAAAATTGAAAAATGTCCTGAAAAAAATCCCTAAAAAGTCAAATAAAGTCCTGAAAAAATGAACAAATTTTTTTTGTAAAAATTCGAAAAGCATTTTGCAAAATATATCCCCTTTGTGCATAGACAACTCGCTGAGCATCCCTCCAACGACACGCAATCATACGTTGTGCTTTAATGAAATCATGCATAAACAGATGAACTTTTTTTCAATCAAACTAGACATGCAAACTGATCAAAATTGTCATATCAATCAACCTCAAAGTCATTTGTCCTTGTCTCCACTATCATGGTCTTATACAGGGTGTGGTATACTCGGAACCAAACTATGTCCTGTCTTAGACAGGGTACTGCATGTCCTGAAACCATATAGCATGATCATCCTATCAGCACTTTCAACTTTTGACATTGAAGATCATGATGTTTGTTTGATTTATTGGAATTTGTGCATCTTATCTTTTTATTGATTTCTCTTCGATCATGTTCCTATGTTGCTCGATGATGTTATTGAGTGATTTAGAGTGACTGGGATGGTTCATGGTCCCTTTCTTTTTTTGTTGTGATTGCTATTTGTCTGTGATGTGTCTGTCTTTTGCAAAAAGGGTTGCATTTCAGCTCTGGCCTTCAATGCCATGATGCTACGCATCCATTTTGCTACATTAAAATAAAGGTTCTCACCTACAAAGTGCATTACTGAAAGCAAGTTTTTCTTCGTCTCTAACTGTCCTCCGTCTCATTTTCTTCTTACTAACATTTCTTCCATCCGTTTAGATAGTCAATTTGGTCTAGTGCTCCGATTTCCCCAAACACATATGCTACATCCTGCAACCATTTGGTTAGTACATCTGCATTACATCAAGCATCATATCAACCATTTTATCCATTTCATATTATAAATGCATCAAAAACACATTAAAAAAATATATCCATACATGTTCCACAATGGTACATCAACAGTGCATAAGTCATCCATACATGGACAATAACATATGTCATAACACATTGCATCCCATCATATCGATGCATATCATATCATATATCAAAATAATATCGGAGTACAAAATTGGACTGTCTGTCCTAAGTATGGCCTGCAGGCTGACTACAAAATGTCAAACTACATCTATCCATCATAAGTAGCACATGCCTCTGTCACTGGGTGCTCCCTCTATCCTCCTCATCCCTACCATGTCTCACGGATGATGTCCCTCCTGGTCCTGGCCGTGGTGGTCTCATAGGTCCACTCACCCCCATGCTGCTTAATGACCTCCGAGAGCGTGCCCTACTCTCTATCCTTGATCACGCCCGATATGAAACTTCTCTCTACTCTGGTGGAACTGCACTCTCATATAGTGTCCTCCAATGGCCTATCTCCTCTCCAGTCTCTACCAACATCTGTGCCATCTCCCATGCACTGGCATCCCTAATCGACCCAATATACTCAGTGACTCTCTGTTCTTCTCGCCATGCCTGCGCTATCACTGTATCTCAAGCTGCTATGAGTTTGGCTATCTCCGCTCTGAACTGATCATTCTGTCTCTGTAATGTCACAATATGATCATGCTGACTCGCTATGGTAGCCCTGCACATCTCCATCTCCTCTATGCTAGCTGTCTCTGGCTCTATGGGTATATCCTGCAATGCCTCCTGATCGCCTGAATCTCCTCATCCTTGTCATCCCCATCCTCATCTCTGTCCTCATCATCCCCCTCATCCTCATCCCCACCCTCATCCTCCTCATCCTCATCTCCCTCCTTGTCTCCTGTGAGTGGGAAGTCCTCCTGTCTCGTCGGTACTGGAATGTCCGGATCTGTCAATGGCACTGGCCATTGTCGTGCAAACCATCTCTCATACTCCTCTGTCATCCCGACGTCCTCCACATCTGATCTCCAATCCCATTGTCTCTGCTTTAGCTATGTGAAGTTAGCATATGCTATGTGTGGCTGAATCATACTCCTCCACTGACTCGTCTCTCTGTGAGATCCGACAAAGTGTGCAGTCCTCCTAGGTACATCCTACCTCTCTCCAAACTGTCATCTGACTCTCTCTGGTAGGTACAACTCAATCACTCTCTGGCAATTCACTGGTCGCCCAATCGGGTACCTCTCCTTTCTACAATATGGTAGCTCATCACTATCATTTGACCATCTAGGGCAATCTTGATATGGCTTCCATGTGAACTCTCTTAGTCTGTCTAGCTCGTGTCGCCAATATAATATGTATCCAAAAGGACCCTGTCTCAGTGCTCCCCCATAGCAGTACACATATGGTCGATGTGGTACTACCTATCTCTCTGTAATCGGTCGACATATGGCTATGTGCTCAAATGCCCACACCTATAGCAATGTGACTCCACAGCTCAAAGCCTGCACTCCCTGATATGCTATCTGATGCAGCTGAAAATACAACATAGCTAGTACACATGGTCCCCATGTGTACACCATCCCCTCTGTCACCATCCACTCTAGCACTCTTCCCCATCCAATAGGGAATCCATGTCCTCATCTGTCTCCTGCTAGTAGACATGCTATCACCACTACTATCACCACATATCGTCGATCATACTCTGATGCCATGGTCTCCCAACTGATCTCCCACTCTACAATATCCAGATCATCTGTGTCACACTCAAATAATCTGCACAACACGTCTCTCCCTGTCACTGGGTCATACTCTACCATCTCTCCATGAATCAGAATGCAGAGGATATGCCATACATCCTCCAGTGTCACAGTCGCCTCTCTAGTCGCCAGATGGAAGGAGGAGGTCTCCGAATGCCATCGCTCTGCCAATGCGGTAAGCAGTCCTGTGTTTGCCCTAATCTTGGGCATGAATGTGACATAGTATATCCCCAGTCCTGCTAATGTATCTCTGTCTGTGCTCCTGAGTCTATGTCCTAACATGAAGCAGTCTGGTTGGTTCTCTCGCGTGATCAATGGATACTGTCGACTCTGCATCACAATTGGGGCATATTTTGTTAGTATTAGGGTTTGCTCTTACGGGCTGCATTTCCTTGTTTCATGGCCAAGTTAGGGTTTTCTTTAGCTATTCTGACCTATCCTACCCTTATCCCCCCTTTTCGGATCATTTGCGTGCTGTTTTGACCAAAACTAGGGTTGCCAATGCACTTTTGCGCCTATGTTCTGCATCTTGCGCTTGTGTATCATAACCTGCGCCTGTGTATCCCTACAAAAGCATAGAAGAACCTACACAACTGTAGGATTCACCCTACACAAGTGTAGGAGTCCCTTTCTGCATCCCATGTGGGCCCCGCAATGTCCCGCAAGCAAGTCAAATTCATAAAATTAAAAACATGGGTTTTTGAGATACATACTGCTGCTCCTGCATCGTCCGGTCGTCTGTACATGCATACACATTCTTTGAAGTGATCTGCCATTGGAATTTTCACCATCTCTCTGCAAGTGTCCTTTTCCAGAGCAGCAAATCCTCTTCTTGGGCTAGTGCAAATGAGCAAATTTCATTCTCTTTGCCTCATTTATAGATCTTTGTTAGTGCATAGATGGATGTGCACTCTCTCCACCTGATGTTGGTTGTGGTCTTTTGCGTCTTTAACTTGGTACTTGCCTAGTGGAATGAACAAAAACATTACATAATTATTATGACCATTTTACTGCAATATTTATAATTAAATGTAGATGACTATTAAATGATAAAATACCTGGAACAATCATTGCCAACATTATGTGCTCCCTCTTTATTGACATCCATGGAGGAATATTATTGTTGATAACAAAAATAGGCCACACCGAGTAAAGAGATCTCAACTCTCCAAATGGATTGACATCATCCGCTGCCAATGAAAGCCTGAGATTACAAGGTTCTTCTTTAAAGTGTGGCCACTTTTCCTCTATGTCCATAAATGTTGAACCATCCATAGGCATTCGAATAATGTCAGATCGACTTCTATTGCGTGCATGGTAATCCATAAATTGTGCCAAGCTAGTGTACTTGAATAATCGTTGCATACGTGGAATAATGGGAATATAACGAAGAACCTTGTGAGGCACCTTTTTTGTTATTTGATCTATTCGATATCTACTGATATGACATTCAGGGCATTTTGTTCCAAATTCATGTTGTTTATGATATATAATATGATCATTGGGACAGGCATCTATTGTTTGATACTCCATTCCAATATCTTTCATAATGGCAAATAATTCTCGGTATGAGTGAGGTAGAGTATTTGATGGTGGTAAGAAAAACTCACCTATCAGTCTATAGCAAAAAAAAAAGTTTGAGGTGTTAATATAAAGAATATTAATGGTACATGATTCACCATTTATTAACTGTAATGACATGTATGACACACCTTAACATACGAGAGATTGTTATGTTGGATAAACCATTCATAACCTTCAAGTTCACCAACAACAATACAGCAGAGAGAAGAGTTGTTTGGGAGCCTTTGTAAAGGGGCTCATATGCCTTCTCAAGAAGAGGTAAATCATGAACATCAAGGTCATCATGATCAGCTGTGCCAGTACTAAATGTGTCATGGATCAATGTATTTGTACCATCATCTTCAATTGTGTTTTCTGGTGCATGATCATCATCTTCCATGGGATCATTATCTTTAGCTTCGATATTCACACCTCCATGTTCCTTCACTTCCAAAACCATATTCTCAGGGTTTTGTTGATCCATACCATGTGCTCTAGGGTGCTCCACCTATATAAAATTGATATACATAAATAAACTGTGATCATGATCTCATTATCAAGTGATTTCTTATGTATATAAATTGTTAAAATGATATAATGAACAACTTACCAGTGGATGATAATCATGTCCCCCTTCAATGTGACCATGCTGCCTACAATGTTTCTTAGCTATTTTGATTAGAAGTCTTCTAGTCTTTAAGCCCTTAAAAATTTTGCAGGGACAATAACATTTCCCATCACCTTTTCTTTTCAAGTTAGACCATAATCTAGCAATTGTCTCCTTATTTTGTTCTTTGCTGATATTATCTGACATGGTCTTTATTCATAGGCAAAAAAATCAGGCTATGGAAACTTCAGTGCAAAAGCTTCACAAAAATTGCAAATCGAACCAAAACCATTGAACTTAATAGAGAACGTATTTAATGTAGCTGATTGTGTGAATTTCTGAGCATTGTGTCTGCAAATTCTTGCTAAAAGTTTGCCTGTTGTAGACTTTCTGAGAGACATTTTTGAGTATTCTAAGCAAAGCATTTATTTAAACATACACTTATTCATCCACATTGCAGGGATAACAATACAAGGCTCACATATTGGTCTAAGAGGATGCCATGGTCTCACAAAGTAACCAAGAACCATATGAAATGATGGCCATCTTAAATCCACACACAACTAGGGAGGATCCATACGATTATGTATGACTTCCCCCTTGTTTGTTTAATGGGATTAGCCAGCTCCAAGACATAGCCGTCAATAATCACTAAGAATGTACAAGTGGATCGTAGCTACCCATACAACAAACACTTACCCCTATCCTCAAATTTTCCCAATGTTTGATTCCTTATATACACTCATCCAAGGTTATCTATGTCGATCTTGGTGAGTAATCACATCATAACAAAGAAGGCAACATTTAAAAATAGCAAGGGTTTCACTAAACTACCAAAGATCATAAATATTGAAAGAAAGAAAAAATAGTAACAATAATAAGTCAAATAAATGTGTTCAATTCCAATAGCAAATCAAACATAGCCACAATAACTACACAATAGAGAAAACTCACAATAGTGATTAAACTAATTCAAACAAGATAAAATAAAATTGTTGGCCCATGCAACAAAGATGAGAGATCATCAATAATTGAAGGAAACTTCACAATCCTTAAAAGTGCACATTACATAACTATACGACTAGAAATTGTGGCTAAATAGAGTGAAGATTCATCATGACTCCAATAATAGTCCCTCATGTGTGCATTTGTGGCATGAACATAAAAAACTCCCACATAGCATGGCCATGTACCTAATGGAGAAGACATGCCTAGGCTACATGCCCAAAAAACATGACTATAATAATAGTCCCTCATGCATGCATTTGTGGCCTGCACACTACAAATCCTAACATATCATGGCAATACACCTCATAGAGAAGACACACCTAGGGCCACATTGCACATAGCAACGTGCCTCACAAAGAAGACATGCATAGGGCACATGCCACATAGCAATGTGTCTTATGGAAAATTTGCATGCATGTCACACACCAAAGCTATATGTATACATCATGAGGCACATTCATATGTTATCAAACACAACCTATTGTATCTAACATGAGTTCCTCTCTACATGTGTGCAAATCTTCCAACACTAATCACCACTAAGAAGGAATAATATAAAATGCATCTTCAAATATTTGTGTGTGTGTGTGGAATTGTGTCTTTGAATGCAAATCGCTACCATCAACAACATGTAACCATCACCTACACTATATCAAAACATAAGTATGGTGTGACATCATATCTATTTGCATAATGTCAAAACACATGCAAACATGAAAATCATCATAGCATGACAAAAATCAATCTCCACATGTTGGAACAAAGATATACATAAGATAATAGGGTAAGAGGAAACCCGTACCAAGAACCACATACCAACTATCAGCAATGCCATCAAGATAAATTTAGGATAGGATACCACTATGAGCCATCCAATGGTCCATTCTATGAGGATAACTAGGGGATACTATCTTTGAAAGGTGTGGTCAATAGAGATAATCCCACATAATGCCACAATATGTTACCATAGCTTCTTGAGTTTTCCATTCTTCTACTTAACACCACATTTATTGAGTTCCTCAACAGTGAGGTTGGTTCTCAATAGGATGCACAAACATGTAAACACACAAGCATGGTTTCATCATACTTGTACAACAATACAAATTCATTTTTCTAGTTAATTACTTAGTGTAAAAATAACTCCATTACATAACATAGGGCAATAATCACCATAAGTTTTCAAATAAACTGTCCAAACATCAATTGGATTTACCCTTTCTAAGGTACAAACATAATTTATTTATAACTTCAAAATTAAAATAATCACAATACATCCAAATAAGTTCAATAGTGCATGGAAATAGACAACATGATCCATAATTAAACCCATAAATTACCCTAATTGGATATGCTAATAAAATGGTGTCTCAAATAATAGAGATTATGTTGGACCTATAATAGAGATCTGGACTTTGTTTCATCATACACAAGCATGGTTTCATCATACTTGTATCCAAATACACCATCCATAGATAGGTACTTAGTACCACAATCTCATGGGTACCCTTTTAGCTGAATTTACCCTATATTTAGGTGAATCTACCCTTGTATCATTCCTTGATCTAGTATGTCATTCCACCAATCAATAATTTTTCCATATTCTTGGGAGAATACACTATCCCTTAGGTGAATATGCCACATCCTTAAATGAATCCTCCTTGTCATTTTCCTAAGTCCTCTTTTTGTTAAGTCTTATCCCTTCATCTTTAGGAAAATCCACCTATCATTATGTGAATCTGCTTAGTCTCTTAGGTGAATCTATTTAATCCAATTCACCCACTCTCACAATCACAACCTATTTAATCCTATTCCCTACATTCCCCTCCTTAATAACCTCTGAAAATGGAATCACCAATCTCTACCCTAAACCTCATACTACTAATCTCCCTCATTCCCCTCGCATACACATCGTCTCCTCCCTCCTTGGCCCTCACCCTAACTCTGAGGCGTAGACCCAACTCAAACACCACACACAATCCCGATATCCACCCACCGCTAGTTTCCTCGTTCGATATCTATTTTCTATCTGTAGTCACACAAATCTATCCAGCTTAATTAAATAAATATTCGCTATTTATTTGATTAAAAATCCACTAGCCATCGGTTAATTAAATTAATATTTAATTAATTTATCCCCAAACATTCTTCTATTAATTAAATAAATTATTCAATTTATTTTAATTAATTCATTAAACCAAATTCAAATCAATTAAATAAATAAAATCTATTTATTTAATAAAATCTCCTTTTCCTCTTTTAAATAAATTAAATAAAAACATTTATTTAAATCATTATCCCCCCCCCACTTGCATTTTCCTACAAATGCAACTTGCACACATTTATTGAAATAAATTAATTTTTATTTTAATAAAATCCTATTTTCCCTCACCCACCAAATCCACTTGCAAAAATCTAATCCCCTTCTAGATTTTTCTAACCCCTTCCTAATTAGCCTAATCCATCCCCTAATTATTGTCACATTCCTAAGCAAAATGGAGTCACTTCTCAAAGACTCCAAAGTCTTTGAAAAGCATTTAATGCTTTGTGTGTTCAACAAATTAACCCCCAAAGTCTTCCAAGATCACTAATGGCTCTTACATGACCATTTATGGCTCTTACATAACCATTTATGGTTATTTCAAACTTGTCCCCCCAAACATTTATTGTTTTGACCATATTCATCCAGTTCACATTTGCACAAGAGTTTATCCATTGGATAAAAGCTTTATTCTTTGAATAAAGAGTTTATTCATTCAACCAACCTTGACTTTAACTCCCAAAGTCATATCAAGCATTTAATGCTTATTCCCTCTCCTCTCAACCTATCTCACATTGACACTTGTCATCCTGGGATTGGGTTGAAAACTCTCACATGGATTTGAAATCATTCAATCCTGACCCTTGTTGAGATTGCTCAATCTCAACCATCCATTGCTCCATTTTTTCTATAAATAGAGCCCATTTCTTCATAATCTAGATCCTGAAAACTTGTATGCATTTAAGCTATAGACATTTTAAGAGAGCATTTTAGCATAATTAACTCATGTATTGTCATCTTGGATAAAATAAATCATTTTAGTATCAATAGCTTAGTATTAGCTTTTCATTTTAGATTTGGAGCACAATACTACAATCTCAATCCTCCATAAGCATCCATAGTGCAAAAAGCTGCTGAGAGCTACACTATTTTGGAACTTGGAGAGGAGAGGAACAAGGGAGAAAGAGTTAAGAGCATGTTAGGAGGTATTTGGAGATGCCTCATCATATTTTCTTCTTTAGTTAAATATGCTTTCATGTTTTTAGTGTCTCTCTTGATATGCCTGTTTAGATTAGTCTTTGATTGAATAACATTAACGTTTTTCTTGTGTGTTTTGTGTTGTTTGTCTCTTAGACTAACCTTGTCCATTTTGCAGGGTATCATTTGGTGAACCTGACGTGAATCCAAGCACCAAAATATCATCTTTTTTTTTAGCAAACTAACATGTCTGAATGTTGAAAATGTCACACAGGTTGCGCTTTGGCGCTATTGAACATGTTTTAGCGCTACCGACACTTATTCTTTTAGCGCTATTGCTCTTACAATAGCGCTATGGTCTAAAGTTTAGCGCTTTTAAAACTGTTTTGGCACTTTTGTCATTCTTTTGGCGCTATTGACAATATTTCAGCACTTTTGCCTCTCTGTCTTTCCCATTCTTTCAACACTTTTGAGTTAAATAGCGCTTCTGTTTAAATGCAAACTAGTGCTATTGTAACAGAATGTTGTAAAACTCACCTTGTAACTGAAAAATTGAAAATCTTAGGCTTGTGGAAGCCCCCCCTTGGACATAGATTTTACTAACAATTTATTGTTTGTGCAGGTTTTAAAAACTCAACATTAAAAATCACAAATTTTCCTTTGGTGCATTAAAACTTGAAACAAATTTTTTTTTCATTGTTTCTAGTTAGGGTCACTTGTCTTTGGTGCTTTAAAAATTGAACAAAACAAATTTTATTTTTTTGCAAGTTAGAAAACAAACTTCATTTTGGTGTTTAAAATCAACAAAACAAAATTTATTTTCTTGCATCAACTTAAAGAAATTTACAATCAACATTTTGTTTTGGGCAAATCTAAAAAGAACAAGCCATTTCCATTTAAGCTCAAGAGCAATTTTACTTCAAGCAAAGACGTGTTTTTCATTAAGTTGACCAGAATTTCCAATTTCTAGATTACAAAACACATTGCTTTTGAAGGTTAAAAAGAACACCATGACTGTTGGAGCAACATCTCCAAATAGTTAGACCACATTGTGATGAGGGGTTAAAAAGAACAAGTGTTTTTGTGCTTGGCACACTTGTGCAAAAAGTCAGTCGGGTGGTCCTACCTCTAACACACACTATCCTCTCCCTTGACTTTCGTGGTCCTAGGTGCAAGAGAAAAGTGTTAGTAACACTCAAAATTTTATCTTTTTAAGAGAGGCCTGCCAAGGGATCGATACTCTTGGGAACGACCTCGAGCGATAAATCCTTCGAGCCGCTATAGAAATCAGGTGAGAGCGAAAGCTGTAGCCTTGGGTATAGTTGTTCTTACAGTGTAACTAGCCAAAAGGACAAATGGGCCCCACCACCAGTTACAAGGCTCTTAAGTGAGTCACTGCAGAATGAACTTATGTCCAAAAACATCAAACATGACTAAACACCTTTAAGTAGTAGCCCACCCGTTCTATTGATTGAGAATATTTGCGATATAATTTAGTGCAAGAGCATAGATGGTTTTGCTCCCAAGATACTCACCATACATATTTCCTTGAGTAGAAACATAGCTTTTTGAAAAGTCACTTGTGGCTTGATAAAAGTGGTGACTCCCCCATCATAGGGATCATCTATTTGTTATGCTCATGCAAGACTTAGTATATCACATCCTTACTTGCCACGACGGGATTCATAAGGTATGTAGTACCAAAGTCGAAGAAATATCAAGATGTGGGCTAAATTTATCACAACTAGCCATTTGACCTTAGGGATAAAAAGTGTTTGAAGTGTGTTCGTTTTAAAGACCAAGTGCACATTGAGCCGAATTCAGGCCTTGGAAATACACCTTAAAATACATCTAAAGGAAGGGTCATATACAAGTCCAAGGATTGGGTTGATCTAGACCCATACTCATTTGTGCCTTTGAGGCAACATTCTTGTGTTTGTGTGCTTGCTTTGTTTTCTTGTCAAAGAAACATTAAAAGAAGATCACTTCCCAAAAGAAAAACAAAAGTATTCATCCAACCAAACATTTTTTAAAACAACCAAACACATCAAAAACAAAGAGCAAGACAACAGAAGTATCAAAACTGTATGACCATTCTTCACATCTTGCAAAAGAAGAAGCGTCATCAGAATATCAACTTGAAAAGAAGACCATTAAGCTCAAAGGCTTTGATCAGAAGGAGGAAATTCTTCTATATCAATAGACAAATCTTTGTCTCCTATAGAGTTTTTCTGCATCACATGCGTCTCTACCTTCAAGGCAAAACAAATGAATTTGATTCAGAATCATTGAACCGCAGAGCTTTTATGCAATATAGAGCTCTGAGTTATCACAAAAACCAAGGAGGTAAGATTAATCCCAACTTTTTCCCAAACATCTGTATCACCTATAACACAGCTCGAGAAATACCACCAACACCTGAAAGGGAAGAGGTAGAGTTTGTCCCATTTGTGACACAAAGTTTTTATTGAAGTTGAAAATAGTTTTCATCCATCTCATACATCATCACTTCATCATCAATCCATTCCAACTCTCAAAACATTAAGAGGTTCTTGCTCCAAGTTCTCTTTTTAGATATTGCTTGAACCAAACACTTCATATCACTTTTTAGATTGTTTCTACATCTAGGATAAGCTCATCTTAAGAGACACATCTACGCAGGTTAAAACTAGTTTATGAGTGAATCCTCTCATTACTAGGTAGTTCAATCTGTAACACATCTCAGATTTCTCTACATCTTATCACATCCAACCTTATCAAAACAAGCAAGCAATTCAAAGAAGGAATTTTGGTTACATCTACCTTAAAAGTGCTAGAGATCCACATGCAACACAATTCACCAATCATCAATCTCTCATTTCATCAAAAACTCATCATCATTTTTACTCAACTTCAACAAAGACTCATAAACAAAATGGCTCAAACCCGATCACAGTCAAGGCAACGAGAAATATAAATAGAAGAAGAAGAAGAGGAAAATCTCAATGAATTTCAAGAAGCACTTGGAGGAAATGCAAATGATGAAAACCCAAGTACTCCTACTCTTGCAACAATAGAAAGGGCTCAGCATAACCCTCTCTTTAACAGACTATTTGACGAAATACTTAGGAGCAATGCGGATGCTCACTTCTTAAAGCTCGCTCAAGAAGGAGCCAAACTCCCCTCTGACTTTGATCTTGCTCAATTAAGACAAGCATCAGAAAGACAAAGTCGCCATGAAGAGGAAAGAGGTAGAGATCCCATCAGATATAACATTCCTCGAGGTAACCCACCACCTCCTCCTCTAAATGAAATAGAGATGTTGCGGCAACAAGTCAAGAATCTCACCCAACAACTTCATAGTGGTGTCAAAACTAACCAGTTCTCACTCAATGACATCTGTCCCTATCCATTTGATAGGAATCTTTATATGCCACCCTTTCCATGAGGATTCGAAACACCCAAATTTGAAAAATATAGAGGAAAGGGAGATCCCCGTGATCATGTCAGAGAATTTCATTCTGCTTGCCTCGAAGTGGCATATGAAGACACATACCTAATGCGCCTTTTTCCCGAAAGCTTGTGAGGAACAACCACATCATGGTTTTCCTGACTACCAGGTGGCATTAGAACATTTGAGGAACTCATCCAGAAGTTTCTAGCTCATTACTCTCATAACATTGAACGCGACATTACCATGGCTGATCTGTGCAACACCAAACAAAAACCAGGTGAACTATTCTCAGTATTCCTGCAATGATGGCGCCAAATGTCTAGCAGACGTTCTCTTCAGTTACCTGAACGAGAACTAGTGGAAATATTCATTTCCAACTTAAACAAAGAAATGGAATTTCACCTGGATGTCAAAGACACAGACTCTTTTAATGATATGATCACCAAGGGTTTGAAATGTGAAAGGGCACTCATTAAGAAAGGACTCATCAAAATCTTTAATGAACCAAAAGATGGTCCTTGCCCACGCTTCAATAGCGATAAACCAAACTTTTGGAATAAAAACAAGAATATCATCAACGATGGGGTTGTGGATGCCCGGACTATCCAAAATGCACAACCCGTGGTTCGGTTTGTATGACAAAATCCTCCACCTCAGAGCAACACAAATGTTCCTTCCAATCAAGGTCGCATCACATCTCATGATGAACCAAGACCTCGTCAGCAAAAACAAAAACGCACATACACTCCCTTAGGGGAACCCATTGAAACAGTATTGCGACAACTCATTTCTCAAAATTTGGTCACTTTACCTAAACTATCAAACTATGAGCCTCAGGTCAAACTAGCATGGTGGAGAGATACTGAACACTGTGAATTCCATCAGGGAAGAGGACACAAGACAAGTAATTGTCACCGATTAAAAGATCTTATTCAGGATCTTATTGACCGAGGAGAAATTGAGATTGAAGGACATGATCCAAAAACAACCAATAATGATCATTTGATGTTCAAAAATCCACTTCCATCACAAGGTCAAAGGGGTCCTTCCACTTCTAGGAGAGGCACTGATACCACTGATTATACACAGGCTGCATATAATTATACTATAAATCATCTGTATGATGCCAGTGAACAAGTTGCAACAATAACCTTCAAAAATCCCAACTCATATTGCAATGTCGTTACACGTCGTGGCAAGGTCACCATAAAGGCAGCTCCATAAGGCACCACCTCCATACCAAAGCAGTACAATCTTGTGGAACAATTAGACAAAACGCTTGCGCTTATATCCATTTTAGAGCTATTGCGCCTATTGCCATCTCATAAAACTATCTTGGATCAAGCACTCCAAGAGGCGTCAGTCCCTACAAATGTGAATATAGACCAATTTAAAGCCATGGTTGGAAGTCTAAAGTCATCACCTTGTCTCACTTTTTCCGAAAGTGACAACTCTTCCTTCCAACAACCTCATAATGTCTCTCTCCACATCGAAGGATTTATCAACTAGCATAGGATCAAGTGAGTCTTGATCGATAATGGAGCAGGCCTGAATATTTGTACACTACAATTGGTCACAGCATTAGGATATGCAGTAGAATCAGTGGATCCTCATAAGAAGATCACAATCAAAGCCTATGACGATGCAAAGCGGTCATCCAAAGGAGTTGTGGTACTACCAATCCGAGTAGGCCCTGTGGTAAAGCACATCATCTGTCAGGTTCTGGACCTTCCTCTGCCATATAATCTATTGTTAGGGAGACCTTGGATACATGCCATGCAAGCCGTTCCATCTACCTACCATCAATGTATCAAGTTCCCACATAACGGTGTAGAGATCACAATCCTGGGCGATGCAAATCCCTTTGCATATTGCCATAATATCAGCCATCAACCAGAGATTACCGTTCCTAATAATAGAGAAGCCATTTCTTCCACATCATATATAAGTCTTGCCTCTCTTGCTAGTTCAAACACCACTATACCAAAACCAGAAAAGCTTAAAATGAAAATAGCAGAGGAAGGTCCTGGGGAATACAACTTGAGTCAACTCTTTTGTGTGGGACAAATGCCCACTTCTCCTAGAACACATGGTAAACCACAACAGGTACTCTAGCAACCACTAGTCATGCCAGCATGTGCTTTGACGCCTTTCATCCTTGGAAAGAGTCAAGAAGAAGAAACCCAAGATGAGGACTTAGCGGACTGGATCTATAAAGATCCCATCCCCATTGATATGCCACAAGTTAGACTTCCTACGGATCAGTATGGCAAAGGCCTCCTCATTATGCAAAGAATGGGGTATGATGGTCAGAGTGCTTTGGGATATTGCAAACAAGGACGACATGAACCTCTACTACCGGAGTTCAAGCCCAAAGGTAATACAGGCCTAGGCTTTGAAAACGAGATTTTTCCTAAATTAAAATTCAAAGGAAAACCCAACAAACCATTATGTCAGCCTACTGCCAAAAGGACACCTTTCATTATCAAAGCAGCATCAAACACCATCACAACTACCCCATTGAGGCTCAGAATCCCAACACAACCATCACCAATGCCACTCATCCCACCAATTAAACCTGTAATCCCATCCGCAACAACATCCATAGCACCATTAGCAGCAGCAACTGTATCAGAACCCGCAGCAGCATCTATGGCACCAGCAGTTCCAGCAGAAGCCACTGAGTCAATATTACCGATACTCCCTGTACCAGATTCCCTTATCCCCATCAAACTTCCTGCAGTACCGATCACTACAAAGGTACATCAACCAATCACACCTGCAGTATTTAACTCAAAAGACATCCCAGTATGGTATAGTAATCGAATGCTAGAAAGTGACTCAGAGACTGACTCACATGAATGGGAATTTGATTCTATACAACTTAACACTTCAGATGAGGAAGACACATCACCACCTCCACCACGCAAAGACATCCCTATTTATGGAGAAGCACAGATAAAGACCACTTGGATTCCTGAACTGGAAACATCTTCCACAGACCCTACGTCTCATCCTATGCCTGATTCTAACAGGGAGAGTACCATCAATGACCTTCACCATAACGTCTTAACCCTCACTGATACATCTAATGCGCTTAACCTAATCGATGAAGTAATGTCCATTATCGACCCTGAACTCATCGAATGGAACCAACCAAATCCACCATGTCTTGATTTCTTCCAAAATGATGAAGCTATCATTGACTTTTTGGAATTAAGGGATAACCTACCAAGCGGGGATCACAAAGCTAGATTCGCCATTGAACTTAATAGCACAACATACTTCGGGGTGGATGCCAAACCTTTCATCTGCAAAAATATAACAATAAAACATGTATCTTCCAATGAAAACCACACTGTGGCACTGTTTGATCCAACAAAAGTAAAAAGAAAGAGCGTATCCAATGGTGAAAACCTCTCTGAGGCACCTGAGGATGAAGGGTTTGACATTCTCCCTGCTAGTACACAATAGGAACGATCAACGATTCTCATTGAGGAAACTAAAGAATACAATGTGGGGACTCCTGAAAATCCTCATATCATACATTTGGCATCTCTTCTCACTCCAGAAGAACAGCCTAAGTTTATAGAGTTCTTCCAGAAGCGTCAGATCAACTTTGCATGGTCATATGCAAACATGCCTGGGCTTGATCCTGATTTAGTCATGCATCACCTTACCGTAGTAGAAGGAGCAAAACCTGTCAAGCAAAATCTTTGTAAGATGCATCCTCAGATTGCAGTATTAGTCAAAATAGAACTCAAGAAACTCCTAGATGTTGGTTTCATTAGACCAATTGATTATGCAGAATGGATCTCCAATATTGTGCCTATCGGCAAACCAAAAGGGGGCATCTGCATTTGTACTGACTTCAGAGATCTGAATAAGGCCTGTCCTAAGGATGACTTCCCCCTTCCAAATATCGACATCATAGTGGATCTGACAGCGGGACATGCCATGCTTTCACTCATGGATGGCTTTTCAGGATACAATCAGATAAAGATCACACCAGAAGATCAACATAAGACAGCCTTCACTTGTCCATGGGGCACATATTGCTGGAATTTAATGCCTTTCGGTCTTAAGAATGCAGAAGCAACCTATCAAAGAGCAATGACCACCATCTTCCATGACATGATGCATACTATGATGGAAGATTATGTTGATGACTTACTAGCAAAATCACTCACCAGAGAAGGGCATCTCCACATCTTAGATAAAATCTTTGATAGACTGGAACAATACCGTGTTCGACTCAACCCAAAGAAATGTGTCTTTGGAGTAACCTCCGGGAAGCTTCTAGGATACATTGTCTCAAGCAAATGCATTGAGGTCGATCCAGCAAAGGTTAAGGCAATCATGGACATGCCACCACCAAAGAATATCAGTCAGCTAAGGACATTACAAGGGCGACTTCAATCCATCCAAAGATTCATTGCACAATTGGCTAATAAGTGTCACCCATTTACACACCTGCTACACAAGAACATCCACTTTCAGTGGGATGCCAGATGCCAACAAGCATTTCAGACGCTTAAAGACTATCTTATGAATCCACCATTGTTGATGCCACCCGATCCAAGTAGACCGTTGTTACTCTATATATCAGCAACAAGTACAGCATTGGGTGTACTACTGGCACAACATAATACAGAAGGAAAGGAGTGTGATGTTTACTACATCTCTCACACACTGGTGGGCTATGAACTCAATTACACGCCTATTGAGTGAGCTTGCCTAGCAATAATCTTAGTAGCCACTAAACTGAGGCACTATCTATTAACCCACAAAGTACAACTCATTGCAAAGATTGATCCACTCAAGTATTTACTCAGCAAAGCAGCATTGATAGGCCGCTTGGCCAAATGGGTGATGATTTTAAGTGAGTTTGACATTGAGTATGTAGACTGTAAAGCTATCAAAGGGCAGGTTATTGCAGATCAATTGGCTGATGCACCTCTCATAGGTGATCATCCTCTCATTTCCAATTTTCTAGACGAAGAGATATTCATGATCACAACAGCACAGCCATGGAAATTATACTTTGATGGTTCATACACTAGGCATGGCTCGGGGGCAGGCATTCTGTTTATCACACCCCAAGGTGATAGCATCCCGAAGTCTTACAGGCTCACATTTCCATGCACCAATAATATAGCAGAGTATGAGGCCTTGATCACAGGACTCAGGCTAGCCGTACAATGGAAATTACAAGAACTACAAGTATATGGCGACTCCCAACTAGTCATTCGACAAGCAACTGATGAATATCAGACCAAGGATGATAAACTCATGCCATATAAACAAATGGTGGACACTCTAAAGAAATCATTTACTACTATCACTTTTGAGCAGATACCAAGAGATCAGAATTGAGCTGCTGACGCTATGGCTACCATCGCATCTCTCTTAGATCTTCCACAGAATTCAACACGCTACGAGTTCTTGGTCGAACAACTTTGGATTCCCGCTTATGATATCCCCGAATCCAAAATGATATGTCGCCTTGTCAGTTCTGAATCCCCATGGTATGGTGAGTTCTACACCTACCTCCATGATCACACCCTTCCTCCCAACCAATCGAATAACCAACAAAAAACCTTCATTCACCAAACTGCTCGATATACCATTATTGCTGAAACCCTATACCGACGTGGTCTTGATGGTACTCTCCTTCGATGTCTGGAACAGGATGAGATAACAAAGGCTTTGGAAGAAGTCCATGAAGGAATTTGTGGGACTCATTCAAGTGGTCCATCACTCGCCAAGAAACTCCTGCGCAATGGATACTATTGGCCATCTATGGAAAAGGATTCCTACTACATTGTCAGAAAATGCAAGAAATGTCAAGTTCATGGCGACCTGATACATGCACTAGCCCAGGAACTACAACCAATCACGACACCATGGCCTTTTTGTCAATGGGGTCTTGACCTTGTGGGTAAAATCCATCCATCTTCATCCAATGGCCATAAATTCATTATTACCGCCACCGAATATTTCACAAAGTGGATCAAAGCTGTTCCACTTACCCAAGTCACCGACAAGCAGATCGCCTCATTCATCCTCAACTACATCATCTGCTGGTATGGTGTGCCCATGTCCATCATCATAGATAACAGTCTTCCTTTCAAAAATTAGGATGTCCGTGAACTTTGTGAGAAATTTCATATCCAACACCGCTTTTCCACTCCCTACTACCCACAAGGTAATGGTCAGGCCGTAGCATCCAATAAGAACATATTAAGAATCCTCAAGAAGATAGTCAATGATACCGGCCGTGATTGGCATGTTCAACTAAATCCAGCGCTATGGGCATATCAAACTAGCATTCGAACCCCTACAGGTGCAACTCCTTATTCGTTGGTCTATGGTGCAGAAGCTATCTTACCTATTGAGGTTGAGATACCATCATTATGTGTTTCCTTGCATAATCTAATAGATGACGAAGCCTACAGAGTATCCCATCTTCAGGACTTAGAGTTACTTGATGAGAAGCGACAAGCTGCATATAATCACCTCAAAGCCTATCAACATCGCATGAGCAGAAGCTACAATCACCGAGTTAGACCTCGTACATTTGAGGTAGGTGATCTTGTTCTCCAAGAGAATCCTTGCAACCAACCAAACAGAGAACATCAGGGCAAGTTTGAATCAAACTGGCTGGGCCCATATGTTGTCACTACTGTATTCGGGTCCGGGGCATATCAGTTGGCTACATCAGAAGGAGAACCGCTCGCAGATCCAATCAACAACATGCACCTCAAACGGTTTTATACCTAAGCTATACAGAACATCAGGCTCCCCTACATACCAGAAAATACCAAAAAAATTCAGAAAAATGTCCTGAAGAAATACAAAAAACATTCAAAAAAAGTAAAGAAAAATCATGCATCCAAATGGTGAGCAACCACTCCGGTGGCACCTTGGGTAAGTACGATGGTGAAAACCTGACAAACAGGTGCCACTTGTAAAGGCTATGACTCCATTGTCTTTCAGACTCATTGCGATCACATTCATACACACATCCATCCATCCAAAAACCATGGCTTGTTATTCCTCTGCAATTATGATAGTACTCCATACATCTTGCATCCCGCAACTGGGGGCAATGCCTTTAACCTATTGATGGAAGTGGATTCTACATTGTCTTATGATTCATTAAGTTCTTCATTCAAAACAATCATCAAAATACCAAAAACATTGGAAAATGTCTCAACAAAAATACCAAAAACATTCAAAACAATTCAAAATCCAAAAACATTCAAAACAATACAAAATCCAAAAACATCAAAAAACATCGAAAATCACACAAAAACATGGCAAACACCTTGTACATACTCATCCATGTAGATACCAAAACAAACATTGACATAATACTCACACGATGACCATTTACCAATCGACCACACAATCCACATCAACACTCAAAACTGTCTTCAACAAGGATGCATCCTTCCTTACCAAAACAACGACAAAAGTGACATTTTCTTTGACAAGAAAATTATGTTAAGCTATCAAATACTTGGTTGATTTGTGAGTACAATCATTCGTTTATCTGTATCAGGATCTTTCAGCATTGTTTTGTATCATTTGCACATTATTTCCAATGAAGTTCTGGGGCATGTACTAATGGTGTCTACGTGGGAAGTTCACCAAGCTACATGATCATAGGCAAAAATACAGTCATAGATCATTACTGCTTGCTGACTACAGCGTATACCTCGACCATATGGGCATGAACCATTACCAAGGGTCCATATTCTTTATTCTTTATGTATATACTATTTGTTTGCAGGTACAATGCTCTTCCTTTGGTTCCTCCTACCTCATCCAAACTGGATAAAGGTTTTATCTCTTAGTACGGTATGCACTTGTCTCAGGATATGATCAGCCTAAGATCAAGGAGGACGATCCAAGTCATGCACGAACATAGATAATCCTTGTCTGTTCCGCAAGCAATACTCTGGTCGACTTGACCCTTATATCAAGTCGTTTGTATTAACTTACTATATAAAATCCATGAAAGGAATACTCAGGTCATCTTGAATCATTATGTCAAGATGCTTGTATTCTCTTCCAACATTTTCAAAGCTCAATGATGAAAATAGAGCACTATGGATCGTCATTTCATCTCATCTATTTATATATTGCATTCCATTGCATATCACCCATCCATTCACTCATTAATATCTAGGATTTTTATGCAAAAAGTGACCATAAAAGCTGGTCTTGGATACAATCACGATCGAGTACTCTGATACATCATCAATGCATCATGCAAAGTCTTACAAACCTTGCATTCCTCATGGTCATATCATCATCGCATTTAGTTGCATCTTGCATTAAGTACATTCACATCATTTTAACTTAAACATTGCATATAGTTCATTTTCGACATTAGTTTTCATTAAATCATTTGCATCATTGCATCAATCATAAATAATTAAGATTCACTTTTGAGATCAAATTGTCTTTTGATTGTTTTAAAATCATTTACTAGGCATTTATATAGTGTCGATTATCCATCATCATTTTATCATCCTTTATCATTTTATTATTGCATACATTCATCTATAGTTAAAAGGTGCATTCATCCATTAACTAAGTATCCTATTATGCTCATTTTAGGATTCATTCACATTGCATTCATTTATCCTCTTTTTAATTGCATTAAGGTGCAGTTATTAAAACATTAGTTATAGTATCATCACATTATCGTTTGTACTTAAATCATATTTAAGCATTTAGAATCATAAATCCATTTGTTTCAAAACATTGGTTCTTAACATTTTATATCCATTATATATATGCATTCATTTAAACATTATCATATAAACATTTGTACTTTACATTTTGTTTATCCATATTTATTCATCTAAAAACATCTAGATGCATATCCATACATAACATCATTCATTCAACCATTACATTAACATTATTGCATACCATTATCTCATCATTATATTGCAAATAGGAAACACCAAAATCCTGTTCATAAATCATCATAAGCATACATAATCATCATGGCATTACATACATAAAGCATTAAATCAAAAGTCAAAACAAATCATACATGTACACATATCCATCTAGCCATAACTCATCATCCTGCATAAGCATCCATACATAATCAAAAGCATATCATCAAAATATGGGATTGGTGCAGGAGCACCTAACCCAAACATACACCAGGAGGTTAAATATCATGTCATGAATCATTTCACTCATATTTGAGTTTATATGGTAATTTTAATGTATTTTGAGTCATTTTGTGAAGCATTGTAAGACATTTGCTCAAGATGTGTATTTGAGTCCTAATATGGTCTAGGAGGTCACATTGTGAAAATATGCCCATGGAAGGGTAAATAGAATGAAAAAGTTTGTTTTGAGTCCACCTAAATGTATTTCAAGTGCACAAGCAAAGATTAGGGGTCATATTTATCAAAATGTCAAAATTGTCAATTGTGTCAAAAATGTTGTCAAGCACAAATTGCATTATAAATTTGTAAACCAAGAATTTAATTGGTCTTTGGTAGTTGTAACTACCATATGGATGTGTGGAGGTTATAAAAACCATCATTTGGTTGAATCCAATGGGTGTGTTTAATATTGGAGGAAGGAAATGAATAATATTTGAAGTTTTTACGCACTCCACATTGTTTTCTGGGTATTGCAGTCTAATCATTCACATTTTTCTTTATGAAAAATAATTTGTATCCATTGAAAATGTATTTCATATGATAATGGCATGAGTTAAATTTGTTTTCCCTTTGGTTTCATTTAATTCCAATCAGTTTGAAGCAAGTTGTGCAAGATTTGGTGAAAATTGTCAAAAAAACCCTCCAAATTGGGGTTTGTGGAGAGTTTCACTAAAATATTTTGATTTCACCATTGGAAATTGTTGTAACTTTGGTGTTTGATAGAGTTTTGAACTATCTTTCAAATTAATTCAGTTTCAATGTGATTGGTTAAGTATTTAATGAGATATTTGATGCCCTAGGCGGACTGGGTATGCACATTTCTTGTTTTTTCTGTAACAGTAAAAAAGGTCTCGGTACAGAGGGAATACCTTTTAAATGAACCGTTGGATCGTTATCAATTTTGGATATGGTTTTAGAAACTTAGTTTTATATAGCCTCACTGAAGCGATCGTCCAAATATGCTCAGGTTTTAAAGTTATTAATAGCTGAGTACGGGTATATCAAACTGTCATTAACTGGGACAACATAATGCATTTTTTGGTCTTGATTAATGTTTAAAGGGTTGTAAAATGATATGATGGATTTGATATTGTATTGGTTGGTTGATATTAATATTGTTTTGGACTGTAGAATAATTATTATGGTCAGATTATGCCTCTAATACAAGTGAAGATGTTGTGTTGAGATTGAAACTCCATGTTGATTTGGGGTTCTTGAAAGGTTTTTCATGATGCTCTGCATCAGGGATCTCCTCATATTTCTCATCTCATATATCAGAGTACAATGAAGTCTACAAAATCGGCTACCAAGAGCCATCCAAGATACAGTCCAAAAAAAAAATAATGATACAATACAAAATATGCAAAAATGCTCTCTCAAATGCCACTCTAGCCAGATGCTATCCCAACACCTCCACCTGCTCCACCACTAGTGCCTGCACCACCTGATCCATCGCTCTGTGGAGTCCTCATCAAACCACCACTCCCTCCTGCATCCCCTGATCTCTCCCTCTGCAGCAGACCCATCACACCCCCATTGCTCTGCATCCTCTACGATCACTCTAATCTAGCTTGTCGCATCTGAGAATAACTGAGAACTCGCCGACTAACTGGCACCACCTGCTCATATAAACCCCACCAGTACTCTATCTCCACCTGTGCTCACCGCATCTCCCTCATCACCTCCCCTGTAGGCCCCTGTGCTCCTACTCCAACCCGCACTCTCTCCTGCAGCTTTACCAATCTCTCCACTGCACTATCCCTCTCCCGTAGCACCACCACCAGCTTTGATTCCCGTGCAAATAGCTGCACATCTCTAGCTACCACCTCCGCCTCCAAATCCTCTATCTGAGTCTGCAAGCGTACTATCATATGATCTCGTAGATCTCTAGTGGCTCCCTCCCTGGTATCCATGGTAGCCTCCCCTCCACCACCCTCTCCAGTAGTCTCCTTCCCCCTGTCCATCAAGATCTCCCTCTCCATCCCCCTCCCACTCAGCTAAAGTCCTCCTTGTATCAATGGTCCCTGTGATATCTGTAGAGGTAGTCCACCTCTCCCTCTCCCTCTCCGCTGACTCCGCATCCCCAATCCTCCACCACCTCCTCCACCTCCATCTCCTCCACCTCCTACTCCTCCTCCTTGACCTCCTGCCCTCCGCTGTCTCCGTCCCCTCTCATCCTCAAAAGTTGGGATCGGCTCTGCTGGATCCGATATTCGTGGGATCGGGTGCGTTGCCTAGTACTGCATGTACTCATCTGTAACACCTACATCCATGACCGTCGGTCGTATGTCCCACAATCTCGCCTGCAGTGTCCGAAACTCTGCTAGTGCCTGATCATACGATAGGACTGGACCCCATGCATACCTCTCTCGAATAACTCGAGTATACTCTCCTGATCCCCTAGGCAATCCCTACTGCCGCCCAAACTGTCTCAGCACTCGTCCGGGCACCTGTCTCTCCACATGGTATGAGGTCCTCCCAATGAGGAATCATGTCATAAACACATAAGGTAGTGCCTCTACGTCATCATCCCATGGCTCACACTCCATGTATGGCCACCATATCACTGCATCCAGATCATCTAAAGCCTGTTGCCACCACTCTAACTTCCCCAAGTGGGGCTGACTCATCATGCCACTATACATAAACATGTACGGCTGGTCTACTACCCAGAATCTTAGACTCACTGGTCAAGTCACTGGTAGATGCTCCCAAGCCCAAATATGCAGCAGCGTCATGCCCACTGCTAAGGAAACCCTCCCCCGGTACACCACCTCATGGAGCTCCTGGTACATGTGCGCCAGCACGCACGACCCCCAGGCAAATCGAGTCCCCTCGGTCATCATCATCTTGATAACCTGTCCCCATCCGACGACCAAACCATGTGATCGCCTGTCAGGACACAGAAGACCTCCCACAATACCTGACAAAACTGCTGGTAGAGGTTCATATAAGGCAACTATATCCTCCCAGGCAATCGAGCCATCATCAATGAAAACATCCTCATCAAAAATCCTCTGCACTACAAGAGTCCCCTAGGATCTATCATATGTGACTAGCTCCCCTCGAATCGGAATCCGTAGGATGCGCCACACATCCTCCAGGGTCACTGTCATCTCCCCCTGTGCCAAATGGAAGGTGCACGTTTCGCTGTGCCACCGCTCTGCTAATGCTGTGATCAAACCGTGATTCATACGAATCACGAGCATGTGCATCACCTCATATAGTCCCGTCGAGGCAATGCAATCAATCTCCGCCTATGTCAATCGATCCTGCAACCCCTGTGTCGTAGGATGACACTCACGTAACTGCAACATGCGCAGCTCTTCCTGCAGATGGACATTCATCAATCACCATCAGTTGTTTTGTTTTCAAACTTTCTTAAGTTTAAACCTAGACTATCAACAAATACTTTGATCAAGTATCTTTGGGTCTCAACAGGTAAGCAATCATGGCCACCTAGACTTCAACGGGCATTTATCCTAACCAATGACCTAAGTCTCATCAGGCTGCTATGGTTCAAAACAACTCCCACTTCACATCGCCAACCATCCATCATTGGCATTAGGAGATTAGTCTTCATCCACATTGGGGCATCTCTTTATCCTAAGACAAAAGCGCTATGTTACCCACAAAAGCGCTAGTTTCTCAACAATAGCGCTACAACCCTAACAAAAGCGCTTAATCAGCTATACAAAAGCGCTTAAACTGCAACAACGCTAAAACAACTACAGAGTAGCGCTACTTGAAATCAATAGCGCTCAATTAAGCCCTCAATAGCCCTTATTTAGCAACAACGCTAAAACTTGCATACAATAGTGCTATATCAAACCAAAAGTGCTCAAACAATGGGGCAATAGCGCCATTGCAACGCAATAGCGCTAGTTTATGGAGCAAAAATGCCAAAACCGTAGTTCCAGCGCTCTTGCTTCGACTTGACTTGGACTCAACTAAAAACCTATCCAAAATGCATAAAAATTAAATTTTCAAATTTGCATACCGCTTGTCCATAGTCATCTGGGCGCTAGAAACGTCGAACTCGCTCAAATCTATGCTCGGTGATCGGAATCAGCATTCTGACTGCTACTTGCTCCTCCAAATGTCCCTATCAGAGCTTTGATTTCCAAATGATCGTGGTCACAAATGATCATGTTTTCACCCCTTTCACCCCATTTATACCCTTCGCCGTCACCATAACTTCCCCCCACTTATCGCCGTGGTCCCTGTGAACTTCCCGAGTCCCCCATTTCTCCATTTTTCCCCCCTTCTCTTCTATTTTTCACCCGTATGCCTAACTTCTTCTCTTCTACCACCGTGCCAATTTTCATTCTTTTTCGAGAGATCGCCCGATTTTTCAAAATTTTTCGGCCCATCTCTCAAGGGGGCATACCACCCATTAAATTTACATTTTATGGGGCATTTTCTTCACACCAGTTTTTCTTTATTTGAAACGACGCGATAAACCGCACCGTCTCAAAGAGGGGCAAATGTAGTCACACAAATATGTCCAGCTTAATTAAATAAATATTCGCTATTTATTTGATTAAAAATCCACTAGCCATCGGTTAATTAAATTAATATTTAATTAATTTATCCCTAAACATTCTTCTATTAAATAAATAAATTATTCAATTTATTTTAATTAATTCATTAAACCAAATTCAAATCAATTAAATAAATAAAATCTATTTATTTAATAAAATCCCCTTTTCTTCTTTTAAATAAATTAAATAAAAACATTTATTTAAATCATTATCCCCCCCCACTTGCATTTTCCTACAAATGCAACTTGCACACATTTATTGAAATAAATTAATTTTTATTTTAATAAAATCCTATTTTCCCTCACCCACCAAATCCACTTGCAAAAATCTAATCCCTTTCTAGATTCTTCTAACCCCTTCCTAATTAGCCTAATCCATCCCCTAATTATTGTCACATTCCTAAGCAAAATGGAGTCACTTCTCAAAGACTCCAAAGCCTTTGAAAAATATTTAATGCTTTGTGTGTTCAACAAATTAACCCCCAAAGTCTTCCAAGACCACTAATGGCTCTTACTTGACCATTTATGGCTCTTACATAACCATTTATGGTTATTTCAAACTTGTCCCCCCAAACATTTATTGTTTTGACCATATTCATCCATTTCACATTTGCACAAGAGTTTATCCATTGGATAAAAGCTTAATCTTTGAATAAAGAGTTTATTCATTCAACCAACCTTGACTTTAACTCCCAAAGTCATATCAAACATTTAATGCTTATTCCCTCTCCTCTCAACCTATCTCACATTGACACTTGTCATCCTGGGATTGGGTTGAAAGCCCTCACATGGATTTGAAATCATTCAATCCTGACCCTTGTTGAGATTGCTCAATCTCAACCATCCATTGCTCCATTTTTCTTATAAATAGAGCCCATTTCTTCATAATCCAGATCCTGAAAACTTGTATGCATTTAAGCTATAGACATTTTAAGAGAGCATTTTACCATAATTAACTCATGTATTGTCATCTTAGATAAAATAAATCATTTTAGTATCAATAGATTAGTATTAGCTTTTCATTTTTGATTTGGAGTACAATACTACAATCTCAATCCTCCATAAGCATCCATAGTGCAAAAAGTTGCTGAGAGCTACACTATTTTGGAACTTGGAGAAGAGAAGAACAAGGGAGAAAGAGTTAAGAGCATGTTAGGAGGTATTTGGAGATGCCTCATCATATTTTCTTCTTTAGTTAAATATGCTTTCATGTTTTTAGTGTCTCTCTTGATATGCCTGTTTAGATTAGTCTTTGATTGAATAACATTAACGTTTTTCTTGTGTGTTTTGTGTTGTTTGTCTCTTAGACTAACCTTGTCCATTTTGTAGAGCATCACTATCTATCCCCAGGTAATGGTTTACCTGCCTTCCTATTCATGGATTAGTGGTTTCGACTTCCATCCATATATGGAATGGCAAGTTTCTTGATTTTGATTGTACATCTATCAAACTATAGGTAGGGTGGGATAGCAATAGTTTTGGGAAGTAATAGTTGCTTGGACACCTGAACCCGAAGACACAACAACCAATTCCAATCATGGGGTAGCATCAAAGCATAATCGAAGGGGGTTTTAATCGCAAAATGGGGTAGCATACACATGGCATGTGAACTGTATGACGGAATACCTCAAAGAGATGTCATTTCATGGAATTTTAAGATCACAGGATATGCACAAAATGGATTAATTCGAAAAAAAAACCAGTTGCAAAAAAAATTTAGTTGCCTTCACTGAAAAACAAAGAGTTCTTACCTTGCTTGTGCAGAGATCGCTCTGGCGGGGGGGGGGGGGGGGCAGGGAGACAAGACGGCTTCAGAGGTCGTCGGTCTGGTGGGGGGGGGGTGGGGGGCAGGGAGGCAAGACGGCTTCGGTTTGCTTTCAAAATAAAAATGCCTTGTGTTTTTTTTTTAAATAATAAAATGCCCGAGGTCGTCGGAATTTCGACGAACACGGGCATTTTAAAAAAAAAAAATCAAATTTTCACACAATGCTCCTTGTCCGTCGGAAACCTCCATCGGAATTTGACCCCAAATGTATTAGTGCAACACCTCTACCAAAAAATATTCTTTATCTCCACATTGGTACACCATTGTATGAGAAACCTCTTTGCATTAAGAGATAATGACTGACCAATTTTGGGATCAACGAAAAGGCTAAATATTTGTTGCTTACTAATATTTTTGTTTTTTACTTCCTCGTATGATAGTCTATCGACATAGAATTGATGACACCTATCCCAAAAGTTTCCCCATTTGGTAATTTATGTGGAAACAACTATGACACCACTAGCTAATGTTTCTAGGCTAGTGGCAAGGGATTGGTGATACTCAAGTTTGGATGTTTTCAATTTAACAATCAGTCTATTGATTTTAGATGTATTTTATCCTAACTGATTAATTAATTGCTCCTATGTTTCAGGTGTGCGGTCAAAAGGAGGAATTAGGGGTGTATCTTGTGGGTTTTCAGGAGGTGCATTTGGTTGTTCTTGTTGTGGATTAGAAGAATCTGGTTTTTGAAACAAAAAATAAAAAAACCTAATCAAAATTAATGAAATTAAATTCAAAATATAAAACAAATTGAACAAATGGGAAAGAAAGACAAAAATAAACAAAAACTAACCTTGATCCATAGTGTCTGGAGGAGAAATCTAGCACCCTGTTCATGATTTAGGAGAGAAAATGAAGAAAAAACAAACTAAAAATGCGCTATTCACAAGAAAATAAGATCCAGTTTTTTTTTTTAAAACTTTTTTTGATAGGCACCGCGTACGTGGATCTTTTGGGATTATTAGTGTGTACGCGCTCATTTTCCTAAAAGTAGCGCGCACGTGCTCATTTTCCTAGAGGTAGCACGTACACACTACTTTCCCTAGAAGCAACATGTATGCGCTACCTTCTCTAGGCTCAGGAACAACAAACCTAAGTGCGTACGCGGTCATTTCAAATTTTAGAACCGTGTACGTGCTGCTTGTTTTTCCATTTTTTTTTGGGTAGTGTCCACTTTTCTGACCACCATCTTTGTACACATACCCTCCCATTTTCTATAAAAGGCAAGAGCAACAACATGACTGGTAAGAAAGGAGGGTGGTCTGTGAACTAGTGCTCTGGGTTTTGACTTCCCAACTCTGCCTTCTACTTCAACAATCTGCAATGCAATAGAGGCCAAATTATCAAGCCCTTCCAAGCCCATACCTTCTTGTGGCTGTTCATGAGGGATTTCTTCCTCTTTATCTCCTTCTTTTCTCTATTCCCCAGGCTCCTGAGCTTCTTGTAGCTCCACATGCGAGGTTGAAGAAATAACGTCCTGGAAAGGATTGTTCGACTCCTGCTATGATGGGGAATCAACCAAAATGCTGACACTCAGCTTCTCTAACTATTTTTTTAGGTTTCCTTCGGAGCTTGCCACTTCTTCTCAAAGGAGTTTCCTTGTTGGTTGTAGGATGGTTTTCTGTAGGCTCTTTGGGCGTTTCCACAGCTTCTTTAGTGGCTGCTGGAGAATCTTCTTTTGCAATTTTTCTTTTCCCCATGATAGGAGGGGTGGAATCTACATTTTTTCCTTTCTCCTTCTTCTCCATGTCAACCTATTTCTCTTTACCTTTCTCCTTTCGTGCAACAACCCTAGTTTTTATTGGGATTTGTGATGGAACCCTACCGAGAATTCTGCAACTTCTGACAATGTTTCTTTTAGCAAGGGTTCCTCTGCTATAGGAACATCCTCAATCGATGACATCCTAAAGGATGAGGGTTCAAGGGCAAGACCAGGTTCTTCTAAACTTTCCCCTTCTTGAGCCAGGGGCTATTCTGCTGCACCCATATTATTTACCTTAAACCTTCTAACTTGCACAAATTCATCCCAAGTCATTTGGGAAATCAGAGACCTTTCAACCAATATTTTAATTAAACAATGATGAGTGACAGAGTGAGGAATACCTTTTTGTGTCTTCGCTACACTGATGGACAAAATATTATACAATACATTAGGAACATTCATTCTCCTCCCATGGCGCAGATGACTCAGGAGCTTAAAATGGTGAGAATGCAAGCATGCGAATCTCCCTTTGCAAGTCAAATATTTTATAATATATAGTGCTATTGCTCTCTATTTTGGGGGAGGGGATTCTCATCTAGTCCCCTACTTGTCTGTTACCAAAGGTGGGTCAACTGACCATGTAAACTCTACCCTTGCACTTCGTGCGTCCTTTGTTTCAAGGTATTTCACCCGTCTACTGGAAACCTTGCTACCTCTACAATCCTCTCTTCTGTAGCAACAACTTTCAATCCTTTCACCCGAGCTTCCCCATCAAAAAATGTGTGGGTGAATTCTCTTGCAATATCTTCGTTGAACTCTGTTAGCTTCAAAAAATAATCTAGCCATCCGCTATTTCAAAATTCAGGTTCACAAACCTAATTTTGCATGAGGATATCATGCACCATAGTTTGATGGAGAATTGGCAGACCACCCATTGAGAAAATGATACTCAAAACTTACCACTTGTAGAAATATACCCAAGTCTAAACTCTACAAATTCTCACAAGAAAATATACTTTTCTTGCAAATAACTCAGCCACAAATTCAAAATAATGAAAGGCAAGCAAAGAGAAATGATAGGGGCAGCAGGTATAGCAATAAAATTAGAGTATATAATGTCACATCAAAGGGAAATAGTTTGTAATTTAAACTTTGTTTGAAATGACATAAGAATTATCATACTTCCCTCCCCAACCTAAGGTGTAACAGGTGTCCACACATGCGGAAAATGACTAAAATGAATACTATGTAAATTTCATTATTATAAAAAATACGGTTTACTAAATGTATGCAACAAAAAATAAATACACACAAGTGTACCTGTTATCATGCCATAATGACAACAGTTGGGGAAAATCTATCATGCATGAAGTAGATATGCTATATATGACAAGAGAAGTGGTGAAATGAATGACAATGAATGATATGGAAGAGTGATTCACGAGTACAGAGATGGAATATTTATTGTGAAGAAGGGTACTTCCATAACATATGAAAGTATTTATTATGATCTTGCAAGGCAAGAAAATCAAGAAGAAGGTGGGATGGCAAGGCCGCCTTCTTTGGCTGGAGGAATCTCATAACCTTCTAGAATAGTGAATTGCTGTAGGAACTCCTCTTTGGAAAGAGGCTTATGATAGAGGCGCAAATGATGACCATTAACCAACAATTCAAATCTTACAGGATCAATAGTGGCCAATTGTACTGCACTTTTTGGAAATGTTTCAATCACCTCATAAGGCCCTAACCAGCGTGTCTGCAGTTTATCCAGATTGTCCTTATACCTGGAGCCATACAGAAGGGCCCAATCTCCTAGGTTGAATGCTTTGTCTTTGATATATTTATAATGCCATTTCATGTGTTGATTCTGAACTGTTTCCGTGTGTTGTAGGGTAGGCTTCCTGATTTCATCTAAGGCATTAAGTTGCAGGATCCTATCCCATTGAGCTACAGAGAGAGTCATATCCAAGGCTATGGCTATTCTAAGTGTTTTATGCTCAAATTCCATAGGAATCATAGCTAATTTCCCATACACCATCTTAGAGGGTGTTAAACCTGTTATTGTTTTCCACGATATGCCCAAACTGCTTCAAGCAACCTACTAGACCATTCCTTTTGATGAATGGCTACTTTTTTGGTTAGTATAGATTCAATCTCCCTATTAGTGATTTCAACTTTTCCATTGGGTTGAGGATGGTAGGGGGTTGGCTTTCTATGCCTTATATTATGTTCACTGATCAAGGCTATAATCAAAGTGGAAGTAAATTGTACCCCTTGATCAGTCACTATCTCCCTCAGAACTCCATATCTTGTAAATATTTCCTCATACAAAATTTTGCTACCTTGTTATCTCTGGCATGCTTGAATGCTTTTACTTCAACCCATTTTGTAGCATAATCAGTAAACACTAGAATGTATGATCTACCATTTGAGGGTGGATCAATTGGCCCAATAAAATCTAACCCCCATTTGTCAAATGGTGTAACAACTACCTATGGGTGCAAAGGAATCTCATCAGACTGAGTAGGTCTGCCCATCCTCTAACATCGATCACACTTTATAGTATACTTGACTGCATCTCTATTCAAATTCATCCAATAATAACCTATATTCAAGATCTTTATAGTTGTTCTCTTGGCAGCAAAGAGTCCTCCACAAGGCTCATCATGACAGGCATGAAGGATATCATAAGTTTTATCTTCTTGAACACACCGTCTCATAACTTGATGTGGCCCTGTATAGAATAAGCAATCTGCTATGCATGAAAAATTGAAACTCTTTTCTACAAGTAACCTTCTTTCTTTGGGTGAGAAATGAGGAGGAATTTTGTAAGCTGCTAGGTAATTAGCTATGTCTACATACCATGGCATGTGCACATTAATTGAAAAAAATGCTCATCTGGGAAGGAATCATCAATGGCTAGAGGATCATCCTTTGTTTGAATTCTGGATAGAAATTCTGCTACAACATTTGCATTACTTGGCTTGTCAATGATAGTGATGTCAAATTCCTACATCAACAATAACGATCGTGTCAATCTGCTAGTAATAGAACTTTCATTCATAAGGTATGTGATGGATGCATGATCAATATGCACAAATGGCTGATAGCCAGTGATGTAGTGTCTGAACTTGTTGAGGGCATAAATAACAGCTAACATTTCCTTTTCTGTGATAGTATAATTTAATTCAAGTGCCTGCAGATTTTTGCTGATATAATAAATTGCATTCTCTAAAACTCCTTATTTTTGCCCCAAGACTGCTCCAATTGCAAGATGCGATGAATCTGTGTGAATGTGAAAAGGGAAAGACCAATCAGGTCCTTTGAGCATAGGAGCTTGGGTTAGAGCTCCCTTGAGTTTGGAAAATACTTCTTCACATGCTGGTGTCCATTAAAACTCAACCTCTTTTGTCAAGAGAGAATGTAGAGGTCCTCCCATTTTACTAAAGTCCTTTATAAATATTTTATAGTACCTTGCATGGCCTAAGAAACTTCTCACATCTTTTTGTTTTGTAGGGGCAGGGAGGTTAATTATTACCTCAATTTTGGTAGGGTCAACTTGAATACCCTCTTTAGAAATAAAATGTCCCAATACTATCCATTCTTGCATCATAATGAAGCATTTTCACTATTTAGGGACAAATTATGTGATGAATAATGATGAACAACAAATACCCTAACTGGTACTGAGAGGGGGGGGTGGGTGAATCAATACATACAAAAAATTCTCAGCAACTTATCAAGTTAAAACAATGCTAATCGGTTGTCTTCATTACTGAACTTAACCATGACAATACCGATTAAACACAGTAAGACTTCAGACAACATAAACTGGTAAAATTGAATACTTCAAATACATTCAATACTTGATAACTACTTCACCCATAAACATATGCATGTGGTGTATCAGCAATACCATAACCATTAGCTCTACATGCATAATCACTTAAATAAAGAATGCTTAATCAACACATGAAAAATGCACAGCTTATGACACATATTTTTCACTTGGAAACCCAAATGGGAAAAACCATGATGGGGATGAATACCCACAAGCTTGTTTTGAACTCTTTTGAAGCTCGCTCTATTAGGAGCCTAGTCCAGTTAAAGACTAAGCTTCTGCTAGGAACCGATCTTGTTAAAGATCACCTGGTTAAGGGATGGCTATATACCCTGTTAAAGGTTGAAACCCTGTTCAAGGTTATCTTGCTAGAGGATTTAAAGAACTTAATGAATTTGAGTCACCTGGTTAGAGGATTTATAGTAAGCCTGTTAAAGCTACTCGACAAAGGGATTTTCCTTATGTTGAAATGGTTAGAAGACAACAGGTACAACTCTGATCTAATAAAAACACTATATGCTAAGGCAGATCCTTTTTAGTTCCTCTACTCTGCAATCACACTCTGCAATTTTCTCTGATTGGTCTGGCAAGTATCTCATCACTCAGATACACACACTCTTTTTCTAACAACTCACAATAACAAACATTATCGACCTTATAGACAACAACTAGGTCGGTAGCATAAACCCTAAACCCTAAGCATTTAGGTTTACTATTACAAGTTGTCCAATCCTGACCGTCCAAACACTTTTCATAGAATGAAACAATCTTAAACAAATCACAAGTCATTCTGCATCGTCCATTCTTCACCACACATAGAAATCAGTAACCCAACCCATCATGCTTTCTTCTCATTACGCTAAGAAGAATGTTCATTCCTAAGGTAGACATTTAATGTAGTCGATCTTCACATGCAAGATCCTCAAGGAAATCCTTCACATGCACAAAAATGACGTGGCATATCGATCTCATCCTTATTTCTTAGCTAACTCATCATAGAATATCATCGGTTGCATTGGACAAGCTAGATTGCCAAACTAGAAACCCTAGAGCTTAGACTACCAACCGGTAGTCACACTTAGTGAAACCCTGACACCGGTTCAGTACATCTCTTCATACCAGTTCTCCAACTTGATCATTAATAACAACTTCTTCCAATCTTCATACCGGTTGACCTATACTTATTGACATCAATGACAACATAAATTATTATCATATTATCATACCGGTTCATCATATGCCAAAAATCTCCCCCTTTGGCATTGATGGCAATACTTACTTAGCGTAGCATTGCAACAAAAAACATCATAGACCAGTGCAACTAAAATATCTTCACCAGATATCATACATCAGATATCTTCTCCCCCTTTGACAACAATGCTAAAGTGGAGGCACAAGCTCCCATACTCCACTATGCTGCTCCCCCTATGGAGTAGCATCCTTCAACACATCAATCCTAAAATATTTGTCAGTGTAATACTTGACTAATGTGGAGCACACATCTTTAGTTTACTTCATGAAGGGGAAAAACCCCTAATTCACCTCTCAAATAGGTAAATGTAGTCTTCGGTAAGGGTTGAGTGAATATGTCTACTAGTTGCTCCTTACTGGAAACATGTTTTAATACAACCTCTTTGTTTTGAACCTTTTCTCTCAAGAAATGATACTTGAGCTCAATGTGCTTAGTTCTAGCATGCAATAATGGATTCTTGGAAATATTGATTGCACTAGTATTGTCACAAAATATACTCACCGGTTCAGATATAGGTACTTTGAAACCATCCAATAAATGTTTCATCTAGATTGCCTGAGTGTAGTTCATAAATGCTACCACATACTTCGCTTCAGCTATAGACTGAGAAGTACAGCCCTGCTTCTTACTCGTCCATGAGACTAGTTTTTCACCAAGAAAGAATGCTCCACCGGTTGTACTTTTCTAGTCATCCACATTACCTCCCCAATCTGCATCTGTAAATACCTTGAGATGAAAATCACCATTGTATGAATACCACAATCCATAGTCAATAGTCCCTTTCAGGTATCTAAGAATCCTCTTGACTGCTACCAAGTGGGATTCTCTTGGACTTTTCTGAAAATGAGCTACTATGCCCACTGCATGAGAAATATTTGGTCTACTGTGCACCACATAGTGTAGCTTACCGATCATTGACTAATACTCCTTCTCATTCACTAACGCTATATCATCTTCCTTAGTCAGTTTACAGCTGGTCACCATTGGTGTACCAATTGGTTTTTTCTCCTCCATGCCAAAGGTCTTCAATACCTCTTTGACATACTTGGACTGGGTAATAAAGATACCCTCTTTCATTTGCTGAATCTGTAAACTAATGAAGAACTTTATCTCTCCAATCAGAGATATCTCAAACTCTTTCTTCATTTCATCTGCAAAAGCATGACTCATTTCATCATCTCCTCCAAAGATTATGTCATCTACAAATACTTCACATATTAGAATCTGATCACCTTCAGATTTTAGGTAGATATTGTTATCCTCACTTGTAATTTGAAATCCTTTCTTCACAAGATGAGAGTGTAAATGTTCATACCATGCCCTTGGTGCTTGTTTCAATCCATACAAGGCTTTGACTATCTTCTGATAAGGCAAACCCATCCGGTTGCTCAATATACAGTTCCTCTCCTAGGATTTTATTGAAGAACATAGACCTCACATCCATCTGGTAAACATTAAATCCCTTGAATGCTGCAAATGCAAGTAGCATTCAGACACCTTCCAGTCTAGCCACAAGAGCAAAGGTTTCTCCATAGTCTTCTCCTTCTTCCTGAGCATATCCCTTGCATACAAGTCTTGCCTTGTTCCTCACAACTGTGCCTTCTTCATTTAGCTTATTCCTAAAGACCCATTTGGTACCTATGACATTATTATGTTTTGGTCTGGGTACCAAGGACCATGTTGGATTCTTTTCTATCTGGTCTAGCTCCTCTTCCATTGGCTCAATCCAGTCTTCATCTGTAAGTGCTTCTTTGGAAGTCTTGGGCTCCAATTCAGAAATCATGCAAGAGTTTTCTTTCACCTTTCTTCTTGTGAGTATCCCTGCATCTTTATCTCCTATGATTACTTCGGATCATGATGAAGTTTCACATATCTAGGAATGACTCTAGCTGGTTTTGCTTTCTTCTCGTCTTCTTCTTCACTTACTTCTTCTTCTTCTTCACTTACTACAGCTTCTACCGGTACATGAACATTGAGATCTTTACTTGTCTCTTTCTTAACCGATTCCTAGAAGGCTATACCCAGTTCATCTTCCACTTTCTCACTGCAGGTTTCCTCAGGCTCCTCAAGGGATTCATCAACCCTGACATTGATACTCTCAACAATTTTCTATGTTCTATTATTGTAGCACTTAAGAGCTTTACTCTTAGTGGAATATCCCATAAATATTCCTTCATCACATTTAGCATCAAACTTGCTTAGATGCCCACCTCTCTTGATGTAACACTTACTGCCAAATACTTTAAAATAACTCATAGTGTGAGTCTTCCTGGTCCAATACTCATAAGGGGTTTTAACTCTACCTTTCTTGATGAGTACGCAGTTCATAGTATAGATTGTAGTGCTCACCGCTTCTCTCTAAAAAGTGTGAGCAACCTTTCCTTGGATCAACATCGTTCTGCCCGCTTCACCTACAGTCCTGTTATTCCTTTCTGCTATGCCATTTTGTTGTAGTGTCCTTGGGGTAGATAACTGCCTCTTGATACTACTATCTTCACAGTACTTGTTGAATTCATCAGAAGTGAATTCACCTCCTTGATCAGTTCTTAGGAATTTTATCTTTTGACCACTTTCCTTCTCTACTAATGCTCTAAAGGCTTTGAACTTTTCAAATGCCTCAGACTTGTCTTTCAAGAATGTGACCCACATCATTCTTGAGTAGTCATCAGTAAGAATCATGAAATACCTATCTCCCTGAATACTTCTAGTTTTCATAGGACCACACAAATCAGTATGCACAAGATCAAGTAAGGTTTCTACTAAAAAAGACTTACCTTTGAAAGTTGAGAAAGACATCTTCCCAAGTTGACATTCTCTACATAAAGAATTCTATGGTTTGTTTAGAAAAGGAAATCCTCTTACTGCCTTGATCTTACTAGCCTTTACAATATTATCAAAGTTCATATGACAAAGTCTCCTATGCCATATCCAACTATCATCAAACTTTTCCATCAGACACTGACTTATCTTGGCATTCAGCTGAAACAAGTTACCTCTGGTTTGCTTACCGGTGGCAATAAGTTCACCACTCTTTCCAATTATACTGCAAACTCCACCTTTGAACTCCAGAATGAGTCCTTTATCATTTAGTTGAGCAACACTCAATAGGTTATGCTTAAGACTTCTTCCCAGTAGACGTTATCCACACTACTCTTTCCATTCAGTGAGATGGATGCTTTTCCCTTTTACCAAGTATGGTGTATCATTGCCAAATCTAACAACACCTCCATCATATTCTTCTAGAGACACAAAATTTCCCCGATCGCCAGTCATGTGGTGAGAATATCCACTATCAATAATCCACTCATTAGAGTTGTCAATGTGAGAGACAAGTGCTTTCTTGTCAGACACTTCTTCCTTTACAACTATAAACACTATATCCTCATTCTCTTCATCCTCAGATTCTTCATCAGTAACACCTTCATCCACTGCAACAAGACAATTTCTTCTATTTCCTCCTTTATACTTTCTAAACCTCTTTGGTTTATCCTTATTGTCATTGTTAGGATAGTTAACAGCTATATGTCTTATCTTTTTGTAGGAAAAACATTTTAAAGGAAGCTTACCTCTATATTTTCCAGTGCCTTTTGGAAGTCTATTGGAAAGAAGAGCTTCAAACTCCATCATAATCTCTTCATCATCCATACCTCTGCTTTGCATGGATTCATAACTGGTACTTCTTTTCCTTTTTTGGTTGGTGCAACAGATGCTCTAAAAGCTGACTCAGTCTTCTGAACACTGCCATCTTAGCTATTCAAGTCATATGCAGTCAACTTTGCAATGATAGAGTCTAAGGATACCTTGGTTTTGTCAATAGATCTTAGTTCCTAAATAGCAGCAACTCTAATTGTATAGACGGATAATAGTGATCTCAAAACTTTATTGACAATAGTGGCATCATCAACTGTTCCACTAGTGCTCTTGATATCTCCAACAATAGTCTTGATCCTTATGCCATATTGCTGAATGGTCTCACGTTCAACCATCCTCATGTCTTCAAATTTTACTCTAAGGCTCTCTTCCTTAGCTTGCTTGACATGCTCATCACTGCCATAAATAGTTTCCAATGTGTCCCATACATCTTTAGGAGTGTCCTTATCTTGTACATCAATGAATTCAATATCAGACAAACTGCTAATAAGGGTTTCCATGACTTGCACATTTTCTTGAATCTCTCTTTTCTGATCATCAGTTAGAGTACCGGTGGGGATTACATAAACATTCTCAGCATAGCTCCAGTGTTGAGGACCCAAACTTTTGATATAGATCTTCATTATGTCCTTCCATATTTTGAAGTTATCTCTATTGAACTTAGGACCTTCCCTCTTCATCATTAAGGCAGGATATTTTACCTCAAGCGGTTAAGCTTATATCACCAAGGACCTGAAGTCGCTTTGATACCAAATGATGAATAATAATGAACAACACATACCCTAACTGGTACTGAGAGGGGGGGGGGGGTTGAATTAGTACATACAAAAACTTCTCAACAACTTATCAAGTTAAAACAAAGCTAACCGGTTGTCTTCATTATTGCACTTAACCATGGCAATACCGGTTAAACACAATAAGAATTCAGACAACATAAATTAGTAAAATTGAATACTTCAAATACATTCAATACTTTATAACTACATCACCCATAAACATATGCATGTGGTGTGTCAGCAATACCATAACCATTAGCTCTGCATGCATAATCACTTAAACAAAGAATGCTTAATCATCACATGAAAAATGCACAACTCATGACACACAAATTTTTCATGTGGAACCCCAAATGGGAAAAACCACAGTGGGGATGAATACCCACACGCTTGTTTTGAACTATTTTGAAGCTTTCTCTATTAGGAGCCTAGTCCAGTTAAATAAATTACAATAAGGTTCTACTAGGAACTGATCCTGTTAAAGATCACCCAGTTAAGGGATGGCTATATACCCTGTTAATGGTTGAAACCTTGTTAAAGGTTACCTTGCTAGAGGATTTAAAGAACTCAATGAACTTGAGTCACCTGGTTAGAGGATTTATAGTAACCCTGTTAAAACTATCCGGCAAAGGGATTTTCCTTCTGTTGAAATGATTAGAAGATAAGAGGTACAACTCTGATCTAACAACAACACTATATGCTAAGGCAGATCCTTTCCAGTTCCTCTACTCTACAATCACACTTTGTAGTTTTCTCTCACTGGTCTGGCAAGTATCTCATCACTTGGATACACACACTCTTTTGCCAACAACTCACAATAACAAACATCATCGACCTTATAGACAACAATTAGGTCGGTAGCATAAACCCTAAACCCTAAGCATTTAGGTTTACTATTACAAGCGGTCCAATCCTGACCGTCCAAACACTTTTCATAGAATGAAAAAATCTTAAATAGATCACAAGTCATTTTGCATCATCCATTCTTCACCGCACATAGAAATCAGTACCTCATCTCGCTTTCTTCTCATATCGCTAGGAAGAATGTTCATTCCCGAGGTAGATATTTAATGCAGTCGATCTTCACATGCAAGATCCTCAAGGAAATCCTTCACGTGCACAAAATTGACGTGGCATCTCAATCCCATCCTTATTTCTTAGCTAACTCATCATAGAATATCATTGGTTGCATCGCACAAGCTAGATTGCCAAACCGGAAACCCTAGAGCTGAGACTACTAATTGGTAGTCACACTTAGTGAAACCTTGACAGTGGTTTAGTACATCTCTTCATACCAGTTCTCCAACTTGATCATTAATAACAACTTCTTCCAATCTTCATACCGGTTGACCTATACTTATTGACATCAATGACAATATAAATTATTATCATATTATCATATTATCATACCGGTTCATCATATGCCAACATTATGATCCTCACACTGCTGCAATACTTTGCTAAGATTTTGCAATGCTTCCTCAAAAGTTACCCTATAAGCAGTGAAATTGTCCATATATATTTCCATCCAATCATGAGAAATATCCGAGAACATACTAAGGATAACTCTTTGAAAGGTTGTAGGAGCATTGCACAGACCAAATGGAAGAAATAAATAGGCATACATTCCTGAAGGGCAGGTGAAGGTTGTCTTTTCTTGGTCTTCTGGGGTAATTCTAATTTCATTGTAACCACTAAACCCATCCAAAAATGAAAAGTGCTATTTTCCTGCTTAAAAATCCAATACCTGATCAATGAAAGGAATTGGGAAATGATCTTTCTTAGAATCAGTGTTGAGCTCCCTATAGTCCACACAAACTCTCCATTTACCTCCTTTTTTAGGGACTATAACTAGAGGAGATACCCATAAACTGTTTGATATAGTGTAAATGAACCCTACATTAAGTAATTTTTGCAGTTCTTCCTTGACTATTTCCCTTTATGTGTGATTAATCCTTTGCTAAGGTTGTCTAATTGGATTACAATCTTTTCTGATATAAATCCTATGAGTATGCAATTTAGGATCTAATCCCTTCATATCACAATACTCCCATGCAAAGGCCTGTGTATGGGTTTTGAGTAGTTCTATCAAGGACAATTTTTGGTTTGCTGTAAGTTGACTATTGATATTCAGATATTTTCCTAAAGCAACTTCTACCTGAGTAGTTGAATCATTCTGAGATACTTTAGGTAAACAAGGGGTTTGGATTTCTCATGGCAATAAGGTATGAAATATTTTTGTTGCTGCAGGAGAATCCAAAGAACTAGTAGATGGAAGGAGAGTATGCAAAGGACATGTTGGAAAACCATGTAACTGCTGACTTGTACCATAATTATTTTCTATGATATTAGAGAGTACCTTATCATCTTCCTGGAGTTCCATGAATGGTTCCCTAGCCAACATCATAAGCTGCTGAACACAATTAAGTTCCTCTACTTCTTCTCCTACATCTGGCCATACTACTTGCTCTTGATAAAGTTACGGTTGTGTAGGAGAATAAAGTGCAAGTGTTTTAGTTGTGGTACCATCTAAAATGGTCATATACCCTGATCTACATCCTATATATGCATCAACTATAGCAAGCCAAGGTCTTCCCAAAATGATTGGATATCCTCCCAATGTTGTCTTAGGAGAGAGTACCATAAAATCAGCTAGATATTCCCAATGATCTAATGTGACAACAACATCCTCAACTATCCCATCAGGCTGAACAATGGAGCTATCTGCAAGTTGCATGACTGTTGCAGTAGACCAAAGACTAGTAATATTGAGTTGCTGCATGACATCCTTGGTCATAACATTTATAACTTCTCCTAAATCTATCAGGGTATTCCTAATTTGAGTTCCATTGATGACTACTTTCACAACCGGACTGCCTGGGTTGGAATACTTAGGGACTGTAACTTTTCCTAACATAATGTCTTCTAGTTGTCCCATTACATGGATTGTTTATGGGTCCTTTTTCTTCTATCCAGGTTTCTTTAAACATGTCTGTTTGATAGCTTTACCATATATGGGAATGTCCTTAATAGCTTGGAATAGTGGAATCTTTACACATATACGTTTTAATTGATCAATAAGATCAAAAGCTATGTCATCCTGTTGCCTATTCACTTCTACCTGCAATCTTTGTGGAAATGGTGGCGTTCTAACATTGTTTGAAGTTTAAGATTGAGGTATCTATTTAGGATTTGTAGGCTAGTCAGGTGTAGTATCTTGTGAAACCTCCTCAGATGATAATTCAGTTATAAATGGAGGAGATGGGGCAGGTAAGGTTGTTCCTGACCATAAGTGAATATCACTTATACTGAGAGAGTATGTAGGATATTGATTAGGATCAGCTGAATAAACTTGCTGCTGTTGCTGAAGTTTATTATTAGGATTTGGCATAGGCTATGTTGGTAGTTGAGTTGATTTGGGTGGAGTAGTATTAGCAGCTGGTGGCATTAAAGCTGGTTGTTGGGACTGTTGTGGTGGCTACAGGAAACCAAACGATTGGTTTGACCACTGCTGACCTCCCCTCCATTGAGGTGACTGTTGTTAGTTACCTTGACGTTGTGACAAATTCCTTGTAGTTTTTGACACTAAAAGGAAGGGTTTTGATAATTGGGCCAAGGATTTTGGTAGTTATTCCAAGACTGAGGAGTATAATTCCCAAAATTATGGGAATATGGAGGTTTCCACTGATTGTTCAGTGCATTCCCATAAGAACCAGAAAAAGATAATGGATCTTGTGGCATACCTTGTCTTGGGGGCCATGGCCTTTGTTGTGCAATATAGAAGAGTTTATCATCATCTCCATAAACTAGCTTGAAATCTAGAGGATCTGGCTGACTGCCAATTTTAGCAAGGAGCTTACATTTGTAGTCCTTCTTCTTTTGCCTACAATGAGGACAAAATTCAGAAAGCATTGCCTCTGCTTCTATATGTTTCTTCTTTGCTTGAAGTGTATCCAACTGAGTGGCCATGTTATTAATAATATCCTCTTTAAAATCCTTTAGTAGATGAGTTATCTCCATTCTTGAAATAGTTGTAGATGCTTTTGCTAACGAAGATCCAAACCTATAATATCTACCTTTCTTGACAGAAGCCCTGGAATATTTTTGGGAGATCTTCATGATGTCATCCCATTGAGTTTGAGTAATGTCTCCTCCTCCCATGAGGTCTAATGATTCAACATAGTCCTCATTGATTTCCCTTAGAAAAATTAATTTCAATGATTCTTCACTCAAGGTATTGTGTTTAAATTTCTTGACACTGAACATAAACCTCTCAAGATAATCTTCTAGACTTTCATCTTTTTTTTGTGTCATCCGAAAGATATCATCACCATGTCGATCAATTCCTCTGTAGTAATCTTTATACTTTTCCAAGAACTTTTCCTTCATTTCATCCCAGGTAGTTATTACATCTCTACCTAAACTCATAAACCACCTAAGAGCAACTTCTTTTAGAGTAGCATGAAATAGCTTGAGTTAATGGGCATCCATGGTATAATCATAACTTCTGCAGAGATTATCAAATTCAAAAATAAATGTATTTGGGTCTTGTGTGACCAAGCCATAGAACTTTGGAAGGGAGGAGGCTGGTATAATATTCAAATTTGCATTATCATGCAGGTATGGAATAGGGAATTCAAATGTTGGGTTCACAGGTAAAGGTGGAGGCCCTCCTCCGCCTCCTGGAGGATTTCCTGCCATTGGTCAGGTTGATAAAGAACCAAAGGTAAAATATTCTCTTCAGGAGGTTCATTCAAGAAATCAAGGTCTCCTTCTGATAAATCAAAAACACCTTGATTTCTAGCTCGCACAAAAGCTTCAACAAAAGGATTTATATCTGGGTCTTGATTTGAGTTTATTTCAAGAGAAGGATGTGAGGGAAGAAATATTCCTAATGCATCTCTTCTTCTTTTATGTATGCAGATTTAATAAATGAATGCTAAGAACTAAATCTGAAAGAAACTGAAAGATTTTAAAACTAATGGCTACAACAGGTTCTTAGTTTGGCACTATCCCCGACAATGGCACCAAAAATGTTGGTCCTTGTAATTGGAATAGCAACTAGGTTCTAAAGACTCAAATCAGAGATTCAAAACCTTTACTAAGTAGCTAACTTTCCTATAGCAACGATTCATTTACTTTATTGACCAGGGACATAAACTTGAAATGGGTCGGCACTGTATGTGCACTTAAGCTCAAATTGCAACCATTTTACTCTACTGCTAGAAAAGGAAATTCTCTGAAACAAATATGTAGAAATATGATAACTTAATACTTTATTAAAACTCACAATTGAAAATAACTTAAGCAAATACTGCTAATGACAATGTTCTAGACGACGAACAAGAACTACTCTGCCTGCTTTGGCTACAAGAATAGACACATGAACTGTTTCCAGTGGTTGCAGGAACAGTCAAATACCAAAACAACAACTATAACAGAATGAAAAATTAACTAAAGAAAACACATGAACTATTCACCAAGTGGACCCCCTTGAATGAGTATATCCAAAACTCAGATACCAACTAATAAACTCAGAATATCATTATTTTTATTTACTTCAAATTGACTGCATACACATAAGTCTGGAAACTGAATACTACTAACTCTATGGTCGTTCTCTCTTCTTATTCTCGTGAGAAGATATAGACCTTTTATTTATAAAAAAACTTATAACAAACTCCCAATTGATCAACCCACATCCCAAAATAATAGGTGAGCATTTTTAATTACACTAGAAGAAGAAGTCAACACATAAATGCAAAACAACAACAACTATTCTACTATCGAGAAAATATAGTGTAACCTCCTTCTTGGATTTACATTCCATCAAGAACAATCATGAATGCTCCACAAATCACTCTGCTGAGGAAGTGGTCAGTTTGTTATGACCTTCTGCAATACTGCTCCACTTTGACTGGGTTTGCATCCAACAACATATTAACATGTCTTTAAACCACGAGATTAATCATCTTTTCATCTTAGTTGACCCTGCATCACTGCGTTAATGTGTACAAAAACATGTGTATCTTTTGATGTTAACATAGCATAAATTAAACCATATTAATTTAGATAATTTGCATAGATTAACTGTATAAAGATCATTAGTCAACAACCTTAGGTATAGGATAAATCAAGTCCATAAATACTAGAAAAAGACATCAACAAGGAAATTCCTATGACCCAAACATATTATCAAAGCAAGAGTTTTATGACAATATTTGACAAAATGGAGCCATTATTTTGGCTCATCAACATGTCTATTGAAACAAGGTTCCAAGCTCCTATGATGCAACAAAGTTTGACATATTAATCGATGATTGGACCAATGAATAACACAATGCAATCAAGATTTAATCCAAGACAATCATAATTATATCCAACCCAACAACAAGGCTATATCGATCAAACATTTTATGATGAAACATGTATCCAAATACGACAACTAGAGGAAAAAATAGCTCAAGGAAAAGAGATCTTGGAACAAAAAGTGAAAAACAATGAAAAGATCAGGTCCCAAACATCCAAACTATTTCAAAAGTTTCAAGGTCCAAATCCAAATATTGAGCCCATTGATGTAAAAGCTCTCATCAAACAATCAGGTATACCATCTCTCCTCACACAAATAGAGATGATGAAACAATTTCAAGCAACGAGCACAAACTCAAACCAAGCCCCAAGTCAAACCTTGTTCAACCAAATCCCAAGTCAAACTTTATTCGATCAAACTCCATTCAATCAAATGACGAGTTGACAACCAATGGTCCAACATTTCAAACCAACACAACCAATGATCCAACAACAACCAATCATAAAACATACACAACTAATGTTCTAGAAAAAATCAATGATGCAACAAACACAACCAATGGTCCAACATGTCCAACCAATACAATCGACCATGCAGTTTCAACAATATCCTCAACCAATCACACAATGTCAACAATTGGTCGAACCAACTGTCAAGTATAAAAAAAAAACTCACTATCAACAAATACAACCAAAAGTTCAAGCAAAAAAGTTGCAACACACATCAAGCCAAATTTCAAACATGTCAGACCAATTTGACCAACACCCAATCCAAAATCAAAATATAGCACCAAGTCAAAACCAAATCCTTTTAAAAAAAGTCCAAAATCAAAACGCAATCATGTCAAAATCTTGCAAGGATTCAAATGCATCTCCAAAGAAAAATGACTCTATTACAAAGATCTTAAAGAGAGTCCTAAGTCATTTTTCTAAGAAAAATCAAAATCATATGCTCATGTCTAGGAATGACTCATCACCCCATATGAAAATTGACTCTCCAGTGGCCTCTATTCCTACACCTTTTGAAGCTTCGCAAGAAGCTCTCATATCATCTCCTAAAGCTTCACAAAAGCAATTTCCACCATTGCCTCTAAATGATACATCAAATAATGTATCCTTCCAAGGGCTCTCTACAACAAAAATACATGGAAATCTATGTCTTTATACAAATCCCTTGTACTATTTGGAAATGCAAGATTTAATGCCACCAGATGCATCTCTTTTAGAGAGTCCCATTCAAAATTCATCTCCCTCATGTCAAAGCATTGATCCCTTTCCAAAATTCACCATGCATATTCAAAGTCCAACCCCATGTCAAGAGGATAATTTAGAGCACAAAGAAATGAGTCCTAAAAGAAATCTAGATCAAGATCCTCCACCTTATTATTCCATTTAATTGTTGGCCAAGATCTCATCTTCCCAGACACCCATGATGATTCCTCCATCCCTAACCATCTTATCCAAAGTCCCGTTGACACTCAAATCCCTGCGAAAGGTCAAAATATCCCTTCCATTCTTTTTGATGATCCCATTGAAAGTCAAGAGAAAAAAATATTTAAAGAGGAATCCAATGATCTTTGTCCTTGTCAAGATTAGAGTATCCTTTCAGATTCATGTACATCTCAAGATCCTTTCATTACATTAAATCCTTCACAAGATTATTTTGTTCCTCCATCTCCCATGTCCTAATCCTCCATATATACTCCAAGATCTCATTTCTTTTGATGATACTCTGATTCCTCCCATTCTGTCTCATGAAGAGCTTGTCATCAATCCATGTCCCCCACATGATCCTAATCCCTCTCATGATCCTGATCCCCCTCATGATTTTAATATGTCAATGCAAGATGTTCATGAACCCACTAAATGCACAATGGGTTCCTCCACTTTAGTACAATTTGATCCACTTAATGATCCCATCCTTCCCAGCATATCATATCCACCTCATAATGGACTCGCGTCTTTTTCCCAAAGAAAATAGTATCCTATGGGTGAAAATGTTTATAAAAGTAAAGGGTTATACCTTCACAAGTAAGAACCACTCCATATAAAAAGACCATATTAATGTTCATGGCCTCAATGAAATTCTTCAAGACGTTGGTATCCCTATCAAACTTAAATCCAAACATGCACCTAGCCCTTCATCCCTTCCATCCATCTTAGGTCCTTATATCCCTTCATCCCCTATGCAATGTTAGAAAAGGCACACATTTTTTAGCACCTTCCGTCCCTCTAAAATACCTTCATATCATTCTTATCCATCCACACATTCTTTTCCCCGTCCAAGGAATTTGGATGCCAAGCATAAAGGTCATAAGTCCAAATCTGCATATAGTTAAGGATCAACATGTAGAATTTAATTGACATGTCAAAATAAAGAACAATATAATCCATAAAGAAAAAGAAATATCCAAAAGGGCACAAAGGCCCAGTGAGAAAAAGAAAGCAAAGTCAAAAGCTATATGGTTTCCAAAATCCCTTGTGCAAGCAATGCGTTCCAAGGAACTACAAAAGAATGAAAAATGAAGAACCATGTGGATTCCTAAGTGTCTCCTTGAGGCACAATAGTCAAAAGAAGCATCGAAATTGGAATCCAAAATTTCTATTCCTCCATCCAAACCTTCCAAGTCTATTCCTCGATCACCTCCTTCATCCATTTTGGATCCTTATGTCCGAAAATCCATGGCCTTTCCTCCATCAATATCTCAAAATCTGAGATCCACTTTCCCTCCATCAATTCATCACCCCTTAAGGTGTGTGCCAATGTTGATCTTGCTAGAATTTCCATCCACTCAAACACAATTCTCCCAATACCCTATCCATTATCCACCACCTTTTTTCCATCTTTTCATCCATCCTATCCAATCCTTTGCCTAAAGCCTTAGCTTAGTCCCATTTCATTTCCATGTCCTTATCCTACCAACATCTTTGAGCATACTTTTAATAGTCATGGTCCATTTTTAAAGGCTATTATACAAATAAAAAGATTATTGAGTCCTTCTTCCATCCCCTATCATGTGTCCATCTTCTACTGAAAAGTCAAAAATGTTAAAAAAAAAAGAAAAGGAAATGAAAAAAAAAAGAAAAAAAAAAGAAAAAAAAAGAAAAAAGAGAAGAAAAATAATTTGTCCTCTAGTGAAAACCTGGCAAAGAGGCACCTTGGGAAAGTACCATGATGAAATCCTGGCAAACATGCATCATGTGTAATCCATAAGCTTCTTGCATACCATACTTGGGGGCAGGTTTTATCCTATCGTACCCTGTTATACCCTTCATATCCTATTGTACCCTGTCATACCCTTCATTATCCTATCATCCTTCATTATCATATCATACCCCTGTCATACCGTCCATTATCCTATCATCCCTCCTGTCCATATTTCCATTTTTCACCTTTGATCTTGATAAGGCTGACGACCTTCATGAACATCATGCATCCTATTTGCAGCTTTCAGTCTATCATAGCTTTTGGTCTTTATCCATTTGCTTATTACAACATTTCATCCATATTACTGGTCTTATTTCAACCTTTTGTCACTATCCCTTAGCCTATCACAACCTTCAGTCCATATCCCTTATCCATTTTTGATCTTGCTTGTCCTATCCATATCCTATCATCGTGCATACACTCTTTCTTGTCTCTTGATCTTGATCTAACATAAGGACATAAAATGCAAAACATGGTTTCAAAAAACTCTTAGCATGTCCCTCATGCCATGCCATTGCTTGAAATTGTTATATCTAGTCCATAACCCATAGCATGATAGCCCTTAGAAATTGAATCCATTTTGTCTCCATAATAAATGGCCTTTGTATTTTCTCTATCCACCAAAAATTCAGCAAGCTTGTTTATCCATTTGTCATATTCTTTGCCTTGCTAGACACTGGGGGTAAAATCATAAAATAATCCAAAAAAATAAAAAATGTCCTGAAATAATCCCCAAAACATCGAAAAATGTCTTGAAATAATTAAAAAAAATTAAAAAATGTCTTGAAATAATCCAAAAAAATCGTAAAATATCCTGAAATAATCTAAAAAACATTGAAAAATGTCTTGAAAAAAAAAGCACAAAAAAAATAAAAAAGTTCAAAACCCTAAAAATCGAAACTAGAAAAATGCAAAAATAACCACTTTCATTTCATTTCGCCAATAAATTGTCCCTTTTGTACATAGACAAACATTTTAGTAGGAATCAAACAGAAACACATTAAACACTGTGCTTAAACAAATCACGCTCTAATCAACAAACTATTCAACTGAGGAATCATTCCGACTGATCAAACTTGTCTTGTCAACCAATGAACATCAACATTATCAGTCCTTGTCAGCATTATCATGGGTCTTATACAGGGTGTGGTATACTCAAAACTAGACTGTGTACTGTCTTAGATAGGGTACTTCATTCCCTGAAACCAGACAACATGATCATCCTTTTATCACAACACTATCACTTTGGGAATGTAGATCAAAATATTTGTTTCACTTGTTTAAATTTGTGAGTCTTATCTTTTCATTGGTTTATTTTTGGCTTTGACTATGTTCCTATGTTTCTCGATGATGTCACTGAGTGATTTAGAGTGGCCGAGATGGCTCATGGTCTTTCTTGTTTTTCATTTTCTATTTGTGGAGTGTTTCATAACATTTTGGGGCAAGTATGTCTTAGGATTTTTGAACCATTCCTTGTTTGTGAAAATGTTTGTCTTACACAAAGGGATTGCATTATTGACCTGGCCTTCATTGCCATGGTGTGCCGTATTCATTTTTCCATATCAAAGAAAGGTTCTCACCTACCATTTGCATTTGTGAAAGCAAGATTTCATCACATTAATCATTCTTCACTTCTCACTTGCATTTTTTCTAGCTAACATTTCTTCTATCCCATCAATCATTATCATGCTATCTATTCTATCTGATCAATCAAGAATTTCTTCATTTGATATCAATCAACCCTTTTTCTACAATCAATTAACATTCTTCGCTTCTTATTAACATTTTTCTCTTTCATCATATTTTCTCTTTCGCCTAACATTCTTCTCTTCTTTTGAGAGATCATTCATTTTTTTTATACATAAATAATCTCTCGAGGGGGCATCCTACCTCCATCCCTCGGTTTGCTGGGGCATTAATTTTGTTTTCAATTTTCTTTGAAACAATTCTCAAAACTGCATTGTCTCAAAGAGGGGCAAAATGTAGACACTAAAAAATGGTCAACACCTGTGTCTCCTTTTTTTAACATATCATGCATGCATAGTCTTTAATTAAACCCCTTTTTACTAACAATTCTTCTAAGTCCTAAATAAATAAATTTAATAATTTATTTATTTATCTCCTTTGTCCATTAATTAAATAAATTCATTTTATTTAATTAACTAATTCATAAATATGAGCAATAAATTAATAAATCATTTTTTAAATTAATTTTCATATTCATCTTCCTCCAAAATAAAGATAATTAATAAATTTTATTTATTAATTCATCTTTATTTCCTGCTTTTCTTAATTTTTCATTCTTCTATTTTATCCTCTTGTGTTGAGATATTTAATAATTTTTAATTATTAAATCTTTTCATAAAATCCTCCTAATATTTGAATTTGGAAACTAATATCTTTCCTTGATTTTGAAAAATTAATCTTTTTGGCAAATTCTCATTAAAGAAATAAATACAAATTGACAATGATATTAACAAGGACCTAATGATATGATATGATTATGATATGGTTCCAAGATATGATATGATATAATATGACAAAATGATATGAAGTAAGGATATGAATGGAAATGTTTGACAATGTCAACCTAAGAAAAGACCTAGGGTTTGAAGTATGCAATGATAAAACCAATGTGATATGGATATGTGAGGACCAATGAATTTGGAAATGCAAAGTGCAACCTAAGAAAAGACCTAATTTTGGGATGATGATAATGCAATGAAGACTTAGGAAAATGATTTTAAACCTAAGTGCAAAATCAGGACACTACAAATGAAATGGACTAAAATGAAGAGTAATGGCAATATGTTGTCCTAAGACCTAAGTTTGGACTATGCAAAGTCTAACCCTAAATGACATGTATTTTAAGACAAGGATTTCCAATGTTTTGACAAGCCATGTTTGAATGTTGGATGAATAATTGGACAAGATTTTAGACCTTTGTTTGTACCTTTTTTTGAATTTGGTTTGGAGAATGTTTGGACTTGCTTGAAAATAACTTTTTGTGACACTTGTGTTTTTTATTCAACTTTTGGAAAACATAGAAGACAAGATGTTTGTTGGGATTTGAATCAAAAAAATCATTCACCTTCACAACATTTTCTAAGTTTGGCAAGGACAATATATGTTGAATCCTCTTACCATAAAATATCACATTCAACCCGATAGTTAGAAGCTTGGTAGTACTGGCTCCCCTCCACAACACTCACTTCTATGGGCATACCAAGCTTCAAATTCAAGGGGCATAACTTCCAAAGAATTTACTATCTCTAATTGAGGGGTACATGAGAGGTTTTCGACATATGCGTATCACAATGCTTGATTCAACAAATAGAGGGATTTTGGTCTCTAAACACAAGAGGTTTAAGGGCATCTGTTCGGGTGGGCATAGATCCGACGAATTTAATCATCGCTATGCCATTCCAACACCTATTGCTTACAACTTTCATTGCAAAAACAATTATTTAGAGTGGTTTAGAAGAGCTTGACATTAGCTCGTTGCCACTTTGGGTCGTTCCCTCTCACCAATGCCTAGATGAAGTGCTAGGCAAATTGGGAGACATGCCCACTTCTAAGGGAAAAAACACACAAGAAAAATGAAAGAAAACATAGCATACATGGTATTCATCAACCCTTATAAAAATTGAAGTGTGCAACTATTCTAAAAAGCACAAGCACTCAGTTTTGATAAGATTCTTTGACCACGTTCTGCACCAAATACATTAGTAATTTGCACTTTATACTTTGAATTGTGTTTGCCAAAAAGCTATTAACAATGTTAGAGATTCAAGAACTATATATCACCATCAAAATTAATCCACCAACATTGTGATTCTTTGACCTCTTAGATTAATCTATGTGAAACTTGTCCAATTTACAACCCTAGATTCATATAGATGAAATTTGCAAGAATGCAATATTAATTTACCAACCTAAATTAATCTAAATGAAGGTTGCATGAATGCAAGATTAATTTACCATCGTAGATTAGTCTAAATGAAATTTGCATGTTTGAAAGATTAATTCACCATCCTAAATTAGTTTATGTGAAAGTTGCATGAATGAAAGATTAATTAACCAACCTAAATTAATCTATGTGAAATTTGCATGAATTCATGATTAATTCACCATCCTGGATTAATCTATGTGAAAGTTGCATAATGTTCTTGAAATTTTTGTCTTTTTAGAACAACATAATTAAAAACATGATTACTTTCTCAATTCTTATCCAAATTACAAACCGTAAAATGATATAGAAATGAAAGAATGAGATCTAATAAACATAGAAATCATTTGATTTAATTCTATACGGAAATTATTACGTGATCAAATGATTATGACAGATTTAGAAGAAAAATTTGCAATTTCTCCACAAAAATATGCAACAATGCAAAACATTAAAAAAACAATAATATTAGATTCAAGCATGTTCATGGCAGGTTCACCAAAAAAAAATAACTAGGAATTTAGGAAAAAGGCATCAATGCATACAATTAGGCAATCACAAATCTAAAAGCTTATGAAAATAACTCCTAATTTAATCAATGAAAGCATGAAGACAAAACAATCAAATTAAAGCAAACCAATGCAGATGTCTCCTTCATGTGATTCCATTGTTCTTCTTTCTCCTTCAAATGGATGTGGCTCTCACCTACAAAGCAAGTGTGTTGCAGGCAAGATAATGACAAAATGATAGAAAATTGGACATCGTAAGGATACTAGAAGCGTGGTTGTTGAAAATGAGAAATGAGAGCTCAATTTATAGAAAAATTAGGATTGATTGGATGGCCAAGATTGATTTGAGACTGAAAATAATCAACGGACAAGATTGAGTGCACAATAGAGCCGCCATTCAGGGAAGGATGAAAGATAGAAGAAAGCAAATGAGAAGATATTATGAAAATAAATAATAAAATATTTGATTACTTTCTCATAAATACCAAATTAGCAAGTTGAAATTATCAGGAAGATTTTAATAATTAAAAATTATTAAATATCCTCATTTGAAATGATAAATAGAAAAATACAAAATAAATAAAATATCCTCTTATAAGATAATCAATAAATAGGATTTATTAATTATCTCACAAAAAAAAGAAGATTTTTTAAAATGCATACCTCATTTTTTAATTTAAAAATTAAGATTAATGAGATATTGCCAAAAAGATTGATTTTTGAAAATCAAGGAAAGATATTAGTTTCCAAATTCAAAAATTAGGAGGATTTTATGAAAAGATTTAATAATTAAAAATTATTAAATATCTCCACATAAGAGGATAAAACAGAAGAATAAAAAATTATGAAAAACAGGAAATAAAGATGAATTAATAAATAATCTTTATTAATTATCTTTATTTTGGAGGAAGATAAATATGAAAATTAATAAAAAATGATTTATTAATTTATTGCTCATATTTATGAATTAGTTAATTAAATAAAATAAATTTATTTAATTAATGGACAAAGGAGACAAATAAATAAATTATTAAATTTAATTATTTAGGACTTAGAAGAATTGTTAGTAAAAGGGGGTTTAATTAAAGACTATGCACATGATATGTTAAAAATAGGAGACACATGTGTTGACCATTTTTTAGTGTCTTCAACCACCATCTCAAGGAAGAACTCATTTCATCCTCCAACATACCACCTATGGAAGAAAAGGAACAAGCCAAGGTGAAGATGCACCAATACATGATTACAAGCATAAAACCGAATGTGATAACAAAGGCTCCAAGTTGTTGTCATAAGTAAAAACCCATATGATCAGAAATGACATCTACAACACATGCCAATACATGCAACCATCCATACCTCCTAGGTATAAAGAATATCATTAAACTCACACCAACATCATATCAACCCATAAAATGCAATCAAGCTCCATGTATCAAAACCTGTCAATGAAGTACATACATGCCCACGAACTCCCACTGCATGGGTAGTACCAAATCTGAAATGAATCTCAAAGCATATCAAGTCTACCAATACCTGCTCATATCAAGATGTGATAAGTAAATCAAACATGTAGTACCAAACACAACCACAATGATCTACACATGCAACCCAAATACTCCATACTCCCCCACAATATGTCACCATCCTTCCAAAACATGAGAGAAAACATAGAATGAAGAGATACAACTTGTAAACCATAACCTGTCTTTCTACCAACACCTCAAATAAGCAATGTTGTGTCAAGTATGATCTCCTCCATGTAAAACCCCAAATGAAAAGCCATAGCAACAACCAAGAACCCCGTTCAATCTCTTATATCAAACCAACATAAGTATCATGTAATGCCAACATGGATGTAAGCCTCTCATAACCAAGAAGATCAAACTCATAATAATCATTCCCAATGAAGGAAATCGACCTACTAAACCATCTCCTAACATCCTCAAAATGGTATCATAATATCAAACCATATTTACAAGGAGATAATCAATACTATACATCTCTCAAATGAACCCTCCAAAATTAAACATCTCTACAACTCAAGATCCATATCTATGAAAGATAAGCATAAACATAATATAGCTAAAAGGAACAATGGGAAATACCTCTCAAGTAGTATACTTTCAAGTAGACCAAGAGTGGGAATGAAAATGCTCATCAAGCTGCCCAGCTCATCATGACTCACACTAAGAACAATATCCTCTGAAGTCTATACCAGGTGAATGTTGTTGGCCATTTGGTGGAATTGATTATGTGTTGCATTGATATTTTGTCATTGATGCCAACACTAGCTATTTAGATGCTTTACTGACACCCTTCTGGTCCTAGTAGGTTGAGTGGTTTCTAGTTGATTTGGATCTGACATGATCCGGTAGGCTCCGGTATAGTTTGGTGATGGAATTGGATTGTTTATGATACTCATGTTCATATTCAGTAAGTTGGTTTTGGTCTCATGATCAGATGCTATCCTGTTTGCTTAGAAGCTTGGTTTTTGGTTCCGGTGAGGGTTTCACCAAGAGAGTTTTTGATGAAGATCTTTGATGAATTGCACAAGTGGTGTTGGTGTAGCTTCTAGTGGAATTTTAGAATGCTAATGGTGATCATTCTCAAGACTTGGCAATTGGAGATCATTGCTGTAGTGTGAGGACCTATATTGGGTCCCAGTTGATCTAGGTTATGGACCGACTTTAATGTAATGTGTGGATTGGACCTCTCAATGTGTTTCCAAGATGTCTTATGTGCTGGATATTATTTGTTTGGTCTAAGGCTGACATGGTTTGTAATTATGTAATTGATTTATTATTTGGTGGCCGACCTAATTGTTTATGGTCAAGGGTTTGTATATATAGATGTAAGATATCATTGTAGATCATCATGGTCATGTTAGAGGTCATGGTCAAGGGATGTAATGTGTGAATAATGTAATGTCATTTAGGCAGAGGATTTGGTCGATAATTGGAGATTGAATTGGGTTTATGTAAGAAGATTTAGTCCTTTGGTATTGAGCTTAGCTAAAACAGTATTCAGGCATAGGAGATACTATCTTTCGAAGTTCAACACTTCCTCGGATTGTAGTATGGATTTCTATGTAGTCAGTGAGGCTCCCTTTGTAATGAGAAGTGCACTCTATGATGTTGGCCTTCCTGCAAGTGTAGGCTCACATACTTACTGCAAAAGTATTATCTGACTATGGGTAGTCTTCCCACTATGTTTTTTCCCTTTACTGGGTTTTCCACGTATAAATATTGGTGTCATGTGGATGGTATTTATTCTATGATTATTGTTTATGCTTAATTGGTTTTTTAGTATTAATGTTTTGGGTTCCGGTATTAAAGTTTTAATTGCTAATGGTTCTGGTAGTTTGTGACAACTGATTCACCCCCCTGTCTCAGTTGTCTTCCGGTTATTTGAACTATCTAACAATTGGTATCAGAGCATTGGTCCTCTCTACAAAAAGCTTAACTGCTTGAGGAAGATCCTATGGCGACTAACAGTTCAAGTTCATCCAGTTCTTCTGTAGATATCTTTCAGAGAGACATTCCTAGGCTTGATGGAACAAATTACAAAGTATGGAAGATTCAGATGGAGACTCATTTGAGATGTCTTGGCAAGGAGATTTGGGAGATCACACAGAATGGTGTCATAACTTATAATCTCAGATCTAACAATCCTCCTCTAATAAACTTGGATAAGGAGCTTGAGAATGATTCTAGAGCAAGAGAAGCCCTCTTGTGTGCACTTTCTAATCAACAAATAATGGGACTAACTGACAAATCATCTGGAAAGGCTATATGGGATAAGTTGGAGACTCTTAATGAAGGTGACCCTATAGTAAAGATTGCTAAACTTGATGGTTACCGAGTGAGATATGAAAATATGAAGATGGAAGAAGATGAAAGGATTATTGCATTCATGGAAAGAGAAAATGAGATTGTTATGGGAATACAATGTTGTGGTGGAACTCTGAGCGAAGATGAAATTATTTCTAAAGTTTCAAGAGCCCTACCACCAACTTACAAAATAAAGGCTACTGCTATTAATAAATTGAGAATAATGGCTAATACATCTGTCAACAAAGATACTTTGGTTGGGAAACTATCTACTTTTGAGCTTGAAGAATTTGGACCTTTTGGAGCTGTGAAGACTGAACTTTCTTTTCATGTATCTACATCTACAACCAGTAAGCAAGATTGGAAAGATTTGTATGCAAAGGAATTGGAAGATATGAAGAGAAAAGATGATGAGTTTGAGAAACTTGACACACTATTTTCTAGAAGAGTACCTAAAGGACCGATAGGAAGTAAGAATGAAGGAAAAACACCTTTTAAATATTTTGCATGTAATAATATTGGTCATTATCATCTAGATGTCCTGAAAGGAATTCAAGATTTGAAGAAAGAGTTAGAAGAGCATTTAAGCCTAACCCTGGATATCAGAATAAGTACAACTACAAGAAAAATAGAGGCAAATCATGCTACATAGCTGATGAGGAAGGCATTACTGATTTTGATTATGAATCGACAAAAGACTCTGATAGTGGTTCCAATAATGGGAAGGAATGGGTGTTCCTGGCTATCAAGGAAGATGATCTGACATTGGAAGAGAATGTACCTGAAGAGAAGGCACTTGCTGCTAAAATTGAAGACAAGGATGAATGGGTAATTGATAGTGGTTGTTTACATCATATGACTGGAGATAAAGGGCAGTTTCTATCTTTGCAAGAATTTGATGGCAGTCTAGTTAGATTTGGAGATGAAGAGGCATGTATGATCAAAGGAAAAGGAACTATTGTTAGACAGTTCAGATAATCAGAAGACAACTGAGAGGGGGGGGTGAATCAGTTGTCTTAGATTACAAGAACATTTAGCAATTAAAACTTTGATACCAGAACCCAAAATATTAATACCAGAATATGAGTTAATCCAATTAAGCATAAACCATAATCACAAAATAAAATCCATCCACAAAACACCAAGATTTGTATATGGAAAACCTGGTAAAGGGAAAAACCACGGTGGGAAGCCTACCCACAGTTAGATAATACTTCTGCAGTAAGTATATGAATTACAATTGAGGGGTTTGCACTTGCAGGAAGGTCAACAACCTAGAGCACACTACTCATTACAAAAGGAGCCTCACTGAATACATATAAATCCAAACTACAATCCAGAGAAGTGTTGAACTGCAAAAGATAGCATCCCCTATGCTTGAGTACAGTTCCAGTTAAGCTCAATACCGGAGGAATAAATCCTCCTACATAAACCCAATTCGATCTCCAATGATTGACCAACTCGTTTTCCTGAATGATATTACATTATTCACACATTACATTCCTTGACCATGACCTCTTACATATAACCATGATGATCTACAATGAGATCTTACATTTATTTATACAAACCCTTGACCACAAACAATTAGGTCAGCCACCAGATAATAAACTGATTACATAATTACAAACCATGTCGGCCTTAGACCAAAACAAGTAATATCAACACATAAGACATCCCATAAATACAACAATAGGTCCTATCCACACATTACATTAAATCCGGTCCATAACCTAGATCAACCGGGACCAAGTATATGTCCACACGCTTCAACAATGATCTCAAACCACCAAGTCTCACCAACAACATCCTGAAACTTGATCAGAAGCTAGACCAACACCACTTATGCAATTCATCAAAGATCTCTATCAAAATCTCTACCAGTGAAACCCTCGCAAAAACCAGAAACCAATCTTCTAAGCAAGAAGGATAGCATCAAATCTCTAGACCAAAAGCAACTAACCAAGTATGAGTATAAGTATCATGAACAAGCCAATTCCATTATCAGGTTATACCAGAGCCTACCAGATTATACCAGATCCAAGTTAACCAAAAACCACTTAACCTACCGGGACCAGAAGGATGTCAGTAAAGTATCTAAACAACTAGTGTATACATCAATGACAAAACATCAATGAAACACGTAACATCAATTCCACTAAATGGCCAACAATCTCCCCCTTTGGCATTGATGGAAACAATAGATGTGAAAAACATCTAAGTACCAAGAAATGCCAAACAAGTCTCCCCCTGTGGAAGACAACCAATAGACTCTCGCATATAGCTCTGAATAACAACAACAATAACACTCCCCCTTTCTTTTCTTTTTCTTTTTCACATCAGTATCACTCCCCCTTTGACATCAATGCCAGATATCTGATAGAAATATCAAAGCAAAAACATAAGCCTCTGAATCTAAAAGTTGACTACTCCCCCTGAGTAGTAGTATCCCACTTCAGTGCGGGAATGAGTAGTATCTCTGATAGTGCATTGCGGACTGATGCCAAACCGCATCAATCAAGTCTGTACCAGAGGGGCAAAAACTCCCAGTTTGTCTCTCAAGTACTCGAATGATTCCTTGGATAAAGGTTTAGTGAAAATATTTGCAATCTGCTTTTTAATGTTCACATAAACCAGTCTAACTTTATTTGCTTCCACCTTCTCCTTCAAAAAGTTATACTTGATAGATATGTGCTTTGTGTAGACACCTAAAAATGTCTCATTGATCATGTACTAATTATTCCTCTAATTGATTAAATAATTCTTTAATTATTTAATTAAGATAATTAACTATTTCTTCTAATTTCGTATTTTCTCACAATCTTACTAATTATTCTATTTCTATTTCTATCATCATTTAATCATTTTAAATTTTTAAATATTAATTAAATATTTATTATTTAATTAATTCTGATTAATTCCCCAATTTAAATAATCTTCATTATTTAAATAAATTACTAATTAATTCTCAATTTCTATCTCTAATCATCTAATCATTCAAACCTCTTCTAAATATTAAATAAATATTTATTATTTAATTAATGGTGATTTAATTCCTTTAAATTAAATAATCTTTATTATTTAATTAAATTCCATTTCTAAATAATTAAATAGTTTCTTTAAATTATTTAATTAGCTAATTAATTCTTCCATTTCCAAATCCCCAGATTCTAATTTCATTTAATTTCGTATTCTTCTAATTTCTTCCAAATTTCAATTACATGTGCATGATTTCAAAAACTAAATTGAAAATCAAAGTCAAGTTCTAAATATATTCAAATGCTAAATTGAATTAATAAATTCAATTATTTGAATAATATCTCATGCAAAGATTAAATTAATAATCTAAATATAAATGCAAGCACATGCTAAATTAATTAATTCAATCAATTAATTAATTAAATCATTTATCTCTTCAACTTCTATTTCCATCTTCCAGTTAGCTTTTTCTAAATTAAGCTCTCTGTGTCATCTTCTTTATTTCCACCAATCATTCTTTTTCTTCCTTTAGTCAGCTTTTTCTCAATCAGTTGACTCAATTAATCTATTCAATCTATTGAGTTTCACTCCTAAAATCAGTAGTTCAACTATCAATTTTCATTTGAGCTCACCTGAGCTCCACCTCTTAATCAATCTGTTCCACCTTTCAATCAATCTTCTCCAATTTTCTATAAATTGAGCATCCAATCTCCATTTTCAACAATCACAAACTTTGAATCTTTATGTCACTTGCAGGTTACTAGCACAATATTTGAGAGCCATCATACCATGAAGAGGAGAAGAGCAATGGAAGCAATATGCAATCTTGGGATAGGGAGCTTTAATTGATTTCATTCTTAATTCCTATCTCTTGATATTGTATCTTTTCATTGTCTAGTTTGTTAGATTTGTTGATTAGATAGGGATTCGTGATTTCCCTTGTGCTTCTAATTGATAACTTTGTTTATTTGAAGATGAATTCTACCATGCGTTACATTTTGGTGAACCCGACGTGAACTAGCAGCAATTTAACCTTTTTCTATGTTCTGTGTGATTTTTGCAGATTGTGTGGTTTTTTATTTTTTTTTGTAGGTTGCACAAATTTTGAGAAAAGATTTTCCATCATGCAATCGAGCTTACATCATCATGTAATCGCATAGATAGAATCATGCATTCAACCCTTTGGGGTCACACATTCATCCAGATAGGGTCATGCAATTGCCCTTTCTGGGTCACGCATCCGCAGGGTTAATTGTTGTTTTATTTTTCTTCTGTCTATTATTAATTCTATATAATTCTATCCTAAATTTAGTTAATCCAGGATCAAAATTTCTTTTTACTTCAGGATTTGATTAACAAAGTTTATGGCAAGAAAAGTTCAGTTCAAAATTTCAGGTGCGAGAAGGACGAAACAACAAAGGAGGGAAGCTAAATGATATCAAAAATTTCTCCAAGCAGAAAAATTGATACAGGATGCAGAAGAACAACTGGCCTTAGATAGATATAATAGCCTAGTTCTTTCTTATATAGTTAAATATGATCTAATCAATATTGAATGGATGACGAGGGATTTGGCTAGGGCTTCACAATTGGTTTCGCAGGTTCCTGATTGGGTTTAGTTTTCTTGTATTTTTCTAATTGTTTTGTTGTCTGCATTCTGTCACGCAATCCACCTGTTAGTGCTACGCAATTAAGCAGATAATGTCACACATTCACTCTGTCATATTTACGCATTCACTCTTTCAGATTTACGCATTTGCTCTGTCAGATTCACACATTCGCTCAGTAAGTATCACGCAATCGCTCAGGTATTATTACACAATCGCCTGTCAAGTTCTCAATTTCTATTTTCTGTTGGTTTATTTTGGCTACTAATCTTCTGTTTACAGCCTGTGGTGGATTCGCAGAGAGGATTAGATTATTTATTTTGTATGCACATCTCATACTTCAATTTTTAGTGCTTAAAATCAACAACAGTTAAAATTGACATGCATGCACATCTCACACTTCAATATTTAGTGCTTAAAATCAACAACAGTTAAAATTCACATGCATGGATAGTCTCACACTTCATTGTTGGTGCTTAAAATGAACATGGGCTAAAATTGACATGCATGTATCTCACACTTGGTTTTTGGTGCTTAAAAATCAAACAAATGATTAAAATTGACATGTATGACTTCATTCTTGGATTTGGTGTTTAAAATTGACATGCACATGCGGATCTAACACCTAAATTTGGGCTATAAAAAGAACATGAATCAGGCTGCATTAGATTAAATCATTTTTCATTTTCTTAAGGGAAAAGAACTTTTCATTGTGTCTGGGGTGGACCTACTGTTGCACTAGCTAACTTTCTACCCGCCATCGGGCCTAAGGGAGAAAGAAGGAAGGTGACAATGACATCCAAATTTTCTTTTATTCTATGTAGTGAGGGGTAGCTTTGACTGGGGATTTCATCACCCCACAAAGGTACTTTGAATTGGGATGCATTGGGGATATCATCTCTCCTAGCATACTCTTGAGTGGGTTTTTCGAGCCGCTATATAAATATAATGGTCAGGCGGCTAGAGTGTTGAGTGAATTCGATGTATGTGGGGGCCTTCTTGGCACTGATAACTCAACTAAAGCCTTAAGTGGCTTTATTTGAGAATCCATCATTGGATCGGGACCCCTTGAAACCTAATACTAAGAACCAATTTAGTTGCCAAAAGTCCTACATTTAGTGGTTCTGGGAGTGTGGATCATACCCCATAGATACCCCTCATGTACCTTACATTATGAGATAGAAATCCCTCCATGATAAGATCTTTGGATCTTCGGGGTAAGAGAGACTGGCATGCTTGAGAAGTGTGTGTCGTGGAGTGGAGCCAGTGCTGCCAGAATCTCTATCTGTCCATCTTGTTTCGATAGTTTGCTGCAGGGGCCTCACTGAATGGTGTCCAATATCCAGCCTAAGACTGTTTTCCGTGCTTTTTTATGTATCGTTGTACTAGACCAGTATTGAGTTAGTCCCTTGAGCTATTTCAGGCCCTATCCCACGTATCTCTGAATTTTCTGAGATTGTTTGAAAATTGAGTCAGTTAGCTATACATACCTACCAACCATTGTTCTCAGACTTGGAAAAATACAAAACATTGTCCTACACATGAAGTTACCAAAAACAAAGTCCATTTTGAAACTAATTCTCAAAACGTCCTTACATACTTGTGACCTTAGGCATAGTCCTACTTACGTCCTCATTATCATCCATAGTCCTTTGCATAGTCCTATCTTACATCCTCATTATCATCCCAAGTCTTTTGCATTATCATCCATAGTCCTTTGCATAGTCCTATCTTATGTCCTCATTATCATCCTAAGTCTTTTGCATTATCATCCATATTAGCTGCATAGTCCACCATTTATCATATACGTCTTCACCTAGACCTCATATACGTCTAAGTCCATTATCAGTTATAGGTCCATAGCATGTGCCTTCATGGGTCTCCCAGGTGATTGCTTGCTCCCCTTCAAGCAACCTAATCTAGTTCCAAACGGCAGTCAATGAGAAATCATTGATGGTCTAGCTAACTTAGCTTGGGATTTAAGAAGAAGCGCACCCCAGTATATGGGAGTTATATACGAGATAGATATTGAGTCTAGGATTGCCTGTAAGATTGATAGAGAGATTGAGGCCGAACAACTTCATCAACAAATGGAAAGACTTGCATTAGAGAAAGCTAGAAAGGCTAAAAAGGTCTCACATCAAAATCCTCAATAAAGAGTCTAGTATAGTATTGCATACCTCATATTTACGTCTACTGTCTAGTGTTAGGTCATCATCTAGCATAGAACCATCATCATATAGGAAATTTTAGATGCCCATCACAAGGTCCCAGAAAGCAAAAGGAATAATGGATCCGAACAACACACAGTCTATAAACCCTACTTGGAACATGGACATGTCAATAGGTCAGCACTCAGGTACACAGACAATGTCCACCATAAATGAATTACAACAACATCTGACAAAGGAAGAAATTGATTCCGCACAGCAAGACCCACATGTCCTCATGATCCTAGACGTACTTATACATAGTGATAGGGACAAGTATCTTTCATTGTTAATACAAAATGGGGCAAAATTACCTGAGGATTTTGATGTCACAAATATTTTACCACCAGGAAAAACTTTAGGTCAAGATAACAATCAAACACTACCCTTGATGCAAATACAAGCAACGACCTCTAGTCTTCCTCAAAACGTACCTCTTCCAACAAATGTCAACACAAGTGCAAACTTTCAAACAAGCATGTCATCTTCAGTGATCAATGCTAGTATACCATCACAGAGCATACCGATAATGTCAAGTATCCCAGCACCTATTCATATGCAAGCAACAAGTGTAAACCAACCTCCAATTTCCTATTCTATGAGATCCACATATGGTTATCAAAATCCAAATCTAGGTATTACCAATACAACAGGTACAAGTCAACCAAACATGGGTTCACATGTCGCCTATTTTACAGTACCTAGGGGAACACACAACACATAAGGTTATAATCTTGGTACATTTCAACAACCTCCTAATTATGCAACTACGAATCCTTTTGTGGGACATACACACACACAAGGTATACCTTTGACATCAATAGATATTTTGACACAGCAAGTACAGAGTTTGCAACAACAGATGATGACCATGCAAACTGGTAATGATAAAAAGAGCTACACAATGCAAGACTTACGTCCTTATCCATTTGATCACACATTATACATGCCACCCTTCCCACAACATTTTGAAATGCCCAAATTTGATAGATATCAAGGGAAGGGTGATCCTAGAGATCATATCAGAGAATTTTTTATTGCATGTATAGAAGTTGCCTCGGAAGATACTTACCTAATGAGACTATTCCCTAAAAGTCTGGGAGGTCCGGCTTTAGAGTGGTTTTCACATCTACCACCAACCATCACATCATGGGGAGAATTAGCAGAATAATTTATTGCAAACTTCTCGCACAACATTGACACCCTGGTTACTTTGATGGATTTATGTGCCGCTAAGCAATACGAGAATGAAACATTTGCATCCTTCATACAATGATGGATGGCTCTCTATAGGAGATGCAAGACATTTATCCCAAAAATAGAGCAAGTGGATATGTTTACAGAAAATTTGATTCCTAAGATAAAATATCCCATACAAATGCAGTGTCTTACCACATTCAAACTATAGATAGGAAATGTGGAAATCATCAAAGCAAGTAGTATTAGTAATCTAGCTCAATCATGAAAGCTCAAATGCAATGATCAATCCTAAACACACTCAATAAAGACATGAAAATAAGACATTCAAGATTGAAAATAAGCAAACCAAATGCAGACTTGAATGTCTCCTTCATGTGGCTCCATTGTCCTTCTTTCTTCTTCAAATAGATTTGTTTGTGGATCTCACCTACTAGTGCATAAGCATGATATGAAAGCAAGTAGACAAGATTGTAGCGCAAGAATACTCAAAGCATGATTGATTCGATTAGGTAGTAGTCTTGATTGAAGAAATTCATCCAATTTATAGACAAATTGGAGAAAAGATCATATTAGCATGAAGATATTCGAATGGAAATTGCAAATCAAGAATGTCAATTATGACAAAATTATGACAAATTTCTATGTCAAAATTGATTGATTGTCAATTATGACAAATTATGACAAATTGAAATGTAATTCCCATGAAATTAGGAGAAAAATAGGAGAGAATTGAAAAATAGATGAAATAGAAATTAGGAAAATTAGAAAATGGAGAAATTAGGAATTAAGAAATTAGGAAAATTAGGTAAATCAATTAATAATTTGTCATTTATTAATTAATTCACAAAAAGAGGAATAATTAGTTAGCCAATTAAATAAACATTTAATTGTGACACAAAGACTTAGGATAAATAAATAATTTATTAATCCTAGAGGGGGAAATGACAAACATGGTTAAATGAATAAAATCATGAAACCCTAAAAGATGAATTAGAAATGCAAGGATGACAATTAGGTCCTGACAAAAGATAATTGACGTCAATTCGATTTGATCATGATTCTGACTTGATAAATGACCAATGCTGATAAGTGATTTGATTGATAAATGTGCCAATTGATGAGGAACGATGACTAATTGATCCAAATTGACGTGATTGAGAAGACGACGATCGATGACAAATTAATCACAAAATGACAAAATTGACAAGAGGACAAGGATCGATGACAAAATAGATTGCAAAACGACAAGATTGAAAATGTCAATGATCGATGACAAATCGATCGCAAGACGACAAGATTGATAATGACAACGATCAATGACAAATCGATCACAAGATGACAAGATTGATAATGACAACGATCGATGACAAATCGATCGCAAAATGATAAGATTGATAAGAGGACAAAACCCTAATTAGGATTGACGATGTCCAAAATGATGACAAATGAACACGCACATTGATGCGACAAGATAAGATCGACCAAAATCATGGCAAATATTGTTATCGACAAGACCAAATTTGAAAGTGAGACAAATGAAGAATGCGGAAGAAGGACTCGATGCTTGCAAATGATAAAGACCAAGTGCGTATCATAGAAGAAATGTTAATGCGATGCAAAACCCTAAAATAAGGCAATGCGCAAATGTTAAAGTATGACTCCGCAAGCGTTGACCATTTTTAGGTGTCTACATTTTGCCCCTCTTTGAGACAATGCGATTTTAAGCGTTGTTTCAAAGAACAATAATGAAAATGCCCCAGACACTGACAATGACATATGCATGCCCCCTCGAGGAATAGGCCGAAAACATCCAAAGAAGAGGCCAATTGATCAATAAGAATGATAGAACATGATAGGAGCAAACAGACTGACAATCAGAGATTGGATATATGAATGACAAGCAATTGAAGGTGCAAAAGACTGCGACCAACATGAGATGGAGAGAGTGCACGTCCATCTATGCACTGACAAAGATATATAAATGAGATAAAGTGAGGGAAAATTGCTCATTTGTACTAGCCAAAGAGGAGAATTTGTTGCTTTGGAAAAGGACACTTGCAGAGAGATGGCGAACATTCCAATGGCAGATCACCTCGGGGAATGTGTACGCACCTACAGACGATCGGACGATGCGGGAGCAGCGGTATGTATCTCAAAAACCCATATTTTCAATTTTATGAATTTGACTGGCTTGCGGGACATTGTGGGGCCCACAGGGAATGCAGAAATTGACTTTTGCGCTTGTGTAGGGTCTTCTATGCTTGTGTAGGGGACACAGGCGCAGGTTGTGTTACACAAGCGCAGGACTCATCACACAAGCGCAGGTGTGCATTGTGAACCCTAATTGAGTAAAAAATGGCATACGAATGAGCCGAAAAGGGGGGATAAGGGTAGGATAGGTCAAAAGAGATTAGAAACACCCTGATTTGTGGATGAAATGAGGAAATGCAACCCGTAGGAGCAAACCCTAAAATTGACAAAATATGCCCCAATTGTGATGCAGAGTCGATAGTATCCATTGATCACGTGGGAGAACCGACCAGACTGCTTCATGTTATGACATAGACTCAAGAGCACAGACAGAGATACATTAGCAGGACTTGGAATATACTATATCACATTCATGCCCGAGATTAGGGCAAACACAGGACTGCTTACCGCATTGGCAGAGCGATGGCATTCAGAGACTTCCTCATTCCATCTGGCGACTGGAGAGGTGACTATGACACTAGAGGATGTATGGCATATCCTCCGCATTCTGATTCATGGAGAGATGATAGAGTATGACCTAGTGACAGGGAGAGATGCGTTGTGCAGATTATTTGAGTGTGACGTAGATGATCTAGATATCGTAGAGAGGGAGATCGGCTAGGAGACCATGGCATCAGTGTATGATCGGTGATATGTGGTGATAGCATTCCTACTAGTAGGAGATAGATGAGGACATGGGTTCCCGATTGGATGGGGAAGAGTGCTAGAGCAGATGGCGACAGAGGGGACGGTGTACGCATGGGGACCATGTGTACTAGCTATGCTGTATTTTCAGTTGCATCAGATAGCATATCAGGGAGTGTAGACTTTGAGCTATGGAGTCACATTGTTACAGGTATGGGCATTTGAGCACATAGCCATATGTCGACCAATTGTAGAGAGAAAGGTATTACCACATCGACCATATGTGTACTGTTATGGGGGAGCACTGAGACAAGGTCCTTTTGGATACATATTGTATTGGCGACATGAGCTAGATAGACTGAGAGAGTTCACATGGAGGCCATATCGTGATTGCCCTAGATGGTCAGATGATAGTGATGAGCTACCATATTGTAGATAGGAGAGATACCTGATTTGGTGACCAGTGAATCACCAGAGAGTGATTGAGATGTACCTGCCAGAGAGAGTCAGATGGTAGTTTGGAGAGAGGCAGGATGTACCTAGAAGGACTGCACACTTTGCTCGATCTCACAGAGAGACGAGTCAGTGGGGGAGTATGATTCAGCCACACATAGCATATGTTGACTTCACACAGCTACAACAGAGATAGTGGGATTGGAGATTAGATGTGGAGGACGCTAGGATGACAGAGGAGTATGAGAGATGGTTTGCACAACGACGGCCACTGCCATTGACAGATCTTGATATTTCGGTACCGAGGAGACAAGAGGACTTCCCACTCGCAGGAGATGAGGAGGAAGATGATGAGGACAAGGAGGATGAGGGCGATAATGAGGATGAAGATGATGATGGGGATGATGATGATGAGCCAGATGCAGGCAAGCAGGAGTCATTGCAGGATATACCCATAGAGCCGGAGACAGCTAGCATAGAGGAGATGGAGATGTGTAGGGCTACCATAGCGAGTCAGCATGATCACATTGCAACATTAGAGAGATAGAATGCCATCTTGAGGACAGAGCAGGATCAGTTCAGAGCAGAGATAGCCAGACTTACAGTGGCTTGAGATACATCAATAGCTCAGGCACAGTGAGAAGAATAGAGAGTCACTGAGTATATTGGGTCGATTAGGGATGCCAGTGCATGAGAGATGGCATAGATGTTGGTAGAGATCGGAGAGGAGATATGCCATTGGAGGACACTATATGAGAGTGCAGTCCCACCAGAGCAGAGAGCAGCTTCATATCAGGCACGATCGAGGACAGAGAGCAGGGCATGCTCTCGGAGGTCATTGAGCAGCATGGGAGTGAGTGGACCTATGAGACCACCACAGCCAGGACTAGGAGGGACATCATCCTTGAGACATGGCAGGGATGAGGAGGACAGAGGGAGCACCCAGTGATAGAGGCACGTGCTCCTTATGACGGACAGATGTAGTTTGACATTATGTAGTGTGATATTTTATAGTCAGCCTATGGGCCATACTTAGGACAGACAACCCAATTTTTGTACTCCGATATTATTGTGATATGTGATATGATATGCATTGATATGATGGAATGCAATGTGTTATGACTTATAGTTGTTTTCTATGTATGGATGACTTATGCACTATTTATGTACCATTATGGAACATGTATGGATGTATTTTTTATGTGTTTTTGATGCACTTATAATATGAAATGGATAAAATGCTTGATGTAATGCAAATGTACTAACCAAATGGATGCAGGATGCAGCATATGTGTGTGGAGAAATCGGAGCACTAGACCGAACTGACTATCCAAATTGACGAAAGAAATGTTAGTAAGAAGAAATGAGACAGAGGACAGTTAGAGATGAAGAAAAACTTGCTTTCAGTAATGCACTTTGTAGGTGAGAACCTTTATTTTAATGTAGCAAAATGGATGCGTAGCATCATGGCATTGAAGGCCAGAGCTGAAATGCAACCCTTTTTGCAAAAGATAGACACATCGTAGACAAACAACAATCACAACAAAAAAGAAAGGGACCATGAACCATCCCGGTCACTCTAAATCCCTTAGTGACATCATCGAGTAACATAGGAACATGATCGAAGCCAAAGATAAATCAGTAAAAAGATAAGATGCACAAATTCCAACAAGTCAAACAAACATCTTGATCTTCATTGTCAAAAGTTGAAAGTGCTGATAGGATGATCATGCTGTCTGGTTTCAGGGAATGCGGTACCCCATCTAAGATAGGACACAGTCTGGTTTCAAGTATACCACACCCTGTATAAGACCCATGATAGTAGTGACAAGGACAGATGATATTGATGTTGATTGATTGATATGACAATTGTGATCAGTTTGAATGTTTGGTTTGATCGAAAAAGTTCATCTGTTAACACATGATTTCATTAAAGCACAATGTGTGATTGCGTGTCATTGGAGGGATGCTTAGTGATCTGTCTTATGCACAAAGGGGATATTTTTGTTTTGTTTTGCTTTTTTGAGTTTTTACAATTTTTTCTGTGTTCATTTTTTTTCAAGACTTTATTTGACTTTTTAGGGATTTTCTCAGGACATTATTTGATTTTTAGAGATTTTCTCATGACATTTTTCAATTTTTTTTGAATTATTTCAGGACATTTTTCAATTTTTTTGAATTATTTCAAGACATTTTTCAATTTTTTTGAATTATTTCAGGACATTTTTCAATTTTTTTGAATTATTTCAGGACATTTTTCAATTTTTAAAAGTTCCAGTGATTGATCATGACAAGAGGAATGCACCCAATGCACATTTGAAAGACATATGTACAAGAAACCGGAGTATGCAAGACAATGATGTTGACCAATCACAGGCCTGGAACAGAACATTGGGTCAAGACAAAGATAGACATGATAAACCGGCCGAGAGAAAGCATAGCTAGAGGTCATGATAGATGATGGAGCAATGATCTCGTTACACATGGTGCTTGATTGCCAGGTTTTCACCATGGTACTTGCCCAAAGCGCCTGTTTGCTAGGTTTTCACTAGAGGGCGAATCATTTTTCTTTACTTTTTTGCTCTTTTTCTCTTTTGTTTTTTTTTCACTTTTTTTGTATTTTTTCACTTTTTTTGATTTTTTTGTATTTTATGCTTTTTTTGATTTTTTTGTATTTTTTCAGGATCATACTTGAAGAAGTGCTGATAGAAAATTATGCCCAGTACTTGCGAAGGTGCATGCTATTGACAGGATCAAACAAAGGTTCACCTTCTGGAGTGGTAAGATGATATGCCCTCGAGCCATAGGCTGCAGTCACTATGAAAGGCCCAACCCAATTAGGTTCAAACTTGCCTTTGATGATGTCAGTAGATTGTGCATTCTTGGGGTTTGCCTTTAAAACTAGATCTCCCACTTCGAAGTGTCGCCCTTTGACCTTCTTATTATAAGAGCGACGAAGACGGTTTTGATATGCTTGCAAATGTGTCAGGGCTGTCTGACATTTCTCATCTAACATCTCAAGTTGATGCAACCGAGAGACTCTGTGTGTCTCATCATCAATCAGATGTTGCAAGGAAACATGCAAGGAAGGAATCTCCACTTCCAAGGGTAAAATGGCTTCCGCACCATACACCAAGGAATAAGGTGTGGCGCCAGTAGGTGTGCGGATAGAAGTGTGATAAGCCCATAGTGCTGGATTCAACTATACATGCCAATCTCGACCAGCGTCATTGACAACTTTTTTTTGGATCTTGATAATGGTTTTATTTGATGCTTCGGCTTGACCATTACCCTATGGATAGTATGGACTGGAGAAACGGTGTTGGATATGAAACTTTTCACAGAGTTCCTTGACATCTTTATTCTTGAAGGGACGACCATTATCTATGACTATGGTAAGGGGAACCCCATATCTACATATGATATAATTCAATAGGAATTTTGAAATTTGCACACCAGTGATATAGGTCATGGGGATAGCCTCGATCCATTTTGTAAAATACTCTGTGGCTGTAATGATGAACTTGTGTCCATTTGTAGATGTCCAGTGAATCTTACCAATAAGATCCAATCCCCATTGAGAAAAGGGCCATGGAGATATGACAGAATGAAGCTCTTGGGCTAGTGCAAGAATGTAATTTCCATGGATCTGGCATTTGTATCACTTCTTAACAAAAATGTGAACATCTTTTTCCAGAGTGGGCCAATAATACCCAGCACGAATCAACTTTTTGGCTAAGCTCAGACCATTGAAATGGCCCCCACATATACCATCGTGAACCTCGTGTAAAGCCATTTGTGCTTCGTCAGAATCCAAACACCTGAGGAGGGTATGGTCAAAGGAACGACGGTAAAGGGTGTTGGCAATGATGACATATTTGGCTGTCCATCGAATGAAGGCTCGACGTTGGTTAGCAGAAAGGTTAGGTGGTAAGGTTTGGGATTTCGAATATTGATATACATCTTTGTACCACGGGGAGTTAGGACCAACAAGAACGCACATCATATGTGCTGTCAAAAGGTCAAAAGAAGGGACAAGCAACTGCTCAACCAAAAATTCACATTTGTCCATATTGTGGGGCATATTTAACATGGAAGCGATCGTAGCCATCGCATCTGCCGACTTGTTTTGCATTCTTGGAACTTGACTAAAATGAATAGCCATGAATTTTGTCTTGAAGAAATCTACCATATGCTTATAGGGAATAAGCTTTTCATCTTTTGTTTCGTAGTCATCATTCACTTGCCGAATGACTAATTGAGAATCTCCATAGACTTGTAAATGTGTGTTCCAATGGACCACTACTTAGAGTCCTATGACTAGTGCTTCATACTCTGCAATGTTATTGGTACAATGAAAAGTTATTCTGTAGGACTTGGGAATAGCATCACCTTGAGGGGTGACAAACAATATGCCTACTCCGGACCCAAACTTGGTATGGGATCCATCAAAGTATAACTTCCATTCATTAGAAGATGTGAGAGCAAAGACTGATTCATCTGGAAAATCAGTCAACATGGGATGATCATCATAAATAGGAGCCTCTACAAGTTGATCTGCTATGACTTGTCCTTTTATCGCCTTTCGCTCCATATACTCAATATCAAATTCATTGAGGATCATAACCCACTTTGCTAGGCGACCCGTCAAAGCTACTCTGCTAAGCAAGTATTTTAGGGGATCAATTTTTGTAACCAGCAATGTTTGGTGATTTAACATATAGTGTAAGAGCTTCTATGTTGCAAATACCACTGCTAAGCATGCCCGTTCAATAGTTGAATAATTCAGCTCATAGCCTACTAGTGTCCGGCTGATATAATAAATAGCTCACTCTTTGTCGTTCTCATCCTGTTGGGCCAAGAGAACTCCTAGTGTCATTTCAGTTGCAGAAATATACAATATAAATGGCTTTCCTTCTATAGGAGGCATTAGAATAGGCGGCGACAACAAATAGTCCTTAAGAGCTTGAAAGGTTGATTGACATTGCTCAGTCCATTTAAAAGCGACACCTTTATGCAATAGATGTTGGAATGGATGACATTTGTTTGCCAACTGAGCTATAAAGCGGCGGATTGACTGTAGCTTTCCTTGCAGACTTCTTAGTTGATGGAGATTAGAAGGAGGAGGCATATCCATTATTGCTCTAACCTTGGCAGGATCGACTTCAATGCCTCTATGAGAAACAATGTACCCTAGTAACTTGCCAGCTTTGACACCAAAGACACACTTCTTTGGATTGAGTCTAAGCTTATAAGTCTCCATTCGGTCAAAGATTGGGCCCAGGATGGCTAAATGACTATCTCTTGTGACAGATTTGCATAATAAGTCATCAACATAGTCCTCCATCAAAGTATGCATGAAATCATGGAAAATTGTCGTCATCGCTCTTTGATATGTTGCACCTGCATTTTTAAGACTGAAGGACATCACATTCCAACAGTAGGTACCCCAAGCACATGTGAATGTAGTCTTATGTTGGTCTTCAGGAGCAATGCGAATTTGGTTATAGCCGGAGAAACCATCCATAAATGAGAGCATCTCATATCCAGTAGTCATGTCAACTATGATGTCAATATTTGGCAGTGGAAAATCATCTTTAGGGCATGCTTTATCGAGATCCCTAAAATCTGTACAGATTCTGATGCCCCCAGTTACTTTGCTAACTGGTACCAAATTTGAAATCCAGTCTGCATAATCGATGGGTCTAATAAAGCCCACATCCAGTAATTTTTTCAGTTCTACCTTGACCAAAAGAGCCACCTGGGGATGCATCTTTCTATGTTTCTGTTTGACAAGCTTGGCATCTGCTTTTAATGGCAAGTGATGAAGGATTAATTCTGGATCGAGGCCAGGCATATCTGCATAGGACCATGCAAAGCTGATCTTCTTCTCAAGAAAGAAATTGACAAAATCTATCTTTTCCTGTTTTGATAGAGAAGCAGCAAAATGAATGACCTTAGGGTTGTCAGGTGTACCAAAATTGATTTCTTCGGTCATTTCCACAAGCAATGTTGATTTATCCTGACTTGATAGGGGTATGTCCACTCTTCCAGCTTTGGGTGCCTCAAAGAGGTTTTCACCCACAGGTACGTCTTTTATTTTTACTTTTGCATGATCAGAGAGTGCCTTACAGTTTTCACTCAAAGACCTATTCTTTTGATTTTTTACCTTTTCTTTTCTTTTTTCATTTTGATGACTGGAAGATGGAGTTGACTCCCCAAAATATGCTATGGAATCTAGGTCAATAGCAAATCCTGCCTTATGATCACCTTATGGTATGCCTTCCCATAGTCCAAGAAATTCTGCAGTTGCTTCGTCATTTTGAAAATAGTCCAATGTGAGTGGTTCTTGTTGGTCATGTTGGATAAGCTGGGGATAGACGAGGGGCATGCCATCATCGGTTTTAAGGAGAGAGAGGACTGAGATGGTAAAGATGTAAACATCTATGGTATCACTATCTGAACTACTTGTATCTGATTCAGAGCTTGGATCCCAGAATGATTCTATCCAAGCATTAGGACATGTTTTAGGAAGGGGAGTTATTTCATGTTTGTCTTCCATAGGCAAATTATCAGGGTCAAGGAAAATATTGTCAAGGGCATAGGAGCTAGAAGAAAAAGAACTCCACTCCCATTCATTGGAATCAGTTTCGGGTTGGGTATCCTCAGGTGTTATTTCATCATCAGAGTCACACCCTTTTCCACATGTGGTCACTTTGGTAGATGAGGATCCAATTCGCAATGGTACAAAACCTAACCCTAAAGTTGGAGGTCACATCTTGGGTATAACAGGTTCTAGCCTCCCATTCTTGTTCAGGCCTAAGCCACTACAGCCGTCATATCCTTTCTTTTGTAGCATAGTAAATCCTTTGCCATACCGTTCCACTGGCAACCTGACAGGTGGGGTCTCAGTTGGATCCTTATAAAGCCAATCTATGACATCATCATCTGAAGTTTCTTTGTCAAGTTCACCCCATCTTGTAAATGTAGTGGGAGGCTGATATTGAATAACTACCTTAGGTTCCTTTTGCAACAAATGTGGTTTGCCATATGATTTTTGAGATATTGGTAAATTCTTGATGAGGAATGTTTGATCCATTGAATATTCTTCGCATCCTTGTTCCTGTATCTTCAATTTTCCTTTGACAGCATCTAACAATTCATTAGGATCCACATAACTATGTGAGTGGGCCTCTCTATTGACTGGGACTTGCTGCTGAGGGGAATCCTTTAGAGTAGCACAAAATTGAAATGGATTAGGATCTCCTGGAATTGTTATCTCAGTTCCATTTTAAGGATATTTTAAACATTGATGATAGGTGGATGGAACTGCTTTCATTGCATGGATCCATGGACGACCAAGAATCATATTGTAAGGGAGATCAAGGTCTAAGACCTGCAAGAAAGTGTTTTCTGTCACTGGACTAACTCTGATAGGTAATGTAATTATCCCTTTAGATGGGTGCTCAGCATCATCAAATGCTTTGATTGTTATTCTTCTGGAAGCATCAATGTCATTTTCTCTATAACCAAGGCCAATGACCACTCTCAAGGTACAAATATTAAGACCTGCTCCGCCATCTATCAAGACTCATCAGATTTTGCAATTATGGACAAAGACTTCAAGGTGTAAAGGATCATTATGAGGGAGCTTATCAGGTGAGATATCATTATCAGAAAATGTGACATTTTGGGAAACAGCTAGATGTCCAATTTGGGCTTGAAACTGGTCAACATCGGGACAATGGACTCAATTAAAGCTTTATCTCTGACTGCATGATGCATGGGGGACATTTTCAACAACTCAAGGATTGATATTTGTGCAGGTGTCTTTCCTAGATGATCCAAGAGATTATACTGACTTGCAGGAGTTGGTTTGGGAGGAGCTGCAGGAGCTCCTTTCAAGACTATTTTGGATCGATGAGTGGTGACTGTGCAAGAAGGATCTTGTCCCTTTATTCTTAGGGTAGAAACATACTCATTTGATGCTCGAAAACAATTGATGACATTGTTATAACCAGTACTTGCATAATTTTCTGTTTGGGTAGAGTTTGAAGAAGATGCTTTAACCTTGTCATGATCAAGCAAAGGAGTTTTGAAAATGGTATGATTAGTGTTAGAGGTCACGTTGGGCCGATCTACCTCAATTACTCCTTTCTCTAACAAGTCTTGAATCATATGTTTCAATTGAAAACATGACACGGTTTTATGTCCTTTTGACTGATGGTACTCACAGTATGCATTATCATTCCACCAATGCGGTTTTACCACTGGTTCTACCTTGATATCTGGTAGCTTAATAAATTTTTCTTGTATTAATTGTTTCATCACTGACTCAATAGGCTCTCCCAATGGCATAAACTATCGAGGAGGCCCATCCCTTGATTGGAAAGGTTTGCGTTGCTGGTTTTGTCACAGGCCTTGTTGTTGATTATATTGTTGAGTGTATTGTTGAGTATTGTGGCTATTGAGTAACATTGTTCATTGGTGTTTGATTTTGTTCCATAGTTGACATATTAGGAACGCTCAATTTCTTGATTGTGAATGGGGGTTGATTTGCATTCACCGCTCTTGCATCAACAACTCCATCATTAGTGACATTCTTGTTTTTACACCAAAATCTATTTCTGTCCCCTGAATTGTTTGTGTTGTCACTGTCTTTGTTAAGCTTAATGATTCCCTTGGCTACAAGAGCAGTTTCAATGTTCATCCCTTTCTTAATGATTTTCTCTATAGTACTAGGAATTTTCAATTTTAGTTGATACATCATTTCTGGGACCAAATTTTGGATAAACAGATTCACTTGTTGTTCTTTAGGTATATCTAGGGAAGAACGACTATACAAGCTTCGCCATCGTTGCAAGAAAGTCACTAATGGTTCACCTTGCTTTTGCTTGGTGTTGCATAAATCTGACATGGTCACGTCACTATCGATGTTGAACGCGAAGTGAGATATAAACTTTGAGCCAATTCCGACCAAGTCTTTATATTTCCTGGCAGATGCGAATACCAATCCATGGCTTGTCCCGTGAGACTTTGTGCAAATAAGCGCATTAAATATGTTTCCTCATAACTCACTTCAGTACATGCTGCGAAAAATGCTCGAATGTGATATTTTGGATTTCCATTCCCTTTATATTTCTCAAAATTAGGTGCCTCAAAATGCTTAGGGAATGGAGGCATGTATAAGCTCTTGTCAAATGGATTAGGACATAAATCTTGATCTGTATACAACTTCTTTTTTCCTTTAGTTTCTAATGCGTCAACTTGTCATTGCAACTTCTCAAGATGTTGCGCAATTGTATTAGATTTTGGAGGTCCATCATTAATCCCAGTGGGTACTCTTTGTCGACACATTGTGTTTTCGATCGATTATTGATGCTCTGAAATGGCTGTTTTTGGTGTCTCCGGCATATAGTGCTCTTGGTACATCTCTTGTTGTTGTGGTTGTGCCATGCCTTGATATTGACCTTGTTGCTGTGCTTCTTGTAGCCTAGGTTGATATTGCAATTGAGGGTGTTGTTGATATTGCATAGGTGCCAATTGCGGTTGTGAAGTATGATAGCTTGTTTGTCTTGGCACATATTGAGGCACATGTCATTGTTGATGCTGACGAATCGGAATTTTCTGACTTTGTGCCAATTGTTGTCGTGGTGTAAATCCCATCATTTGCAAAAAACTTTGTTTGGGTGGTTTTTGTTGTTTCTCCTTAAGATGGGGTATGGCACTTGCATTAACTTGTTGTGTTGTTTGTCCAATCCATTGTGATGGTTGCAAGTTTGCATTAACTTGTAATGGGGCAGAAGGTGCTGCAATTTGTTGTTGAATGTGATATTGTTGTTGTTGTACATTGCTTGTTTGCACATTCGATTGTACCTTTTGTGTATTACTCAATTGTTGCAACAATTGTTGTTGGTGCAAACCACTATCCGTAGCTCTTTGTGTCGCCATTATCGAAGGATTTGTCACAATAGTGTTTGGCAAATATATTGAGCTTAATGGGACATAAGAATATTTTTCATCGTGGAATTGTTTTGGACATTGGTGATATCAGGCATTCCAGTCGTGAAGCTTTCTTGCATCTTAGATTTTGATCCAATTTTATGCATGTAAGGAACCACTTCTTGTTGAGGGATAGTTGTCAATATTTGCGTGGTCTTCATTTGATCTTGTGTTACAGGTGTTGTGTTGAATAATGGATTATTTATTGTCTCAAATGGTGACTTTTGAGGAATAGTCACTGTCAATGCCTTTGAAACACGTTTACTCATCAAGGTAGATTGAGTTTCTTGTTGCATATTTTCTTCATTTGGATGCAGAGAGAAACTTAACAGCTCACCACCTTGTTGTTTTTGCACATTGATTTGCTCACTTGAGGAGGTCACATTACTCATCATGTTAAGATATTTTTGTGGGAACATCTTAAAGACCTTGTTCAAGAATTTATCCATCTTTTTTGTCAACTTTGGATCTTGAAGGAACATATCAACATCATCAGAAGCATCAGAATCTGATGAAGAATCTGGTTGGACATTTGGATTCATTTCTTGTTGAATGCCTTGATCTAAACCAAATCCTTGTGAAAGAGTTTGTTCCTCATGTAATGTTTGAATTTCATGTTGCAGGTTTGGTTGATTCCAATCGAAAGGTGCATTTCCTCTTGGTGTTGGTGGGACACTCCCATGTCCTGGTTTCATAGGTACAAACACTGGTTCATATAATGGAGGTGGTCCAAGTTGAACTATTCCATATGGTGGTAGTGATGTGTTTGATAAACCTTCAATTTGTACTGTTTGACTAGTTTGAAATTGTGAATTTGATATGTTGTTAATGGGTTGATACGTTGGTTCGCCCATCTTCTTAGATTTTGACCTTGTTTCAACAGGCATGTCACTTATGCAAATGCAATATTTTTGGAAATTTTCAAGGACAATATATGATATGCAACTAAATGCAAACTTAATAAATGAGAATGCAATCTATGGCAAGAATGCAACCTATGTTTTTGGTTGTTTTTCAAGATTTTGACAAACCTTTTGGAATGCAAATCTAAAATAGACCCTTAGGAAATTGAAATGATGTCTAGACCTCAAAGGACAAAAGGACCTAGTGACAAAAGGACAAAATGACAATGTCTCCCCTATATGCTTGGATACTAAGCTAGGTTTGACCAAATGACAATAATGACAAAAAGAGAAAAGGTTTGATAAGGTCTAGACTTCCTAACAATGACTTAGGGTTTATCAAAGATTTGGATTACTCAAGTATGACAAAACCTAGTTTTGACACTATATGCAAAGGGACAATTACTATGCAAATGACCCTAATATGATATGATAATGACCTAAGCTTAATGAAGAGACCTAGGGTATGCAAATATGAATGTATGACAATGGTATTACTCTAATGCAAGAGGACACATGCAAATGGATGACCCTTATTGATATGCAAAGGAGTATGACCTAGGTGAAACTTAACCCTTGTAGTTGACAATGACTTTGCAAAATGCAAACCTAAGATGAACCTAAATCTAAGTGACATGAATGTTGAGACAATATTTTGAAAAATGTTTGACAACCATGTTTGAAGGTGTTTTGAACTTTGTTTAATGAAATGTTCTTGTGTTTAACTTTGTTTTGAATCAATTTGTCTTGTTTTTGAAATGAAATACAACTCAACTTTTGACAAGCAAAGAAGACAAGATATTTCAACTTAGACTCAAAACAATCATGCTCATTCACACATTTCCTATGGTAAGGTAAGGACAATAGGTACTTGAGAGGTAGACTCATTGTGAGATTCAAGGAGAATACATAGATGCTTGACCCCACGGGCTCCCCTCCATGACACTCACTTCTTAGGGCAGCCAAGCATCAGTCCCCATGGAAATCTCCTGATGGCGAACTTAGTATCTCTTCCAAGTATCTGAACTTGTCCTTCTCAAGCAACTAGAAGGATTTTTGGCCTCTAAATACAAGGTGTTTAGTAAGGATTTCTGTTAAGTGTTACTCCTTGGTGTGACGCAAGCATGATTGAGACATTAAGTCGACCAAGATACCAAACAAATGTAGTCGCCCAAGCATGATTTAGACCATGAGGCCCTACTTAGATGTTGATATGAGAAAGAGTTCCAGGGTCATCACTTCCCAAGTAACTACAATTCCACGTAACCCTTCCTTCAAAGCTTTCACCCATCAGGTATTTATTTATAGTGAGTTAGAATGCCAAGGTATTCTAGTTGTACTCACTTTGGGTCGTTCCCTTCTCATGATTGTCACTTGCTTGCAAAAGCAAATGGTCGGGAAGGCAGGCCCTCTAAAGGTGACACATAATCAAAAACATGAGCATGGTATCGAAGATCTGGATTTCTGATCACCCTAAGAAGGATGAGAGCATACTCTCCTACTCCAATGTCAAACTCAACAATCAAAGAAAACATACATTCATTCCATCCTATTTAGAAATCATACTAGGTGCCTAAATATTAATTACAAACACAAAGTTTAGTTGTAGTCCAAGGCAACCTGCAAAACCCAAGTCAGAAGTTTGATATGTTTAGTCTTTGACTATCGAACTTGCATAAAATGTGTTAGTAGTTTCATTTGTTGTCTTTTCCATGCGTAATGCCAAGGTGCTGCACAAAAAATCAGTACCAAAAACCAAAAAGCAGAAACAGAATGCAAAACAAAACAATTTGCAAGTAAAAACACTATTTTTTTTTACCTCTATTTTTGGACTTACACAGGCACAAAATGCTTGACACAGGTGCAGATTGTCTCACACAGGTGCAAATTGTCCTTGACACAGGCGCAAATTGTCTCACACATGCGCAGAAGTTCCTAGAAAACCCTACATTACCCTGTTTCTTGGGTTTTTAACCTGCAAAAGCACTCAAAAGCATGATTAGGGGGTTAGTTCATGTCGGGTTCACCAATTAATGTAGATAGGAAATGTGGAAATCATCAAAGCAAGTAGTATTAGTAATCTAGCTCAATCACGAAAGCTCAAATGCAATGATCAATCCTAAACACACTCAATAAAGACATGAAAACAAGACATTCAAGATTGAAAAATAAGCAAACCAAATGCAGACTTGAATGTCTCCTTCATGTGGCTCCATTGTCCTTCTTTCTTCTTCAAATAGATTTGTTTGTGGATCTCACCTACTAGTGCATAAGCATGATATGAAAGCAAGTAGACAAGATTGTAGCACAAGAATACTCGAAGTGTGATTGATTTGACTGGGTAGTAGTCTTGATTGAAGAAATTCATCCAATTTATAGACAAATTGGAGAAAAGATCAAATTAGCATGAAGAGATTCGAATGGAAATTGCAAATCAAGAATGTCAATTATGACAAAATTATGACAAATTTCTATGTCAAAATTGATTGATTGTCAATTATGACAAATTATGACAAATTGAAATGTCATTCCCATGAAATTAGGAGAAAAATAGGAGAGAATTGAAAAATAGATGAAATAGAAATTAGGAAAATTAGAAAATGGAGAAATTAGGAATTAAGAAATTAGGAAAATTAGGTAAATCAATTAATAATTTGTCATTTATTAATTAATTCACAAAAAGAGGAATAATTAGTTAGCCAATTAAATAAACATTTAATTGTGACACAAAGACTTAGGATAAATAAATAATTTATTAATCCTAGAGGGGGAAATGACAAACAGGGTTAAATGAATAAAATCATGAAACCCTAAAAGATGAATTAGAAATGCAAGGATGACAATTAGGTCCTGACAAAATATAATTGACGTCGATTCGATTTGATCATGATTCTGACTTGATAAATGACCAATGCTGATAAGTGATTTGATTGATAAATGCGCCAATTGACGAGGAACGATGACTAATTGATCCAAATTGACATGATTGAGAAGACAATGATCGATGACAAATTAATCGCAAAATGACAAAATTGACAAGATGACAAGGATCGATGACAAAATAGATTGCAAAACGACAAGATTGAAAATGTCAACGATCGATGACAAATCGATCGCAAGACGACAGGATTGATAATGACAATGATCAATGACAAATCGATCGCAAGATGACAAGATTGATAACAACAACGATCGATGACAAATCAATCGCAAAATGATAAGATTGATAAGAGGACAAAACCCTAATTAGGATTGACGATGTCCAAAATGATGACAAATGAATACGCACATTGATGCGACAAGATAAGATTGACCAAAATCATGACAAATATTGTTATCGACAAGACCAAATTGAAAAGCGAGACAAATGAAGAATGCGGAAGAAGGACTCGATGCTCGTAAATGATAAAGACCAAGTGTGTATCATAGAAGAAATGTTAATGCGACGCAAAAACCCTAAAATAAGGCAATGCGCAAATGTTAAAGTATGAATCTGCAAGCGTTGACCATTTTTAGGTGTCTACACAAACAAATCACAGAAAAGGCTCTCAAATGTGAGAAGGGCTTGGTAGAACAAGGTCTTGTTAAGTAAGGCAATACCAACAACAATGACAAATCTAAGTTTTGGTCAAAAAACAAAAATGTGACCAATGATGGTATTGTAGATGCCAGAACAATAAACAGAACTCAACCCATTTTATCACTTGGAATGAGTCAGTCAACAAATCCACATACTGGGAATAACACAACCTCAACCAATGTAAATGCTATGCAAAATACAAACACAAGATACCCCAGGGTAAACGCTCCAAAAAGAAATTACACACCTTTAGGAGAACCTATTGAGTCAGCGCTTAAAAGGTTAATACAGACAAACATGACCACTCTACCTGAAGTAAGAGTATATGAACCAGGTCCTTTCAAACCCACATGGTGGAATGACAGTGATTTCTGCGATTATCATAGGACTGAAGGTCACAAAATGGCAAGTTGCTACAAGTTGAAAAACTTGGTCCAAGATATGATAGACCAAGGGGATATCACAATTGATACAGATAAGACCTCAAGAAACATGAATCATACGATTTTTAAAGATCCATTTGTTAAGCATGACAAGGGAAAAGCTACCACATCAGGTACCCAAGACAACATGACTAATTACACGAAAGTCTCATACGACTACACTATTCATGCCATTAGCTCAGGAGAGATAACAAATGATGATTCACAAGAAACACCTGATCAGGAGGACCAATATCAAGACACTCATAAAGATAACAACCAAATTTGCATGATATCTGAAGGACCAAAGTATGATGAGGATACAAATATTTGTCTCCAAGACTGGGGGCAGGATCAACCATCTCACTAAGATTGGTTTGAGGATGAACTCATTGAACATATTATGAATGTCAAACATACACATTGGGACTATGAAGAAGGATTTAATATAAATCTAGATAAGACAGCCTATGATACTGTAGCGTCCTAAAATTGTGACACTTGCAATTTCGACTACATTTCGGTCTTCACGATGGTGACACAACACGCAACCTGAATGGAGACCCCGAAACCTGATTATGACATTGAAAACTGCATTTTCTTGCACCCTGGCCTGAACCTCCTTTGCACCCTCATGTCCCGGGAGGTGGGACCAGAGCGCCTAGCGCCCTGGTCCTTCAGGACCAGGGCGCCCACTGCCCTATTCCCTAGGACCATGGCGCCCAGCGCCCTGGTTCCTGGGTCCTATTTTGGGCCCGGTCTCCTAAGGGGTCTCGGGTCTTTTTGTTTGCAATTTGGAAATTAACTTTCCCTGGTCGGCCTAAGGTCGGGAAAATCAGTCTATCAGCCCTAATTGGCATGTATATAAACTACATTTTTCTCTCTCATTTGGGAGAGATACATATGAAGAGGATATGTGCAAAAGCGTGGAAACTATACTCAAGCATTCAAGCATTCAAGCATTCCTTCAAGCAATTGATCATTTCAAGTCTCCATTCAAGGCTAAGTGTTGCATTCAAGACAAGGATTCAACCATTGAAGAGGAGATCACTTACAACATACTACATACTACAACAAAATACAACATCTATACCTTCGCACATAAGGATACAAACATCCTTAGAACAAGGTATTAGTACTTGTTTTACAGTCATTTACATTTACAGCACTTGCTCATTTCTTGGTTAATTCCAAAACTGGGGTTTGACATAAAGGCAAACCCCTAATCCCTAACCCCCCAATCGTCTTCGCTTTTCTATGTGTAGGTTGCAGGTACACGGCTGAAATTGAAGATCTGGAATCCTTGTGCAGAGACGAACAGATCCCCCTTCGTTTCGCGGATTTTTCGGAGGACCGTGGCGATCGGGCGCCATCATCCCGACAACTTTCACTCAAATTTGTAGGACAGCGCTGTATCGACATTTTACTGCTAATTCCAGGTCCGCAGCTTCATACTATATTCCTATCTCAGTTTATAAGCGAATCTTTCTCACTTTCTATGCATTCCTAGCTTAATTCTTCTATGCACATTCTTTACAAAAGAGGGTAGCCTTGCTGTCATAACCCTTGAAACTCATTTAGCATCCAATCTTGCATTGCGTGGGATTGGATCTTGTGGGTTTCAACCCCTCTTTTTAATGTAAAGTCTCTCCCCTAAGTGAAAACCATCAACCCTAGTGAATCTCCCTTCTCTCTCCTCGGAGTTGGAAGAGGGGAGAGCAACTAGGGTTTGATCATGATTTTTCGCTTTACATTTTGGTGAACCCGACGTGAACATCCTTTCTGATTATTCATGATTAGATCTGAAATTTGATTCTTTGATTACATTTCCATGTTTGATCTTTTACAAATTTTAGAGGTGATTGCATAAAAACCCTAAATTTTCTTTTTAGTAATTGAACTTCTGAAATGTCTAAATGTTAATGCTTGTTTCAGATCTACCCTTCTATTACAAATTATCAATTCATATCTATGCTTTAATTTTGAAAATTAAGTGGTTAAGTGTTAAAACCCTAATTTCTAAAACCCTCTTGATTCAACCTTTGTCCGACAATTTCACTGATCAAAACATCTCCAAATCAGCTGTAACTTTGGATTCCGCAATAAAATCACAATATCTTTCATCCCTAAAAATTTGGAAAAAAGTTGCGAGGACCGTGTGCACTCTGAGCGCCATCATCCCCGACATTTTTTCTGAAATTTCGGGAGCGAGACCTTACTGTATTTTCCTGCTAAAATCTGGAATTTTGGCTGATTTTATCAATTTTAACACCTTCAAAATTAAAGTCAAAGTTGGTCTAGGGATTGCTTGGATTAACGCTTCTAATCATTCAAAAATCATTGAAACTGAAATTTTGTGTCAAAATTGTATTCTTACTGTCCTAAATCTGAAAAGTGTGTTTGCATTCATTTGAAATTTCAGTGATTTATTCAAATTCTTACAATTTGTGACTTTTGAAATTAAGTGCTTAATTACAACAACTTTAATTTCCACTTTCAAAATTGAATTTTGCGTGAAATTGAGTCAATTTTTAAAATTCAAAATTTGCATTGCTCTTGACATTCCCTCTAAAATCATAAAATTCAAAATTTCAGTTTCCCTCTCTTTTTCAAAATTCAAATTTTGCATTTTTCGACAATCTTGGTAGGGTTCAATTTCGAGATTGCAACTTTAATTTGGCCTATCTACAAATCGTAAAATCACTCAATTTTTTCAGATTAGCTCTAAAATCATCACACCTTTCATCCCTGCAAATTTCAAAAAAAGTTGCAAGGACTGTGTTGCACTCCGAGCGCCACAGTCTCGGACATTTTTTCTGAAATTTCGGGAGACTGTCGTGATTGCATTTAACAGCTTAAATCTGGAAGATTGGCTGATTTTACTGAAAATTGCTACCTCTAAATTCAAAATTTTCTCTCTTTCTAGTGCATGAGTTTTACAACAATAAGCCCTACTTACACTATTCCCGTTAGATGAAGCCGTAGAATTAAGTCTTTCCGAGGTTTAATTACTGAGGAGATGGAACCTAATTTGAATAGCCTTTTTAACGAGGACATGGGTAATTCCTCTAATCCTCCTAATGATGAAGAAGCTCTCCATGAGGTTTTTGAAGAACAACTTTCAAAATTGGATAACCAATTTGATGATTTTTGACAATGGATGTCTCAAGAATACCCTGATAGTCAAGCTCTTCCTTTAATTGAGGGTCTAAAACGTATGCTTCAAAGTGATAAGAATGGAATTGATATTTTGCATGGTATTGCACACATTGTGGATTCGAATGTGATGCCTATGAAGAGTTGTGCTGAAAATTTGGGTTATACACAACCTCCTACACAAGTCAATCATTCTATTCCTTTGATGACTTCTATTGCTAGCATACCTACCTTTACATCAAACATAATGGATACTTCTACACAAGACATTCCTCCTGTGATCACTAGTCATGGGGGCAATCCTTCCTCTTCAATTAACCCTCTTCCTTCATTCAATCCAACTTCTTCATTCATTCCTTCAATGAGTGTTCCTATTATATCACGACAAATGAACATGACACAAGGGGGCAATTCGTTTTCCATTCCTCCTTGTAGTGTTCCTCCTGTCCAATCATCTCCTATGACTAACTATCATAGAGTCCCACCACCTTACTCTCTACCTTCTTTGAATAACATAACACCTCCATCTCAATCTAACACATCTAATATGAACTCTTCGACTGAGGCGACCATTAACAATCTTGCACAAACTGTCTCTTCTTTACAGCAACAAATTGCCTCTATGAATCAATCTAAGTTTAGTGTGCCCACATTTGATGTTGCAAGCCCACTTTCTCTTGACATTGTTTGAGCTATTCCCCCTAAACATGTTGAAATTCCGCATTTGGAGCTTTATAATGGTAAAGGTGATCCTCTAACACATGTTAAGACTTTTCAAACAATTTGTACCAATTTTGCTTATGACCAAAGGTTGCTTGCAAAATTGTTTACTAGAACATTAAGAGACAAAGCCCTACAATGGTATTGCTCATTGCCTTCTTATTCTATTACTTCTTTCGAACAACTTGCAAATGCTTTCATTCAACAATTTCAAAACAATATAAGTCCTAAAGTTACTTTGATTGATTTAATGCATTGTAAACAAGGTGTTAAAGAGAAAGTGACTGATTTCATTGGTAGATATAAGCATTTGTATGCTCAAATTTCTTTTCCAGTGCCTGACAATGATATTCAAAGAATCTTTATTTCTAATTTACAAAAAGATATTCGAGACAAACTTCTGTTTTCTGAGTTTACTTCTTTCCAACAGTTGTGTGCAACTCTTCACAATTATCAACTGACTGTGAGTCAAATGGAACAATCACATCCTATGGCTCCGAGTGATAAGGGTGATAGCAGTCAACAACCATTTGGGAAGTTTAAACCGAACAGAGATTCCATCAAATTCAATGAAAACATCATCAACAACAATGTGAATGCAGCATCAGGTGTGCCTCCTATTTCTAAATTTTTCAAGAAAGAAAGAAAGTATACTCCTTTGAATGAATCATTGCATAGTATTATGAATAATTTATTGGAATAAAATGTGCTTACTCTTCCTCCTATAAGACAAATTGATCATGCAAAGATTACTTCACCTTATTTTGATAACAAAGCTTTTTGTCAATTTCATCGTCAGCCTGGGCATGATACTGAAAAATGTTTTTCTTTAAAGGGTAAAATTCAAGATTTGATTGATAATAATACTATCTCTGTTTCTGGAGTGAATGATAAAGGCAACACATTTGTAGCTCCTCCTAACCAAAATCTTCAGATTTTCACTGATCCATTACCTTCTCATACCTCTAATGCAATTGAGGCTAATGATTCCTCTCTCTCATCTGCTGGTCTTGTGTCTATGGCTCCGAATGTGATTAACTTCGTAGAGCAGCAAGAAAACCCTAAAGAACCTTCCATCACATTTGATTCCAGTGAAACCATTAGGGCACTTGATGGTCCTTTATACATAGTTGCAAAAGTCAAGAATACACCTTGCCGTGGAGTGCTTATTGATCCTTCGTGCATGGTTAATGTTATTACTGAAGAATTTCTTTTTACTTTGCAATTGAATGAAGTGATATATGACAAAATAGATGTGATTGTGAAACTATTTGATGCATTTTCTTCTCCTGCAATTGGTTCTATTACATTGCCTATTGAGGTCCATAACAAATCCCTTGATGTGAACTTTGCTATTATTCCATCTTCCGAACAATTTCGTGTGAAGCTTGGCTATCCTTGGCTATCTTCCATGAAAGCTATTGCTTCTCCTATTCATAAGTGTTTGAAATTTCCCCATAATGGTGAAGTTGTTACTGTCAATCATAGTCTCTTTAAACCAGCTGAAAGAATTTCTAGCGTTCCTATTGATTACTTTTGGCCTAAACAATTCCAATCTCTTCCTCCGCGAAGTGATCATCTTTTCAAATCTTATCAAAAGTGGAAAAAAGACATGATCCTATCTCTAAGTGAACCTAGAACACCCAAACTTGACATTCCTATCATTCTTGAGAAGGAAGTTCTTCCTTTGAAAGATAAAACTAATGTCTTTCCTCAAGAAGATTCCCAACCCATCCCTATGGATGTGACTATGTCTATATCTAATAAACTTCCTAAAAGTAGACCTATTCCTCCTCGTCATGATGGACTTGGTCTCCTTCCTAAACCAAATATTCCTCCTTTGTATGGAGCAGTTCCTCCTCCTTCTTTTTATAGAGAGAAGAGACCTTCTTCTCCTATTATCCAGCCTAAGAGACCACAACCTAAACACCCAAGTAATAAGGATGAGAACATTCCTCCTCCTCAATCTTCTTCACTTCCTACTAAGACTAGACGAAATCGTTCTGCACGTGAACGTCGATGAAAGCATCGTCTTAGAGCTCAAGCAGCTGCTTCTCAAACTTTGCAATCTCCAAAAACACCTTCAACAAGCATTATTCCATTTTTTCCTCAGCCAGAAATTGAGCCGAAATCTCCTAAACATAAGATGCATGATGGTCTTGATCCTGTGTGAGTTAAAGATCCTATTTTTATAAATCTTGATGATGATATAGATGAAAATGTTATTCATGATGAAAATGTTATTCCTCTTGCTTCTGATAGTGAATATGAACTTGTTGATATTGATAACCATTTATCTAATGAATTTTGTAAAGCACTTATCCTAGCTCCTAGACAAGAACAATGTGGCTCGGAACATGAACATAGCCCTTGTTTGGATCTTGTGATAGCTCCATCTGCTATGTTGAATGTTCCTCCTCTAGCGTTTTCCCTGCCTTCCCGAAACATTGATCAGCAAGATTGGGGGGTAGATGACGTGCTAGACTAGATACATTAGCATAGTAGATTCTCTCCTCCTCTCTTGTGTTACTTCTTCTATACGTTACTCTCATTCTTCTATTTGTTGTCCTTAGTGTTGTCTACTTGAGGACGATGCAAAGCATTGAGATCTCTTTTGGGTCTCTCTCATGTTGACTCAAAAGACACATGTGTTCCCTTCTTCTAGGTGACCTTCCTTGATTGGGGAATGAAGAACAATTATGCATACATACATATGATATATATACATGAATTATCATACAGCATACTGACCCCGAGGAAAGCGAAGTCACCTCGTGCTTTGTGTTTTGTGTCTATTATCCTTGGGTTTATCTCACACTTGGGGGCTAAATCCTTGTGATAACGTGCTCCTTTCCTTTCTCATTCCTTATATGTATCACTACCTTAAAGCAATCACCCCCGGTGAGGTGTGTGCGATCGCTTTAACGTAGGGGGGCATACATCCCATTCATATCTTTTCAAGATACTTGAAAATTTCTTGACAAATTTAGCTTTGCCTTGAAAGTTTTTGATATCTTTCTTGCATGACTCATAGTGAGGGAACCTTACTACTGACAGTCATGGTTTTCCCTCGTGATCTTCCCTTTTACTTTGTCAATCAAAGTCATAAGATCCTTAGTCCACTGGGGGCTTGGTGTATCTTGCCTCCTTGACGTGGTGAAAGTCTTTCAATGTTGTTTCCTTGTACTTTACCGGAAGTATGAGCATACGTCTATACTCCCGCTAAAGTGGGGGCTAAATGTAGCGTCCTAAAATTGTGACACTTGCAATTTTGACTGCATTTCGGTCTTCACGATGGCGACGCAACACGCAACCTGAATGGAGACCCCGAAACCTGATTATGACACTGAAAACTGCATTTTCTTGCACCCTGACCTGAACCTCCTTTGCACCCTGCTGTCCCAGGAGGTGGGACCAGAGCGCCTAGCGCCCTGGTCCCTAGGACCATGGCGCCCAGTGCCCTAGTCCCTGGGTCCTATTTTGGGCCCGGTCTCCTAAGGGGTCTTGGGTCTTTTTGTTTGCAATTTGGAAATTAACTTTCCCTGGTCAGCCTAAGGTCGGGAAAATCAGTCTATTAGCCCTAATTGGCAAGTATATAAACTACATTTTTCTCTCTCATTTGGGAGAGATACATATGAAGAGGATATGTGCAAAAGCGTGGAAACTATACTCAAGCATTCAAGCATTCAAGCATTCCTTCAAGCAATTGATCATTTCAAGTCTCCATTCAAGGCTAAGTGTTGCATTCAAGACAAGGATTCAACCATTGAAGAGGAGATCACTTACAACATACTACATACTACAACAACATACAACATCTATACCTTCACACATAAGGATACAAACATCCTTAGAACAAGGTATTAGTACTTGTTTTACAGTCATTTACATTTACAGCACTTGCTCATTTCTTGGTTAATTCCAAAACAGGGGTTTGACCTAAAGGCAAACCCCTAATCCCTAACTCCCCAATCGTCTTCGCTTTTCTTTGTGTAGGTTGCAGGTACATGGCTAAAATTGAAGATCTGGAATCCTTGTGCAGAGACGAACAGATCCCCCTTCGTTTCGCGGATTTTTCGGAGGACCGTGGCGCTCGAGTGCCATCGTCCCGACAACTTTCACTCAAATTTGCAGGACAGTGCCGTATCGACATTTTACTGCTAATTCCAGGTCCGCAGCTTCATACTGTATTCCTATCTCAGTTTATAAGCGAATATTTCTCACTTTCTATGCATTCCTAGCTTAATTCTTCTATGCACATTCTTTACAAAAGAGGGTAGCCTTGTTGTCATAACCCTTGAAACTCATTTAGCATCAAATCTTGCATTGCGTGGGATTGGATCTTGTGGGTTTCAACCCCTCTTTTGAATGTAAAGTCTCTCCCCTTAGTGAAAACCATCAACCCTAGTGAATCTCCCTTCTCTCTCCTCGGAGTTGGAAGAGGGGAGAGCAACTAGGGTTCGATCGCGATTTTCTGCTTTACAGATACAAATGATACAATTGCTACAATCACAATTACTCCCAGAGACAGTGACTGTGCAGTGGTTACTCGCAGGTCAAAGGTAACCTTGCAAGGGATACCACAAAATCAACCACTAGTAGTAGGGACTTACAATGTAGTTGAGAAACTTAAGAAAACTTTGTCACATATATCCTTATTCGAACTACTGCGTATCTCACCCAATCATAGAGCTATACAAGACAAAGCACTTCAAGATTCAGTAGTGGACAGAGATATAGATGAACGTGCCTTCGAGTCTATGGTAGGAAATCTGACACAAGGTACACATATTGCATTCTATTTCTATCATCATTTAATCATTTTAATTTTCTAAATATTAATTAAATATTTATTATTTAATTAATTCTGATTAATTCCCCAATTTAAATAATCTTTATTATTTGAATAAATTACTAATTAATTCTCAATTTCTATCTCTAATCATCTAATCATTCAACCCTCTTCTAAATATTAATTAAATATTTATTATTTAATTAATTGTGATTTAATTCCTTTAAATTAAATAATCTTTATTATTTAATTAAATTCCATTTCTAAATAATTAAATAGTTTCTTTAAATTATTTAATTAGCTAATTAATTCTTCCATTTCCAAATCCCCAAATTCTAATTTCATTTAATTTTGTATTCTTCTATTTTCTTCCAAATTTCAATTACATGTGCATGATTTCAAAAACCAAATTGAAAATCAAAGTCAAGTTCTAAATATATTCAAATGCTAAATTGAATTAATAAATTCAATTATTTGAATAATATCTCATGCAAAGATTAAATTAATAATCTAAATCTAAATGCAAGAACATGATAAATTAATTAATTCAATCAATTAATTAATTAAATCATTTATCTCTTCAACTTCTATTTCCATCTTCCAGTTAGCTTTTTCTAAATTAAGCTCTCTGTGTCATCTTCTTTATTTCCACTAATCATTCTTTTTCTTCCTTCAGTCAGCTTTTTCTCAATTAGTTGACTCAATTAATCTATTCAATCTATTGAGTTTCACTCCTACAATTAGTAGTTCAACTATCAATTTTCATTTGAGCTCACCTAAGTTCCACCTCTTGATCAATCTATTCCACCTTTCAATCAATCTTCTCCAATTTTCTATAAATTGAGCATCCAATCTCCATTTTCAACAATCACAAACTTTGAATCTTTGTGTCACTTGCAGGTTACCAGCGCAATATTTGAGAGCCATAATACCACGAAGAGGAGAAGAGAAATGGAAGCAATATGCAATCTTGGGATAGGGATCTTTAATTGATTTCATTCTTAATTCCTATTTCTTGATATTGTATCTTTTCATTGTCTAGTTTGTTAGATTTGTTGATTAGATAGGGATTTATGATTTCCCTTGTGCTTCTAATTGATAACTTTGTTTATTTGAAGATGAATTCTAGCATGCGTTACACTTTGTTTTAGAATGAAATACCAGATTATTTGATATATCAATATTAGCAGAGTTATCATAGTGAATAACTACCAGTGCATCACAATCCAACTTTATATCCTTCAGCATTTGCTTCATCCATAAAACTTGTGTATAGTTAGTAGCAGCAACAACATACTTAGCTTCAGTAGTAGATAAAGAAGTACATGACTGTTTCTTGCTGATCCATGAAACCAACTTCTTTCCAAAAAAGAAAGCTCCATCGAAAGTACTTTTCTGGTCATCAACATCTCCAGCCCAGTCAGCGTCTCTATATGCACATAAAGTAAAGTTATCATCTTTAGGGTACCACAAGACATATTCTGATGTACCTTGCAAGTATATAAAAATTATTTTCACCACCATCTCATAATTTTCTCTACGATCACTTTGAAATCTTGAAACAATAAAAACAACATTCATAATGTCAGGCCTAGTCTGAGTCAAATAAAGCAAACCTCCAATCATATATTTGTATCTTGTAGGATTTACCAGTGCAGAAACATATTTTCTTGTCAATTTCTCACTTGTAACCATAGGTGTACTTACCTATTTAGAATCTCCCATACCAAATTTCTTCAACAATTACTTAGCATATTTAGTTTGACAAATGAAAATGCCTTTGTCAGTCTGATTAATATGCAAACCTAAGAAAAATTTCATCTCACCAATCATAGACATCTCAAATTCTTTCTCCATATTGTTAGAAAATTCTTTGCATAACTTATCTTCACCTCCAAAAATAATGTCATCAACAAATACTTTAACAATCAGTATATCATCATCAGTGATTTTATAATATAAATTACTGTCAACACTGCCTTTAGTAAAACCAAGCTTCAAAAGATATTTATCCAACCTTGCATACCAAGCTCTAGGTGCTTGTTTGAATCCATATAAAGCTTTCCTTAACCTACAAACCATATCTATATCATCTAACAGTGAAAAACCATTAGGTTTCTCAATATAAACTTCCTCATCAAGAACCCCATTCAAAAATGCACATTTAATATCCATCTGATAAACCTTTTAGTTTTTATAAGCAACATAGGCAAGAAATAATCTTACAGCTTCAATCCTAGCTACAGGTGCAAAATTCTCTCCATAATTAATTCCTTCCTTATGAGAATATCCTTTACAAACTAATCTAGCCTTATTCCTTATAACTCGACCATCCTCATTTAATTTATTCTTGAAAACCCATTTAGTTCCAATAGCATTTTTATTTTTAGGCCAGGGAACCAAGGTCCATGTGTTATTTTTCTCAATTTGGTCTAATTCTTCTTCCATATCTTTCAACCAATATTCATCTTTATGTGCTTTAATTATTGATACCGGTTCAACTTGTGAAATTAAGTATACCTCATTAGTTGCCAGTCTTCTTCTTGTCATCACTTCATTGCTCTTATCCCCAGTGATTTGATCTTCAAAATGAATCAATCTCACATACCTAGGAGTCTTCTGACTTTCTGTTCTTCTTCCCTGTTCTTCAGTTACTATAGAATTATCTAATGTTGCTGGAGTCACTGGTTCAACTCTCTATTCTAATAAAGGTGCTACCGGTTCAGATATAATCATTTCCACTGCCGATTCCTTCACATAAATACTGATTTGACTTTTGTTATGTACTCTATTGAATGTATAAACTGCTGTATTCACTGCTTCTCTCCAATAGATATGAGGTAGATTAGCCTCCATCATCATTGTTCTAGTAGCATCCAAGATAGTTATGTTCTTCCTTTCCACAACTCCATTCTGTTGAGGTGTCTAGGGAGTAGAAAATTGTCTTCTTATACCATGCTTGTCACAAAAGTTATTAAACTCACCAGATGTGAATTCTCCACCATGATCTAATAAAAAACATTTAATCTTCAATCCTGTCACAGTTTCCACTTTAGCCTTAAATATTTTAAAATTTTCAAATTCTTTAGATTTTTCTCTAAAAAAAGTAACCCACATCATTCTAGAATAATCATCAATGATTAGCATGAAATATCTATCACCATGAATTTTTTTAACTCTAGCAGGGCCACACAAATCAGTATGAATAAGATCAAGAACATCATTTGATTTATCTTGTATACTCTTAAAAGAGGTTAGGACCGTTGGAGAAGTGGCTGGCATCCTACTGGCAACTTTGAAAAGTTGTTTGACAACAAATGCAACATTTTGCAACTTAGGACAACATCGGTTATTAACCACCTAAACCTTATGAAAACACATCCAAGATCATTATTTGCCATGTATTAGACTCCAAACACCTAAGACAACATCCTAGACATACTAACATTAAAAATATAAATTCCAAGCCTTCATGGCCCAATAGACCTCTAGGTTTATATACTCAATGACCATACAAATAGGCATTCAATTACATCAAGGGTAATCATTGATCCAACCCATTATTACATCAAAAATGAACCTGTAGACATCACCATGTGTTTGAAAATAAATGTGTAATGAAATGTGCTCTACACCAGGATTGATATTGTGGGTCACAAATCCCACCATGGTTTTTCCTCATTGAGGTTTTCCATGTATAAATTTGTGTGTTATGGTTCTCATTTATGTGTTTGGCTTATTGGTTGCTTTACTTCTTTAAATCCTGTTTATACCGGTATACTGGTTGGTACATGAATGTTTTATTAAGGCTAAAATCTACTATTCTAGTATAATACTGACTCACCCCCCCCCTCTTAGTGTTATTGGTTTCCAATAATGGGTAATAGACCCTTGTGCCTTGGAGGAAGTTTAATAGCTTGAGGAAGATCCTGAAACCAAAACCATTGAATATGGATTTAGAGAAACAACTTGAGATGGCACTTGAAGATTATGATGCTGAAAGATTGAAGAACTTAAAGATACAAGATGAGTTGAATTTTGCTAAAGAACTTAAAACTATAGCTATGAGGAAGTCTAAGGAGATTGAGGACAGAAAGAAAAAGGAATAAAATCTTGTTGTATCCTTGAAGAACAAATTTGAAGAATGTGGTACATTGGTTCATGAAAATGATATGCTGAGAGCTGATTTGGAACAATCCCAGAGTAATGAGCAAGAGCCTGAGAGACAAATGACAATACTAAGAGATGATTTAACTGCTACAAGTGAGTACAAAAAAAAATTCAAGATTAGCTCAACACAACTTGATGAGTCATTGAAGAGATAGAAGTAGATTGGAGATTCTAGTGGACTTGGATTTGAGCAAGGACAAAGTTCTGGTATTGCTAATGAACTAAGGAGATTGAGGATAGAAAGAAAAAGGAAGAAAATCTTGCTATATTCTTGAAGAACACATTTGAAGAATGTGGTAGGTTGGTTCATGAAAATGATATGTTGAGAACTGATTTGGAACAATCCTAGAGTAATGAGCAAGAGCTTGAGAGACAAATGACAATACTAAGAGATGATTTAACTGCTGCAAGTGAGAGCAAAGAAAAAATCAAGATCAACTCAACACAACTTGATGGGTCATTGAAGAGATAGAGGCAGATTGGAGATTCCAGTGGACTTGTATTTGAGCAAGGATAGAGTTCCGGTACTGCTAATGAAGATCAAAACCATAAGGCACTGGTAAGGCAATTCAATGCTTATAAATTCAATGGTAGATTTTTTGTTTGCAATAGATTTGGTCACATGGATAGGCAATGTAGAAATAGAGCAAATCAGAACCCCGATTATGCTCCCGGTAAATGTTCTAAACGCAATAAAATTGGTCATAAGACAGAAGATTGCAAAATGAATGTAAAATGCTATGCTTGTGGAAAATTTGGACATATGGCTAATCAGTACAGGTCAAGCAATTTCACTAGTTTTAGCAAAGCAATTCAGAAGAATAGTGTTACATGTTATGCATGCAATGAAGTTGGACATATTGCTAAGTTCTGTAGAAGCATAAATCCACTAGTTAGTAACATAGGATCAAATGAAAAAGGAAAAGAGAAGGTTAGTGAAATCTAACAAGATCATACTCAGAGATGGGTTAGGAAGACTGAAGAGCAATCATCAGATGGGAATGTCCCGGTTACCTATCCGACATAAGAGGTTGCTCCTACACTGGTAGTGAGCTCATCCGGTAACTAAGGCAGATGCCATAGGGGTAGGCAAAATTCATGAAGATGCTACATATGCCCCAGGAAGAGGTTCTAAAAGATGTTCCAGATATTGGAGAGGATTATCCCACATGGATATGTTCAGAGCGAGATCCGGTATCTTTCACCGGTAGTCATTTATGTCACTAAAAGATTAGGATTTTTGTCAAAGGATAAAAGGTCGAATACACTTAATTGTTAATCCCCCTGCATTTAGAGAGAAATTTAGAGCGACTAAGTGCGATCAGAGGCTATTCAGAGGCAATCAGATTTCTTCTTGAGTGATCACATCGACGTTTGGAAGAATTTGTTCGAGGCTTCTACCAAGAGAGAACAAAAGGTATTTTTCTTGAAACATGGAAGCGAGATCATCTTCTATTCATATTTTTATTGCAAATCCAACTATAGTGGAGTTTAAGGACTACCCCAGGCTAGTTTTCAAGCGGTATCCACATGAGGCTACCAAGGAAGATTTGGTTGGAGCATTTTATCGCGTTCCAGAGGAAGTGGTGTATGTAGAAGATGTTAGGGCATACATTCACTTTCATATAAAGGACTTAGGAAATTCAGAGATCAAGGGAATGCATATGAATGAACTAATGGGAGAAGATGGAAAGATTAAACCGGCATATAAACACATTCAAGATCTAGGGTTTATAGATATTCTGGATATTCTAGAGTTACGATGAAATAATTAGATATGTATTGAGCAGAGTACATGGGGAATTCATATAGCTAGACAAACCTTATAAAATCACTAAGGAAGCCATCCAGTCAATTACTGGTTTGCCATCAGTAGGGAAACATCCAGATAAGAAAGTGTCAAATGACTTCATGAGGAAGATCACCGATGCCACATTTGACAAGAGATCGATGAAAGTGAGCACTATCATCGACAATGACATCAAGTTTGGCAGCATGGTCATAGGATACAAGGCAACTCAGTCAAACCGACTGAATTTTGTTTCTAGTTCATGTATTCTGGTTGCATAAAAGATGATGAGAGAAAATGTAAAGTTAGATCTTTGCGGTTGGATTCTTGAAGAGTTATTGATCAACTTAGGAAAGATTAAAGGTGAGAAGAAGGGAACCTTTCGGTATGGAAATTTGTTAGTCTGCTTAATGTTATACTTTCTGAATAATACACCTGGTTCTAGTAGGAAGCAATGGGCTTTTGACATTTTGGTAGGAAGATAGTTAAAACAATAAATTGCTACATTAGGAAGTCAAATAGATGATAAGGTATGGGGTTATTTCAAGGCTTTTCAAAAATTTATGAGGTCTAGGATAAGAATACCTGAGAATATAGTAGAGAAATACTCTACCAAAATTTATTTACTAGCTAAGAAAGGTGTGACTCTCATGGAGGTAGTCAAGCCCCAGAAGATTTGGATAGAGGAAATGGGATATGAGGTAGATGCACAAATTCTTGATGCCTATATGAAAATGCTAATTGATGTAGAAATAGATGAGGTAGAGAAACCCTATGGAACTGCACAACAAACGACTCTTGAGGTTGAAACAAGGTTCAACTAGAAGAGAAGAGAAAAACAAGAAGGAAAAGCAAGCAAGTTTGTACAGGAGGTCTTAAAGGACACTAAGGCACTTATTGATGTCATCCCAGAGAAAGGGAGATAGAGGAAGGATCTAGTAGATCACATTGAACCTGTAACTGCAAATTCCAAGTCAAAGGATGACACACCATTAGCATTCAAGAGGGTTGTTAGGAATAAACCGAAATAACCTAAGGTGGAAGCAAGGAAGAAACCGCTTAGAAAGGTCACTATCAAATTACTAGCACAGACCCAAGGCTACACCTATAGCTGCATCCCATTCTGTCAAGAGGAAGAAGAAGGATGACACTGATTTTAGTAAGATTACACCTAAAACTTGTGTAGAGATTGTTGATGAAATAAATAAAGATGGCATGCTAAAGAATGTTAATTTTTATTATGACAAATTAGAGGTTGATGAGCAGAGAGAAGTATAAGAAGCAATTCTATTGTATTTGGATATCTATAAGAAAGCATTAATAGAGATAGAAAGTCAAATACCAACTGAGTTATATAAAATGTTAGATGCTAGAAGGCTACCTGCTATGCAAGAAAATAAACACATTAAAATGCAAGAAATTTTAGCTATCTGTGTTAGTATAACTCCAGATGAAATGGATAGGACAATTGAGGCTACAGATAGAAAGGTATTCAATAGAAAACATAGGATAACTATCCTGATGCTAGGGAGAATGAATGAAATAATAAGGAAACTCAGAAAGCTTGGATTGAATTTTTGGGAGAACACAGAGGATTGTTTACTTCACCGGAGACAAAGACTGACACTGTAGATCCATCGGTTGAAGGGAAAGGAAAAGGGATCATGGGTACTCCACCCTCAGTCTTGAAGAATATCAAGATAGTGGAAATTGAGCCGCCGGTAAATAAATATGTATAGACAAATACAAAGACATTGGTTAATACTAAGAACATTGTACATGATACTAACATTGAGGACAATTGTCCTCTAGATACTAATGTACAGGTTAAGGATACTGTTCCTAGAGTGGAACCAATAGTTGCATAGACTGCACCAACTGGCAAAGCCACCAGTGCAAGTGAGGAGGTAGTAAAGGATAAATCATCAAAGAAAATAGGGGAATCTGGAAAGGAACCAGTTAGTGGCACATCATTATTGACAATTGACACTTCCCTAGTTGAAAAGAAAACCATCACAGAGATGAGTCCCACAAAACTAATGATGATGGCTGCTCAAAAACTGATGAAGGAGGGAACCACAGACAAGGGGATTATAGATCAATCCATCATTGTTTTGCATAGATTGGTCCTAGAATGTAATATTGAAAATGAAGTGAGCCCTTTCGGCAAGCTTTAGGTAATAACTGAGCACATATCAAAAGACTTTCAATCCTTACAACAGATCTCTAGCCAACAAGCACTTGAAAAATTCACTCAGGCTAAGAGAGTTGCTTTTGATCAGATCATTGAGAGAGAGAAGAAAAAGATTGAGGAGAAGCTAGTTTTGATAGAAAATTCTTTGAAACAATTTACTAATATATACAGGGTATGTTGCAATACTGAGATACTTAAATCAAATGTAGATAAAAAGATAAAAGAGATACATGAGAAAATTGCTAGTATTGCTAACTCTTTTGATGAATTAATTTCACTGACAACATTAGTTGATGGTCAAATTTTGACTTTGGAGAACCAAATTTCTACTTTTGAAAAGGAAAGAGATAAAATCATTCAAAGAGCTAGAAGTCTCAAAGGTTTAGTGATTCCAAGATTGGATTCACTCTATGTACATAAGAAAGAATGCATGGATATGCTCAGAAAGCCCACACTGACAGAGGTCAATGAGAAAGAATATTTTTCATATTTATTAAGTGGATTTGTATCTATCTCTGACACATTCAAAATTGGCTCGGATACTTATGTGGAGTTATTGAAGAAAGCTTATCCAGAAATCTTGAAATTGGTCAAGCTCCGATAAGACATTTTTGAAGGTATTCAGTACTTATTCTTTGACATTTGTTTTGGGCATTGATGTCAAAGGGGGAGTAGTATAGATGTGAAAAAGGACAAATGGTTGCATACATTAGGGGGAGTTACAAAGTTTTTGAGTTTTTGGAGATATGGAGTATTTTGCATATTCAGCTCAAGGGGAGTAGGGCAGGATGAAACCGACAGATGAAACCATGACCATTTTTCACATGAGTGTTACAATAAATGCCAAAGGGGGAGATTGTTGGAAATTGACACTCTATTGGTTGGTTTTACTATGTTGTCATTGATTGCAACATGATTTTGGGTTTCAGATTCATATGGTATACCGACAGACACTTCACAGATTCTACACCGGCACCGACACTGGCACCAGTAGGTCAAAATGATTTCTTTTGGTAACCGGCAATACAGGTCAACATGGTATAGTAAAGGTTATCGGTATTGGAGGCCAATTTATCTTGAATCCGACATCAACAACTTGTTTTAATGTTTATTCATTTATGTTATATGGCCGACATGTAATTTGATATTGTATATATCTTTGTAAGCCGACATAAGGCATAAATTTGTAAAGGGTATATAGGGCAGATTGATTATATCATTTTGATGTAGTAGGGATGTAATGTAATGGATATGTAAATGTGATATGATGTGAAATATATCAGAGAGACTATGTATGTGAGGAATTTATTGTAAAGGTTATTTCAGTAAAGGGGTTTAGGGTTTCAATCAGAACAGACAAAGCTTAAACCAGAACTATATTCTAGCATAGAAGATGCTATCTTAGTAGTTCACACTTCTTCAGATTGTCGTCTGGAATTTTAGGTAGTCAGTGAGGCTCGTATTGTGATTGAGCAGTGTGCTCTAGGCTATAAGCCTTCTTGCAAGTGTAGGCCCATCATATATTGTAATATCTCTTCATATGGTCAGTGGATTGATATTGTGGGTCACAAATACCATTGTGGTTTTTCATCATTGAGGTTTTCCACATATAAATATATGTGTTATGGTTCTCATTATGCATTTGGCTTATTGGTTTCTTTACTTATTTTAATTCTATTTATAGTGGTATATTGGTTGGTGCATGAATGTTTTGTTAAGGCTAAAATCTACTATTCTGGTATAACACTAATTCACCCCCCCTCCCAGTGTTATTGATTTCCAACAATACAAACCCTTGATCACAAAAAATTAGGTTGGCCATCAAATAATAAACCGATTGCATAATTACAAACCATGTCGGGCTTAGACCAAAACAAGTAATATCAACACATAAGACATCTTGGAAATACAACAATAGGTCATATCCACACGTTACATGAAAGTTGGTCCATAACCTAGATCAACCATGACCAAGTATAGGTCCACACGCTTCAGCAATGATCTCCGACCACCAAGTCTCAAACACGATCACCAACAACATCCTGAAACTCCATCAGAAGCTGAACCAACACCACTTATGCAATTCATAAAAGATCTCCATTAAAAATTCTACCGGTGAAACCCTCGTCGGAACCAGAAATCAATCTTCTAAGCAAGCAGGATAGCATCAAATCTCTAGACCAAAACCAACTAACTAGGTATGAGTATAAGTATCATGAACAAGCCAACTCCATTATCAGATTATACCGGAGCCTACCGCATCATACTAGATCCAAGTTAACCAAAAACCACCTAATCTACCAGGACCAGAAGGGTGTCGGTAAAGCATCTAAACAACTAGTGTTGACATCAATGACAAAACATCAATGCAACACATAACATCAATTCCACCAAATGGCCAACAACTATATCATTGGATGGTAAGAACAATACTGACAATGTTTATTATGTTGAAGGTTTAAGGCATAATATTTTGAGTGTAGGACAATTGGTGGATAACAGATTTTAATTACAATTCAAAGATGGAAAATGAAAAATCATTAATAGATATGGCTTGGAGATTGCAACCGGTACACAGACAAAAGGTAACATATTTCATTTGAATTTGGGTGAGAAGACATGTTTGTTGGCATTATGTGAACCGGTATGAGGACATAATGACATTGTATGTTGTCATTGATGTCAATATGCTGAAGAGGTGAGAACCGGCATATGTGAGAACCGGTATAACACTGTGAAATGACATTTGTGCCAAAGTGAAGTGGTGTGTTTGTTCAAGGTGAACTGGCATATGGTTATGGGAACCAACATATGGAAGCATTGTATGACTACCAGTTGGTAGTCTCAACTTCAGGGTTTTTGGTTGAAGTGCTTCAAACCTGTGTGGCTCAATCGGTGACTTTATGTGATGAGTTAGCATGGTAACGAAGAACAGATCATGTTGCCACGTAAGCCTTGTGTGCATGAAGGATCTTGCATGAAGGAGTTTGTTCCTATCTACCTCAAGAATGTGCCAATTCTGTAAACAGTGATAACATATGATGGGTTATCAGCCGCTATGAAATCAGTGGAAAATTGATGATGGAGATTGGATCAAGACTGTTGCATTTAATGCAGTGTGCTCAACGGTTAGGATTGAACCATTTGAATTCCTTAACCTAACAGGTTTTAGGGTTTCAGGTTTATGCTACCAATCTGTCTGTTTTCCTATAAGGTCAATGTTGTGATTCTTTCTGAGGTTGTTGGCAAAAGTTGTGTGTGTGTATCCAAGAAAAGGGATACATGATTCTTGCTAGACCAAAAGGAGAGAAGTGATACCTACAGAGTGTAAGTGCAGAAGATGAAGAGGAGCTTAAGCGGATCTGCATTGGCATTGAGTGTTGTTACCAGATCATTGTAATACTTGTTGATCTCTAACCACCTCAACAGTTGGAAAATCCCTTAACAGGGTAGCTTAAATCGGCTTGCTGTAAATCCTTTAACAGGGTGACTCAAAACAATTGAGCTCTTGAAATCCTCTAACAAGGTAGCCTTTAACAGGGTTTAACCCTTAACCGGGTGTTCTTGCCATCCCTTAACTGGGTGATCCCTAATAGGATCGGTTCCTAACAGAACCTATTGTATCAGTCTTTAACCAGACAAAGCTCCTAACAGAGTGGACTTCTAAAGAGTTCAAAAACAAGCTTGTGGGTATTCATCCCCATTTTTGTTTTTCCCTGTTGGGTTTCCACGTGAAAAAAATGTGTGTCATGTGTGATGTCTTCTTCATGTGTTGCTTTGTTGTTTTCTGTCAAGTGGTGAATCATGTTGATATAGTTGCTCATATGTATATCTTTGATGGTAGATTACTTGTTCATGTATTAGGGTGAAATGGAAATGAAGTGTTAGAGCATATGAGAAGATAGGTATTAACTAGTTTATGCTTGTCTCAGTTATTCTGGGTTTTTGCCAGTTGTACTCTATTTTAGGACCCGTGTTACTGTTTGTCTATCAGTGCATAGTGTCTACTGACAAACCGGTTTAAGAGTGTGTTTTTGTCTGTACTGATTCACCCCCCCCTCTCAGTACCAGTTTGGTACTATTCTTTCATCATTGAGTTATCAATTGGTATCAGAACATCCTCCAGGTCCTCTATGCTATAAGCTTAACCGCTTGAGGTAAAGATCCCAGTCTAATGACGAAGAGGGAAGGTCCACAGTTTAACAGAGAAAATTTTAGTATATGGAAAGACAGAATGAAGATATACATCAGAAGCACGGGTGTTCAACACTGGAGCTATGTTGAGAATGCCTATGTTGCCCCTACCGGTACTCTCACCGATGACCAAAAGAGAGAGATGCAGGAGAATGGGGAAGTCATGGAAGCCCTAACTAGTAGTTTATCTGACATTGAGTTTATTGATGTCCAAGATAAGGTAAATCCCAAAGAGGTATGGGATACTCTTGAAAATATCTATGGCGGTGATGAGAATGTAAAACAAGCTAAGAAAGAAAGCCTTAGAGGGAAGTTTGAAGATATGCAGATGGTTGAAGGTGAGACCATTCAACAGTATGGAATAAGAATCAAAACCATTGTTGGAGATATCAAGAGTGTAGGTGGTAAAATAGAAGATTCCACTGTGGTAAGAAAAGTCCAGAGATCCCTATTGCCGGTCTATGCAATAAGGGTTGCTACTATTCAGGAGCTGAGATCAATAGACAAGACTAAGGTATCCCTAGACTCCATCATTGCAAACTTGACAGCCTATGAGCTAAATAGTTTTGATGGCAGTGTTCAAAAGACTGAATCAACTTTTAAAGCTTATGTTGTACCATCCAGAAAAAGAAAATAAGCTAGCACTAGTGGTGAACCAAGATAGAGTAGAGAAATGGATAATGAGGAGATTCTGATGGCATTTGAAGCTCTCCTTTCCAGGAAACTTCCTAAATGAACTGGCAAATATAGAGGTAAGCTACCTTTGAAATGTTTTTCTTGTAACCGGATAGGACATATTGCTGTAAACTGTCCTAATGGGGACAACAAGGACAAACCAGAAAGGTTCAAGAAGTTCAAAGGAGGAAATGGGAGAAACTATTTTGTGGCAGTTGATGAAGGTGTCACAGATGAGGAATCAGAGGATGAAGAAAATGAAGATATTGTGTTTGTTGCTGTCAAGGAAGATGTGTTAGACAAGAAGGCTCTTGTCTCCAGTTTGATAATTCCAATGAGTGGATCATTGACAGTGTCTATTCTCACCATATGACTGGTGATCGGAGCAAGTTTATATCCTTGGAAGAGTATGATGGTGGTGTGGTTTGCTTTGGCAATGATGCACCATGCATGGTCAAAGGCAGAGGGTCCATCTCTTTGAATGGAAAGATTAGTGCTGACAATGTGTATTGGGTTGATGGTCTCAGACATAACCTTCTAAGTGTTTCCCAGCTGAATGACAGTGGCCTCACTCTGGAATTCAAGAATGGAGTTTGCAGAATCAAAGGAAAGAATGGTTAATTGGTGGCCACCAACATGCAGACCAAAGGTAACCTATTTCAGTAGAATGGAAATATAAGTACATGTCTTATGGATAAATTTGATGATATCTGGATATGGCATAGGAGACTTTTCCATGTAAACTTTGATAACATTGTGAAGGCTAGTAAGATCAAGGAAGTTAGAGGGTTGCCGGTGCTAAGCAAACCGGATAATACCTTGTGCAGAGAGTGTCAATTGGGAAAAATGTCTTCCTCAACCTTTAAAGGTAAATATTTCACTGCTGACAACTTGCTTGATCTTGTGCATACTGATTTGTGTGGTCATATGAAAAGTAGAAGTGTGCAGGGTGATAGGTACTTCATGATTCTCATTGATGACTGCTCAAGAATGATGTGGGTCACATTCTTGAAAGACAAGTCTGAAGCCTTTGTAAAGTTCAAAGCTTTTAGATCATTAGCGGAGAAGGAAAGCGGTAAAAGGATCAAGTTCCTGAGAACTGATCAAGGAAGGGAATTCACTTCTAGTGAATTCAACAAGTACTGTGAAGAACATGGCATCAAGAGGCAACTATCTACCCCCCAGACTCTGTTGGGTCTCAAATCAATAGATTGGATAGGTTCTAAGGAAATGCCAACTCCTATGATCAAACCCTCCAATTGACTTGGCCAACTTATAGAGTGAACCTATTTGGTTACTAACTCTCTCACTTTAGGCTCTGCAAGACCTGGGTGGGTATACCTACTCACTAGTTGTTCCTTCAACCAATGCTTTTTATAGCAGATTCAGTGTCTTCATCTAATTTTGGACTCTCACATTTTGTCTCTGAGCTTCAGCCCTTACTTCTTCAAGTTCAATCAATTGTACTAATCTTTCTTGCAATGGATCCTCTAGTTCAATTTCCTCCTGAGTGATAAACCTCTGTACGGGCAATAAGTTATCTAAAGGCAATCTAGCCCTAGTTCCATAAACCAATTCAAATGGTGCCTTTCCTGTGGATTTCTTCACAGTTATTCTATCCGCCCATAGTGCTAGAGTTAATTTGGAATCCCAAGCTTTCTTATTATTTCCTAGCAGTTTCTTAATAATTTTTCAGGATATTTTTGTTGCTTGATTCCGCCTGTCCATTCCCTTGAGGATGGTAAGGAGACAAATGTGATATCTGAATGCCATACTCTCTGCAGAACTCATTGAATTCCTCTGATCTAAAACACATTCCATTATCAGTTATGACCTTTGCAGGGACACCAAATCTGGAGATAATATTATCCATTAGAAACTTAGTTACCACTTTGCTAGTGGCTTGCCTAGTAGGTACAACTTCCACCCATTTAGTAAAATAATTAGTAGCCACAAGTATCCATTTATATCCTCCACTTGACTTATCTAAGATTTCACCTATGAAGTCTATCCCCCATTGTTGAAATGGTTGTTCTACTTGCATGGATCTTAAGGGCAATGCCCCCTGATATTTCAGCTTTCCAGAGAATTTTTGGCATGGCTCACACTTTCTAACATATGTATGTGCATCATTGAAAATAGTTGGCCAGAAATATCCACTCCTCAATATTTTGTGGGCAGTAGTTTTGGCAGAGAAGTGACCTCCACACATTCCACTATGCATTTCATGTAATACCCTTTTAGCTTGATTTTTGTCCAAACATAAGAGTAATATTCCATCCCGGTTCTTCCAGTACAAGTCTCCATTGACTATCACATATTTGACGGTTTTTAACTTGAGGGTCCTTTTTTGAGTATTTGTCATATGATCAGGACATTTCATGTATTTGAGATAATACACAATGTATGTGTACCAAGATGTGTGTTCAATGCTAAATTGAGCTTCTTCCCATTCCATTCCATTTACTCGAGCCTCATCAATATCTACTCCTGTCAAGAGTTTAGCCAATCCTTGCCCCTTTATGACCTGTGATATCTTGATTTCTATATTTAACTCCTGCACTTGGTTGATCCACTTGCATCTCTTCCCGTTGACTTCAGTTTGTCTGAATATATCCTTCACTGCTGCATTGGGAACATATGCTACTACTTTATCCCCTACTAAGTATGGTCTAAACTGCTTTACTGATTTAACCAGGGCATAAGCTTTCTTTTCATTCAACTCATATTTTATTTCTGAGGGGCTTAAGGACTTGCTAAAATATGCAATAGGTTGCTCATATCCTTCTTGATTCTTTTGCAGCAGCACTGCAGCTATTGTGTGACAGGAAGTGAATGAGAATATTATAAAAGGCTTGCTAAAGTCTGGAGAGATTAATACCGGAGCTTCTAAAATTGCTCTTTTGATGGCTATAAAGGAATCTATTGCTTCTATAGTCCAATCTATCTGGGCTCCTTTCTTTAACATCCTTACTATGGGTTTTATTATATCTGCAAAGTTTAGGATAAACCTTCTCACAAAATTTATTTGTCCCAAAAATGATTGGATGGCCTTGATGGTTCTAGGAATAGGAACCTCATTGATAGCTGCCACTCTTTCAGGGTCAATTTTCACCCCTTCCTTAGATACTATGTGTCCAAGTAGCTTTCCCTCTTCAACACCAAAATGACATTTTTTAGGATTCAAGGAAATCCCATATTCTAAGGCTTTCTTGAATACCTTTTCAAGATGACCACAATGGTCCTCAACTTTCTTCGAGTATGCAGTTAAATCATCTTGGTATACTACCATGATTATATGAATTAATTCTGCAAAGGCAACATCCATTGCTCTTTGAAAAGTAGCACCAGCATTAGTCAATCCGAATGGCATTCGTGCATAGACATAAGTGCCCCATGGAGTTGTAAAGGCTATTTTATATTTTTTAGCCTTTTTGACTTTCACCTGATTATAACCTGAAAACCCATCCATCATGGACAATAACTCGCATCCCGTCACCTTCTGCAACATATTATCCATATTTGGTAATGGATAATTATCTTTTAGGGATGATATATTTAGGTTTCTAAAGTCTACGCACAATCTAATGTCCCCATTCTTCTTTCTAACTGGAACCAAGTTGGAAACCCATGTGGAATATCTGTAGGGTTCAATAATTCCTGCATCCTTCATTTTTATGATCTCCTCCCTCATTTTTGGTAACAAGGTTGGATTAATAGGTCTCTGCTTTTGTCTGAATGGTTTAGCTTCTGGCTTAAGTGGTATTTCATGTTGAAAAAGATCTTCCCTGTAAGCTTTGAGATCTTCATAAGACCATGCAAACACATGTTTATACCTTTTAAGCAACATTATCAGTTGTTGCTTCATGGTAGGAGTTAATCTCTTCCCAATGAAGACGTCTCTAGGAGTTTCTTCACTCCCTAGATTGACTTGCTCCACATCACTTTCTCTAACAGTCGATCCTTCAGTTTCAATTACATCCTGAGTACTGAAAGTCCTTTCCAATGCTACTAGACCCCTTGGTAATTTATTCAACTTTAGTTGTATAATCTCTTGTCCAAATAAAGTCTCTTTACCCTCAGTCTTTTCTACAAAATCATTGAAATTTATAGCTTGAGATTGATAATGATCAACACATTGTAAACTTCAGCAAGTCTGCATCATCTTGGAACACTTGCCAGTTGTATAAGTTATCAGGAACAGATGGTCTAATTTTTATTTCTACTTCAGATATCCCAATCAACGTTATATCATTATCCTTCAACGAAATATTTGCCAAAAAATCTGCCATGATGTTCTTTGATCTGTCTATCCAGTTTATTTGAAAAGCATCAAAAAGCTCTACAGTATCCCAGACAACATTCCTGTACTGTTTCAATTTCGAGTGTTTTGAGGCATATTTCTCCTTCACTTGTGAGACTATCAACTTTGAATCACCAAAGTCATTGAGCAATTTAATTCCATGCTTAACTGCTATATTAAGACCAGTGAGTAAAGCTTCATACTCTGCAATGTTATTTGTGCACTCAAATAACAACTTGAAAGAATATTTGTAGGTTTCCCCTATGGGTGAAATAAATAGGATTCTAGCCCCACTTCCTTCCTTGCTACAAGACCCATCAAAGAACATTTTCCACACTTGATCATCTTTTTCAGCTAGACATGATTCAATTGGGATCCACTCTTCAACCTTAGGTTTTGTCAATTGCACTTGGAAATTATCCATATCAGTTTGCAAAAAGCATATTTGATTTGCTGATTCTTCCATGTCTTCTATGATATATGTGGACCGGGGTTCTCTATCAATTTTTACCTCCTATCCATTGATTGGAATCGTAGCATATGATAAATCCAATTGCACATATCCACCAATCATGTTCGACCATTGCCTAGACAACAACATTCCATAGTTTGGAGGAACATCCACCACTGTAATATCTATTTTGTACGATGCTTCTAGACAAGCTGCCAACTTGAATTCTACATCCTTCATGACACCAACCACTGGGACCGACCTGTTGTCCATGGCATAACACTTCCCAAAGGTAGTATCAACTTCCAATCCAAGCTCTTTCATCACCCCAACAGGCATAACATTTATGGCTGCTCCTGAGTCGATCATACAATTCTTTATTTTCTTATTGTTTACCACCAAAGTGAGATAAAATGGGTCTACCTGTGTTGGGTTTTTGGTTATAGTGGACCCTAAATATATAACTGGGGCCATTTGTTCATTATTGTCACCTTTTGGAACCTCTTGTTTCTATTCATTTACCTTTTCTTCTTGGATACCTGAAATCATCTCCAAAGTCTTTTCTCTGTATTCAGGAAACTTCATTATTTCCATCAATGGAACATAAACCTTTAATTGTGTTAATGCATTTGAAATATCAAATGAAGTAGAGTGTTGTGCTAAAGGAATTTTTGCTATTTCTTCCTTTTAAACACCAAGACCCATTTTATTATTCTCTGGTTCAACTTCTTTAGTCTTAGCTATTTTATTTGTTTGCTTAAATGTCTCATTAGTTTCTTTTATAAAAAGACTAGCAGTTTTACCTTGCTCTGGATTCACCATTCTATTTCTCAAATCGTAAGTCCTTTTTGCTTGTGCAATGGCAGAAGCTGTAATTTTTCTTTTTTCTTCTTCAGTGGGGATTCTGAGCTTAACACCTTCACCTATGTTGGTAATTACAAGCAATACAGAGCACTGATCAATGTTCACGGGATTTGATCCTCCTTCCTCTGCAAAGGATATCATATTAATAGTTGGGTCACCCATATGCCCCTCATAGTCATTTTCTTCCTCCCGTAATCCTCTCGCTACAGCACACAAAGAAGGAGCATGTGGCATATTGCAGGCATAACACCACATGTCATCATCTTGAGAGTAGTTTACTGCCCTTTTCAAAGGATCTGGGACTTGTTGGTTATCTTTATGGTTCCTGTCTACTGGTTTTCCATCCTTCCATGTAGTGTTATAGGGCATGTCATGCAACCTGGGCCTTTCAGGACGATAGTATTGTTGCTTCTCTATTTTGTTTACCCTCACAGATAGATCTTTTAGAGCATTCAAAACTTGGTCAAGCTTATCCTCATCCTTGTTAGCTTTGGGTGCTTTAGGATTGTACAACCTTGCATCTTCTCTTTTTCCCACTTTACTAGCCGCCTTCCTATTATTTTCTATAACAATGTCAGCTTTCATAACATCCTGGAGGTCTCTAGGATTTCTATTTCTCAACTCATAGTTTGTTTTACTATCATAAGCATTGATGTAATATAGAATGCTTACCTCAGGTACTGGCTTCATCCTATTGGGAATTTTGTTTAGAACCCTGTTAAATCTTTTGTTAAAATCTACCACTGATTCATTTTGCTCCTTCTTGATGCTAATGATCTCATGTAAAGAAAATTCAGGGCTGTTATGGTCTCCATATTGTTCAAGGAATAAGATTTTGAACTCTGCAAGACTTCTAATGGATGCATCAGACAATGCTCTAAACCAGTCTCTTGCATCTTCTGTTAATGACTGCATAAATAACCCGATCTTAACATCCTCATGTGGCAAACCAAAATCCTCTATTACTGCATCAAAAGCCTTACAATGAGCTTCCCCCATAACTGCATTACTTCTAGTAAACCTTGGTATTGCAGTCCTGATTTCATTTGGGATAGGATATGGGTATACCATCATTCCTGAGAAATCTTACTGCCTCATTCATTCCATATTCATTAGCCCATGTCCCCCATGGGGATTTCCAAAGTTTTGGTTCATGTTGTTATATAAGGGCATTTGATTTTGATAAGGAAAAGGGTATTGGTTTTGGTATTGGTATTGAAATTGATCAGGGGGTGGACATTGATTATAAAATTGACCTTGAGGTGGAAATTGGTCATGAGTAGCAAAGTTATTATGTAAATTTTGCTGGACTGGTGGTGCACTTGTATGCACATGATCATTTCTTTTGTTACTGAACAAGGGGTTCTCATAAGCCTTAAAATCATTACTCCTTGTTTTACTCACTCCCTGATCTGTCTGAGCATATTTTCCTCTGTAATTGTTTACATCTTGATTAAAGTCATCCTCACCAACATTTATGCCTAATTTAGCACATAACTCCAAACATTCCAGAGTCCTTCCAGAATCTCTCATTTCAGTAGCTACCTCCATCATCTTTTTAGTTAAATTTGCAAATCTATTTGCAGGATCTGCCATACTTGATCCCGATGAAGTTGATGTGTTCTGTTTGGATCGTGCTTCATGATATTCAAAACTAGGGGGAATTTGATCTTTGCCCTTTTGGGCTCTATATGCTGCAACCAAATCCTTATTCACTGGGCTTGAAGTAGTTGCTTTATCTTGTTCTCTTAAGGGTGAATGTTGGTTGTTTTCATACTTATACTGATTGTACCTTTCTCTCATGAATTCATTCATGGATTCTTTTTTGTTTCTATTCTTTAGTTGAGAGAAATCTAACTAGGATAAAGGCTGTCCTTTTGTGACTGATCTCCTTCCATCCATAGATATTCTTCTCCCTTAATTTAGAGCCGCCACCTCTCTCCTTGAGAGGAAAATTTTTTCTTCTGAGTTCTCTCCCACAACAGAGTCTTAATAATTCTTCCCTAGCAGAGTCGCCAATCTGTTGGGTCTCAAATCAACAGATTGGATAGGTTCTAAGGAAATGCCAACTCCTATGATCAAACCCTCCAATTGACTTGGCCAACTTATAGAGTGAACCTATTTGGTTACTAACTCTCTCATTTTAGGCTCTGCAGGACCTGGGCGGGTATACCTACTCACTAGTTGTTCCTTCAACCAATGCTTTTTATAGCAGATTTAGTGTCTTAATCTAGCTTCCTCCTATCTTAGAATGGCATAAGTTCCTAGGACAGAGATATAGCAAATGAGTTCAAGATTGTTGTTGTAGAAGTTATTTGATCTTTGTGCTTAGAATTTTACACTATTGCTAACTTACTCTATATTCCCTACTCAACTATTCCTATTGTTGTTTGTTCAGTTATGAATTTTGTAAATTGTAATGAGGGTTGTACTTAATGATTAGTGCCTTTTATGTTCTGGGCTACAGAGTCAGTTACTTCTTTAGGGACTTAATATATGTTGTATGAGACAATAATTAAACCTATGCCTTATAGGTCTGTCAATTGTTATTCCCTTATGAGCTCAGTTAATCACTTGTATTATTAAATTGCCTTTGTGTATTTAACCTAGACCTTATGAGACCACACAAGAAAGAATTATCAGGAACGATTACAATCCACAAATAAATCTTTTAATTCAATTTGAGATAACACAGAATGAGTACTTTACTGAAAGAATATAAACAGTCTTATCTATTATGATAATATCACACACAAATGCTACAAAGAAGAATACTCTGCAAATTTGAAATAGGAACAAAGATCTGATCTCGTATTGATTCTCCAATCTCTGATTACAATTGATTAGCCCCCAAAGCAGTGTTTCTATCTGGCCGTCTTTTTCCATTCTCCTTCCATAAAAAAATCCTTTGCTTTATATATGTAAATGAAGGGTCATGACAAGAGACATGTCCCTTTGTTTATACATTAATTAGGAAGACCATTTGTTAACTAATCTTAACACAAGAAGACTAAACATTCCCATGTGTTCGGTATATTTGTCATCTTTGTAAAGCCTAACAGTGTCAACCAACTTCTTCATTTCAAACTTTTGTATATTGTATCTCGACATAATGTAATTCGCTAATGTAGTCGGGTCTTCTTTCTTTTGTAGTTCCTGAAATGATTGCTCTTTGATATTTACCAATTCTGTTTTCCACTGATCCAAGGTAATCAATATACCTTCTCTATAAAAAGAGGGCACCCTAGGGGTATTCCCTTTATCCAAAGTTTATATTTCTTTTTCCAGCATACTCCCGAATTCTTCATGGGGTCCTACAAAAGTATCAATCTCTGCCTGCTCCTCTGGCGTGACATCAGTGATCCCTTTGACTCTGGATGCAAGCTTCTTATGCTGATTGAAAGCCTTTATAGTTCCAGTATAAGTAAACCAATATTTTTTCGCAGCAGGCATCATTGATTTGAACCTATGATCAATTATGTCATTGACCACCTTATACATCTTTTGCTTCATATCTTCAACCTGCTTGGTAGCCTTTTCTGCTTTGTACTTCCAGTATGAGGCATCTGAAATATCATCCAAGCTTCGACCTATGGGATATGCAACATATTCACTTATGGGAGTTCTTGTCTCATGCTACAGTATCCTTGTTTGTAGCCTCTGGTTTTCATCTTTAGTCTTTTCATATAAACCCTTATAAGTAATATTTTCCTTGACCAAAAACTCTATCTGATCCACATTTAGCCTGGCTACATCTAAATTCAATTTTGCTGTGACCCTAGGGTCAGTCTTCCCTACCTGATGGACCATAAGATGTCCAAAGGTTTCTTCTATATCCATAATAATTGGCCTTTTCCATTTAGGGTACAGTGCCCATTGCAAAAGAGCCTTTTGATCAGGATCATATCCTGAACTTGTAAATAACTTATCTACTTCTTGGGGTAATACCTGCTGGTTCGGGTCTTGCTTCTTCAGGAATCTATCAAACATAAGTGCTGAATTCATGTCCCAACCTGAAAAGATGATGACACCAGCCTCTTTTAGCATCTTCCTCCCCTTTTCAGGGGTCATATCCTTCATGAGAGTATCAATCTCATCCTGCAGCCTTTTCATCTGCTCTTCTTCTGGTTTCCCAGCCATAATTCTTCTCACATGAGCCCCTTTGTACTGATATAAGAATGAAAGGAATTCCTTGGAGGAAGTGAACCCTTCTTCTGCAACAAAATCTTCATGTTCTATCAGTCTTATATCTACCACTTCCCTGATATTGAATTCACCAGTTTCCATATCCACTTCTACCTCAAAGCCAGGGGGATAATCTTCTCTAGGGGAGTTAGCAGGGATGCTACTAGTAGTTGATTTTGGTGACATGTGAGCCAATGGCTCACTGTCTCTTCCAATTTTGATAAAATGGAGAAACTGTGGGGGCACTCTATGCATAATTTCTGCCTCATGCTGAAGCAGTTTTTTAGCTGCCTCCAAGGGATCTTAGAGATCTCCAAGTAAATTTCCATCCACTTTCCCCCTCACTCTCTTCCACTTGAAAGCTTCCCAAGTCATCTCAAATCTTTCTTTCAAGGCCTTGGCTTCCTCCCTTTCAAGATTCCTGATTAAATCATCTGGCATTTGAGCCACATGTATTCTAGCCCTTAGTTTCTGAGATGTTTTTGTAGCTTTCACATATCCCTCAGGATCAAAGTTCTCTCTAGGACTACCTAGAGTCATGCCATAATAATCTAACTTACTCTGGAGTGAATGATAACTTTTGGAACTTTTAACAATAAAATCAGAAAATACTAGTAACCCTGGCACAATAGATTGTTTACCAAAATTTGTGAGATGTTTGGCACTGATAGCAGACAATTGTCTTACAATCTCTAGACTAGCCACCCTATCTGGCACTGTAATTGGGAGCATGTATGGCTTCCCTTCATACTTGAATACTTTGATTTCTGTATGATTAGGGTGGTAGTACCAATCACCCCAGTTATGATCAATCTGAGACTTTGGAGAGAAATCTTTCGGTCTGAGGAATCTTTTGATCTCAGGGGACAATGTATAGTCTCTATGTTGTTCGAGGGCTACACTGAGTGGTTTTACAAAGTATTCCTAGAAGTGCCAGTATTGGTTGTTTGTAAATCTTTGGTCCCATGCAGAGACCCACAATTGGACTGGTTTCTTCAAACCACTTTTATCATAAGCTCTGATGCTAAAATCATCTAACCAGAAATTGGACTCTTGTCCACAATAAAGAATAACATGCAGCAACAAAGAATACAAGGAGAAATGAATATTTACAAGGTCTCCTTTTAACTTTTCCAACCCATGATTTAAGGCTTCTGCAACATAAGTGGCAAAATCAAATGGCCTAGGGTCTTTTGATTGCAAGTCAGCACATAGAACCATAACCCCAATATCCATGAGAGGATGAGCCTCTAAGCCTAAGACTTGGGCTGCGACATAGTATGTATACTTGAAGTAAGGATGGAATTGGTTGACATCAAAGGGCACCTTATCAGCTATACTGAAAGGAACTATGGATCCTCCTACCTTTGGCCGGTGAATGGGTAATCTCCATTTCCTATAGATGTCCTCTAAATTGAAAAACTCTTGTGACAATTTTTGCATGTCAATCTTCTCCTCTACATCCCAGTCTAAATCAAACACCATATCAATTGTCTGTTTGTTGATTGCCACCATAGGATTTCCTCGGTAATCATATATGGTCTTGGTTTCTGGTTTATAGGAATTTGCTAGGGCTTTCATTAATTCAACATCTACAAATACATTCGGCACCACCAGTTTCCCTAAGTTCCTCTTCCACAGGTTACTTATGGGCTCAAGAGCTTCCCTTCTCTTGTAACCAAATAAGAACAACTCATGTCCTCTGATCTCAGTCCATATGTCTCCCAGATGTTCAAACCTGTCTTCTAATCCTTCTTCCTCATTTTTTATTTTCTTGGACCTCACACTGGAAGTTGGACATTGGTCCAACAAATCCTGAACTAAAGTTCTTCCCTCTTTCTTCTGTCGTTTGGTTTTTTCTTCAGGGTTTAATTCCTTTCCTTTCCTACTCTTTTTAGAAGAAGATGAAGGTTCCATAACTTCAATCAATACAGGATATCACACTTACTTGGAGAATTGTTAAACTCCTTCTGTCAGCTTGGACTATTCCTTTCGAGCCTCAGCTATCTTCTTGCAACTTTCTGAATCTTGGGAATCATCTGGTTCTCATGAAAATTCGATCAATTTAGCTGTAATCTTGTGAGCAACTTGTATCGGACACAATAGTTAATGTCTCTGTGCTTGAAACGGTCACTCAAGTGTTTGAACTTAATTACAGATGTGACACCTTCAATTTGAGCTTTTAATTCCTTTGCGGGAACCAATGTTCAGCCGAAGTGACTGTGAATTAGCTTTTTGTCAAAACCTTTGTCTTCGATGGAGCTTTTTTAATTTCTCATCGAAAGTTACTCTTCCTCGACACAACTTATTTTATGTTCTTTCGGGATCGATGAAAGCTTTGTATTAGGAAAACCACTTTCCATTGGTATACTATCTGCTTGTTAGGAAATCCTTCCTTTCGGTGAAAAATATATGTCGTTGAGTTAATCCAGGCCCTACTCGATATCAGATTTTCATCGATATGACCATAACTTTAGTTGATGACTCAAGTGCTTCCTCGATGTATTATTTTCATGGACAAACACTATCGATGAGAATGTATTTGGTTTCTTCGATATCATTTCATCGGTAAATGGCTCTTGTCGAAAATCATATTTTAGTTTCCTTGAAACCATCCTTTCTTCGATGAGATCTTTGTCGATGAGTTTGTCATGACTTTCATCGAAATTGTCTTTCGATGAGTCTTATGCTTCGATGAAACTTTATGCTGGCCTGCCGAAGTCCCTTTCTCATCGATATATTTTCCCTATCAATGAGACTTCTATTTTGATAAAGTATCTGATAGTCTTGCCGAAGTCCTCCTCTTCTTCGATGCCTTTCCTTTATCGATGAAACCTTTCTATTTTTTATCGACATATTGCTATCATGGGGTTTGTCTTTCGATGGACATTTTTAGGTTTCATCGGTAGCTTAACTTCTTCGATATCACCTTTTGTGTACTTTCTGCTTTTCGATGAAGCTGGAGCATCGATAAGTCATTTCCTTCATCTACCAAAAGAGATATTTCTCTGAAGTCATCTTAGTGCTCTACACTTTATGTTTCATTTCGATGAAACTTTCCTTTCAGCAAGCCTCTTCTTGAGGTGTTCCATGTAATATGTTGGCCGATGATCTTTTAGTATCGATGAAACATTTTTAAGTTTCATAGATATTTTTCATATGACCCTCCTAAGGGGAGAAATATAAACAGTCTCCTAATTCTGCACCAACTTTTTACATTTTTAGAAAAAATTTAAAATTTAAAATTTATTGTTCAACAGACTCCACAGCAGAATGGCCTAGTAGACAGGAATAACTAGACTGTGGTTGAAGCAGCTAGAACCATGTTGATTCAAGGAAAGCTAGCTCACACCTTTTGGAGAGAAGCAGTGAGCACTGTAGTCTACACAATGAACTGGGTGCTCATCAAGAAAGGTAAGGATAAAACTCCTTATGAGTATTGGACCGGTAAGGCACCTATGGTTAGCTACTTTAGAGTGTTTTGTAGAAAATGTTACATCAAGAGGAGTGAACACCAGAGCAAATTTGATGCGAAATGTGATGAGGGAATATTCCTAGGATATTCCACCAAGAGAAAAGCTCTCAAGTGTTTCAACAATAGGACTCAGAGAATTATGGAAAGCATCAATGCAAGAGTTGATGAAACCTCTGAGAAAACTGAGGAAACTGATAGTGAGAAAGTGGTAAATGAACCGGTTGTAACCTTCTAGGAACCGATTGTTAGTCAACCAAGTACTAGTAATAGTGTTCCTACATCAGTACATGTAGATGCTGATACTGATGGAGATGAGGATGAAGAAGAAAAGCAAGAGGAATCCATTACGACCATTCCTCGGTATGTCAAGCTGAATCATGATCCTAAGCAGATCATAGGAGATAAGGATGCAGGAATCCTTACAAGAAGAAAGGTTATAGAAAACTCATGTATGATCTCTGAATTTGAGCCTAAATCATTCAAAGAGGCCCATAAAGATGAAGACTGGATCAAGGCAATGGAAGAGGAACTTGAACAGATAGAGAAAAATGGTACATGGTCTTTGGTACCTAGACCAGAGCATAAAAATGTCATTGGTACCAAATGGGTTTTCAGAAATAAGTTGAATGAGGATGGCATAGTGATTAGGAACAAAGCCAGATTGGTGTGCAAAGGATATGCTCGAGAAGAAGGAGAAGACTATGGAGAAACCTTTGCTCCTGTAGCCAGATTGGAAGGAGTCCACATGCTTCTTGCATATGCAACTTTTAAAGGTTTCAAAGTATATCAAATGGATGTAAAATCTGCATTCCTAAATGGTTTACTTGAAGAGGAGGTGTATATTGAGCAACCAGATGGGTTTGCCCTATCTAAAGACAGTGACATGGTATGTAGGCTACATAAAGCCTTATATGGACTAAAGTGGGCACCTAGAGCATGGTATGAATGTCTGCATTCCCATCTTGTGAAGATTGGATTTGAGAGAACAAGTGAAGATACCAATATCTACTTGAAGTCTGAAGGAGATCAGATCTTGATCTGTGAGGTATTTGTTGATGAAATTATCTTTGGTGGAGATGACAAGATGAGTCATGAGTTTGTAGATGAGATGAAGAAAGAGTTTGAAATGTCACTCATAGGGGAGATTAAATTCTTCATTGAATTGTAGATCTAGGAGATGAAAGATGGAATCTTTATCACTCAATCCAAGTATGCCAAAGAGGTGTTGAAGACCTTTGGCATGGAAGATAGCAAACCGGTTGGTACTCCGATGGTGACCGGTTGCAAACTATACAAAGAAGATGACTCAGCATTGGTTGATGAGAAGGAATACCGATCAATGATTGGTAAGTTGCATTATGTAGTGCATAGTAGACCAGATATTGCACATGTAGTTGGCATTACTACAAGATTCCAAAAAAGCCCAAGAGAATCTCACTTGGTTGCAGTCAAGCGGATTCTTAGGTATCTGAAGGGAACTGTTGACTATAGATTGTGGTATCCATATAGCAAGGATTTCAACTTGAAAGTATACACAGATGCTGATTGGGCAGGCAATATAGATGACCAGAAAAGCACAAATGGTGGTGCATTCTTTCTCGGTGGTAGACTGGTCTCATGGATGAGTAAGAAGCAAAGTTGTATCTCTCAGTCTACAGTGGAAGAAGAGTATGTTGCAGCTTTCATGAACTACACTTAGTCAATTTGGATGAAGCATGCATTAAACGGCTTCAAAGTTCCTGTATTTGACCCGGTAAGTATATTTTTGTGACAATACTAGTGAAATTAATATCTCCAAGAATCCGGTTTTACATTCTAGAACCAAGCACTTTGAGCTTAAGTATCATTTCTTGATGGAAAAGGTTTAGAACAAAGAGATTGCATTGGAACATGTTTCCAGTCAGGAGCAATTAGCAGACATATTCACCAAGCCTCTCCCAAAGGCTACATTTATGTACTTAAGATGTGAATTAGGGGTGTTTCCCCTTCAAGAGGTAAACTAAAGGCATATGCTCCGCATCAGTTAGATATTGCATAGTCAAATTTTTCTTTAGGATTGATGTGTTGAAGAATGCTACTCCTCAGGGGGAGCAACATAATGGAACAGGGAAGCTTGTGCCTCCCCTTTGGCATTGTTGTCAAAGGGGGAGAAGATGTGAAGCAGAGAAGATATTTGTAGAAATTGGGGGAGAAGATGTGAAGCAGAGAGATATCTCTATATATTGCCATCAATGCCAAAGGGGGAGATTGTTGGCATTATGTGAACCGGTATGAGGACATAATAACATTGTATGTTGTCATTGATGTCAATATGCTGAAGAGGTGAGAACCGACATTTGTGCCAAAGTGAAGAAGTGTGTTTGTTCAAGGTGAACCGACATATGGTTATGGGAACTGGCACATGGAAGTGTTGTATGACTACCGATTGGTAGTCTCAACTTCAGGGTTTCTAGTTGAAGTGCTTCAAGCCTGTGTGGCTCAACTGGTGACTTTGTGTGATGAGTTATCATGGTAACAAAGAACAGATCATGTTGCCACGTAAGCCTTGTGCGCATGAAGGATCTTGCATGAAGGAGATTGTTCCTATCTACCTCAGGAATGTGCAAAGTCTATAAACGGTGATAACGTATGATGGGTTATCAGCCACTATGAAATTGGTGGAAAATGGATGATGGAGATTGGATCAAGACTATTGCATTTAATGCAGTGTGCTCAATGGTCAGGATTGAATCGTTTGAATTCCTTAACCTAACAGGTTTTAGGGTTTAGGGTTTATGCTACCGGCCTATCTATTTTCCTATAAGGTCAATGTTGTGATTCTTTCTGAGGTTGTTGGCAAAAGTTGTGTGTGCGTATCCAAGAGAAGGGATAGGTGATTCTTGCCAAACCAAAAGGAGAGAAGTGATACCTGCAGAGTGTAAGTGCAGAAGGTGAAGAGGATCTTAAGAGGATCTGCATTGGCATTGAGTGCTATTACCAGATCATTGTAATACTTGTTGATCTCTAACCACTTCAACAGTTGGAAAATACCTTAAGAGGGTAGCTTTAACCGGCTTGCTATAAATCCTTTAACAGGGTGACTCAAAACAATTAAGCTCTTGAAATCCTCTAACAAGGTAACCTTTAACAGGGTTTAACCCTTAACTGGGTGTTCTTGCCATCCCTTAACCGAGTGATCCCTAACAGGATCGGTTCCTAACAGAACCTATTGTATCATTCTTTAACCGGACAAGGCTTCTAATAGAGCGGACTTCTAAAGAGTTCAAAAACAAGCTTGTGGGTATTCATCCCCACCGTGGTTTTTCCCTGTTGGGTTTCCATTTGAAAAATATGTGTGTCATGTGTGATGTCTTCTTCATGTGATGCTTTGTTGTTTTCTATCAAGTGGCAAATCATGTTGATCTAGTTGCTCATATGTATATCTTTGATGGTAGATTACTTGTTCATTTATTAGGGTGAAATGGAAATGAAGTGTTAGAGCATATAAGAAGATAGGTATTCACTAGTTTATGCTTGTCTCAGTTATTCTGGGTTTTTGCCGATTGTACTTTATTTTAGGACCTGTGTTACTGTTTGTCTATCAATGCATAGTGTCTGCTGACAAATTGGTTTAAGAGTGTGTTTTTGTTTGTACTGATTCACCCCCCACTCTCAGTACCGGTTTGGTACTATTCTTTCATCATTAAGTTATCAATGTTTGATTACACAAATTGATGAGAGTTGGCTATGGCATAAAAGGTCGTGTCATCATGCAAGGGATTTTGTACTCTTATTAGGAATCCTAGGTTTTTAATGGGTAACAGGTAGTTTCGAATTTCAATATTTATCTAAAAAAAAAAAAAATTGACTGCCATTGATGGGGTTGGTTCATTTTTTGTTACTTTGTGTGCTTTTCTGTTATGTTTAGGTCCAGTAGCCAAATCTACACAATTCCCACTTCATGTATGGTTACCTGATGCTATGGAAGGGCCTACTCCTATTTTAGCTCTTATACATGCCGTTACTATGGTAGCAGCTAGAATTTTTCTTGTAGCTTGATTGTTTCCTCTTTTTAAAGCCCTACCTTTAATAATGTATTTGATTGCATTGTAAAGATCAGTTCAACTAAGGCAGTTAGGGATGTACCTAAGATTATGAAGCGCTATAATCCGACATGTAAAGAATGTCAAATGGGTTAACATGTTAGAACCTCTTTTAGGAGTATAGAAGATAAATCTAATGATGTTCTTGATCGTATTCATACTTTTTTGTGTGGCCCTGCTAAAGTTAATAGTTTTCAAGGTGATAGATATTTCATGCTAATCATTGATAATTATTCTAGAATGATGTGGGTTAATTTTCTAAAAGAAAAATTTGAAACATTTGAAAATTTTAAAATATTTAAGGCTAAAGTGGAAATTGAGATAGGATTGAAGATTAAATGTTTGAGGTTAGATCATGGTAGAGAATTTACATCTGGTGAGTTTAATAACTTTTGCGAGAAGCATGGTATAAGAAGACAATTTTTTGCTCCCCAGACACCTCAACAGAATGGAGTTCTGGAAAGGAAGAACAAAACTATCTTGGACGCTACTAGAACAATGATGATAGAAACTAGTCTACCTGACATATATTAGAGAGAAGCAGTGAGCATAAGAGTTTATACATTGAACATAGTACATATCAAAGGAGAAACCGGTAAGACACCTTATGAATTATGGTTTGGCAATACACCTATAGTTAAGTATTTCAGAATATTTGGTAGTAAATGTTATATTAGGAGAGATGATATCATTGACAAAGTTGATCCTAGATGTGATGAAGGCATATTTATTGATTATTCTAATGAAAGCAAGAAATATAGATGTTATAACAAGATATTGCAGAGAATTGTCGAGAGTGCTAATGTCAAAGTTGATGAGCTAAACAAAAATTAAATCAGAATTTATGAGAAGGAACCGATAGTGGAAATGATTATATCTGAACTGGTAACACCTTTACTGGAACAAAGTGTTGAACCAGTTACTTCGGTAGTATCAAAGAATTCTATAGTAATGAAATAACAAGGAAGAGGAATAGAGAGTCAGAAGACTCCTAGGTATGTGAGATTGAATCATTCAGAAGATCAGATCATTAGGGATAAGAGTGATGGAGTGATGACAAGAAGAAGACTGATAGATAATGAGGTATGTTTAATTTCACAAGCTGAATCGGTATTAGTAATTTAGGCATGTAAAGATTAATATTGGTTGAAATCTATGGAAGAAGAATTAGATGAGATTGAGAAAAATAATATATGGACTTTGGTTCCTCGGCCTAAAAATAAAAATGTTATTGGAACTAAATGGGCTTTTAGGAATAAATTGAGTGTGGATGGTCAAGTTATAAGAAATAAGGCTAGATTGGTTTGTAAAGGATATTCTGAGAAGGAAGGAATTGATTATGGAGAGAATTTTGCACCTGTAGGAATTGATTGAAGTTGTATGATTATTTCTGGCCTATGCTACTTATAAAAACTACAAGGTTTATTAGATGGAAGTTAAATGTGCATTTTTGAATTGGGATCTTGATGAGGAATTTTATATTGAGCACCTTGATGGTTTTTCACTATCAGATGATATGAACATGGTTTGTAGGTTAAGGAAAGCTTTATATAGATTGAAAAAAGAACCTAGAGCTTGGTATGCAAGGTTGGATAAATATCTTTTGAAGATTGGTTTTACTAAGGGTAGTGCTGGCGGTAATTTATATTATAAAATTACTGATGATGATATACTGATTATTGAAGTATTTGTTGATGACATTATTTTTGGAGGTAAAGATAAGTAATGCATATAATTTTCTAAAAATATGGAGAATGAATTTGAGATGTCTATGATTGGTGAGATCAAATTTTTCTTAGGTTTGTAGATTACTCAGACTGACAAAGGTATTTTTATCTATCAAACTAAGTATGCTAAGGAATTGTTGAAGAAATTTGGTATGGGAGATTCTAAACTGGTAAGTACTCCTATGGTTACAAGTGAGAAATTGACAAGAAAAGATGTTTCCGCATCGGTAAATTCTACAAGATACAAATATATGATTGGAGGTCTGCTTTATTTGACTCAGACTAGACCTGACATTATGAATGATGTTTGTATTCTTTCAAGATTTCATAGTGATCCTAGAGAGAATCATGAGAGTGCAGTGAAAAGGATTTTTAGATACTTACAAGGTACATCAGAATATGGTTTGTGGTACCCTAAGGATGATGACTTTACTCTATGTGCATATACAGATGTTGTTTGGGATGGAGATGTTGATGACCTGAAAAGTACTTCTGATGGAGCTTTCTTTCTTGAAAATAAGTTGGTTTCATGGGTTAGCAAGAAACAATCATGTACTTCTTTATCTACTGCTGAAGCTAAGTATGTTGCTATTGCTAGTAATTGTACACAAGTTTTATGGATGAAGCAAATTTTGAAGGATATAAAGGTGAATTATGATGCACCGGTAATTATTCACTATGATAACTCTACTGCTATTGATATATCAAAGAATCCGGTATTTCATTCTAAGACAAAGCACATATCTATCAAGTATAACTTTTTGAAGGAAAAGGTGGAAGCAAATGAAGTTAGATTGGTTTATGTGAACACTAAAGAGAAGATTGCAGATACTTTCACTAAACTTTTGCCCAAGGAATCATTTGAGTACCTGAGAGATAGTTTGGGAGTTTCTGCCCCTCCGGTAGAGACTTGATTGATGCGAATTAGCATCAGTTTGACATGCATTATCAGAGATACTATTCATTCTGGCACTGACGTGGGGATGCTACTAATTAGAAGGAGTAGTCAGTTTCGTGATTCAATGGTTTATGTTTTTTCTTTGATATCCTTTTATCAGATTTCTAGAATTGATGTCAAAGGGGGAGTGATATTGATGTGAAAAACGAAAAGAAAAAGGAAAATTCAAAGGGGGACAAATATTGATAGAGAGATTTAGAGCTATATGTGGGCGATTGCTTGCTATCTTCCATTGGGGGAGACTTGTTTGACATTTCTTGGTACTTAGATGTTTTTCACATCTAGTGTTGCCATCAATGCCAAATGGGGAGATTGTTGGCCATTTGGTGGAATTGATTATGTGTTGCATTGATGTTTTATCATTGATGCAAACACTAGCTGTTTGGATGCTTTACCGACACCCTTCTGGTCCCGGAAGGTTGAATGGTTTCTGGTTGATTTGAATCCGACATGATCCGGTAGGCTCTAGTATAGTTTGGTGATGGAATTGGCTTGTTCATGATACTGATGTTCATATTCAGTAAGTTGGTTTTGGTCTGGTGATTAGATGCTATCCTGTTTACTTAGAAGCTTGGTTTCTGGCTCCGATGAGGGTTTCATCGGTTGAGCTTTTGATGAAGATCTTTGATGAATTTCATAAGTGGTGTTGGTGTAGCTTCTAGTGGAATTTCAAAATGCTGATGGTGATCATGCTTGAGACTTGGTGGTTGGAGATCATTGTTGTAGCGTGTGGACCTATACTAGCTCCTGGTTGATCTAGGTTAAAGACCAACTTTAATGTAACCTATGGATTGGACCTCTTGATGTGTTTTTGGGATGTCTTATGTGTTGGATATTATTTGTTTTTTCTAAGGCTGACATGGTTTGTAATTATGTAATTGATTTATTATATGGTGGTTGACCTAATTGTTTATGGTCGAGGGTTTGTATATATAGATGTAAGATCTCATTGTAGATCATCATGGTTATGTTAGAGGTCATGGTCAAGGGATGTAATGTGTGAATAATGTAATGACATTCAGGCAAAGGATTTGGTTGATCATTGGAGATTGACTTGGGTTTATGTAAGAGGATCTAGTCCTCCAGTATTGAGCTTAACTGGAACTGTACTCAGGCATAGGAGATGCTATCTTTCATAGTTCAACACTTCTTTGGATTGCAGTCTGGATTTCTATGTAGTCAGTGAGGCTCTTTTTGTGATGAGCAATGTGCTCTAGGCTGTTGGCCTTCCTCAAGTGAATGCCCCTCAATTGTAATTCACATACTTACTGCAGAAGTATTATCTGGCTGCGGGTAGGCTTCCCACCATGGTTTTTCCCTTGCTAGGTTTTCCATGTATACATATTGGTGTCATGTGGATGGTATTTATTCTGTGAATATTGTTTATGCTTAATTGGTATTTTGGTATTAATGTTTTGGTTTTTGGTATTAAAGTTTTAATTGCTAATTGTTCCGATAATCTATGACAACTGATTCACCTCCCCCTCTAAGTTGTCTTCCAGTTATTTGAACTGTCTAACAAATTCTCCTCAAATTTCCTACTAAAATAACAAACCGTCCCAACACATATCTCTAATCACAAGAGAATACCAACATCACCAACATATCCATGTATCGATGAGCACCTATTACCGATCAATCCATGCCAAACTCTTGTTGGTTATCAAATCAATATATTTCCAAGCCCTGAAGATTTAGCCAACTTCTTATTAACAGGCTCAAGATTGGATTTGGCCAATGAACAAGATGTAGTCTTAGGACTAAAATCTTTTGCACTTTTGGCTCTACAAGACCAAGGAGGATAGACCTAAACAATGTCTTAACAAACTACTCAAACGTATACATGAACATTGTTGTTTAAGGATATATCCCAATGAAAATATACTGAGAGAAGATTCAATACTCTAGACTTTGGCTGCAATCCTAGTTTTAGGCCCTCAGTCAACCATTGGTGTTGATCCTAAGCTAACATTAATTCCACATCTACTCCTACAAATAAAAATGAAAAGTATTTTAAAGATAAATGATTCTAAAATACTTCAAAAAGATGAGGTCAGTGTCTATCCTACGGTAAATAGAGTCGCATCTATAGATAGATTAAAACTCACTGTAATGTATCATCATTAAGTACATTCACATATTTATGACTTGCATATCATGTTATTTAAAGCCATAACAAGATTGAAACATAAATCATTATGTGCACATTGCAGTAACTTTGGAACATAATTTAACTCTTTCATTAGAAGAGACCCATTTCAAAACTACACATTCCTACTTGAGGAAGACAAACCAATATGCCATTTACATACAGATTCATACAAGATACACATAGAGATATAAAACAATCTGCCAATGATTTCCTTCATTAATCTTCAAAAGTAGATAAAAGATGACATAAGTGCAAAATATATGTAAAAAGGAAATGTTCACTTCAATTCTTCTAATTGGCTCCTATTACATTCTATTTCTCAAATTTTTTAAGAATCCCTTCTTACTGCCCTTGATTTCCCTTGTATAGGATAAGGGAGCAAAAACAAGGTCTAGGTCGAGTAAGACACTTGTCAAAATTTAATTGCCTAAAGATAGAATATTCCTTAAAGAATCCTTTTACATGTACTACACGAAATCCTTCTAGAAGCATTAAAGAGGGTGGCTGTGAGGACAATTTCTGGAGACTGGAGTCACAAGCCTGATAAGATGTATTTCTGTTGCAGTACCAAGCATAATCAAAATTTGAACATTGACATTGGATGTCAAGTGTACTGGGGCTGGTATGTGCTGGTTGAGTACTCATATTATATCTCCCAAAAATGGAAACCTGCAAAAATTATAGGAAATGCTTTAATGGAAAAGGACTTTGACTAGTCCTCCTCTGGTTGCTCTTCGAATGTTGGGCGAACAAGTCTGTCTTCAAAATTTGCCTTTATTGTTCATTGAGATGTCACCATTAATTCATACGTTCATCCTTCATTGGGTTGGTGGCTTCAAAATTCAAACCCTACCATTGATTTGTAAATGGACAACTGAGATCATAGTTTGACCCTTTTGATGGATGACATGGCACATTGCAATTTATTGTCTGCCACCTTTTATTTTCTATTAAGTTTTAAAATTCTACTTATGGCACACTTTCTGCCATCTTTGTGCACGATTTTATCCCCTGCGGGATCATGGGGCCTCTTATTCTGCTTCTATTTGTTACCTTATATGGTTTTCCTCTTGTCTCTTTTCACATTGCGGGGTAGTGGGGCTTTGTTTTCTTGATGCACTTTGTTACCTTACAATAGAAACCTTATGTCACTATCTTAGGTGCAATATAGTGGGGCTACTCATTGCCCTTTTTACTGTGTTACCTCGCAGAATGACTATTTCACTTATTGTTGGATTAATGAGGATATTTCTCGATGAGTTCTGCAAATATGTGCTTATGAGATATCTTTGAGTATTTGAGAAATGTGTTGTCATTGATATCAACATATTTTCTCTATCTAGTGCAGTGATGCCATGAAGTTCAATTAGTTGGTTTATGCTATATATTGATGATCAGTGTTTGAGGATTAAAGGGTTTGTAGAGTGATATCTCTAGTTGATCCAGTGCAAGTCTTAGAGGGCTACATGAAATTTTGAGTGAGTTATGAGTATCTATGTTGTGGCAAGTTTTTTATTTGTTTAGCATTGCTAGTGTTCAGTGTTGACAAATAATTCAGTTAATGTTCTTGTAGTTTGGTATGATGATAACGATGATTCTAGTGATTTGTGCTGGTGGTCCATATTGATCGGTGAGCATGTTATTGATGATTTTCTTTGATCCGGTGGTCTTCTTCATGTTCTTGGTCGACATGATGCTTGTAGCGTGTTGCAGATGTTTGATACATAATTCTTGGAGGTGTTTCATATTGGAGGTGGTAATTTAGGTTGATGCTATGTCTTAGCCAAAAATTTTTTGGTCCGCATGTGATATTGTAGCCTGTATGGTTATATTTTTGTAATTGGGTGATATGTGTTGAGCCAACCTTGATGATATTAATCCAAGGTTGATGTCATGTATAAATACATGTAACATCTTTGTAATTGTGTGTGTCATGGATAAGTGAATGTGTGAATAATATAATGATCTTTCAAAGACAGAGAAAAAGTGTGAGAAGAAGTTATATGTGCTTAACCAAAACTATAACCAGGTATTAGTAGATGCTATTCTTCTAGTTCATGATCTTCCAAATGTTATCCAAATGCGTTTGTAAGGCAGTGAGTCTTCCTAGGGTTGTTGCCCTTTGTTGTTTTTGAGTAGTGACCTCTATGTAGTGTGCTTGAATGCATGTGCATTCCCCATTGTAATATTTCATATAAACTTCTAAAAGGGTATCATCATATTATTGGTAGGTTCCCACCATGGTTTTTCCCTTGACCAGGTTTTCCATGTCAAAATCTTGGTGTTATGTGTGTTCATGTTGTGTTGTTGATTTATGTTTTCATTTTTAATTATTAGATCTAAGATTAAAGTAAGTTGTTGCAAGTTTTGGTGACAGTTGATTCACCCCCCCTCTCAGTTGTCTACCCTATTTTCATCAATTGGTATCAGAGATAGTTCTTCTGGAGAATTTCAATAGCTTGAGGTGATCCGAGATGACAATTTACAAGAAGGAGAGTACAAGATTTGATGGAACAAATTATTCTCTTTGAAAGAACCAGATGGAGTGTCACTTGAGATGCATTGGCAAAGATTACAAGAAAGTTACTAGAGACAAATATATTGATCCTGCAAATGCTCCTTCAACTTCAGATGTGATTAAGGAAGCAGAACACAATATCAGGGCTAATGAAGCATTGCTGAGTGCTCTGACTAATTTGGAAATGACAAATATGATGGAATTACAGATTGCTCATGAGATTTAGAAGATGTTGGAAACCCTATATTAAGGAGAAAGCTATGTGAAGATTGTTAAATTTCAAAGCGTGAAAGGAAAGTATGAGATGTTGAGGATGGGGGAAGATGAGAACATTACTTCTTTTATGAAAAAGGTGAATGAACCTATGTGCAATATCAGATGTACTGGTGGAAAGTTCAAAGAATCAGAGATTGTTGCTAAAGTGCTCAAATCCTTACCTGCATTATACAAACATAAAGTTGCTTCTATTGAGGATATCTAAACCATGACTGATGTGACTAGAGACATGTTGATTGGTAAGTTATCAGCCTTTGAATTGAGTGACTTTGGTGATTCTCTTCCTAAGGTAGAATGAAGGACAAGCAAAGATTTGATCCAGGTGAAAGTTATCTAAGAAGGATATCTAGATATGAGAAAGAGATGAAGGAAATTGAAGAAGAAGAGCGAGAGCTTGAGGAGCTTGAAGCAATGATTGCCAGGAGATTACCTAATGGAGCTGGTAAGTATGAAGAAAAGTTGCTTCTTAAATGTTTTTCATGCAATAAGATAGGACATTTTTCTTCAAGGTGTCCGGAAAGAGTTCTTAATAAAACCTACAAGCCTAAATTTCAGAAGAGATATTATTATACTACTAATGAAGATGTGACAGATGATGAATTTGATAGAAGAAATTCAAGTGATAATGAATGGGTGTTTATTGCTATCAAGTAAGATGATCTAATGCCTACTAATTCTACTAACTGCATTAATGAAGAAAGAGATTTGGCTTCACAAGTTGAAGAAAAATATGAGAGGGTGATTGATAGTGGATGCTCTCATCATATGACAGGTGATAAGTAGAAGTTTGTGAGCTTGGAAAAGTATGATGGTGGTGTTGTTAGGTTTGGTGATGATAAATCTGGTATAATTCATGGTAGAGGTTCTATTTTTCTTGATGGTAAGCACAATACTAATGGTGTTTTGTATGTAGAAGGCCTAAAGAATAATCTTTTTAGTGTTGGAGATGGTTGAAAAGGGATATGATCTTCAATTCAAGAATGGGAAGTGTATATTGGCAAGAGACATTGTTTCAGTGATGATTGGTGCATGATAGATGTTTAGGGGTTCTCATTGATGGCAACTCAATTTGCAGACCACATCCGATGTACATCCACACATTACATCAATGTCAGTCTATAAACTAGATCAATCGGAACCAAGTATAGGTTCACACACTTCAACAATTATCTCTAAACGCCAAGTCTCAAAAACAATCACCAACAACATCTTGAAACTCCATCAGAAGCTGTACCAAAACCAATTATGCAATGCATCAAAAGATATCTGCCAAAAGCTCTGCTGGTGAAACCCTCGCCAGAACCAGAAACCAATCTTCGTAGCAAGCAAGATAGCATCCAATCACCAAACCAAAATCAACTGACCAAATATGAGTACAAGAATAATGAACAAGTCAATTCCATCACCAGATTATATCGAAGTCAACCGGATCATGCCAAATCCAATTTAACCAAAAACCACTCAACCTATCGGGACCAGAAGGGTGTTTGTAAAGCATCCAAATAGCTAGTGTTGATATCAATAACAAAACATCAATGCAACACATAATCAATTCCACCAAATAGCCAACAATCTCCCGCTTTAGCATTGATGGAAACACTAGATGTGAAAAACATCTAAGTACCAAGAAATGCCAAACAAGTCTCCCCCTATGGAAGACAACCAACAATCTATTGCATATAGCTCTAAATATCAATGTCTCTCTCCCTTTGAATAATATCTTTGTAAAGTTTTTGAATTTCTTTTTCACATCACTATCTCTCCCCCTTTGACATCAGTGCCTGAAATCTGATAGAAATATCAAAGCAAAAACATAAGCCTCTGAATCTTAAAGCTCACTACTCCCCCTGAGTAGTAGCATCCCACATCAGTGCCAGAATGAATAGTATTTCAGATAATGCATACCTGACTGATGCCAAACCACATCAATCAAGTCTCTGCTAGAGGGGTAGAAACCCCCAATCTATCTCTCAGGTACTCTTATGATTCCTTGGATAGAGGTTTAGTGAAAATATCTGCAATCTTTTCTTTAGTATTCACATAAACTAGTTTAACTTCATTTGCTTCCACATTCTCCTTCAAAAAGTTATACTTGATAGATATGTGCTTTGTCTTAGAATGAAATACCGGATTTTGATATATTAATAGTAGTAGAGTTATCATAGTGAATAACTATCAGTGCATCATAATTCACCTTTATATCCTTCAATAGTTTTTTCATCCATAAAACTTGTGTACAATTAGTAGCAGCAACAACATACTCAGCTTCAGTAGTAGATAAAGAAGTACATGACTATTTCTTCCTGATCCATGGAACCAATTTCTTTCCAAGAAAGAAAGCTCCATCAGAAGTACTTTTTTGGTGATCAACATCTCTAGCCCAATCAACATCTGTATATGCACATAAAGTAAATTTATCATCCTTAGGGTACTAGAAGCCATATTTTGATGTACCTTGCAAGTATATAAAAATCCTTTTTACTGCCATCTCATGATTTTCTCTAGGATCACTCTGAAATCTTGAAACAATACAAACAACATTCATAATGTCAGGCCTAGTTTAAGTCAAATAAAGTAGACCTCCAATCATAGATTTGTATCTTGTAGGATTTATCGGTGCTGAAACATCTTTCCTTGTCAATTTCTCACTTGTAACCATAAGTGTACTTACCAGTTTAGAATCTCCCATACCAAATTTCTTCAACAATTCCTTAGCATATATAGTTTGACAAATAAAAATACCTTTGTCAGTCTGAGTAATCTACAAACCTACGAAAAATTTCATCTCACCAATAATAGATATCTCAAATTCTTTCTCCATATTCTTAAAAAATTCTATGCATAATTTATCTTCACCTCCAAAAATAATGTCATCAACAAATACTTTGACAATCGATATATCATCATCAGTGATTTTATAATATAAATTACTATTAGCACTACCCTTAGTAAAACCAAGATTCAAAAGATATTTATCCAACCTTGCATACCAAGCTCTAGGTGCTTGTTTCAATCCATATAAAGATTTCCTTAACCTGCAAACCATATCAGTATCACCTGATAGTGAAAAACCATCAGGTTGCTCAATATAAACTTCCTCATCAAGATCCCCATTCAAGAATGCACATTTAACATCCATCTGATAAACCTTGTAGTTTTTATAAGTAGCATAGGCAAGAAATAATCTTATAGCTTCAATCCTAGCTATCGGTGCAAAATTTTCTCGATAATCAATTCCTTCCTTTTGAGAATATCCATTACAAACCAATCTAGCCTTCTTCCTTATAACTTGACCATCCTCATTAAATTTATTCCTAAAAACCCATTTAGTTCCAATAACATTTTTATGACGGGGAACAAAAGTCCATGTGTTATTTTTCTCAATTCGATCTAATTCTTCTTCCATATTTTTTCACCAAAATTCATCTTTACATGCCTCAATTACTAATATCGGTTCAACTTGTGAAATTAAACATACCTTATTAGTTGCCAGTCTTCTTTTTGTCATCACTCTATTGTTTTTATCCCCAATGATTTGATCTTTAGAATGATTCAATCTCACATACCTAGGAGTCTTTTGACTCTCTGTTCCTCTTCCCTGATCTTCAGTTACTGTATAATTCTTTGATGTTGCTGGAGTAACTGGTTCAACTCTCTGTTCAGGTAAAGGTGCTACCATTTCAGATATAATCATTTCCACTACCGGTTCCTTCTCATAAATTCTGATTTGACTTTTGCTCAACTCATCTACTTTGACATTAGCACTCTCCACTATTCTTTGCAATCTCTTGTTATAATATCTATATGATTTTCTTTCATTAGAATAACCAAGAAATATGCCTTCATCACTTCTAGAATCAAATTTCCCAATAGTATCATTTCTCCTGATATAACATTTACTACCAAAAATTCTAAAATACTTAAATGTAGGTGTATTGCCAGACCATAATTCATAAGGTGTCTTATTGGTTTCTCCTTTGATATGTACTCTATTGACTGTATAAACCGCTGTACTCACTACTTCTCTCTAGGAGATATGAGGTAGATTAGCTTCCATAATCATTGTTCTAGAAGCATCCAAGATAGTTCTATTTTTCCTTTCTACAACTCCATTTTGCTAAGGTGTCCAGGGAGCAAAAAATTGTATTCTTATACCATGCTTGTCACAAAAGTTATTAAACTCACCAGATGTGAATTCTCCACCATGATCTGATCTCAAACATTTAATCTTCAATCTTCTCTTAGTTTCTACTTTAGCTTTAAAGATTTTAAAATTTTCAAATGCTTCAGATTTTTCTCTCAAAAAAGTAACCCACATCATTCTAGAATAATCATCAATGATTCGCATGAAATATCTATCACCATGAAAATTTTTAACTCTAGTAGGGCCACGCAAATCACTATGAATAAGATCAAGAACATCATTTGATTTATCTTGTACACTCCTAAAAGAGGTTTTGTCCTATTTAACCATTTGAAATTCTTTACATACTGGATTATAGGGCTTCACAATCTTAGATATATCTCTAACAACCATAGTTGAACTGATCTTCACAATGCAATCAAAATTCACATGATAGAGCCTTTTATGCCATATCGAACTCTCATCAATCTATGTAATCAAACATGTCTTCTCACTAAATTTCAAATGAAATATATTACCTTTTATTTGTGTACCAGTTGCGATCTCCAAGCTAGATCTGTTAATGATTTTGCAGTTCCCATACTTGAACTGTAATTGAAATCCCTTGTCTACCAATTATCCTACACTCAAAAGATTATGCCTCAAAGCCTCAACATAATAAACATTGTTAGTATTGTTCTTACCATCTAGTGATATAGTTCATTTTCCTTTGATCATATATGCCTTGTCATCTCCAAATCTAACTAGACCACCATCAAATTCTTGCAAAGATAGAAACTTCCCTTTATCTTCAGTCATATGATGTGAACAACCATTGTCAATTACCCATTCATCCTTGTCTTCAATTTTAGCAAAAAATGTCTTCTCTTTAGGTACATTCTCTTCCAGTTCCAGATCATCTTCCTTGATAGCCAGGAACACCCATTCCTTCCCATTGCCGGATCCACTAGCAGAGTCTTCTGCCGGTTCATCATCTGAATCAGTAATGCCTTCCTAATCTGCTACGTACCATGATTTGTCTTTGTTTTTCTTGTATCTATACTTGTTCTGATATCCAGGGTAAGGCTTAAATGATCTTTTAACTCTTTCTTCAAATCTTGAATTCATTTTCGGATATCTAGATGCAAAATGACCAATCTTATTACATGCAAAACATTTAAAAGGTGCTTTTCCTTCATACTTACTTCCTACCGGTCCTTTAGGCACTCTTCTAGAAAATAACACTTCAAGTTGCTCAAACTCATCATCTTCTCTCTTCATATCTTCTAATTCTTTGGCATATAAAGCTTTCTAGTCTTGCTTATGGATTGTAAATGTAGATGCATGAAAAGCAGGTTCAGTCTTCATAGCTCTAGAAGGTTCAAATTCATCAAGCTCAAAAACAGATAGTTTCCCAACCAAAGTATCTCTGCTTTGCAGATGTATTAGCCATTGTTCTCAACTCATTAATAGCAGTAGCCTTCATTTTGTAAGTTGGTGGTAGGGCTCTCAGAACTTTAGAAACAATTTTATCTTCGCTTAGAGTTCCACCACAACATTAAATTCCCATAACAATCTCATTTACCTTTTCCATGAATGCAGTAATCCTTTCATCTTCTTCCATCTTCAGGTTTTCATATCTAACCCGGTAACCATCAAGTTTAGTAATCTTCACTATTTAAGAGTCTCCAACTTATCCCATATAGCTTTTCTAGATGATTTGTCAGTTAATCCCATTATTTGCTGATCAGAAAGTTCACACAAGAGGGATTCTCTTTCTCTCAAGCTCCTTGTCTAGGTTTGCCGGAAGAGGATTGCAAGATCCTGAATTATAGGGTGTGACACCATTCTGTGTGATCTCCCAAATCTCCTTTCCAATACATCTCAAATGTGTCTCCATTCGAATCTTCCATACTATGTAATTTATTCAATCAAGCCTCAAAATATACCTTTGAAAGATAGCTCTAGAGAACTGGATAATTTGAACTGTTATTCACCATAGGATCTTCCTCAAGTGGTTAAGCTTTCTGCAGAGATGACCAAAGATCTGATACCAATTGTTAGACAATTCAAATAACTGGAAGACAACTGAGAGGGGGGGGGGGGGTGAATCAGTTGTCACAGATTACAGGAACCATTAGAAATTTAAACCTTAATACCAGAACCCAAAACATTAATGTCGGATTATCAGTTAAACCAATTAAGCATAAACAATAATCATAGAATAAATTCCATCCACATAACACCAAGATTTGTATGTGGAAAACCTGGTAAAGGAAAAAACCATGGTGGGAAGCCTACCCATAGTCAGATAATACTTTTGTAGTAAGTATGCAAATTACAATTGAGGGGCCTGCACTTGTAGGAAGTCCAACAACCTAGAGCATATTGCTCATCACAAAAGGAGCCTCACTAACTACATAGAAATCGAGACTACAATCTAGAGAAGTGTTGAACTGCAAAAGATATCATCTCCTATGCCTGAGTACAGTTCCGGTTAAGCTCAATACCAAAGGACTAAATCCTCTTACATAAACCCAATTTGATCTTCCAATGATCAACCAACTCCTCTTCCTGAATGATATTACATTATTTGTACATTACATTCCTTGACCATGACCTCTAACATTAATCATGATGATCTACAATGAGATCTTACATCTATTTATACAAAACCCTCAACCATAAACAATTAGGTCAGCCACTAGATAATAAAATAAATACATAATTACAAACCATGTCGGCCTTAGACCAAACAAATAATATCAACACATAAGACATCTTGGAAATACATCGTTAGGTCCTATCCACACATTACATTAAAGACGGTCCATAACCTAGATCAACCGGGACCAAGTATAGGTCCATATGCTTCAGCAATGATCTCCATCTGCCAAGTCTCGAACATGATCACCAACAACATCCTGAAACTCCATCAGAAGCTGCACCAACACCACTTATGCAATTTCATTAAAAGCTCTTCCGGTGAAACCCTCGCCAAAACCATAAATCAATGTTCTAAGCAAGCAGGATAGCATCCGATCTCCACACCAAAAACAACTGACAAAATATGAGTATAAGTATCATGAACAAGCCAATTCTATCACCAAACTATACCAGAGGCTTTCGGATCATGCCAGATCCAAGTTAACTAGAAACCACTTAACCTACCAGGACCAGAAGGGTGTTGGTAAAGCATCAAAATAGCTAGTGTTGACATCAATGACAAAACATCAATGCAACACATAATCAATTCCACCAAGTGGCCAACACATGTAGATAGCTAGAGATCAAGAGTTCACCTGGTTGCCTCTTTTCTTTCATCCACCTTGCTTTTGTGGCTAATACCTAACTAGAGAGGGACTAAGAGATATAGTGTAGAAGTAGAAGATTCTAGATGATAGAGAATCAGGAGAGCAGATGAGTTCTACGAGAACCCATTGACCCTGCACCTTGGCATAATAACACATTCTGATTTTAGGTAGCTTACTATGCTGAGAAATCTCTTACATGTTTAAATTCTTACGAACAAGTGGGAAATTAAGTTTGGGAGATGATGGGTCTATGTTTTATCTCTTCTCATAACCTTTTATTAGACTTTAGTTAATACCTTTATGTTGATATGCCATAGACTTTGATGTTAACTTGATACATTGTATCACCTAGGACAATTATGAGCACTATGCTATGCCTATTTAATGAATGATGATATAAGATATAAATGCTTAAAATTATATGTGGAATGTGATGGATTTGAGTAATTAGTGCTATTTGAAATGTTTTATGGACTAACATGTTGTGTAGCATCTCAACCAAGCTTACTGGAGCAGTTCTAGTGCAGGGGCACAAAGGCAATTTTGTTGTGTTGATTCTAGGAGATTGGAATCATGTTGTTTTGGTTTGAAATAAGGTCAATAGGTCTTTGAATACATTCTCAAATGTTTGTAAGGACCCTAGGAGTCACTGATTGGCCAATTTTGGCATATGGGCTCTTAAGGGTGCCAAATAGAGCACTCAGTAGAATAAGTTGTTATAGAGTTAGTATAGGAGAGTTTGATATTGTTTAGAAGTTTATAAGGTAATTTGGATCATTAGGAAGTGACCTAGGTTGGATTTGAGAAAAGTTGCTCATTTTGGTAAAAAGTTGTAAAAAGTTGTAAAAGTTGCTCATAGCAACTTTGCAACATTTGTACTTTCACACACCAACGGCTAGTTGGTTGTCTTTTTCAGTTGTAGGAATTTGTAACCAACCCAAGGACAATATAAGGCTTGGGGAAAACTGATGAGAATGCTTGTTGAAGAATTGAAACAAGAAGAGCAAGTTTAGCCCTTCAAATTTTGTGTTTTCAACGAGTACAGTTGAGTTTATTTGGATTTGTATAGTCTGTACAGACTTCCAAGCCCAGTCCATGGCATGAATTGTTAGAGAAGAGTCATATATTCCATTTGATGGCAGTTTGAGGTTTTGAAGTGTTATAGTTTGCAAGTTTTGTCATTTTTGTTGCAGGCGGGTCCTAAGGACCTAAAAAATGAAGGTTTTGAAGACTCTATGGCCCATTCCTAGCATTCCATGGTGGAACCCCATATTGAAGCCTTATGGAATGTTAGGAGGCCTTGTATATAATGTTTTATTTTTGGTTTTAAGATAGTTAAGGCTCAACTTCAGATTTTCCACCATACCCTAGGCTTGGCACGTTGAGTTGGCAAGCATTGGGGTTTATGGACAACAGACCCTAGATGGGAAAATCCGATGGATGGGATTGAGACAAGGTTGGATTGGACATCATCATGGATGCATAGACCTACACCAATCATTGGATTCCTTGAGCAATTAGACTGGTGAAGAATTTCAAGAAAATGCCTATTTTGTAGGCTTAGAAGGAGGGATTAGGCCTAAAAAGGGTTAGGATGGTTAGAGACTAAAACCATATCAAATTTTGTGATATTGTATGAAGCTTCCAAAAGGGTATCTGAAAAGACAAAGAGTTCATAGGGGTGTTCAAGACTTCTGATAGATAACTGCAAAATACCTCACCAGTAGGGCTAATTGTATTAGGTCTCCTAGTAGGCCTAAAAGAGTAGATCGACCCTAAAACTTGAAATCAGTAAACACCAAAGTCCTAAATGAAGGGATTAGGGTTGAAAAAATTAGGCAAATCATCCCTGAGTGTGTTGTTCATGTGTGAATGAAGATCCTATGGTAGAGGGGGTGGCTCTTGGTTGAGGTATAGAGTAGGAAGGTCTCTATTAAGGAGTGGACACTCACAAGATAAGAAGTGGTCACCTAAGACTAAGGACCTTGGGAAGGTTAGTAAGGGTGGGCCCTACAACCTTTGGAAGGTTGACAAGGGAGGAACCATTGGATGTTTAAAGAGGAAACCTTAGGAGATATCAAGAGCAAGCAAATCTAGAAGGAGAGCCTAACCACTCTAGATCATATTTGTATCAGAGCCACTTGCTTGAACAAAGTGGTGTGTGTCAGACTAAGAGGTAAAGTCAGAAGCCAATAACATGCCACCCAAGGCAATGAGTCAAGAGGCCATTAGGAAGTTGGTCTAGGAGATTCTTAGTGAAGCCTGGGAGCAAGACACCAAGAAAGGTAAGGGAAAGATCACATAGTGGGGTGATGAAATTGATGATGAAGATGCAGATGTGATAGGAGTGGTGACAAAAAGGGAGTTGGAAAAGTATCTGAATATCTTCTTGGATGCCCTTAAATCACTCAACAAAGATAACCTAGATGGTTTATCGGTCTATAGTGGAAGCCTAAATGGAGAAGAGTTGTTGGATTAGATAGAAGCCTTAAACAATCATTTTGAATACAAGGAGATTGAAAAAGAAAAGAGGGTCAATATGGCTAAGACAAAGTTGAAAGGATCAGCTTTAGTGTGGTGGAACATGATGCAAGAAGAAAGGGAACAAACCGAGAGAAAGAAGATCAACTCCTGGGAGAGAATGAAGATCAGAATCAAAACTCAATTCCTACCTCTAGATTATGAGGTGCAGATACACAAGAAGTTGATGACTTTGAAGCAAAGAGAAATGGATGTGAGTGCCTACATAGAGGAGTTCAACAAACTAACTCTAAGAGAAAGGAAGCAAGAGGAAGAAGTGGAGAAGGTAGCAAGATACCTAAATAGCATAAGACAAAATATTCAAGATGAAATCAGCATGTTGGCACCTGAGACTGTCCATAAGTGTTTTCAGTTGTCTTTGAGAGAAGAGGACAAGATCAAGAGGAAAAGTGAGTTCAATCAAAGAGGCAGAGGTAGTAAAGGATTCAGAGGAAGAGGCACCTTTGGAAGGGGTCATAACTCTGGCAAGAATGAAGAAAGCCATCAATCTGAAAATAGTGGGAATAACTTCAGTAAGAGTGGTCAGTTTAGGGACAACTCAAGAGGAAGAAACAACTTTAGAGGTGGGTTTGGTACTCAAGAAAGAAGACCCACAATCTTCATCGGTAAATGCTTTCATTGTCATCAAGTGGGCCACACAATGAACCTGTGTCCTGAAAAAACTTAAATTTCTTATGTACGTGAAAGGAGAACTCAATTGGTTCAAGAGGAAGACATTCAAAGTGTTACCTCACCAATCAGCAAAGCTGGACCAATCCTAGATGGAGAGAATCTGATGCTAAGAAGAACCTTTTTGAAGGTACCGTAGGTCAAAGAACCTATTCAAAGAAAGAAACTTTTTAAAACCACTTGTAGATCCTATGGTAATATTTGTAAGGTCATAGTGGATTCAGGGTGTACTGAGATCATTGTAGTAGTTGAGATAGTAGACAAACTCAAGTTGAAAAGGTCACCACACACCAATCCCTATAAGGTATCATGGTTGAGTAAAGGACAACATGTGTTAGTTGATGAGAAAGCTTGGATAGACTTTGAAATTGGAGAGTATAAGGACAGAGTACTATGTGATATTCTACCCATGGATGCATGTGATTTATTTCTTGGACACCCTTGGCAATTTGATGTCAAAGCCATACATGATGGGGAGAAAAAATCTTATGTTATCACCAAGGAAGATAGGAAGTTCCAAATGGATCCTTTGGTTGTTTAGGGAGAAGAAAGACATGTAGGATCAAGTATTATTTTTCTTAGTGGGAAAGAGTTCCTAAAAGAGTTGAAGCATGAAGGGAACCAAGGATGTGCCATCATAGTGAAACCAAAAGTAGAGGCAAAGACTAAACCCAAACCAGTGGTACCTCAAGAAGTGAAAAAATTGTTGGACCAATACAAAGACATTGTTGTAAAGGAGATACCAGATGCTTTACCCCCATACAAAAATGTGAACCATCAGATAGACCTCATACCCAAAGCTACCTTGCCAAGCAAAGATGCTTACAAAATGACACCTACTCAAAATGAGGAAATAGCAAAATAAGTGCAGGAGTTGCTAGATAAGGGGTTGATAAAGAAGAGATTAAGCCCATGTTCAGTACCTACTATCTTGGTACCTAAGAAAGATGACAAATGGAGAATGTGCGCTAACTCAAGAGCCATCAACAATATTACAATCAGATACCATTTTCCAATGCCAAGAATTGAGGACCTAATGGACTACCTAGGAGGAGCTTGTTACTTTTCAAAGGTGGATTTAAAATCCGGTTATCATCAAATAAAGATCAGACCTGGAGATGACTGGAAAATAGCCTATAAGACCAATGAGGGGCTCTATGAATGGTTGGTGATGCCCTTTGGGCTCACAAATGCACCTAGCACCTACATGAGACTCATGAATGAAGTGCTAGCAGAGTTTATTGGTAAATTTGTGATTTTTTATCTCTATGACATTGTGATTTTTAGCAGGTTAAGGGAGGAGCATATCAAACATTTGGATCAGGTCTAGAGGAAGATACAACAAGTAAAGTTGATGATCAACTTAGACAAGTGTGAGTTCTTCAAAACTGAACTAGTATAGCTTAGTTTTGTAGTTTCTCAAGGTTGTTTGAAAATGGATCTAGACAAAGTAGATGTAATAGTTAATTGGTGTACTCCTAAGTCAATAGGAGATGTGAGAAGTTTTCATGGATTAGCTTCTTTCTATAGGAAGTTTATTAGAGGGTTTAGCCATGTATGTGCACCTATCTTGAACACCATCAAAGGTGGAATGAAATGTCAATTTAAATGGACTAGTGCAATAGATAAGGGATTTGAGTTGTTGAAACAAAAAGTAGCAGAACTACCTTATCTTAGGCTCCTTGATTTCAATTAGCTCTTTATTAAGGAGTGTGATGCTAGCAAGTTGGCAATAGGAGCTGTTTTGAGCCAAGAAGGTCAACTAGTAGCATTTTTCTCTGAGAAACTCAAAGAGGCAAAGCAAAAGTATTCTACCTATGACCTAGAGTTTTATGCCATGGTACAAGCCCTTAAGAAATGGCGACATTATTTTCTCCCTAAGGAATTCATAGTTTATATTGATAACCATGCACTTAGCTTCTTGAATGGACAAGAGAAGTTGCACCAAAGACACCTCAAATGGGTTGAGCACTTGCAAGCCAATACCTTTTCCATCAAACACAAGAAAGGAGTCACCAATAAGGTAGTAGATGCCTTGAGTAGAAGAGTTCTTACCATCCAAGAAGTTCAGCCCCAAAGTATGGGGTTAAGTGAACTCAAAGATCTATACCAAGGTGACAAGGATTTTGGTGAAGCATATGAAGTTTACACCGAGTTTGCTAATATTTGTCATGTTGCATATTCTAATTTTATGTTGCAGGAAGGCCTTTTGTTTAAAGGACACTTACTTTTCATACCTCAGTGCTCTATGAGAGACAATATCATTAAGGAGAAGCATCAAGGCAACTTAGGAGGACATTTTGGTCTTGACAAGACCTTAGAGTAGGTTGGATGGTTCTATCATTGGCCCAAACTTCAGTCAGATGTTAGAAGGTTTGTGGAGCAATTCCCCATATGTCAGAGAGATAAAGGAATCTCCAACAATGCAGGTTTATATCAGCCATTGGTCATACCAACCAGACCTTGGGAATGTTTGAGCATGGACATTATCCTTGGATTACCTAGGACTCGAAGAGGGTATGACAGTGTTTTTGTCATAGTGGATAGATTCAACAAGATGACACACTTTGTGCCTTGAAAATGCACTAATGATGCCTCTTACATAGCAGGGTTATTCTTCAAGGAAGTTGTGAGGATTCATTGAATACCTCTTAGCATTGTGAGTGACAGAGACACTAAGTTTGTAAGTCACTTTTGGCGAACCTTGTGGAAGAAACTAGGAACAAAACTTTCCTTTTCATCAGCATACCATCCACAATTAGATGGTCAAACTGAAGTAGTTAATAGATCCTTAGGAAACTTGTTGAGATGTCTCACTAAACAACATGGAAAAGCTTGGGATCTAGTATTGGGTCAAGTAGAGTATGCCTACAATGACTCAGTTAATAGAAGCACAGGCTAGAGTCCCTTTGAGATAGTATATGGATGTCATCCTAGGCGCATCTTAGAGCTTAAAGATCTTAGTTCTATGGACCATAGAAGTGTTGGCATATGTGTAGAGTATGTTGACATGATGATATTGTATGTTGTCATTGATGTCAATATGATGAAGAGTGAACTAGTATATTGAAGTAAGCACTTTCAAGAGAACCGGTATGATGTTGTGAACCAGTATATGTGAAAAAGTGAAGCGATATGTCTATCCAAGTGAACCGGTATGTTGAAATGTGAATCGGTATATGTGAAAAAGTGAAGCGGTATGTTTGTCCAAGTGAACCGATATGTTGGAATGCGAACTGATATATGGAATGTTTTGTATCAAGGTTTCATATGGGATGACTACCGGTTGGTAGTGTAGCATAGGAAATCGGAAATCATCACAAACAAGATAAACATTAGTCATTAGCTCAATCATGAAAGCACAATTGAAATGATAAATCCTAAACACATTCAATAGAGACATGAAATAAAAACATTCAAAACTAGAAATTAAGCAAACCAAAGGTATGATTTGAATGCTCCTTCATGCGGCTCCATTGTTCTTCTTTCCTCTTCAAATAGTTTTTGTTGTGGATCTCACCTACAAGTGCACACACATAATTGAAAGCAAGTAGACAAGATTATTGATCAAGAGTACTAGAAATGTGATTGACTAGAAATTTGATAATCTGATTAGCGATCAAGAATCAAGGGATTTGAGTGAAGAAATTCATCCAATTTATAGACAAATTGGAGAAAAAGATCAAATTAGCATGATAATGATTCGAATGGAAATTCAAATCAAGAATAGCAAATTATGACATGTGTATGACAAATTGCTATGCAAAATTTATGACAAATTACTATGCAAAGATTTATAACAATTTATGACAAATTGCTATGTCATTTCCATGAATTTAGGAGAGAAATAGGAGGAAATTGAAATTAGGAATTAGAAAATTAGGAAATTAGAGAATTAAGAATTTAGGAATTAGGAAAATGATGAAAATTAGGAAATTAGTGAATTAATCAATAATTTTTCATTTATTAATTAATTCATTCACAAAGAGGAATAATTAGCCAATTAAATGAACATTTAATTGCGATGAGAAGACTTAGGATAACTAAACAATTTATTAATCCTAAAGGAAGAAATGACACACAAGGTTAAATGATGAAATCACGAAACCCTAGAAGATGAATTAGCAATGCGAGAATGACAATTAGGTCTTGATTGAAGATAATTGATATCGATCATGATTTTGAATTGATAAATAACCAATATGATAAATGATTTAATTGAGAAAATGCACCAATTGACGAGGAACAATGACAAATTGATCCAAATTGACATAATTGAGACAAACAACGATCGATGACAAATCGATCGCAAAATCATGATTGAAGATTGTTGTCGACAAGACCAAATTCGATGGCGAGATGAAGGAAGAATGCAGAAGAAAGACTCAATACTCGCAAATGATAAAGACCAAGTGCGAATCATAGGAGAAATGTTAATGCGACGCAAAAACCTAAAATAAGGCAATGTGCCAATGTTAAAATACGACTCCGCAAGCGTTGACCATTTTTAGGTGTCTACATTTTGCCCCTCTTTGAGATAATGCGATTTTAAGCGTTGTTTCAAAGAACAATAATGAAAATGCCCCAGACAATGATAATGACATATGCATGCCCCGTCGAGGAATTGGCCGGAAACATGCAGAAAAGAGGCCAATTGATCGATAAAAATGATAGGATCGAGCAGACTGACAATCGGAGATCGGATGCATGAAGGACAAGCAATTGAAGATGCAAAAGACCGCGACCAATATAAGATGGAGAGGGTGCACGTCCATCTATGCACAGACAAAGATCTATAAATGGGACCAAAAGAGTGACAATTTGCTCATTTGCACTAGCCAAAGAGGAGGATTTGTTGCTCTGGACAAGGACACTTGCAGATAGATGGTGAACATTCCAATGGAAGATCACCTTGGGGAACATGTATGCACTTACAGATGACTGGATGATGCAGGAGCAGTGGTAAGGATCTCAAAAACCCATATTTTCAATTTCATGAATTTTGAGTGCTTGCGGGACATTGTGGGACCCACAGAAACTGCAAAAATTGACTTCTGCGCCTATGTAGGGCGCATCTTGCGCTTGTGTTAGGTCTTCTGCGCTTGTGTAAGGGTACACAGGCATAGTTTATGTGACACAGGTGCAGGAGTTAAGACACAAGCGCAATTGTGCATTTATTACTCAATTTGGATTCGAAACTGCATGCAAATGACTCAAAAAAGGGGAACAAGGGTAGGATAGGTCAAAATAGATAAAGAACACCCTAATTTGGCCATGAAACAAGGAAATGTAGCCTGTAGGAACAAACCCTAAAACTAACAAAATGTGCCCCAATTGTGATGCAGAGTCGACAGTATCTGTTGATCACACGAGAGAACCGACTAGATTGCTTCATGCTACGACACAGACTCAGGAGTACAAAGAGAGATACATTAGCAAGACTTGGGATATACTATGTCACATTCATGCCCGAGATTAGGGCAAACACAGGACTACTTACCGCATTGGCAGAATGATGGCATTTAGAGACTTCCTCCTTCCATCTGGCGACTGGAGAGGTGACGGTGACACTGGAGGATGTATGGTGTATCCTCCACATTCTGATTCATGGAGAGATGATAGAGTATGACCCAGTGACAGGGAGAGATGCATTGTGTAGATTGTTTGAGTGCGATGCAGATGATCTGGATATCGTCGAGAGAGAGATTGGCTGGGAGACCATGGCATCAAAGTATGATCGACGATATGTGGTGATAGCAGTGGTGATAGCATGTCTACTAGCAGGAGACAGACGAGGACATGGATTCCCTATTGGATGGGGAAGATTCCTAGAGCGGATGGCGACAGAAGGGACAGTATATGCATGGGGACCATGTGTATTGGCTATGCTATATTTTTAGTTGCATCAGATAGCATATCAGGGAGTTCAAACATTGAGCTGTGGGGTTACATTGCTGCAGGTATGGGCATTTGAGCACATAGCCATATGTCGACTGATCACAGATAGACAGGTAGTACCACACTGACCATATGTGTACTGCTATGGGGGAGCACTGAGACAGGGTCCGTTTGGATACATATTGTACTGGCGACATGAGCTAGACCGACTGAGAGAGTTCATATGGAGGCCATATCATGATTGTCTGGGATGGTCAGATGACAGTGAGGAGCTACTCTATTGTAGATAGGAGAGGTACCTGATTGGGCGACCAGTGAATCGCCAGAGAGTGATTGAGTTGTACCTGCCAGAGAGAGTCAGACGATAGTTTGGAGAGAGGCAGGATGTACCTAGGAGGACAGCACACTTTGCCCGATCTCACAAAGAGACGAGTCAGTGGGGGAGTATGATTCAGCCACACATAGCATATGCTGACTTTTCAGAGTTATAGCAGAGACAGTGGGATTGGAGATCAGATGTAGTGGACGCTAGGATGACAGAGGAGTATGAGAGATGGTTTGCACGACGGCGGCCAGTGCCATTGACAGATCTGGATATTCCAGTACCGAGGCGACAGGAGGCTTCCCACTCACAAGAGAGGAGGAGGGAGATGAGGAGGACGAGGAGGATGAGGGCGGGGATGAGGATGATGGGGATGATGAGGACGGAGATGAGGATGGGGATGATGAGGACGGAGAGGAGGATGGGGATGACGAGCAGGAGGCATTGCTGGATATACCCATAGAGCCAGAGATAGCTAGGACAGAGGAGATGGAGATGTGCAGGGCTACCATAGCGAGTCAGCAGGATCACATTGCGACTTTAGAGAGAGAGCATGATGAGTTCAGAGCGGAGATAGCCAAACTCACAGTGGCTCGAGATATAGTAATTGCTCAGGCACAGCGAGAGGAATAGAGAGTCACTGAGTATATTGGGTCGATTCGGGATGCCAGTGCACGAGAGATGGCACAGATGCTAGTAGAGACCGGAGAGGAGATACGCCATTGGAGGACATTATATGAGAGTGTAGTTCCACCAGAGCAGAGAGCACCTTCATATCGGGCACGATCGAGGACAGAGAGCAGGGCACGCTCTCGGAGGTCATTGAGCAGCATGGGGGTGAGTGGACCTATGAGACCACCACAGCCAGGACCAGGAGGGACATCATCCGTGAGACATGGCAGGGATGAGGAAGACAGAGGGAGCACCCAGTGACAGAGGCACATGCTCCTTAGACACACAGTGGACATTATGTAGTTTGACATTTTTGTAGTCAGCCTGCAGGCCATACTTAGGACAGACAGTCCAATTTTGTACTCCGATATTGTTTTGACATATGATATGATATGCATCGAGATGATGGGATGCAATGTGTTATGACTTATGTGATTTTCTATGTATGGATGACTTATGTATGGTTGATGTATCATGTATGGATGCATTTTTTTTGTGTTTTTTGATGCATTTATAATGTGAAATGGATAAAAGACTTGATATGATGCTCGATGTAATGCAAATGTACTAACCAATGAATGCAGGATGCAGCATGTATGTTTGCGGGGAAATCAATGCACTAGACCGAACTAACTATCCGAACTGATGGAAGAAATGTTAGTAAGAAGAAAATGAGATAGAGGACAGTTAGAGATGAAGAAAAACTTGCTTTCAGTAATGCACTTTGTAGGTGAGAACCTTTATTTTTATGTAGCAAAATGGATGCGTAGCATCATGGCATTGAGGGCCAGAGCTGAAATGCAACCCTTTTTGCAAAAGACAGACACATCACTGACAAACAACAATCACAATCAAAAAGAAAAGGACCATGAACCATCCCAGTCACTCTAAATCACTCATTGACATCATCGAGCAACATAGGAACATGATCGAAGATAAATCAATAGAAAGATAAGATGCACAAATTCCAACAAATCAAACAAACATCTTGATCTTCATTGTCAAAAGCTGAAAGCGTTGATAGGACAATCATGCTGTCTAGTTTCAGGACATGCGGTTCCCCGTCTAAGACAGGACACAGTCCGGTTTCGAGTATACCACACCCTGTATAAGACCCATGATAATGTGCCAAGGACGAATAAATTTGCGGTTGATTGATATGACAATGTTGATCAGTTTGAATGTCAGGTTTGAGTAAAAGGGTTCATCTGTTTATGCATGATTTCAGTTAAAGCATAGTGTTGGATTGCGTGTCATTGGATGTATTCTCAGTAATCTGTCTTATGCACAGAGGGGATCATTTATTGCAAAATGCTTGTTTTTGGATTTCGAGTTTTTACAATTTTTTTGTGTTCATTTTTTTCAGGACTTTATATGACTTTTTAGGATTTTTTTCAGGACGTTATTTGATTTTTTTTTTATGATTATTTCAGGACATTTTTCAATTTTTTAAGAGATTTTTTTCAGGACATTTTTCAATTTTTTTTGAATTTATTTCAGGACATTTTTCAATTTTTATGATTTTGCCCCCAGTGTCTAGCAAGGAAAGGAATATGACAGGTGAATAAATAGGCTTTCTGAAATGTTGGTTGATAGAGGGAAGACAAAGGCCTTTTATTATGGAGACAATACGGATGCAATTTTCAAGGGCTATTGCGTGATGGGACAAGAGACTGGATATGACAATTGAAAGCAGTGACAGGGCATGAGGGACATGTCAAGAGGTTTTGGAAACCATGTTTTGCATTTCGCATCCTTATGTCAGATCAAGATCAAGGAATAGAAAGAGAGTATGAATAGTGATAAGATATGGATAGGATAAGCAAGACCAAGAATGGATAAGGGACATGGACTGAAGGTCGGGATTGGCTAAGGGATAGTGGTAAAAAGTTGCAATAATCTAGGGAATATGGATGAAAGGTTGTAATAAGCAAATGGATAAAGACCAAAAACTATGATAGACTGAAAGCTGCGAACAAGATCCTTGATGCTCATGAAGATCGTCAGCCTTGTCAAGATCAAAGGTGGAAAGGGAAATTGGACATGAGGGACAATAGGATAACGGAGGGTAATGACAGGGGTTCAATAGGATAATGGAAGTGCAATAGGATATGAAGGAGGAAACTTGCCCCCAAGTGTGGTGTGCAAGAAGTTCATAGATTACGCATGATGCTTGTTTGCCAGGTTTTCATCACGGTACTTGCCCAAAGCGCCTGTTTGCCAGGTTTTCACCAGTGGACGAATTATTTTTGCTTTACTTTTTTCTTTCTTTTTCTTTTTTTTTTCACTTTTTTTTTTTTGGATTTTGACTTTTTCAACAGAAGATGGACACATGATAGCGGATGGAATAAGGACTCAAGAGTCTTTTTGTTTGGATAGTAGCCTTGAAAAAAAAAAAAAATGGACCATGACCTTTAAAAGTATGCTCAAAGACGTTGGTAGGATAAGGACATGGAAAAATAAGATGAAACTAAGGCGAGGATTTATGCAAAGGATGGGATCAACGAGATCGAAGGATGGAAAATATGCATTGGATAATGGATAGGGTATTGGAAGAATTGGGCTTCAGTGATTGGAAATGAAGGCAAGATCGACATTGGCACACACCTTGAGGGGTGATGGACTGATGGAGGACAAATGTATTTTGGATATTGAGATTTTGACGAAGGAAATGCTATGGATTTTGGGACATAAGGGCCCAAAATGGATGAAGAAGGTGATGGAGGAACAAATTTGAGAGGTTTGGATGGAGGAATAGCAATTTTGGATGCCAAGTTGGATTTTTCTTTTTGTGCTTCAAGAAGCTTCTTGGGGATCCACATGGTTTTTGATTTTTCATGCTTTTGTGGTTCCTTGGAGTGCATTGCTTGCACCAGGGATTTAGGAACCCATATATATTTTGACTTTGCTTGATTTTTCTCAGTGGGCCTTTGTGGCCTTTTGGATATTTCTTTTTCTTTATAGATCAATTTGTTCTTTTTTTTGACATGTCGATTATATTGGACATGTTGATCCTTGAATACATGTGGATTGCTAGACTTATGACTTTTACACTTGGCATCCAAATTGCTTGGAAGAGGGAATGAATGTCGGTGTGGATGGGAATGATATGGAGGCCTGTGGGATGGATGGAAGGTTCTCCAAGATGTGTGCCTTTGCTGATGTTGCATAGGAGATGGAGGGATATAGGGACCTAGAATGGATGGAAGCGATGGTGGGGAAGGTGGACATTTGGATTTTGACTTTGAAGGGATACCAACGCCTTGAGTGTGAGCTCTGTAGCCATGACCATTAGTATATTCTTTGATATGAAGGGGTTCTTTCTCATGAAGGTCTACTCCTTTGCCTTTATGAATATCTTGACCTGTAGGATGCTCTTTTCTTTGGGAAGAAGATGCGAGTCCATTATGAGGTGGATATTATATGAGCAAAATAATGTGATCTTGAAGTGGATTAGATTGCACCAAAGTGGAAGAACCCATTATGCATGTTGAGGGTTCATGAACATCTTGCACTGACACGTTAGAATCATGAGTGGGATTAGGATCGTGAGAGGGACTAGGATTGTGTAGTGGATATGGTTCAATGACAGGCTCTTCAAGAGATGGAATGGGAGAAATAATGGGATCATCAAAAGAAATGCGATCTTGGAGTGTATATGCTAGATTAGGACGTGGAGATGGAGGAACAAGTGGATCTTGTGGAGGATTTGAAGGAATAATTTGATCTTGACAAGGAGGAAGATCATTGGAATCCTCTTTAAAGGTGCTTTGCTCTTGACTTTCAATGGGATCATCATAAAGGATGGAAAGGATATCTTGAATGTCAATGGGATTTGAAAGGATATCATGTTCATGAAATGGAAGGGAATCGTTTGGGATTGGATGAACTGGGATATCTTGAGCTTGCTTGGGAAATGGAGTGTCAATAGGACTTTGGATAGGATGGACAAGAATAGGGGGATCGTTGCGAGTGTCTAGGGAAATGGGATCCTGGTCAACAATTGGATGGGATGATAAGGTTTCAGGATCTTGATCTTGATCTTCTTTAGGACTCATTTCTTTGTGCTCTAAATTATCCTCTTGACATGAGGTTGGACTTTGGATATGCATGGAGGATTATAACAAGGAATCAATGATTTGGCATGAAGGGGATGCATTTTGAACATTTGTGATGGATTCTGGCAAGGAATCAATGCTTGAACATGAGGAAGAGGGACTTTGAATGGGGTCCTCTAAAATAGGTAATGGCAATAAAGTGCATGGTGGCATTGGGTCTTGTATTTCTGAAACATGACAAGGATGTGCATCATGAATTGGATTATCGTGGCAATCAATTATGGATAGCTCTTGGATAATTGCATCCTTGGGTGTATTGTTTGATGAGGATAATATGGAAGGTTCTTGTGAAACTTCTAGAGGTGTAGGGATAGATGCCACTGGAGAGTCAATTTGCTTGTGGGGGGATGAGGCATTGCTAGACATAAGTGTATTATCTTGATCTTCTTCAAAGAACTCACTTGGTAGTTTCCTTAAGATCATTGCAATAAAGCCACCTTTCTTTCGAGGTTTTGACATGGTTGTATCTGGAATTTGAACTTGTTTGGAAAGGAGTTGGTCTTGGTTTGATGTCATGTTTTGATTTTGGACTTGGTTCAATTGCTCTCACATGTTTGAAACTTGGGTTGGTGTGTGCTGCAACCTTTGTTTTTGAATGTTTGGTTGACATTGATATTCCACCATTGGTTGAACCATTTGTGGACATTGTATAGTTGGTTGGACATATTGTTGAAATTGGACCATTGGTTGTGTTGGTTGAATATGTTGGACAATTGGTTGAACCATTGGTTGTGATGGTTGAAAATGTGATTGATAGTAAACACCTTCTTGTTCTTGATGTGAAGGCACATAATGTTGTTGGCTCTTTTCTTGAAATTGTTTCATCATCTCTATTTGGGAGAGGAGAGCTGGTATGTCTAATTGTTCAAGAAGAGATCTTACATCAATTGGCTCAATCTTTGGATTTTGAGCTGGAAATTTTTGAAACACTTTAGACATTTGTGATCTATTCTTCTCAATGTTTTTCACTCTTTGTTCCAATATCTCTTCTTCTTGAGCTAGTTTCTCCTCTAGTTTTTGTATTTGGAGATTTGTTTCATCATAAAGAGTTTGATCGATATTGCCTTTTTGTTGGGTTTGATATAATTGTGATTGCATTTTCGGTTGATATGTCAAACTTTGTTGCATCATTGGTGCTTGGAACCTTGTTTCAATAGTCATGTCACTATGCAAATGCAATATTTTTGGAATTTTTCAAGGATAATGTATGATATGCAACTAAATGCAGACTAAATAGATGAAAATGCAATCTATGGCAAGAGTGCAATCTATGTTTTTTGGTTGTTTTTCAAGATTTTGACAAACTTTTTGGAATGCAAATCTAAAAAGAGACCCTTAGGAAATTGAAATGATGTCTAGACCTCAAAGGACAAAAGGACCAAGTGACAAAAGGACAAAATGACAAAGTCTCCCCTATATGCTTGGATACTAAGCTAGGTTTGACCAAATGACATTAATGACAAAAAGACAAAAGTTTGATAATGTCTAGACTTCCTAACAATGACTTAGGGTTTATCAAAAATTTGGATTACTCAAGTATGACAAAACCTAGTTTTTGACACTATATGCTAAGGGACAATTACTATGCAAATGACCCTAATATGATATGATAATGACCTAAGCTTAATGAAGAGACCTAGGGTATGCAAATATGAATGTATGACAATGGTATGACTTTAATGCAAGAGGACACATGCAAATGGATGACCCTTATTGATATGCAAAGGAGTGTGACTTAGGTGAAACCTAACCTCAGTACTTGACAATGAATTTTGCAAAATGCAACCTAGGATGAACCTAAATGTAAGTGACATGAATGTTGAGACAAGATTTTGAACAATGTTTGCTAACCATGTTTGAAGATGAGTTTTGAATCTTGTTGAACTTTTGTTGGATGAATGTCCTTGTGTTTAATCTTATGTTGGATCAATTGGTTTTGTTCTTTGAAATGAGATAGAATTCAACTTTTGACAAGCAAAGAATACAAGATATTTTAACTTAGACTAAAGACAATCATGCTCATTTCCACATTTCTTATGGTAGGCAAGGACTTTAGGTACTTGAGAGGTAGACTCATTATGGGATTCAAGGAGAATACATATATGCTTGACCCCACGGGCTCCCCTCCACGACACTCACTTCTCAGGGCAGCCAAGCATCAGTCCCCATGGAAATCTCCCCATGGTGAACTTAGTATCTCTTCCAAGTATCCGAACTTGTCCTTCTCAAGCAACTAGAAGGGTTTTTGGCCTCTAAAAACAAGGTGTTTAGTAAGGATTTCTGTTAAGCGTTACTCCTTGATGTCATGCAAGCGTGATTGAGACATTAAGCCCATCAAGATACCAAACAAATGTAGTCGCGCAAGCACGATTTAGACCAAGAGGCCCTACTTAGATGTTGATATGAGAAAGAGTTCAAGGGTCATCACTTCCCAAGTAACTGCAATTCCCACGCAACCCTTCCTTCAAAGCTTTCGCTCATCAGGTATTTTTTTATAGTGAGTTAGAATGCCAAGGTATTCTAGCCATACTCACTTTGGGTCGTTCCCTTCTCACGATTATCACTTGCTTGCAAAAGAAAATGGTCGGGAAGGTAGGCCCTCTAAAGGTGACAAACAATCAAAGACATGAGCATGGTATCAAAGATCTGGATTTTTGATCACCCTAAGAAGGATGAGAGCATACTCTCCTACTCCAATGTCAAGCTCAATAATCAAAGCAAAAACATGTTCATTCCAACCTATTTAGAAAACCACTAGGTGCCTAAAAATTAATTGCAAACACCAAGTTCAGTTGTTTCTCCAAGGCAACCTGTAAAACCCAAGTTAGAAGTTTGAGGTGTTTATTCTTTGACTATTGATTCTGCATGAGACATGTTAGTAGTTTCATTTGTTGTCTTTGCCATGCGTATGCCAAGGTTCTGCACAGAGAATTAGTACCAACAAAACCAAAAAAAGCAGAAACAGAATGCAAAAGAAAACAACTTGCAAGTGAAAAACACTATCTTTTACCTCTGTTTCTGGACTTTACACAGGCACAGAAGTCTTGACACAGGCGCAGAAGTCATGACACAGGTGTAGGATTACATAGGCGCAAGATACCTTACACAAGCGTAGAAGTCTTGACACAGGTGCAGAAGTCATGACACAGGGGCAAAAGTCTTGACACAGGCGCATAAGTCTTAACATAGGCGCAAAAGTCATGACACAGGCGCAAAAGTCATGACACAGGCGCAGAAGTCATGACATAGGCACAGGTTGCTTGACACAAGTGCAAGCTATCTTACACAAGCGCAGAATGTCCCAGAAAACCATGCACTGCCTTGTTTTTGGGTTTTCTGACCTACAAATCAACTCAAAAGCACTCAAAAACACAGTAAAGGAGTTAGATGGTTAGTGTTCACGTCGAGTTCACCAATTAATGTAGCATAGGAAATCAGAAATCATCACAAACAAGATAAACATTAGTCATTAGCTCAATCACGAAAGCATAATTGCAATGATAAATCCTAAACACATTCAATAGAGACATGAAATAAAAACATTCAAAACTAGAAATTAAGCAAACCAAAGGTATGATTTGAATGCTCCTTCATGCGGCTCCATTGTTCTTCTTTCCTCTTCAAATAGTTTTTGTTGTGGATCTCACCTACAAGTGCACACACATAATTGAAAGCAAGTAGACAAGATTATTGATCAAGAGTACTAGAAATGTGATTGACTAGAAATTTGATAATCTGATTAGCGATCAAGAATCAAGGGATTTGAGTGAAGAAATTCATCCAATTTATAGACAAATTGGAGAAAAAGATCAAATTAGCATGATAATGATTCGAATGGAAATTCAAATCAAGAATAGCAAATTATGACATGTGTATGACAAATTGCTATGCAAAATTTATGACAATTTATGACAAATTACTATGCAAAGATTTATGACAATTTATGACAAATTGCTATGTCATTTCCATGAATTTAGGAGAGAAATAGGAGGAAATTGAAATTAGGAATTAGAAAATTAGGAAATTAGAGAATTAAGAATTTAGGAATTAGGAAAATGATGAAAATTAGATAATTAGTGAATTAATCAATAATTTTTCATTTATTAATTAATTCATTCACAAAGAGGAATAATTAGCCAATTAAATGAACATTTAATTACGATGAGAAGACTTAGGATAAATAAACAATTTATTAATCCTAAAGGAAGAAATGACACACAAGGTTAAATGATGAAATCATGAAACCCTAGAAGATGAATTAGCAATGCGAGAATGACAATTAGGTCTTGATTGAAGATAATTGATATCGATCATGATTTTGAATTGATAAATAACCAATATGATAAATGATTTAATTGAGAAAATGCACCAATTGATGAGGAACAATGACAAATTGATCCAAATTGACATAATTGAGACAAACAACGATCGATGACAAATCGATCACAAAATGACAAGATTGACAAGAGGACAAGAATCGATGACAAAATAGATTGCAAAATGACAATATTGAAAATGACCACGATCAATGACAAATCGATCGCAAAATGACAAGATCGAACATGACAACGACCGATGACAAATTGATCGTTAAACGACAAGATTGAAAATGATAATGATTGATGATAACAAATGAGCACGCACATTGATGCGATAGGATAAGATCAATTAAAATCATGATTGAAGATTGTTGTCGACAAGACCAAATTCGAAGGCGAGATGAAGGAAGAATGCAGAAGAAAGACTCAATACTCGCAAATGATAAAGACCAAGTGCAAATCATAGGAGAAATGTTAATGCGATGCAAAAACCTAAAATAAGGCAATGCGCCAATGTTAAAATATGACTCCGCAAGCGTTGACCATTTTTAGGTGTCTACAGGTAGTCTTAGCTTCAAGGATGACTACCGGTTAGTGATTCAACCGATGATATTGTGTGATGAGTTAGCATTGTAATGAAGAGCAGATTGTGTTACCACATTAGCCTTCTGTGTGTGAAGGATCTTGCATGAAGGAAATTGATCCTATTGACCTCGGGAATGTGCGAAGTCTCTGTAAACGGTGGAGAACGCATGATGGGTTATTAGCCTCCAAGAAGCGGTGAAGAATGAATGATGGAGAACGTCTTGAGATCTGTTCAAGACTATTGTAATCAATGCAATATGATCAACGGTTAGGATTGAACCAACTAAATTGCTTAACCTAAATGTTTAGGGTTTAGGGTTTATTCTACCGACCTATCTGTTTCCTATAAGGTCGATGTTGTTTCTCATGTTGAGGTTGTTGGCAAATGTTGTGTGTGTATCCAAGTGCAGAGATACGTGATTCTTGCCAAACCAGATAAGAGAATAGATACCTACAGAGTGTGATTGCAGAAGAAAGAAATCAAAGTGGATCTGCATTGGCATTGAGTGTTGTTACCAGATCATTGTAATACCTATTGACCTCTAACCACTTCAATAGTTGGAAAATCCTTTAACAGGGTAGCTTTAACCGGCTTACTATAGATCCTTTAATAGGGTGACTCAAAATCATTGAGTTCTAAAAATCATCTAACAAGGTAACCTTTAATAGGGTTTAACCCTTAACTGGGTATTTTAGCCATCCCTTAATCGGGTGATCCCTAGTAGGATCAGTTCCTAATAGAACCTATTGTAATGTCTTTAACCAAACTAGGCTCCTAATAGAGCAGACTTCAAAAGGGTTCAAAGAATAGCTTGTGGGTATTCATCCCCACCGTAGTTTTTCCCAGTTGGGTTTCCACGTGAAAAATATGTGTGTTATTTGTGATGCTTTTCATGTGATGCTTTGTTATTCTCTGTTAAGTGGTAAAGCATGTTGAACCAGTAAGTCTTTACATTTCTGTTGAAGTATTACTAGTGTATGCATATGAGTGAAGTGGAAATAAGATGCTAGATTGTGTGAAAAGCTGAGTTACCGATTTATGTCTTTCACTGTGTTTAACTGGTAGTAATCTGGTTTAGACCGGTGATATTGCTTGCCAGTCAAGTGTAGTGTTCTTAGTCAAACCGGTTCAAGGAAAAGTGTTTTTCTCAGTACCGATTCATCCCCCCTCTTAGTATCGGTTTGGTACTAACTGTTCATCATTAATTCATCAATTGGTATTAGAGAATCCTCTAGGTCCTCTATGTTGCGAGCTTAACCACTTGAGGGAAAGATCCTATTCTAATGATGAAGAGGGAAGGTCCAAAGTTCAACAAAGATAACTTTAAAATATGGAAGGACAGAATGAAGATATACATCAAAAGCATGGGTGCTCAACATTGGAGTTATGTTGAGAATGCTTATGTTATTCCTATTGGTACTCTCACTGATGATCAAAAGAGAGAGATCCAAGAGAATGGGCAAGTCATGGAAGCCCTAATCAGTAGTTTATATAACATTGAGTTTATTGATGTCCAGGATAAAGACAATCCTAAAGAAGTATGGGATGCTCTTGAGAATATCTATGGCGATGATGAGCATGTGAAACAAGCTAAGGAATAGAGCCTTAGGGGAAAGTTTGAAGACATGCGGATGGTTGAAGGAGAGACCATTCAACAATATGGAATTAGAATCAAAACTGTTGTTAGGGATATCAAGAGTGTAGGAGGAAAAATAGACGATTCCACTGTAGTCAGCAAAGTCTTGAGATCCTTATTACTGGTCTATGCAATAAGGTTGCTGCTATTCAGGAGTTGAGGTCTATAGACAAGACACAGGTATCCCTAGACTCCATCATTGCAAAGTTGATAGCCTATGAGCTAAATAAATATGATGGCAGTATTCAGCCTTTAGGGCATCTGCTGCACCATCTAGAAAAGGGAAAGAAGAAAGCACTAGTGGTGAACCAAGACAAAGTAGAGAAATGGATGATGAGGAGATCCAGATGGAATTTGAAGCTCTTCTTGCCAAGAGACTTCCCAAGGGAATCGGTAAATACAGAGGTAAGCTTCCTTTGAAATATAGAGGTAAGCTACCTTTGAAATGTTTTTCTTGTAACCAGATAGGACACATTGCTGTAAACTACCCTAATGGTGACAACAAGGATAAACCAGAGAGGTTCAAGAAGTTCAAAGGAGGAAACCAAAGAAAATATTTTGTAGCAGTTGATGAAGGTGTCACTGATGAGGAATCAGAAGATGAAGAAAATGAAGATATTGTGTTTGTAGCGGTCAAGGAAGATATGTCAGACAAGAAAGCTCTTGTCTCCCGCTTTGATAATTCCAATGATGGATTATTGACAGTGGCTATTCTCACCATATGATTGGTGACCGGAGTAAGTTTCTGTCTCTGGAAGAGTATGATGGTGGTGTGGCTCATTTTGGTAATGATGCACCATGTATGGTAAAAGGCAGACGGTCCATCTCTCTGAATGGAAGAAGCAGTTCTGACAATGTGTATTGGGTAGAAGGTCTCAAACACAACCTTTTGAGTGTTGCTCAACTGAATGATAATGGACTCACTCTGGAATTTAGAAATGGAGTGTGCAAAATCAAAGGAAAGAATGGTGAACTGATGGCTACCGGTATGCAGACCAAAGGTAACCTATTTCAGCTAAATGCTAATGTTAGTACATGTGTAATGGCTAAGTTTCAGGATAGCTGGATATGGCATAGGAGACTCTGCCATGTAAACTTTGATAATATTGTGAAGGCCAGTAAGATAGAGGTAGTTAGAGGATTGCCTATGCTGAGAAAATTGGAGAATCCTTTGTGCAGAGAGTGTCAACTAGGGAAAATGTCTTCCTCAACCTTCAAAGGTAAACCTTTCACTGCAAACAATTTAATTGATCTTGTGCATACTGATTTGTGTGGTCCTATGAAAACTAGGAGTTTGCAGGGAGATAGGTATTTTATGATTCTTACTGATGATTGCTCAAGAATGATGTGGGTCATATTCTTGAAGGACAAATCTGAAGCTTTTGTAAAGTTCAAAGCCTTTGGAGCACTTGTAGAAAAAGAAAGCGGTAAGAGGATTAAGTGCTTAAGAACTGATCAAGGAGGAGAATTCACTTCCGGTGAATTCAACAAATACTGTGAAGAGAATGGCATCAAGAGGCAACTGTCTACCCCCAAACTCCACAACAGAATGGCTCAGCAGAGAGAAACAACCGGACCACTCATTGAAGCAGCTAGAACTATGTTGATCCAAGGAAAGGTTGCTCACACCTTTTGGAGAGAAGCGGTGAGCACTACAGTCTACACAATGAACCGAGTACTCATCAAAAAGGGTAAGGATAAAACACCTTATGAGTATTGGATTGGTAAGACACCAGTGGTAAGCTACTTCAAAGTGTTTGGTAGTAGATGGTATATCAAGAGGAGTGAACATCAGAGCAAGTTTGATGCTAAATGTGATGAGGGAATATTCCTAGGGCATTACACAAAGAGAAAAGCTCTCAAATGTTGAAACAATAGGACTCAGAGAATTGTTGAAAGCATCAATGTTAGAGTTGATTAAACCTCTGAGAAATCTGAGGAAACCGTCAGTGAGCAAGTAGGAGATGAACCGGTAGTAACCTTCTGGGAACCGGTTGCAAAACAACCAAGCACCAATAACAGTGCTCCTACACCGGTGGATGCTGATGCTGATGAAGATGAGGATGAAGAAGAAAAGAAAGAAGAAACAACTAAGATCATTCCTAGGTATGTAAAGCTAAATCATGATCCAAAGTAGATCATAGGAGGCAAGGATACGGGAATTCTTACAGGAAGAAAGATCAGAGAAAACTCTTGCATGATCTCTGAATTTGAGCCTAAAATATTCAGAGAGGCACATAAAGATGAAGACTGGATCAAGGCAATGGAAGAGGAACTTGACCAGATAGAAAAGAATGGTGCATGGTCTTTGGTACTCAAACCGGAGCATAAAAATGTCATTGGCACCAAATGGGTTTTCAGAAATAAGCGGAATGAAGATGGCTCAGTGGTTAGAAACAAAGCCAGATTGGTGTGTAAAGGATATGCCCAAGAAGAAGGAGAAGACTATGTAGAAACCTTTTCTCTAGTAGCCAGATTGGAAGGAGTTCGTATGCTTCTTGCATATACAACATTCAAGGGATTCAAAGTATATCAAATGGATGTAAAGTCTGCATTCCTCAATGGAGTACTAGAAGAGGAGGTGTATATAGAGAAACTAGATGGGTTTGCCCTATCAGAAGACAATGATGGTGTGTAGGATACATAAGGCCTTGTATGGACTAAAGCAGACACCTAGAGCATTGTATGAACACTTGCACTACCATCTTGTGAAGATTGGATTTGAGAGAACAAGTGAGGATGGTAATATCTACTTGAAGTCAGAAGGAGATCCGATTCTAATCTGTGAGGTATTTGTTGATGACATAATCTTTGGAGGAGATGACAAGATGAGTCATGATTTTGCAGATGAGATGAAAAAGGAGTTTGAGATGTCACTTATAGGGGAGATTAAGTTCTTCATTGGACTACAAATTCAACAAATGAAAGATGGAATCTTTGTCACTCAGTACAAATATGTCAAAGAGGTGTTGAAAACCTTTGGCATGGAAGACAACAAACCGGTTGGTACACCCATGCTGACCGGTTGTAAATTATCCAAAGAGGATGACTCAGGGTTGGTAAATGAGAAGGAATACTGATCAATGATTGGTAAATTGCACTATGTAGTACATAGCAGACCAGACATTGCACATGCAGTGGGCATTTCCGCATGGTTCTAGAAAAGCCCAAGAGAATCCCACTTGGTAGCAGTCAAGCGGATTCTGAGATATTTGAAGGGAACTATTGACTATGGATTATGGTATCCATACAATAATGATTTCAATCTGAAAGTGTTTACAGATACTGACTAGGCTGGTAATATGGACGACCGGAAGAGCACAACCGGTGGTGCATTCTTTCTTGGTGGAAGACTAGTTTCATGGATGAGTAAGAAACAGAGCTATATCTCTTAGTCTACAGTAGAAGCGGAGTATGTTGCAACATTTATGAACTACGCCCAGACAATTTGGATGAAGCATGTATTAAATGGCTTCAAATTTCTTGTATCTAAACTAGTAAGTATGTTTTGTGACAACACAAGTGCGATTAACATCTCCAAGAAACTGGTTTTACATTCTAGAACCAAGCACTTTGAGCTTAAGTATCATTTCTTAAGGGAAAAGGTTCAAAACAAAGAAGTTGTACTGGAACATGTTTCCAGTAAGGAGCAGTTAGTAGACATATTCACCAAGCCTCTACCGAAGGCTAATTTTACCTATTTGAGAGGTAAATTAGGGGTGTTGTCCCTTCAAGAGGTGAACTAAAGGTGTGTGCTCCACATTAGTTAGGGTTTACATTGATATATTTTTCTCAAGATTGGTGTGTTGAAGGATGCTACTCCTTAAGGGGAGCAGCATAGTAGAACATAGATGTTTATGCCTTCACTTTGGCATTGTTGTCAAAGGGGGAGAAGATGTGAAGCGGAGAAGATATCTGTAGTATTGGGGGAGAAGATGTGAAGCACAAAGATATCTTCGTATATTTCCATGGGGGAGAAGATGTGAAGCTCAGAGATATCTTTGTATATTGCCATCAATGCCAAAGGGGGAGATTGTTGGCATATGTGCAAAGTATGTTGACATGATGATATTGTATGTTGTCATTGATGTCAATATGATGAAGAGTGAACTAGTATATGTGAAAAAGTGAAGCGGTATGACTGTCCAAGTGAACTAGTATATGTGAAAAAGTGAACTGGTATGTTTGTCCAAGTGAACTGGTATGTTGGAATGTGAATGGGTATATGGAATGTTTTGTATCAAGGTTTCATATGGGATGACTACTGGTTGGTAGTCTTTGCTTTAGGATTTCCAGTTGAAGTGTTCTATGCCTGTGTGATTCAACTGATGACATTGTGTGATGAGTTAGCATTGTAATGAAGAACAGATTATGTTGCCACATCAGCCTTGTGTGCGTGAAGGATCTTGCATGAAGGAAACCGATCCTATCTACCTCGGGAATGTGCGAAGTCTCTATAAATGGTGGAGAACGTGTGATGGGTTATCAACCTTCAAGAAGCGGTGAATAATGAATGATGGAGAACGTCTTGAGATATGTTCAAGACTGTTGTAATCAATGTAATATGATCAACGGTTATGATTGAACCGACTGAATTGCTTAACCTAAATGTTTAGGGTTTAGGGTTTATGCTACCGACCTATCTTTTTCCTATAAGGTCGATGTTGTTTCTCATGTTGAGGTTGTTGGCTAATGTTGTGTGTGTATCCAAGTGTAGAGATATGTGATTCTTGCCAGACAAGATAAGAGAATACATACCTGTAGAGTGTGATTGCAAAAGAAAGAAACCAAATTGGATCTACATTGGCATTGAGTGCTATTACCAGATCATTGTAATACCTATTGACCTCTAACCACTTCAAAAGTTGGAAAATACCTTAACAAGGTAGCTTTAACTGGCTTACTGTAGATCCTTTAACGGGGTGACTCAAAATCATTGAGTTCTAAAAATCCTCTAACAAGGTAACCTTTAATAGGGTTTAACCCTTAACTAGGTATTTTAGCCATCCCTTAACCGGGTGATCCCTAGCAAGATCAGTTCCTAAAAAAACCTATTGTAAAGTCTTTAACTGGACTAGGCTCCTAACAAAGCGGACTTCAAAAGGGTTTAAAGAACAACTTGTGGGTATTCATCCCCACCGTGGTTTTTCCCAGTTGGGTTTCGACGTGAAAAATATGTGTGTTATTTGTGATGCTTTTCATGTGATGCTTTGTTATTCTTTGTTAAGCGGTAAAGCATATTGAACCAATAAGTCTTTACATTTCTATTGAAGTATTACTAGTGTATGCATATGGGTGAAGTGGAATAAGATGTTAGATTGTGTGGAAATCTAAGTTACCGATTTATGTCTTTCATTGTGTTTAATCGATAGTAATTTGGTTTAGACCGGTGATATTGCTTGCCAGTCAATTGCAGTGTTCTCAGTCAAACCGGTTCAAGGAAAAGTGTTTTTCTCAGTACTGATTCACCCCCCCTCTCAGTACCGGTTTGGTACTTACTATTCATCATTGATTCATCAAGAAATGCACAAGGGAAACAATTTGCAGAGAATGTAAAAGAGATACATGAGCAGGTCAAGAAGACATTGCAACAACACAATGAGAAGTACAAAGCCCTGGTAGATAAAAAGATAAGAAAAGTACACTATAAGGTTGGTGAACTAGTGTTGGCCTACTTGAGGAAGGAGAGACTACCCAAGGGACAACCTAGTAAGCTCTGCATGAAGAAGATTGGACCTCTTAGGGTAATGCATAAGTTTGGAAACAATGCCTATGAGTTAGAGTTACCTCCATGCTTGGGCATATCCCCAATCTTCAATGTATGTGATTTGTATTGATACAAAGGGTCTTAGATAGCTACAAATCAAGAAGAGACTACTGTTATTGAAGATGAAGACTGGTTACAATATTTACCTTCAAGCCAACCGATTACATTGGAACGCATTTTGGATTCTAAGGTTGTGAAAAAGACTAGGAAAGGGGTCTTGATGCAGGAGCACCTAACAGAAAGGCACAAAAGGAGTCTATAAGAGGATAAAAATAAATTCATAAGTATATTCAATTAAATTTTCATTTGTAATGTCATTTTGAGTCAATATAAATTAATATGTAAGGCTAAAAGAGCCCATTGTAATGAGTTGTCCAAGTTGTCCTAATAAGGTCTTGAATTAGTCGTTTGGTAAAATTTGTAATAAATAAACTTTGAGGGGTAAAATGGTGACAAAAATACATTATTATTCCATCCTAATATGTTTTGAAAGTTCTTTTTAAGGTTTAAAGCCATTTGAGTCAAAAGTTGTAAAATGCAACTTTTCAAAAGTTGTAAAAAGACCAAAATGGGAAGTTGTATGGTCATAAGAGGAAGTTGGGTAGTTGTAACTTCCATGTGAAGATGAAAAGGCTATAAAACCTCTATAATGGTCATTCATAAGTGTGTGAAAAATTTGGAGAAGGAATTGAAAAGCATTGGAAACATTTTGGTATCATATTTTCATTGTTTCAATCTCTTGTTTTGTGGTCTTGAAAGTTTTCCCTCTTGTTTCCAGGCCTTGTACGACCATGTACAACCTAGAAAAAAGTGTATTTATATCATGATAGTGTAGTATATTGAATAATATTTCCAATTCTTTTGGTTTGAGTTAATTTCATGCATTTTTGAGAAATTTATGAGAGTTTTGGTGAAAACCGTTTGGAACTACCCAAAACCCTGATTCACAGCGACCAGTTTTGGAAAATTCATCATATCTTTGGATTTAACCATTGGATATTTCTATAATGTGGAGGAACATTTTATAACTAGAATTTTTAGAAACTAACTGGAGAGATTGTTCTGGTGATTAATATGTTAAGAGTTATTAATGACTGTTCATGACTATAATTTCATGACCAGAATAGGGTAAATTTCATAGTTTGGGAAAATTCTTGGTTTTCATTTGCAATAAATGAATAGATGAAAGGTTTAAATGATTCAGGTTTAATGAATAATATATGGATCTACAACCATTATGGATTGATATCTATGGAGAAGATTTGATAATGGTTATTTGATTGATGATTTTGTTGGGAAATATATGACAATGCCTCTAACATGTTGGAAGATTTTTGTTGATGATTGAACTTCACGAACGATTTGAGGTTCTTGGTTGGATGATCACGATGCTTTGCATCAGGTCTATAAATAATATTTGATCAAATGGATAGGGCTACAAGAGTCAAAGGCTACATGAATGACAAAAAGAGATATATTACAACATGGTACCATTGTCCAAGCCTTATCCACTCAAGATACTTGAGTTATTCTTACCCCCGGAGCATGGTGCAGGGGTACAAAGGAAGTTTTGTTGTGTTTATTCTAGGAGATTTGAATCATGTTGTTTTAGTTTTTAATAAGGTCAATAGGTCTTTGAATAAATTCTCAAATGTTTGTAAGGACCCTAGGAGTCATTGATTGGCCAATTTTGGCATATGGGCTCTTAAGGGTGCCATATAGAGCACTTGGTAGAATAAGTTTTTATTGAGTTAGTATAGAAGGGTTTGATGTTGTTTAGAATTTTATAAGGTCATTTGGATCATTAGGAAGTGACCTAGGTTGGATTTGAGCAAAGTTGCTCATTTTTGTAAAAAGTTGTAAAAAGTTGCAAAAGTTGCTCATAGCAACTTTTCAACATTTGCACTTTCACACACCAACGGCTAGTTGGTTATCTTTTTCAGTTACAGGCATTTGTAACCAACCCAAGGCCAATATAAGACTTTGGGAAAACCGACGAGAATGTTGGTTGAAGAATTGAAACAAGAAGAGCAAGTTTAGCCTTTCAAATTTTGTGTTTTCAGCGAGTACAGTTGAGTTTATTTGGATTTGTATGATATGTATGAACTTCCAAGCTTATTACAAGGCATGAATTGTTAGAGAAGATTCATATCTTCCATTTTATGGTATTCTAATGTTTTGAAGTGTTATAGTTTGCACGTTTTTTCATTTTTGTTGCAGGCGGGTCCTAAGGACCTAAAAACCAGGGTTTTGAAGACTATATGGCCCATTCCTAGCATTCCATGGTGGAAATCCGTATTGAAGCCTTATGGAATGTTAGGAGGCCTTGTATATAATCTTTTATTTTTGGTTTTAAGAAAGAGAAGGCTCAACTTCAGATTCGCCACCATACCCTAGGCTTGGCACGTTGAGTTGGCAAGCATTGAGGTTTATGGACAGCAGGCCCTAGATGGGTAGATCCAATGGATGGGATTGTGACAAGGTTGGATTGGACATACTCATGGATGCATAAACCTACACCAATCATCATATTCCTTGAGAAATTAGACTGGTGAAGACTTTCAAGCAAATCCCTATTTTGTAGGCTTAGAAGGAGGGATTAGGCCTAAAAAGAGTTAGGATGGTTAGAGACAAAACCCATATCCAATTTTGTGATATTATATGAGGCTTCCAAAAGGGTATCTAAAAAGACAAAGAGTTCATAGGGGTGTTTAGGACTTCTGATAGATAACTGCAAAATACCTCACTAGTAGGGCTAATTGTATTAGGTCTCCTAGTAGGCCTAAAAGAGTAGATCGACCCTAAAACTTGAAACCAGTAAACACCAAAGTCCTAAAAGAAGGGGTTAGGGTTGTAAAACTTAGGCAAATCATCCCTAAGTGTGTTGGTCATGTGTGAATGAAGATCCTATGGTAGAGGGGGTGGCTCTTGGTTAAGGTGCTGAGTAGGAAGGTCTATATTAAGGAGTGTGAGACACTCACAAGACAAGAAGTGGTCACCTTAGAATAAGGACCTTGGGAAGGTCAGTAAGGGTGGGCCCTACAACCTTTGGAAGGTTGACAAGTGAGGAACCATTGGATGGTTCAAGAGACAACCTTAGGAGACATCAAGAGCAAGCAAATCTAGAAGGAGAGCCTAACCACTCTACATCAAGTTCCAACATCAATAGGAAAATTTTCCAATTTGAATGTGTATCAACTTAAGTTTTAACCATCAAAAGTAACCTGCAACTTGTTAGTCCATCATGAAAATATAAAATTATAGGGAACTCAAGCTTCAACCATTGAAACAACATGAAATAAAGAAAAATAAAATGATTATACCTTCATGGCTTATGTCTCATTGTGTCCTGACCCCATTGTTCTTGGTTGCATATGATTTGCCCTTAGACAAGCACCGGTAGCTTCCAGGATGGTAAGTGTGGAATGGACTGATAGATGATATAATATACAAAAGCTATGCTATGAAAATGATTTATACTAATTTGCTCAAAAACTCTAAAATGCTTAGACAAATGAACTCACAAATGCAAAGATTAAGACTTCTAGTTAACTATAAGATTAGCTATTGGTTTCAAAAATGGCTTAGGAGACCTCTATTTATAGATTTTTGAGTGCATAAGCCTAGGTGGAAGAGATCAATGGTCATGATTAAATCTTTCATTTTGGATGGCTATGAAATAAGAAGTTGAGATAGGAGAGATAAAGGTGGAAGATGTTCCTCCTACACCTACAGGATGGAGGAAAAGATGGAAGGAGAAACCAAGTGTCAGAAGGCTCAACTTGATTGAGGATGAAGAATTGAGAGAATATAGGGTAGGTTGAGAAAATTTAGGGATATGAGGACAAGTGGACTCAACTCCTTCCAAAGATGTAGGCAGGTTAGAGAAAATACAGGGAAGTTGAGAAATGTGTGTAAGTACACATGATTCGATTTATGATTTGGAAGTTTAAGATAAATGATGTATTAATATTTAAAAATATTAATATCTTTAGCCACATGGTTGATGAGTTGGCAAAAGAGGAAGTGATCTGGAGATGAGGTGAGTTGGAAAAGGAGATTAAATAACTAAGAAATTATTTAATTGATGAGACCATAGGATAGTGGATGGGAGACAACTAAATATTAGCTATTTAATTAATTGGTTTAGAAGACAAGGATATAAATGAATGAATTAATTAAATGTTTCAACTCAATTAATTAATAGAAGAATATCAAAGACTAATGAATTAAATAAATTAACCTTTTCAAATTAATTATTTAATAGAAGAGCAATCATTAAATAAATATATAATATTTATTTAATTACTCATAGCCAATTTAATGTGTATACAAAATGCATCAATAGTGGTTTGATTATCTAGATTGTTGGAGAGTGTTATTTATGTGAATAATTCTTCAATTGCATGACCATATGTCTTAAAAATTATCATTTAATATTCTATTATGTCTTTGCATATGGATACTTACACCTTGAATTAAGACCCCAAGTTCTATATGTTTTTCTAACTTGTCAATAAATCTCTTACCACATAAAAGGAATGCGTTCCAAATAGATATAAGGTCAATTAGAGTAATGTTGACTATAAATGAGCTCGAGCATAACCAAAAATGTTTACGATTAACATACCTTTTTAAGGCAAGTTTGTATGATAGTAGCATGCATGCATTTGAATGACTATGAATGGTAATATGAGTTGCTGAGTTAATTATCTGATCTTGTTATTTATCTGAGAGTGTATTACCCATGGAGGGCACACTTGAGGTAACACATATTTGAATTTTTTTTATGCATCTTAGTTAGATACTTTCATTTTACTATTATGCTTAATGTAGCTGTAGCATAACATTCTAGTTATTATGGTCATCATCTTATTGTAACATTGATTCCTTTATTTAGCATAGTAAAAGTGTTAATGTTGAATGTATTTATTGGAAACCGTTTTAAATTGCTACTGCTAGGACATGTTTCTATCATTGATGTCAACATATTCATGTAATTTTCTCCAGTGATTGTAGATTGGGAATATCTTATGATCCGGTTTGCATTTTTGTTTTGATGTATTGGTGCTTTGCAGAGTTCAGTATTTCCTCTGGTATATTTTGGTGTGATCAGATATTGAGCTGAGATTTTAGGATATTGGTTGGGACAGTCTTGTGTATCTTCATTTTAGATGGATCATGATTTGGTGCTTCGCAAGTTATCCTTCTCCGTGATAGTTGTTGATTTGCTATGTTCTTGAGTTTCAATCGTTGATAGATGAAGATTTGATAAGTGGTGTTGGTGCAGTTTTTGCTGATGAAACTAATGTGCTTGCTGGTGTTTCATAATTGTGTCCTATTTGTCTTGATGATCCGCATTGATTGTTGTGTGATTTATTGGTGGTTTTCAAGAACCGGTGATGTTCTTTGTGTTATGAAGTATTTCTGATGGTGTAGCATGTTGTGGTTGATGTTGGCATGAAATTTCAATGGTGTTATGCATTTGGGAATTTGAATTAGGCCAATGTTATGTTATATAAATCATTATATTGGTCCAGTGGTCAATTTTTGTATTGTGTGATGTAATTATGAGTTAAGGGTTTAGCCGACCTTGTTGTCAAGGTTGATGAATTGTATAAATAGGTGATATTGTCATGTAATTTGGTGATAGTGGTTGTGTCTGCATTATCAGAGAGAGGTTTATGTGCGAACAAGGATTCATCCTTTGACATTGTGATTGAGTAGAGATTAGAGTTGCAGAGTAGACATTTGAGCTTAATCAAAACTATAATAAGGCATTTGGAGATGCTATTCTTACAGTTCAATCCTTCCAAATTGTAGTCTGAATCTTGTTGTAAGTCAGTGAGACTTCCCTGAGGGTTGTAGCCTTCTGGGTCATTATCTTTTGAGTAGTGAGCTCTAGGCAGTGTTCCTGAATGCATGTTCCCCATTATAATATTTTTACATACTACTGTAGAGTATCATCTTATTGTGGGTAGGTTCCCACCATGGTTTTTCCCTTAACTGGGTTTTCCACATCAAAATCTTTGTGTTGTGTGTTGTTCTTTGAAAATGCCTATCTTTGTTATTACTACAGTTTATCTGATTTATATTTGTAGTTAAGGTTTGAGATCCAATGAAGACTGATTCACCCCTTCCCTTCTCAGTCTTCCTTCTTTATTGTTGCCAACAATTGGTATTAGATCCAGGTTCTCAGGAAAAAGCCTAACTGCTTGAGGAGATCCAAGATGGTAGCAGCACATGTTATCTTTAAGAAGGAAAGTCTGAGATTTGATGAGAGTAACTATGCTAAATGGAAGAACCAGAAGGAAGTGCACTTGAAATGTCTTCGAGAAGATTACTGGAAGATTACAAAGAATGCCTATTCTACTCCTTCGAATGGACCGGTTACTGCAAATGAGATTAAGGAAGCTGAACATAATATTAGAGTGAAGGAAGCATTGTTGGGTGCCTTGACTGATTCAGAGATGAAAAATGTAATGGGACTTCACACCACACATGAGATCTGGGAGAAGCTTGAAATCTTGTATGAAGGAGACAAACAGGTGAAAGTTTCTAAGTTACAAAGTTTGAAAGGAAAGTATGAGATGCTGAAGATGGGAGATGATGAAAACATACTCTTTCATGGCTAAGGTGAATTATCTTGTCCTAGGTATCAGATGTGTTGGTGGAACCCTTGAAGAAGATCAAATTGTTGCTAAGGTGCTGAGATCTTTGCCTCCTACTTATAAACATAAGGTGGTTGCTATTGATGAGATCTAGAGTGTGACTACAATGACAAGAGATATGCTAGTTGGAAAGATTACCGCTTTTGAGGTAAGCGAGTTTGGAGAGTCACATGGAAAGTCTAAGACAACATTTAGAGCATCAACATCTGTATCCGGAAAGAAGAAGTATGATCCTAATGAGTGCAAAATATCTAGATATGAAAGAAAGAGAAAAGAGATGGAAGAGAAAGAAAGAGAGATGGATGAGCTTGAATCATTGATTGCCCTAAGATTGCCTAAAGGAGCCGATAAGTATGATGGAAAATTACCCCTGAAATGTTTCTCTTGCAATAAGATAGGACATTTTGCTTCTAGATGCCTAGAGAGAATGACTAAATATGACAGGAAGGATAAGTTTGATAAGCATGATAGGAATGATAGATGTGAGAAGCATGAGAAGTATGATAAGCCTTACAAGTCTAATGAGAAGTATAGAAATCAGAAGAACTACTATTATGTTGCTGATGAAGGTGTTATAGATGATGAGTTTGAAGGAGATGAAGTTGTATTTCTTGTCATTAAGGAAGATGGGCTTGTACTTGTTGATTCCACTAGCTATGTTATTGAGGAGAAAGATTTAGCTTCTAAAGTTCAAGAGAAAGATGAATGGGTAATAGACAGTGGTTGTTCACATCATATGACCAGTGATAAAAGCAAATTTGTGAGCATGGAAAGATATGATGGTGGAATAGTGAGATTTGGAGATGACAAAGCCTGTGTGATTTGTGGTAGAGGTTCTATTTCTTTTGATATAAAGCATAATACTGATGATGTCTTATATGTTGAAGGTTTGAAGCATAATCTTTTGAGTGTTAGACAGATGGTTGATAAAGGTTATGGTCTACAATTCAAGAATGGAAAATGCAAGATCCTAAATGCCTCTGGTATAGAGATTGCATCAAGAACTAAGACTTAAGGTAACATTTTTCATTTGACTGGTGGTGAGAAAAGTTTTTTAATTGCTCAAATAGATGAGAGTTGGTTGTGGCATAGGAGAATGTGTCATGTAAATTTTGATTCAATGATTAAGATCAGTTCTACACAAGTTGTTAGAGATCTTCCTATGATTGTTAAGCTTGCTAATCCGGTATGTAAAGAATGTCAGTTGGGTAAACAAACAAGGATTTATTTCAAGAGAAAACAATATACATCTGATGGATTGCTAGACCTTGTGCATACTGACCTATGTGGACCTACAAATGTTATAAGTGTGCAGGGTGATAGATATGTCATGTTGCTAATTGATGATTATTCTAGGATGATGTGGGTTGTCTTTTTGAAGGAAAAATCAGAAGTATTGGACGAATTCAAAATATTCAAAGCAAAGGTGGAGACTAAGTCTGGATTGAAGGTGAAGTGTCTGAGATCTGACAGAGGTGGAGAATTCTATTTCGGTGAATTTAACTCATTCTGTGAGAAGCATGGGATTATAAGACAATTATTGTTAGGTCCCGGAGAAAACTAAGAGGGGGGGTGAATCAGTTGTCAGATAAATTCAAACCAAAAACAACTTAATCAACTTAATGCTTAATACTGGTAAACCAGTTAAGTATGCCGGTAGACAGTGTTAACAGTTAATTGCTATACCAGTAAAGATTAATGCATGAAACATAAGCACAAAGTCATCCATAGCATATAACACCAATATTTGTACGTGGAAACCCTGCAAGGGGAAAACCCACTGTGGGAAAGCTTACCCACAATCAGATGATACTACTGCAGATAGTAAGTGTACATAAATGGGGTCTGCACATGCAGAAAGGCCAATAGCCTAGGGCTCACTACTCAATCACAAAATGGGAGTCACACTGACTACAGTTGGATGGTTAAATCCAATAAGAATGTACTGCACAAAATAGCATCTTCATATGCTGGATTCAGTACCGGTGTAATGCTGATATGCTTCCACAAAAACCTTGCTTCACCTTCAAATGATGTCTTCGTGTATAGCTCTACTTAATCTCGCATATGCCTTCACTTAATTCTTTTTCGCATTCCACATTCGATCTTACAAATAAGATCTTACATTTATACCAAAACCTAAGACCAATTTTAGCAGGTCGGCTCTACAAGATATTACAATAAAACATTTTACAAACAATATAATATCTAATGAAATAACCGATTAAACATGTTGGCTTAATGCATTCACAACAATAATAAATCATCTTCATAGTGTGCCATGCTGATCTGGAAAAGATAAACCTGTCGATGTAACCCTAGGTAACCCTGGACCTATTTGTCGGTAAAAGCAAATATGCAAATATGATTATATCAATGATTAATTATTCAAAACAAAGTGTCCACACGATGTCTTTGACATTACCAAGTGTCTTCCATATCATTCCAAGTGCCGGTGATCATTATATCTTGCTGGTGAACCATATACCAGTAACTGTGCAATAGTTGCTTGCCGATGAGTGTTGTTGGATCTCCAAAGTGCTAGTGTTTTAGTAGGTGTTGACATCAATGACAAAACCATACCAAAATACCAATAATCTCCCCCTTTGGCATTGATGGCAACACAAGATGGAAAAACCATCAAAGTGCCAAAACATAAATGCCAAAAACCAAAAACCAACAATCTCTCCAAAAAGATCATAACTAGAATACAGAGAGTAATAGTCTCTCTCAAACAACAAGCTCTCCCCCTGGGAGCAACATGTGTTATCCAAAGTTCTCTTCAAAGATAATGTGTTTTTCCATAGATATCTCTCCCCCTTTGACATCAAATGCCAAAGTTATAATAATAAAACCAAGTTCATATACAAAATACCAATCAATTCAATATACCAACTACTCCCCTGAGAAGTAGCTTCCTCATCAAAGATCGGAGTAAAAGATTTGTCTTTTAAATTCTGCCAGTTGATGACAATCATCAACTGTCTAAGTCTCTATCGGTGGTGGTATGAATCCAAGCTGATCTCTCAGACATTCAAAAGTCTCCTTAGGCAAAGGTTTTGTGAAAATATATGCAAGCTGTTCTTTAGTATTCACATGAACCAGTTTTATCTCCTTTTCTTCAACTTTTTTGCTTAGAAAATTCAGTTTGATAGAAACACGTTTTGTTTTAGAATGTAATACCAGATTCTTAGATATATCAATTGCTGTAGTGTTAGCACAATATATAGTAATAGGTTCCTTGCATTTTACCTTTATGTCTTTCAACATTTGCTTAAGCCATAGTACCTGTGTATAGTTAGTTGCGGCTACAACATATCTGATTTTGCTGTTGATAAAGATGTACAACTCTGTTTCTTACTCAACCAAGAGACTAATCTCTTTCCAAGAAAGAATGCTCCGCCGGTGGTGCTTTTTCTATCATCCACATCTCCTGCCCAATTTGCATTTCTGTATGAACATAGATCAAAATTGTCATCTCTAGGATACCATAATCCAAGATTTGCAGTGCCTTGTAAGTACAGAAAAATCCTTTTTACTGCCGATTCATGATTTTCTCTAGGATTACTTTGAAATCTAGAAACAATACATACTACATTCATAATATCAGGTCTAGTTTGTGTCAGATACAGTAAACCTCCTATCATAGATTTGTATCTAGTTGGATTAACAGGTGTAGATTCATCCCTTTGAGATAATTTGTCATTTGTAGTCATAGGTGTGCTTACTAGTTTAGAGTTCTCCATCCCAAATTTCTTTAGTAACTCTTTCAAGTACTTGGATTGACTCAAAAATATACCATTGTCAGTCTGTGAAATCTGCAATCCTACAAAGAATTTTATTTCTCCAATCATAGACATTTCAAATTCTTGTTGCATTTTAATAGAGAATTCTTTACATAATCCATCTTCTCCTCCAAAGATTATATCATCAACAAATACTTCTATAATCAAGATATCATCATTAGTTATTTTGTAATATAAATTGTTGTTTGCATTTCCTTTAGTAACACCAATCTTTAAAAGATACTTATCAAACCTTGCATACCAAGCTCTTGGGGCTTGTTTCAATTCATACAAAGCTTTTCTTAACCTGAAAACCATATTATTGTCATCTGTCAAAGAAAATCCATCAGATTGTTCAATATAGACTTCCTTTTCAAGATCTCCATTCAAGAATGCACATTTAATATTCATTTGATAAACTTTGTAGTTCTTGTGAGCTACAAAAGCCAAGAATAATATGACTGCCTCAATTCTTGCTACCGGTGCAAAGGTTTCATTGTAATCAACTCCTTCTTTCTAAGAATATCCATTACACACTAGTCTTGCTTTATTTCTGACAACCTTTCCATCTTTATTAAGTTTGTTTCTAAATACCCATTTGGTTCCAATTACATATTTATCTTTAGGTTGGGGAACTAATGTCCAAGTATTATCTTTCTCAATTTGTTCTAATTCTTCTTCCATAGCTTTAATCCAAAATTTATCTTCACATGCCTCATTAACAGATGATGGTTCAATTTGAGAAATAAGACATACCTCTTCATTTTCCAATCTTCCTCTTGTCATAACTCCTTTAAATTTGTTTCCAATTATCTGATCTTCAGAATGATTCAATTTTACATACCCGGGTGTCTTAGTTTGTTGTTGTTCTTCAATTACTGTGGAATCCTTTGATGGTACCGGGGTAATTGGATCTTCATTCTGTACTGGTGGATTTAGTGTAGGTTCATTTGTCACAATTTCTGTTGCTGGTTGAGAGTCTATATACCTTGAAGTTCCTCTGAATTGTTCATCAATCTTTACATTTGTACTCTCAACAATTTTCTACAATCTCTTATTAAAACATCTATATGCCTTGTTCTTAGATGAATAACCAAGAAATATTCCTTCATCACTTCTAGGATCAAATTTGCCAATATACTCGTCTCTTCTAATATAACATTTACTTCCAAAAATTCTGAAATACTTAAGAGTAGGAGTATTACCAAACCATAGTTCATGAGGGGTCTTACCGGTTTCACCTTTGTTGTGAACTTTGTTGAATGTACAGACCACTGCACTGACTGCTTCTCTCCAATATACATGTGGTAAATTTGCTTCAGATAACATACTTCTTGCTGCATCCAAGATAGTTCTTTTTTTCCTTTCAAAATCTCCATTCTGTTGTGGTGTCTGAGGTGCTGATAGCTGTCTTCTGATTCCATTAACTTCACAGAATGTATTAAAGTCCTTAGATGTGAATTCACCTCCTTGATCTGATCTTAAACATTTGATTTTCTTACTGGTTTCATTTTCAACCATTGCTTTGAATAGTTCGAACTTTCCAAGTGCTTCTGATTTTTCTCTGAGAAAAGTAACCCAACACATTCTAGAATAATCATCAATAATTAGCATGAAATATCTATCACCTTGTATGCTTTTAGTTCTAGCTGGACCACATAAATCAGTGTGAATCAAATCAAGAGCATTATTGGATTTTTCTAGAATACTTTTGAAACTATCTCTAACTTGTTTTCCAAATTGACATTCCTTACATATTGTATTCTAAGGTTTCACAATTTTAGGTAGATCTCTAACTGCCTTAGAAGTACTGATCTTTACCATGCAATCAAAGTTTACATGACAGAGTCTCTTATGCCATAACCAACTTTCATCTATATGTGGAATCAAGCATGCCTTTTCACTGTTATTCAAATGAAAGATATTACCTCTAGTCTGATTATCGGTTGCAATTTCTAAACAAGTTCTATTCATGATTTTGCATTTTCCATTTTTAAATTGTAACTGAAATCCTTTTTCAACCAATTGACCAACACTTAAAAGATTATGTTTTAATCCTTCAACATATTAGACATTGTCAGTGTTATGCTTACCATCAAGAGATATTGTACCCTTACCTTTGATTGAACAGGCTTTGTCATCTCCAAATCTTACTAAACCTTCATTGTATTCTTGAAAGTTCAAGAATTTACCTTTGTCTCTTGTCATATGATGTGAGCATCCTGAGTCAATGATCCATTCATCCTTTACTTCAACTTTAGCTACTAGGGCTTGTTCTACCGGTTGAGCAGTAGGTGCCGGTTGATCTTCTGTTATAGCAACAAAACCCATCCATTGTCTGCTGGATCCTCATCAGAATCATCGGTCATACCTTCATCAACAATGTAACAAGATTTGTCTTTGTTCTTCTTAAATCTGTATCTCTGATATTCAGGATTAGGCTTGTATGTTCTTCTAGCTTCTTCTCTTGGTCTAGCATGTCTATCAGGGAATCTCGAATCCATATGACCAATCTTATTGCAGTTCAAACATTTAAAAGGTGCTTTACCTTCATACTTACTTCCAACTGGACCTTTAGGCATTTTCCTTGCAAATAGTGCTTCAAGTTATTCATTCTCCTTCCTAGTTTCCTCAAGTTCTCTTGCATAAAAGGCTTTCCAATCTTATTTGTCAAATGATGGAGCAGATGATGTTGATGTTTTAAAGGCCAAATCTGTCTTTATAGTAGCAACATGACCAAATTCCTCAATTTCAAAAGCTGAAAGTTTTCCAATCAATGTATCCCTAGTTACTGATGTATTAGGCATTGTTCTCAACTCATTTATAGTAGTAACCTTCATTTTATATGCCGGTGGCAATCCTCTTAAGATTTTTGAAACAATTTCATCCTCACTCAAGGTTCCTCCACAACATTTAATACCCAAAACAATTTCATTTACTCTTTCCATAAAAATAGAAATCCTTTCATCTTCTTCCATTTTCAGATGTTCATACCTGACTCGGAAGCTTTCAAGTTTTGCAATCTTGACTGTGGAATCTCCTTCATTTAGTGTTTCCAAATGATCCCAAATAGCTTTAGCAGTAGACCTATCCGATAATCCCATGATTTGTTGATCTGATAAAGTGCTCAGAAGTGCTTCTCTTGCTTTGCAATCATTCTCCTCATCTTTAGCTAAGGTAGTTGGAGTGGTCTGACCAGCTACAACAACAGTATAACCATTGTTTGTAACTTCCCAGATGTCTTTACCAATGCAATTCAGATGTGTCTCCATTTTGATCTTCCATACCCCATAGTTGGTTCCATTAAGTATAGGATTGTCCTTCCTAAAATAATTAGTAGTCATTGGATCTCCTCAAGTTGTTAAACTTCTATAAAAGAGGACTAGGCTCTGATACCAATTGTTAGGTCCCAGAGACAACTGAGAGGGGGGGGGTGAATCAGTTGTTAGATAAATTCAAACCAAAAACAACTTAATCAACTTAATGCTTAATATCGGTAAACCAGTTAAGTATGCCGGTAGACAGTGTTAACAGTTAATTGCTATACCGGTAAAGATTAATGCATGAAACATAAGCACAAAGTCATCCACAACACATAACACCAATATTTGTACGTGGAAACCCTGTAAGGGGAAAAACCACGGTGGGAAAGCTTACCCACAATTAGATGATACTGCTACAGATAGTAAGTGTACATAAATGGGGTCTGCACATGCAGAAAGGCCAATAGCCTAGAGCTCACTGCTCAATCACAAAATGGGAGTCACATTGACTATAGTTGGATGGTTAAATCCAATAAGAATGTACTACACAAAATAACATCTTCATATGTTGGATTTAGTACTGGTGTAATGCTGATATGCTTCCACAAAAACCTAGCTTCACCTTCAAATGATGTCTTCATGTATAGCTCTTCTTAATCTTGCATATACCTTCACTTAATTCTTTTTCGCATTCCACATTCGATCTTACAAATAAGATCTTACATTTATACCATAACCTAAGACCAATTTTAGTAGGTCGGCTCTACAAGATATTACAATAAAACATTTTACAAACAATATAATATCCGATGTAATAACCGATTAAACATGTCAACTTAATGCATTTACAACAATAATAAATCATCTCCATAGCGTGCCATGCTGATCTGGAAAAGATAAACCTGCCAGTGTAACCCTAGGTAAGCCTGGACCTATTTGCCGGTAAAAGAAAATATGCAAATATGATTATACCAATGATTAATTCTTCAAAACAAAGTATCCACACGATGTCTTTGACATTACCAAGTGTCTTCCATATCATTCGAAGTGTTGGTGATCATTATATCCTGTCGGTGAACCATATACCAGTAACTATGCAATAGTTACTTGCTTGCCAGTGAGTGCTGCCGGATCTCCAAAGTGCTAGTGTTTTAGTAGGTGTTGACATCAATGACAAAACCATACCAAAATACCAACAATTATCTATTCCTAGAAGCCCTCAACAGAATGGGATTGTTGAAAGGAAGAACAAAACTGTTTTGGATGCTGCAAAGACTATGCTGATTGAAGGAAATATTCTAAAAACTCTACTAGAGAGAAGTTATTAGCACTATGTTTACACATTCAACAGAGTTCATATTAAAGGTGATATCGGTAAGACTCCTTATGAGTTATGGTTTGGTCATGTTCCTATTGTGAGATGTTTTAGAGTATTTGGTAGCAAATGTTACATCAAGAGAGATGAGAATATAGGAAAGTTTGATGATAGAAGTGATGAAGGAATCTTCTTGGGATATTATACAAAGATCAAAGCTTACCAGTGCTACAATAAGAGACCGAGAAAGATAGTGGAAAGTGCAAAAGTGAAGGTGGATGGGAACCTTGGAAATGAGATTAGAGCATGCAGATATAATGATGGTCAACATATTATTCTAAACCCTATTCAGAATGAAGAACCAAAGCAGAATGATCTGGTAGTGACTGTTAATCTGGATATTGCTTCTGTCGGTGAAGATGTGCAGGAACCCGAGAATTAGAACAATCAAAAGACCCCAAGGTAGGTAAGATTGAATCATTCTGAAAATTAAATTATTGGTGATAAAAATAAAGGTGTGATGAATATAAGAAGGTTAGCTGTTGAAGAAGTATGTTTGATTTCTAAAGTTGAACCTAAAGATATTGTTGAAGCTATAAAGATGAAAATTGAATGAGAGATATGGAAGAAGAATTAAATCAGATTGAAAAGAATAACACTTGGGAGCTTGTGCCTAGACCTAAAGATAATTATGTTATAGGTACTAAATGGGTATTTCAAAACAAAATGAATGAAGTCGGTGAAGTTGTAAAAAATAAAGCAAGACTGTTATGCAAAGGATATTCTCAAAAATAAGGAATTGATTATGAGGAGACTTTTGCTCTGGTGGCCAGACTTGAAGCTACTAGACTGTTGCTTGCATCTGCTGCTTATAAAGATTTCAAGGTATATTAGATGGATGTCAAATTTGCCTTTTTGAATGGTGATCTTGAGGAAGAAGTATACATTGAGAAAATTGATGGATTTTCATTATCAAATGATGGAGACATGGTATGTAATCTGAAGAAAGCACTTTATGGATTAAAACAAGCCCCTAGAGCCTAGTATGCTAGATTAGATAAATATTTATTGAAATTGGGATTCAATAAAGGTGTTGTTGACTGTAATTTGTACTTTAAGAGTGAGAATGATAACATCTTGATTGTTGAAGTCTTTGTTGATGATATTATCTTTGGAGGAGATGATAACTTGAGTATGAAGTTTGCTGGTGATATGCAAAAAGAATTTGAGATGTTTATGATTGGTGAGATGAAATTTTTCTTAGGTTTGCAGATTTCATAGACTAGAAAAGGTATATTCATATCTCAAACTAAATATGTGAAGGAATTGCAGAAGAAGTTTGGGTTAGATGAATCCAAACCTGTTGGAACTCGTATGGTGACTAGTTGCAAATTGTCTAAGAATGATGAATCTCTGAAAGCTAATCATAGTTTGTATAGATCTATGGTTGGTGGACTTCTATATCTTACTCAGACTAGGCCAAACATTATGCATGCTGTGTGCATGGCTGCTAGATATCAAGATGATTTGAAAGAGGGTCATGTCACTACTATTAAGAGGATATTCAGATACTTGAAGGGAACTATGGACTATGGTTTGTGGTATCCGAGGAATGATGATTTCATGCTATGTGCTTACACTGATGTTGATTGGGCTGGTGATGTTGATGACCGGAAGAGCACTACTGGTGGAGCATTCTTTTTGTGAAAGAAATTGGTTTCATGGGATAGTAAGAAACAAGATTCAATACCCTTATCTACTACTGAAGTTGAGTACATTGTTGCTGCTAGAAATTCCACTCAGGTAGTTTGGATGGAGAAAATGCTGAAGGATATCAGAGTTATCTATGATGAGCCTATTGTGATATACTGTGATAATTCCAGTGCTATTAACATGTCAAATAATCCAGTGCAACATTCAAAGACTAAACATGTGTGAATCAAATATCATTACTTGAGAGAACTAGTCAGTGAAGAGAAAGTGAAGTTGGAGTATGTATCTACAAAGGAACAAATTGCTGATATTTTCACTAAGTCTTTGCCTGCAGATACATTTTTTTATTTGAGAGACAAGTTAGGGGTATCCACCCCTCTTGATGAGAACTAGATGTATTAAGTTGCATCAATCCGGTGGATCTTAGAGCCTTATCTTTCTATCCGGATTGATGAGTTGGCGCTGCTCCTCTAGTGGAGTAGTCTGTGTTTTAGGGGGAGAGATTCTTGAAATTCATGTTTCTATTTTAAGGGAGAGCAAGTTTGGTTTTCTAGTTTGAGATCTTTGGCATTGCTATCAAAGGGGGAGAGAGATCATGTGAAAAAATTCTTTATCTATTACTGATCTTAGGGGGAGTCTATTGGAGATATCTTCTTTCTTTGCATTGACCATTTTTCACATTCATATGTTGCCATCAATGCCAAAGGGGGAGATTGTTGGAAATTGTTGTACATTGCTACTGCTAGGATATATTATTGTCATTGATGTCAACATATTCCTGTGATTTGCTTTGGTGATTGCAGATTGGGAAGATCTTATGTTTCGGTTTGCAGTTTTATTTTGTTGTATTGGTGCTTTGCAGAGTTCGGTATTTCCTCCGGTATATTCTTTGTATTGTGTGATGTAATTTTGTAACTATGAGTTAAGGGTTTAGCTGACCTTATTGTCAAGGTTGATCAATTGTATAAATAGGTGATATTGTCATGTAATTTGATGATAGTGGTTGTGTCTACATTATTAGAGAGAGGTTTATGTGCGAACAAGGATTCATCCTTTGACATTGTGATTGAGAAGAGATTGGTTTTATAGAGAAAACATCTGAGCTTAACCAGAACTATAATCAGGCATTTGGAGATTCTATTCTTTCAGTTCATTCCTTTCGGATTGTAGTCTGAATCTTGTTGTAAGTTAGTGAGACTTCCCTGAGGGTTGTAGCCTTTTGGGTCATTACCTTTTGAGCATTGAGCTCTAGGTAGTGTGCTTGAATGCATGTGCATTCCCCATTGTAATATTTTCACATACTACTACATAGTATCATCTTATTGTGGGTAGGTTCCCACCGTGGTTTTTTCCTTAACTGTGTTTTCCACATCAAAATATTGGTGTTGTGTGTTGTGCTTTGAATTTGCTTATCTTTGTTATTACTACAGTTTATTTGATTTGTATTTGTAGCTAAAGTTTGAGCAACTGATTCACCCCCATCCACCCCCTGCCCCCACCCCCTTCTTAGTCTTCCTTCTTTATTGTTGCCAACAATATTTACTATAATTATTTTTGCTGTAACTTGTCATTATCAATAATGCACATATAGTGTAGACCCATTTTAAGTATATGTCCTTAGGTTGACAATTTGAATGTAACCTATATTCCATTAGGGGTTTCTCAATATTGGATAATTGATCCTTGAGTTGTAGAAGATTTTAGGTCAACCTTACTCATAAGTGGATATAGAGAGCTCTATATTCATTACATTGAATCTTCATATAGTCCACCATCCTTATCACCCATTCTATCATCCTAGTAAATTGGTAATCCTCATCATCATCCCATTCTTTACAAACAATATGTCTTTGTTTCATCACATCTTAATTTTCATACATCTAACCATTCCCCGTTATCCCCATCTCATCAAAATCCATCTATATTTAATCTCTTTGAATTTGGTTCTCCTTTTGAAAGATCACCCAAGTCATGTCAACTTATTTCTCACTCAAGGGGGCATTCCTAACATATTTTATAAACTCATTTCCTATGTACATGATTAGAGCATCCTAATATCAGTTATATTCCACCAAATTCCTATGCTTTCTTGTTTGAGATGATATTGTTTCAACTGGTCACAATGTGATTTGAAAGAAGGGAAAAATATAAATAGATAAAACCATTCCAAAATAAATAGATTTTCCTCCTAATTTTTAAATATACTTTTATGGTTTCATTAAATTACTATTTCTAGTAATTGCAATCTTATCCATACATTTTAAATAGATTAAATCTAAACTGTTTATTTTTCTCATCGAGTTTAGGAAAGTTTTTTCATTGAATTTCCAATGTAGATGTTATCCTCACAATCCATTGTTTTTACCAAAAAACTATACATTGGAAAATCACACTATGTAAGTGAATCAATCATCTCTAATAGGTACATGTTGTAGGATTATTAAAATGACATTTTGAGAAACCATATTCCCAACCCTTGGAGAAAATGTACTTCATCATGGGATTTAAATTTGGTAACTCCATTATTTTGTTTACCATTTTTTGAATTTCATTTTATTTTTAATCATGGGATCCACAATACTTTTATAATAGGAATTATTGCATTTACATTTCATTTCCTGGTTTAAGTTCTAATCTTCTTGAACTTAGAGACAACAAATGGTCTCTTCCTACTTTGTGAATTTTCAAAATTAGCACTAACGATTCTTCTTGGGGCAATCTAGGTGCTATTGGGATAGGTGGGGTTGGATATGATGGATTTGGTTCTATTCAATTTTTTCCTTCTATTATGACATTTAGCATTGCGACGATTAGATGGAGACTTGGGCTATCCTTTTTGTGTTTTTGAAAGCTTGTGAGACGAATTTCATAATCTTGGTCTCTCTTTTGAATATATCAAAGATTTATGAGTAAAGTAGATTATTCACCTTTAAATTTTGAATCCATTTCTTTTGTTCACATTCCTAAGGAATGCAGTGTTTTAATGAATTGCTTTGTCAAATGAAGCTTTGATGTTAACCATAACTGGAATGCCATCAACAAGAGTTCTTGCCTATTGATAAATCTTTCTATTTTTTCAACTTCTTCATTATGATTTGACTTGATCATTATTTCTTGTTCTTGTTTGGAATTGTATATTTTATTTAGTTATTAATTTTCTCTTTAAAATAGTATAATGTTAAAGATTCTTCAGTAGATTTTTATTCTTTAACTTTCTTAGATTTTTAATCTTTAACTTTCTTGATAGCTATAATTATTTATTATAAAGATTAAACTATATATATAAACCTAACTGAATCCAAAATCTGATATTTGTCCATGTATCAAGATATTTCTTGTTCTTGTGAACCTTGATTGCGATGTTTACGAGATCCTATTTTAGTTTTTATTTACTTTGATATCAATCCAATAAACAAATCAAGCGTAGCCATGCGTAGATTGTAGTGGATTTGCTATTTTTATTTTATTCTACACAAATCGCAAATATCACTGCTCTCAATCTTTTTCCAAAAGATAGACGTATTATTTTGATTGGCATTTCAATAAGATGGTTGTCCTCTTCCTGCTTTATATGTTGCCAAATCTTTTGGAGTTGGACGTGAAACCGCGTGGTCTTTGAGCAAAGCATATCCTTAGCTTGACATGAAAATACAAAATATTGGATAATTAGGTAAGAAAGCTCTTGTTCAAAATATCCCATTATTAGGTAAGGAATGTTTTGGCAATCGAAAAGTCCAGTGAAAGCATATACATAATTTAAATATGGAACTGTTTAGATTTTGATACTCATTGATATCTGCAAATAACTCCTTGATAGACTTATATATATAGTCCTATGGGGAGTGTGTGCATGCAATATCATCAGTCTATCTAATCTGAGCTGAAAAGAAAAGAGAGCAGCCCACAAGAATAAGTAGGAGCTTTTGATCTGAGCTGAAAAGAAAAGAGAACAGCCCACCAGAATAAGTAGGAGATTTTTCATTATGAATCAAGAAGGTCCTCAAATGGCTTCACTGCAGATAGTAACACCTAGTGCAACTGATATGTCTGCTGAATATCCTACCAAATTCCCAATTTTAATGGATTGTGATGATGATGGACGGTCTAAACGTACAGGTCAGGTTCACTGATTTTTTTAATTGATAGTTTTTAGAATCAATTATATATGTTTTTGAATCAACATTTTGAATCACACTGAATTACGATTTGTAAACATGAAATACAGGCACCTTATGGACCGCGAGTGCTCATATAATCACAGCAGTAATAGGATCAGGAGTTCTGTCACTTTCATGGGCTACAGCTCAACTGGGATGGGTGATTGGACCTCTAGTTCTCATTGCTTTCTCTTTGGTCACTTTCTATACCTCCACCTTACTCACAGACTGTTATAGATCTCCTGATCCAGTCAAGGGAAAACGAAATCATACTTACATGGATGCAGTCAAAGCCAATTTAGGTGTGTGAAGAGAATGCGTTGGTGTTTCAAGCTGATTTTAGTTCTTTATATATCTTTCTTTATATATATATATATATAATTTGGTTATTATTTTTACGTATAGTTTATGGTGAGTTTAAACAATATATTCTATGATTTTGACTTGTTTAGTTGGCTTATCTGAAATCACATTAATAGATAGGTCTTAGTGGAAAAGCTAGCGTGATTACAGATTAGCTACATATGCAAATTAAAGCTTAGAGAGTGTTGTTAAAGTCAAAATATAATGTACTGGAAAAATATTGAATACTTAAATATTGTTTCTTGAATATCAGGAAGTACGCAAATATGGCTATGTGGCTTGACACAGTATGCCAATTTATATGGAACTTCTATTGGCTACACAATCACTGCAGCTATCAGCATGACGTGAGATTTCTTTCTAAATCTTCAAATAAAATATATTAGCATGAGATGCTTTTAGATTTGATTCATGATCTATTTTGTATTTCTTAGATTCTATTTTCTAATGATGGATCATGAAATTTGATCCAAAACATTGATAAAAATTACTACACAAACAAATTCAAAAATATTTCATTTTGATTTTATAATTTTACAATTTTACATGACATAGCTATTAAATTATTTGACCATTGATGGACAATCTCAGAGCTATCAAGCAGCAACATTGTTTCCATGAAAATGGGAGGGAAGCTCCATGCAACTCCAACAACAACCCTTTTATGATTTTGTTTGGAATCCTACAGCTTTTTTTATGTCAGGTACCTGACTTTGACAAGCTCTGGTGGCTCTCTATCGTTGCTGCGGTTATGTCATTTACTTATTCTTCAATAGCACTTGGCCTTGCTATTGGAAAAGTTGCAGGTATGCCTTCATTTAGTCTACCCAAATATCAACTGCATTATTTAAAATGTGATCTCTAATATGAAATACACAAACCTTTTCATAACCTATCATAATTTGATGTGAAATCACAGAAGGAAACTTCCATGGGACTCTTACAGGAATGCCCATAGGTACAGTAACTGCAGCACAAAAGTTCTGGGATGTCTTCCGAGCTCTAGGAAATATTGCTTTTGCTTATTCATACTCCTCCCTTTTAATTGAGATCCAGGTATGACACCCTAACCTTCATTCTATTATAGATTCATAACTTCTTTTTTCTGCTTCACTTCTGAAGACTCAAAGTTGTGATATGGTGCAGGACACAGTAAAATCACCTCCAGCAGAGAACCAAACAATGAAGAAAGCCACAGCAATTGGAGTGAGTGTGACCACCATGTTCTACATGTTATGCGGTTTATTTGGATATGCGGCATTTGGTAACAATGCTCCAGGCAACTTTTTAGCTGGATTTGGCTATTATGAGCAATTTTGGCTTATTGACATTGCCAATATATGCATTATTGTTCACCTCGTCGGAGCCTATCAAGTATGTATGGTTTTTTTTTTGGTTTTTTTTTCACAAATCTTAATGTTTACTTCATTATTGTTGAGCTTTTATGTATGAGTGAGAGTCGAATTTAGGATCTTTTATTTGTTGTTGGAGTGTTTTACTATTGAGCTATCTCAGTTTTTTTTAGGACCAATCCATCTTTGTTCTGAATGTGGCTTATTTCTAACACTCATTTTAAGCACTTTATAGAATGTTTGGGGCTTGTAACTTGACCTGACTCTAATATCATATTGAGTTTTTTGTGGACTAGCTAGGACTCAACCTAGAACTTTTCATTTGTTGCTTGAGTGTTCCAACATCCTCCTTAAGCCACTTTATGGAATTGTTGGGGCTCCTATCTTGACCTTAATTTCTAATATCATGTTGAGTTTTTTATAGGCTAGCTAGGACTCAACTTAGAACCTTCTATTTGTTTCTAGAGTGTTTTAACACACTCCTTAAGCTATTCTATAGAATGTTTGGGGCTTCTGGTTTGACTTGACTTTGATATAATGTTGAGTTTTTTATAGACTGGCTAAGACTCAACCTAGGACCTTCAATTTGGTTCTAGAGTGTTCCAACACCCCCCTTAAGATACTTTATGGAATGATGGGGATTCCTAGTCTGACTCGACTCTGATACCATCATGAGCTTTTTTGGACTAGTTAGGACTCAACCTAAGACCTTCTATTTGTGGCTAGAATGTTCCAACACCCCCTTTAAGCCACTTTATAAAATTATTGGGGCTCCAACCCTGACCTATCTCTAATGTCATGTTGAGCTTTTTATAGGCTAGTTAGGGCTCAATTTAAGACTTCCTATTTGTTTCTAGAGTGTTCCAACTCCCTTCTTGAGCCATTTTATAGAATGTTTGGGGATCCTAACTTGGTCTAACTCTAATACCATGTTGAACTTTTTATGGACTAGCTAAGACTCGAACATAGAACCTTCCATTTGCTACTAGAATGCTCTACCACTGAATTTCTGACCCTTTTAAACTCCAATTATTGCTCCAACAAACTTTTAATTGTTTTGTTTATCTGCAGGTTTTTGTACAACCTCTATTTGCATTTATTGAAAAGTGGTGCTTCAAGAAGTGGCCAGAGAGCATATTTCTCCAAATGGAATACAATGTTAAATTGCCCAAGTATGGAAAGTACAAGCTCAGTCTTTTCAGACTGGTCTGGAGATCAGTTTTTGTGGTCACTACCACAGTTATTTCAATGCTTCTGCCATTTTTCAACGATGTTGTGGCACTCTTGGGGGCAGCAGGATTTTGGCCATTGACAGTCTATTTCCCAGTAGAAATGTACATTGTTCAACAAAAGATCCCACGTTTTTCATCAAAATGGTTGCTGTTGAAGGCCTTGAGTGCTGTTTGTTTCCTTCTCTCGGCAGCAGCTGCAGTTGCAGCAATCGAAGGTGTTGTCCAGGATTTGAAAACGTACAAGCCCTTCAAAACGACGTATGACTGAAAGCTCCTCCCATGCAAATTTTGGTGCCTTATTTTTTTTTTGACAGCCTTGTGGTTCTAGATGTAGTCCACACCTTATTTGGAGACCTTCAGTTTTGAAAGAGCAAAAGAGGAACCTCCTCCTTTCTCTCGATTAAAAATTGATTCTGTAAAATCTATTAGTAGATTTTCCCACCTGTGAAGGGCATCATCCATTGTGCATGTATTCAACGTACATAAATGAAGAATTTTCAGGTTCTCTTTGCATCATTTCAAGGGAATAATAAATGAAATTTGAATTAGGATTCACCTTTTTTTAATCTAGTGTTGTTCTTGTTGCATAGCCGATTTATATTATGTTGTCTTGTTTCAAGTTGCTGTTTGGTGATCTTTTTCATTCAAATATTTTTATTATTCAAATATTTTTATTATGAATATGTTTAGTTCACTATTTTATAAATGAAAATATAGACATTTATTTATCAATAAAATAATGAATCAATTTTTATTCTTTTAAAGAAAGATTGATGAAAGATAATATTACGATATTATCATTATTTAAGATCAATAATTTTCTTACTTACAATCTCCATTTACTGGAATCTATATTTATTAAATAACTAATCCACATGTGATTCTAGAAGACTAGATGTAGTCTGCACCCTTATTTGTATTTGAAGACAATCAGTTTTGACAGAACAATGAAGAACCTTCTTCTTCAGCTCAGCTTCAGCTCGGTAAAGCTTGACAATGTAAAATCCATCAGTAGATTTTCTCACTTGTGAAGATCATCACCCTTATGCATGTATTGAACATACATTAGTGAAGAATTTTCAGGTTCTTTCTTCATCTTTTTAAGGGAATAATAATGAAATTTGAATTAGACCCATCTTTTTTATCTAGTGTTTTTGTTCTCGTTGAATAGTAGGTTCATGATATGTTGTTTTGTTTCAAGCTAATGTTTGGTTTACATTTTTAGGATGCGAATCTTTTCATCCATCTTTTTGTCGTGAATAAATTGTGTAACACTATTTTATAAATGATAATATAAATATTTATTCATCAATAAAATAAAAATTGAATCAATCTTATCAATAAATTTCTTACTTATAATCTCCATTTACTTGAATCTATAATTTCTTATGAAAAAAAAAGATTTGTAAATATAATATTTTAATGTAAAAATAAACTATATTCATTACCATATTAAAAAGCCAATTTTAATATTTTAAAAATGCTTTTAAATAATGAAAATTAGCTTTTAGTGATAAAAATATATTAAATTAAATAATTAAGATTTTGAGAAAAAAGGGCCCATTCTCTTATTAAATTTTGAGCATTGTCTTTCTCACTTTGAGAGTTTATAGACTCTAGAGGATTTAGTACTATTCTTGGGCATACTTTATATTAGTGAAGGGTATGAAATTTAATTCTAGCAAAGTCGAAGTTCAAATGAAGATTGATATCTCTTTTGATCATGTAGATCTTGGGAATTGTTTATGTAGTCAATCAAATCATATCTGATAAGACTAGTATTGGAATTATTAATTAAATTAAAAATGAGAATATCTCGATTCTTAATTTAATTAATAATTCTAAGTAATAGTCTTGTCAAGTGTGACATAGACAATTTTGACTTGGATGTCTTCGAAGAAGGTTAAAGATATAAAAAAATTTATTAAAGAAATATTGTAGATTATCAATAATGTTGAAACTTTTGACTATAGTCTTAACTCCTAGGATGAATGGTAAGAAAATGGTCTTTTAAGAATATATTTCATTTTTTTTAAAATTATATGTTATTAGAAGATTAATTATATTATACTTCCTTTTTTAAAACGTTAGAATCATTTTCATCAAAATATATTATCAATTATGAAACAATCAAAGATGGTACAACCACCTCTCAAATGGTAATAAGAGAGGGGGAGGATATCAAATCTAAAAGTTCGTGTAATATAGTAGAAGACTTTGACTACATTTTAATATATGGAATGAGGAAATTTAACATATGGAACGAGGAATATATATTGATAACAATTTTTTTTTTATATTATATTGTAATTTTTATTTTATTAATATTTATATTATGATAAATTTTGTACGTGTTGTTAAGGATTGAACAATTTAGAAAGATAAAAAAAGATAAAAGTAAGATAAGGATAAGAAATTTATCATTATTACTAGTCACATGTATAGTGTCTTCTTATGATTATATTTTAACAAAAATATTTGTATTATATTTTAATGATAATTTAAATTTTTTTTATTTTTATATAATATATAAATTTAAATAATTAAATCTATTAATAATAAAAAATATTTCAATCATGATCAAGAAGTATAACTTTGCTTTTTATAATTGAAATTTAATGAAAATAATATAAAAAAGAGTTTTTATTTTAACAATATAATAAAATTAGCATTTAAGTGTAGAAAAAGTATGAGAATGAAATAAATACTAAATAATATTATTACAAGATAAAAATATTATGTAAGGTAGATATAATAATTACGAACATGTAATTAATTTCTTAGAAAAGAAAGGAGATTCTCCTTTTTAATATAATTAGTTATTTAGATTAAATATAATTTTAGATTGTAATATTAATTCTATCATAGGATCTTTATATGGTGTCTCTTGTATTTCAAGTGGATATCTAACCTCAATTTTTAAAAATACTTAATATATGATTTATATTAAAAATTTACATTAAATCTTAAATTAGTTAATTCAATCTTATTTTAGGTTATTTTATTAATAATTTAAAAAATTTATTAAATGAAAAGAATAAAAATAGATTATTGTTCATAGGAATAGACAAGAAGGATAAAAAGAAAGAGTAAGAATAAAATAACATAAAAGAATTAAAATAAAACTAATGAAGAAAAAAGAAATGAAAATGATTAGTAACAAATTTTATAATGTAGCCACTTCCATTAATGAGTTGTGTGTGTGTTGAAATGCAATCATATTGTAAACTCCTAATTGGCCCAATGATAAGCTTAGAATCAAGTGTATGTAAACAAAATAAACCAAATTACACCTTCACACACATGATAAGCTTGACTCCATTGTTCTTCAATTATTCAAGACCTTGTGGATAATAGTAATGCTCTCAACATTAAGCACTAGCACAAGATGGAAAAGACAAGTGGAGTGTGGTTAATTGAAGATGCAAGAAAGATGATAATGCTAATGAAAGCAATGATGGAAGCTCTATGAAAATTTTAGCATAATAGATGTAGACACTAGTTACAGATATTTCAAATGAGAGAAAAAATCCTCTTTTATAAATCTCCAAGAAAATCAAGGGCATAAATTAAGAGGTTAAGGCCACGATTAAGAGGTTAAATTGAGATGGAGGGATAAGATTAAGAGGTGGAAGAAAGTGAATAAGATTAAGAGGTGGATTGAATTTTTGAGATCAATGAACCTAGACATGTGAAGAAGAGACAAAGTGGGAGATTTTTTTATTTTGATTGGTGAAGTTAGGTATATTTTATTAATATTATAAAAAAATACATAGAATTTCCATCTATTCCATACCATCATATGCGAGAAACAAAACCAATGGAACAATCAAGTACAAAAACTAAACCACCACTGTTTGAAACCACCCTAGCCACCGTTATCCAAAAAGAGATAAACAAAAATAACTAGAAACCTGTACAAATACTTATACAAAAGTACATTAAAAAATGGAAACTAGACATCCATCAACAATACCACCCTATCCACCAATATCCACATATTTAAAAACAAAAATTACATGAATCCTCAACAACCACATACTTAATGACATAAACCAAGAAAATAAGGGAGAATAGAGAAATTGTTCTTCCAGCCACCACTATTACTTGATGCTTGAAATCCTGAGGCCAAGGAACCAAAATGACCTTTCTATGGTGCCCCGATTGGAAGCCACATTAGACTTAATAGTCCCTCCCATTCCTTGTTTCTTCTTAGTACTCTTGGACCCCAAAGGCTAACCCCACTTACACTTAGCCTCGTTCTTCTTCTTGCACCTTTTCTTTGACTTCATCACTTCTTCTCCTCTCCATCTCTCAGATAGTCTCTGATAACACCCAAACCAAGTTGATTGGCTACCCTTCACACTTCATTACTGTATGAGGCACTCCATAAGAAAAAGGGATGTAGGAGGAATAAATTTCCCCACATGGAGCCAATCACCACCCATGGCCATAAATTGCTCCATTGTCCTCGCGATAGTGATGAGAGAGCCTGAAACCCAACACCATTAATTAGCTAATGTGCATCTTCTTTGGTATATAGGTTAAGGCACTAGGGTAGGAACACAGATGCAATGTTCGTATTTGTGCAGTATCTAAACTCCACCTTCAAGAATTCATCACCCAATACAATGCCCACTTTGTGGAGAAGTGAAGGGTCTTCAAATTTGAAAACGTGCTTGAGTTGTTCCTTTGAGATTATACCCCAAAATGCCATCATCGATTTCAAAGTTTGTACGAAAAATTTTCCTTTCTTCTTCCTTGTGTTGGTTAACAAATTTTTTTCCCTCAAAAAATATAACAATATGACTCTTTGCCCACATGAGGGAACAAATTATGAATCAATAGTTGGATAAGTTGCACTTATCTCTACAAATTTTCTCTAAATTTTGGAGGTACAACTCCCTCTTATGATATAAGTTTTTAGTTTTTTTGGGGTATGCTTTTGACCAGAAAGCAAGAAAGGCAAAATTCTTATCCTAAAACTTCAAGGAATAGGAAAAATTGCACAAATGACAAAGCATTTGCCCAACTGAACACTAACTTAGTTAATGTTGCATAATATCATTCAAAGATAAACATTATACCACAATGAACAGTAGAGGAAGAACTAATATTTAATATTTCAAAATACAAAAACTGAACAAGAAGTATTCACGTAAGAAAAATGCAATTTATCCAAATTAGCACAAAGTTTGATCTATTAGATAAACTATTCAGTAAAACCAAAACATAGACAACATCATATTTGCCTTTTAGAATACAGCACAAAGTCTGTCTATCCAAAATTCTTTTTCCCTAATTTCCTTCTATCTCCCATCTATTTATACCTAAAAACCCCCTAACCGCTTTTTCAAGAAATAGTTCCTTTCAAAGTAATAGTCTTGATAATGACCATTTCAAACATGATTCCAAATAAAAACAAAAAAACACCAGAAGATTTCATCATTCGTACTATAAACAGTTATCAACTTCATAAGTTCCTTCTTCCTCAGGCACCATATTTTGACCAAAATTTTGATTATTGATCATCTTTGCTTTTGTTTCCTCTTCTATAAGTACCCAGAGGACTGCTGAAAATTCATCTTCATCTTCTATAAGTTCCCAAGCAAGATCGATCAGGTAAAAAAGGATGTCATCCTGCATGTGCTCCACATCTGGCTAAATCATGGGTCCCTTTCCTTTAAGAACCATGTTTGAGAAACTAATTATTAGGTTCTCTTCTTGCAACAATTTCTTCTTCCAGATGTTGTTTGTGGTTTTTGGATTGCTCTGCAATCTTCTCCAATAGAGTGATAACCCTTCTATATCTGGCAAAGTCAGTTTGTTGTTTCCATGCAAGAGATATTGCAGTTCTAGGATAATATTCCCCTGCTCAGTTGTTGGCCAATTTAGGTCTAGATTATCAAATGGTAGTTGACCATCACAAGGAAGAAACATCTGGGAAAAGAAAACTTATGATGGCATACATTATTTTTACCAGCTCTTAAGGGTGGTGCATTAAATTTTCTACAAAAAGATGATAATATCAAAATTCATAGTTTACGTTACCACCTTTACGTGCCTTCAACCGTTTAATCTGTCATTAATAACAGTACTTGCGAATCCTTTCTTGATTTGTTTCTTGGAAAATGAGAATTGCATGGCAGGAAGTTGAGATGAAACCACAATAAATGAAAATATTTGAATCTTTTGATGTTTCGACATTGATATACAAGGGAATGTCGGTCATTGGGAGGAAAAAGGAAATGAGGTTGATGCAGGCTTCTTGTTATCCTTCGATAAACAACAGTTCTTCCTTCGATATTGTGACATAAGGGGTAAATATAACTCGACAATCCTAACACAAGCTTCTGATATGCTAAGGTTTGACTGATAAGGTTTTAACTGATAAGTGGGGACAGATAAGGATGACCATTTTAAAAAGGGGTAGGTATTTTTGAAAAATAACTGGGGTTAACACCTTGATCTCCTAGTCAACCTTCAAATTGATGCAGTGGATTGAAATGAAATTTCTCTTCTTGAAGCTACTCAAAACACACATTAGGGCTAAGGAAATGAAATAAATACCCATCCCTTAGTTCTTCTAAAATCTTACTTCACATTCTTTCCACTTCTCAACTAGGACATACTTCAATGGAGGGCATTTAATTTTCTTGAAACATGCACATCGTACCTGCCTCTCGTACTGGGCCACCTCCTCCAACATCTTACTACATAGATCCTCCCATATCTCTTGCACATCACCTTGCATTAACTCTATTTCCAAGTTGGAGTATTTGTTTACCTTTATGTTTCCCTCATGTTTTACATAAGAAGTTTTAAAATTTGAAATTTTACTATTAAGTTTTTGGGGATCTTAACTATTTTATATAACTTCCAATTTTCTACCCCCAAATGATGTTCCGCTAGTAAGTTTAATGATTTCCAAACCTCCAAATCATGTTCCCTCTGCTTCACCATGAATTCAACTACTTTCCTTCCCCACTTTTTTTTGAGATGCACTTCAAATCTAAATCGGAGTTGTATGAGTTCAAAACTTTGAATCCCTCCCAAGCGTCATCCTAGAACTATGCAAAATTTTTATCCTTAATCTTTCATGTTAAATGTTATATGATCATTAGTTGCAATAGAGCATGAATTTCCACACTAGTGACCCATTAGTGGGATTTCTAATGGTAAGGATATGATCTCTTCGAGGATTGTCTAGGTATTTTTACTGCAATATTTTGATCCATTTGTGCTTCCAATTATCATACATAATCCATATGAGTTTAGTCCCCATTGCTTCATTCATAATGCTCCATTTTTTTATTCCTACCCCTCTAGCCTCCTTCGTGTTGTGAAAATGGTCTCTCAACCTTGAATTTACATGAGGTTACTATTTATAGTATGTTTTCATTTGAGGATAAAATGGTGTGAAATTCTCCCCAAAGCTTTGGGTTCGCTAGATAAGCATGCCGACAAATTTTCATTGCAATATCTTAACTAGTTTTGAAGATATTAAACTTTCCATTTTTAAGGGTGCGATGAAAGGTTTAAATTTAATTTTGAGGACTTTAGAGGCTCCAAAACACCCTAAAAAGTGGGCATAACCAACGTAGAAGGTTACAAGGTGATAGATCTATTCATGGGATTTCTGCCATATCAAATATTTTCATGCTAATTATTTTTTTCAGGCTGCCACCCCAAACTCCATTTTACTTATGTCCGCCTTTGGTCGACTTGCCTTCACATCATGATAGTTTATTAGACCTTCTTATGACTCTTCACCCCTCTCCTAAAGATCCTACTAAGAACATTTTGAGGCAAGAGGATGATTTCAATAACACATGTATTAATGCTCTCCCTTCCAAAGATGAAGCATTAATAGATAATGCTATTCCCTCTCCCAAAATTGTCTCTACCCATGAGGATACCCTAGTTCAAGAAGAGATTGTTAATATTTCTTCCAATTATCTCTCTCCCAAGGATGAAGCTTTGAATAGTGATGTTGATCCTTCTCCTAGAGAGTAGCCCTCCCATGTAGATCCTTTGGTGATAGAGGATGATATGACCTTTGCTACTAATGCTACACCTTCTTTGAATACTCTTCCTTCTAGGGATAAAACATTAATGACTAGTACTAGCAATCCCTCTCCCAACATTGTTACTATTCATGTTAACATTTTTGAGCAAGAAGAATCCATCAACACTTCTTTCAATAATTCTTATCATACATGAATGATGTTGATCCTTCTCCTAAAATGCATACCCCTTATAAGGATACTTTGGAACAAGAGAATGTTCTTCGGTTACAAGGATTTACTATCATTAATAATCCTCTCTATGGGCATATCGATTTCATTCAATTCAAAGAAATTCCTACTCATGAAGAAATGTTTAAGGTTGATAATCCTCTTTATGAAACACCTAATGGTTTCAACTCCACTAGACCTTCCTCACATGTTCCCAAACCATCTTCAATCAATATGATACATGTGAATAAAACACCTAATAAACCTCTCTTCATAGTTAGAGGTGAAGTCCTTTCCCAAATTCTCAACCTCTTAACAAGCCGCTCTTTGTGGTTCAAGGTGATTATAGTAATGATGCCTTTTGCACTCTTACCAAACCAGTTATTACTGTGCAAGGAGGATATCCCACTAAGAGTCCTTATGAGTATGCTAAATAGATGACCTGAGAGAGTTACAATTTAGTTATCCACACATATAATACATAGAACAATAGGAAACATATTCTTCCTCCAATTATTCTATCTTCACTTCATACTCCCCTACCTATTCTTCCACCAGCACCTCGTATATCACAAACTCTTGGTGAAGAGTATGATCTTAATGAATAACTTAAAGCTACTCCTGCCAATATATCTCTTTGGGATTTGATTCAAAGTTCATCAACACATCATGTGGAATGTTACAAGATGCTTTAAAGAACTTAGATGTCCCACCAAGAGTAACACCTAATAATATGGCTTCTTTTATTGATCCCATGAAAGAATCTAAAGCTCAAATTGTGTTCACACAAGATGAGTTACCCTCCCATGAGATTCAACACCAATATGATCCTCTTATGATTGTTGTTCTTATCAATGGTAATGATATAATAAGAACCTTAGTAGATAATGGATCTAGCCTTAATATTTGTAGCATGGACTTATGGCGTAAGATTAAGGTGGATCCTTATTCTATTCAACTTGATTCTCTTACTATTCGTGGCTTTAACAATATTGCTAAACAATATTAGGTACTATAACCTTTCCTATTAAGGTGGGACCTATTATTTTCTACACTTATTCATGTCATGCTCAATAAGCTTTCCTAAAATATTCTAATAGGATGACCTTGGCTTCATAGTATGCAGGTTGTCCCTTCTACTCTTCATCATAGCATCAAATTCATTTATAACAATAAGATGTATACTTTGTTTGTTGATACCAATTTACAAGCTCTATTGCAAACCTCATCTTCTTGTTCAACTACTTCTAATCATTCTTAGAATACTCCTACATCTTCAAGATTCTCTACTTCTTTGAGTCCTCTTGATTCTTCTTCTACTCACAGCGAATCATCATCTCCTCCTAAAGATGCTTTTTTCACTAGAACAAGTTCTCTTGGAAGACGGTTGGGAACCTTAGATTTTACACCTACCTTTGTAGGAGAATAGAAAGTCCCTCCAAGAGAGCCTAAGACTAAAAAGCAAGATGGTATGGTGCAAACTAAAAAGAAACCCACTTTGTCTAAACAACTAAGTAACAATTTTGTGGCTACTTCTAATTCAAACAACTCTTAAAAAACTTATTCTAATTCATCTAATTATGGCATTGAGACCTATGAGACCCCGCCATCTCTTTCTGATTTGACATCTCTTTATGGTCCTAGTTTTTGCATTTTAGCTAAGAGTGGATATAGTGTCAATGGTTGTGGTGCAAATGAGAAAGGGATTACGGTTACTTTAGAACAAAACATACATGAAGCTTCATTTGGACTCAGATATAATCCTTCAAATCCTACCAAAGCATCTAAAAGATCATCTCTCAACATGAATGCTATATTTAATAGTGATGATAATTTCACCTCAATTAGATCACCCTCCACATCTCTCAACACTCACCTTACTCATAAGAAAATTATGGTGGTTGACAAGTCTCTTTATGAATCTCCCCGAGAGATTGACAATCTCACTTATGAGGCTTTATCTTCTATTCATTCTAATATCCACTCTTCTAGAAATGAGGCCCTAATGAATTATATAACTTGTCCCTCTCCTAAGGTTTCTTGTGTGCAAGAGAAGCATGGCTTAGAGGCCTATTTTTCTCCTAGGAACTAGTTTCTTGATCAAGACATTTTAATACTCATCATTTTATACAAGTTCTTTCTCTCATTGATTGTAGAGATTCTAACATGTCATATTCAAATTCCTCATCCAATCTATAATATTTTTAAATAACATTAGTAGCTATTATGTTTCTCATTATAATGTGACATTGGTAGCTTACCTATCGGGGGCTCATTTTCATTCATGATAGTACAATTTCACGTGCAATCATACTTTGGAAGCAACATAATAGCATATGTTTTTCGCATCTCTTGTCTCTATGGGGGCAAGAATTATTCTTTGTGAAGTAGTGTCTTATATAAGAATCTCATAGATTTTAGAGGTTTATATTGTTGGAATGATTGGAATAATTGATGCAGATGAATGCAGGTGAAGAATGATGACTGAACCAGTAAAGGAATGTTTGTGATGACATTGTGATGACGAGATTGAGATTGCATGATTGGATGACTTTGATCAGTTATTTGTGTTATCATTGATGCCAACTGATGTTTACTATGTTGTATTGTGTCATCTAAGTCTTTTTGGTCTACCAGAAATGCCTTACCAGTATTAGAGATAGTGAAATGGAATTAGTACCTTAATCGGTAAATAAGGAAATGTTTTGATTAGATCTAGCAATTGGTGGTGATTGAAGTTTTGCGATTCAGAATGTGAGTTTGTATCATTGTAATATGTATCTTACTGGTACCACATCATGTTTTGGTTATTGGAAATCATGTTTATGATTTCTGTTATATTTTTGCTAGGGTTTAAGAAAGGTTTAAGGACCGGTAAAGAATTCTCTTAACCAGTAACGATTTTTGGTTTGGCAGTAATATATATCAAGTTCAAATGTTGGAGGTGATGTGGAACAAACCACGTGAAGTGTTTTAATGATATTTTGGCACGTTTGAAGAGTTAATTTCTTGGGAATATGTAAAGTGCTTAGCAGAGTTTTCTAAGGGTTTGACTTTGTATTAAATTGAGATGCAGTGATCATTCAATGGTTGTAAATGATTGCAATGATCCATATGATGACCAATGATGATTTGTAATATTGTAAAAGATCTACGATGATCTATGTTGTAAGTCTTAAGGATTTTGTAACTGACTAAGTTGTAAAGGTTATTTATGTCGGCACAGTTGATGTTTGTTGTGTCGATGGTTTTGAGAAGAGTCTAAAACTAAACCAGAGTATGATATCTACTTGAGAGTAGCAGAATTGGAGAAAGAATTGGATCTGATCATTCAAGCAGTTAAGTGCTATACCCTGATCATTCATTGTTGTTATCCTAATAGTTACAACAACAAAATCCCTTAACCGGGTAGGTCCTAATAGGCCTTACATTGTAAATCCCTTAACCGGGTAGCTCCACATCTGAGTGTTAAATCCTCTTGCAAGATTGATCCTAATAGGTCAAAGCTCCTAACAGGGCTCATCATCTAAATCCCTTAATTGGGTGACTCGTAACAGGGTCTGCTCCTAACAGGGCATCTTTGTAAGCTTCTAACCGAGATAGGCTCCTGACAGGGTGCATTCTAAAAAAGTGCACAATTTTTGTGGGTACCAATTCCCATCGTGGTTTTTCCCTATTTGGGTTTCCACGTGAAAAACATGGTGTTCATATGGAGAATTTCTTTAAGTGCTATTATGTTTTACTTTCAGTTTATGCGTGTTGATGAGCACTTAATGAGAAGTTCTGATAAATCAATTTAACAATTGGTTATCAGTGATTACCGGTAATGGTAAAGAGTTTATTACTGGTTTATGATTGATTTGGTGAATTTTTGCAATTTCAAGTTTTAAGTTTGAAATTGTTGTTAATACTGATTCACCCCCCTCTCAGTATTAACCGGATCCTCTAAGATTAGCAATTGGTATCAGAGTATTGGTCCTCTATGTGCAAAAAGCTTAATAGCTTGAGGGAAAGATCCCAAAGAAAAATGATGAAGAAGGAGGGTCCCAAGTTTACCAAGGACAACTACCAGATATGGAAAGACCGAATGAAGATATGCATTAAAGGATTGGGTGCTCAATATTAGAATCATGTGATAAATAAGTATGTTGCTCCTACTACCAACCCCTTGACATCGGATGAGCTTAAAGAACAACAATAAAACATTCAAGCCTTGGAAGCAATTGTAAGTACTTTATCTAATTTTGAGTATATAGATGTTCATGGATTAGAAACTTCATTTGAGGTATGGGAGAAATTAGAATTGATTTATGGAGGAGATGAACATGTTCAAAGAGCAAAAGAAGAAAGTTTAAGAGGCAAATTTGATGACATGAAAATGGTTGATGGTGAGAACATTGCACAATATAGTCAAAGGGTTAAAGAAGTTGTAGGTGGTATTAAGAGTGATGGAGGTAAGATTGATGATGATATTGTTGTTAGTAAAATTCTTAGAACTCTCCTACCACAATATACTATTAGAGTTTCTAGAATTCAAGAACTGAGATCTATTTCTAAACATAAAGTGACTGTTGATTCTCTTATTGGAAAGTGACTATTGATTCTCTTGATTGCAGGTCTAGTCATGGTGACAACAAAGGTGAGGATGATAATGAAGATCATTTGATGGAACTTGAGGCACTATTGGCTAAAAGCTTTCCTAGACGCAGCGGTAAGTACAAAATTAAATTACCCTTGAAGTATTTTTCCTACAATAAGATTGGACACATTGCTGCAAATTGTCCTAATGGCGATAGAAAAGAAAAGTTCAGGAAATTTAAAGGAAAAAGGATAGAAACATTGCTATGTCACAATGGATGAAGGTTTGACTAATGAAGACTCATAAGAAGATGACAATGAGGAGATAATGTTTGTTATCATGAAGGAAGATCTAACTGATGAAAATGTATTAGTGTCTCACATAGATAGTAGTGATGAATGGGTAATAGATAGTGGTTGCTCACACCACATGACCGGTGATAGAAACAAGTTCTTATCCCTTGAATAATTTCATGGTGGTGTGGTAAGGTTTGGTAAGAACTCACCCTGCATGGTTAAAGGTAAAGGAACTATTTCATTAAATGGAAAAAGTAATGCAGATGATGTCTTTTGGGTTGATGGATTAAAACATAACCTTTTGAGTGTTGGTCAATTAAATGATAAGGGATATCTTCTATAATTTAAAAGTGGGGTGTGCATGATTCTTGGAAGTAATGGAGAATTGATTTCTATTGGGAAGGAGACAAGAGGTAATCTATTTCATCTGAATACTAATGTGAAAAGCTTTTTGGTGGCAAAGATTGAAGACGGCTGGTTATGACACAAGAGGTTTTGTCATGTGAATTTTGACAATTTGATAAAGGTTAGTAAATCAAATATTATGAGAGGTTTGCCCCAGCTTGTTAAACTGGATAATGTGTTATGTAAGGATTGTTAGATGGGTAAGATGAATTATATATCTTTTAAGGGTAAGTCTGTCTCTTTAGAAAATACTCTAGATTTGGTTCATACTGGTCTTTGTGGTCCTATGAGGACTAAGAGCTATTTTGGTGATAGATATTTCATGATTTTCACTAATGATTTTTCCAAGATGATGTGGGTAACTTTTCTAAGAGAAAAATCTGAGGCATTCAATAAATTCAAAGAATTCAAAGCTTTAGTTGAGAAAGAAACTGAGAAGAATTTGAAATGTTTGAGATCTGATCGGGGAGGAGAATTTACTTCTGATGAGTTTGTGAAGTTTTGTGATGAATAGGGTGATAGTTCTGATATTTAATGTAAGTACAGATCCAATAGCCAACAAGATGAGAGAGGGGGGGGGGTGAATCATACAAACTTATTCTTCCATAAAAACATTACATTCAACCTCGGTAACATATACTTTAGTAATATAACCCAAAACTGTTAAACATGCAAACTCAAAAGCATATAAACATCATAAACCTCATAACACCAGATTTAACGTGGAAACCCAAATGGGGAAAAACCACTATGGGATTTCAGACCCACTAAGAAATATACTCTTCTAGAGTATGCTCGGTTAAAACAAAATCGTGTTAAAGATTACAAACACATTGCTAGATGTGACTCGGTTAAGGGATTTCCCTCAGATCTATTAGGATCTTCACCTTGTTAGAAGTGACCTTGTTAAAGGATTTCAAATACTTAATCAGAATGTCACCTTGGTAGAGAGTTTTACAAATAAGACTGTTAAGTCCACTTGGTTAAGAGATTTTCTGTCACTTTCACAAAATAACAGTAATAAAAATCTATCTGCAACTTCACATCTAAAATGCTAAAGTAGATTCTTATTTTTTCAATACAATCTAGACATAGAACTAATCTTGTCCATCTACTGGGCTTCTATACTCTGTTATTCAAAAAGGTCTTCAAGCTTCTGTGCTTGGTAATCACTATGTAGCATCCCTGTGCATACACTTGCCCGCATCCATTGTTTATCAACAGTTTCCTATTTATAAACAATTAGCTAACTGCTTAATCTCCTTGATCACATTTCCCATGATCAACCATAGCCATCAGATCTTCAAACTTGTCCAGGTTCAATGCATCTTTCGATCTGAAAACATTTTACCCCACCTAGGAACTTGCATACATTTCTTGGAACTTGTGCCAGGGTATTGTGGTTCAATCTGCACTGTAGATCTTCATGCCGACTTTTCTTTGCCATAGATTCATTAACAAACTATATTTACGACACACCAAGCATTCAATCAGTTCCAGCTCATCAGCTTCCTTCATTAAATAATGCATGTAAACATTTAATGCTTTATGTTATAGCTCGGTTACAACTCGATAAATACTAAACTTCACTCGGTAGACATTCCGCCTTCATTAACCAATAGCGATAACCTTAGGGTTTATCGACTAGGTTCTTTGCTTGATAACATAGTATAGTATTAACCTTTACAATTTACAATATCTGTATGATGTTAAAACAATCTAAACATCATGATCTCATCATTGTCTGACTCGGTAATAGTTGCCCATTGAATACCTTATTCATCCCCTTATTTATCATATTCTTTCTATGTCTTTTACCGACATCTTTATATTCTTCAAATCATACTTCTCAAGATATGGCAACATCATACTGAGTTAGAAAATCAATTTCTTCACATCAATGACAAAATAATAATATCAAGACAGTAAACATCCTTAATCAGTTATATCCATAATCATCAACAACCTTCTCAATATCCTTATTGAAATGCCAACAATCTTTCATTGTCTGTTATAATGCTATATTGCCAACAATCTCCCCCTTTGGCATTGATGGCAAAACCAATTGATTTGACCTTAAAAGATTTGGATTGCTGTGATTCTGAAATGCTAAAATACTCTCCCCCATACATTAGACTTCTCCTCTTTTCTTCAGTCTTCTTTCCAATCTATAGTCTTCTCAGTTTTCTCCCCCTTTGACAACAATGCCAAAAAGTAAAGAACTAAAACATAATTGCTTCCTGTATGAAGTGAATTCCTGTTGTTTGTGTATCAACTGAGTCTCAGTCAGAGCATTTTGTCTTTAATTCCTATTCCCTGTAATATTCATGTATTGTTTCTTGTAATATTCCTGTACACCTTTAGAAAAACATCCTAAAGTGTATAAATTAGCATCAACTCCCAAAAGATATTTGATAGAGTCATCAGATTGATGCTTTCACCGAACTCGATCAGTGAGTAGAAGATAGGGGTAGGACCCCTAACTTACTTCTGAGATATTCAAAAGTGTCCCTTGGTAGTGGCTTGGTGAAGATATCTACTATTTGTTCCTTTGTGCTAACATACTCCAACACCACTTTCTTCTCTTGAGCTTCTTCTCTAAGATAATGATATTTGATAGAGATGTGCTTTGTCTTAGAGTGCATAAGAAGATTCTTTGAAATGTTAATGGCACTAGTATTGTCACAAAATATAGTTACTGGCTCGATAACTTTCTCATTTATACCTTCCAAGAGTTGTTTGATCCATGCAATGTTGGTACAATTCAATACTGCAGCAACGTATTCAGCTTCTGCTGTTGACTGTGAAACACATCCTTGTTTCTTGCTAAGCCAACTCACTAGTCTTTCTCCTAAAAAGAAAGCTCCTCCACTTGTGCTTTTTTTGTCATCAATGTTGCCTACCCAATCGGCATCAATATAAACTTTTAAATCAAAATCATTTCCTTTCTGATATACTAAGCCATATTCCTCAGTGCCTTTCAAGTATCTAAAAATTCTTTTGATTGCTATCATGTGTGTTTCCTTAGGATCTGCAGAGAATCTTGCAACTATACCTACTACATGTGCTATGTCCGGTCTACTGTGAACAACATATTGTAGCTTTCCAATTATGGATCGGTAAAGTGTCTCATCAACAGATGCAGATTCATCATTCTTTGATAATTTACAGTTGGTAGTCATAGGAGTACTTACTGGTTTTGAATCCTCCATTCCAAATTTCTTCAAGATTTCCTTTATGTACTTGGATTGAGTAATGAAAATCTCATTTTTCATTTGCAGTATCTGTAAAACCTATAAAATACTTTATCTCACCAATTAATGACATCTCAAATTCTTTGCTCATCTCATTTCCAAAGTTCTTGCATAAAGAGTCATTTCCACAAAATATAATATCATCAACAAATATGGCTGAGATCAGTATTCCATTTTCATCATTCTTCATGTACATATTGTTGTTCTCACTTGTCCTTATAAAACTAATCTTAATCAAATAAGAGTGCAATCTTTCATACCATGCTCTAGGTGTTTGTTTCAAACCATATAAAGCTTTGTTCAATTTACATACGTGATCTTTATTCTTGTCTTCAAAAAATCCTTCAGGTTGTTCAATAGAAACTTCTTCTAATATTCCATTCAGAAATGCAGATTTGACATCCATTTGATATACCTTGAAATTTTTGAAAGCAGCATATGCCAACAATGTTCTTACTCCTTCAAGTCTAGCAATAGGTGCAAAAATTTCACCATAATCAATTCCTTCTTCTTGAGCATAACCTTTGCAAACTATTCCTGCTTTGTTTTGAATGACCTCTCCTTTTTCATTTAGCTTGTTTCTGAAAATCCACTTTGTACTGATTACATTTTTGTCCTTCGGTCTTGGGATTAGTGTCCATGTGTCATTCTTCTTGATTTGATCAATCTCTTCTGTCATAGCATTTATCCAATCTTCACTGTTAAATGCCTCTTTCACTATTCTTGGTTCAAATTCAGATATAAACATGTGTTCTGTCTGAGTTTGTTCCTTGTCATCACTGGATCATCCTTATCTCCTATAATCTGACTTGGTGCATGATGTCTTCTGACATACTTGGCTAATATAGGCTCGGTAGGCTCTGTATGATCTTCTTCATCACTCTGTAACTGGATATTCTCTTCATTTTCCTCAACAGTCTTCTCGGTAAGACTTCTTGGTTGAACATAGACAAATTCATCATAGTCTTTTGGTTCCTTGGAATTTCCTTCATCATTTCTTTCTGCAAATTCATCAATTTTCACATTTGGACTTTCTACTATTTTGTTAGATGATTTGATCAAACATTTAAATGCTTTGCTTCTAGAAGAATAACCTAGAAATGTTCCTTCTTCACTCTTCTGATCAAACTTTCCATTTCTATCATCTTTGTGTACATAGCATCTACTTCCAAAGATTTTAAAATAACTTACATTAGGTTTCTTATCATACCAGATTTCATATGGTGTCTTCAAAGTACCTTTCTTCAATTGTAATCGGTTCAGGGTGTAAACTGTTGTGCTTATTGCTTCTCTCCAAAATGTTTGTGGCACTTTCTTTTCAATCATCAATGTTCTAGCACAATCCACAATAGATTTGTTTCTTCTCTCAGCTATTCCATTCTGTTGTGGAGTTCTCGGTGCAGAGACTTGTCTTCTAATACCATGATCATTGCAGAATAAGTTGAATTCATCAGATGTGAACTCTCCTCCTCTATCTGTTCTAATACATTTCAGTTGTCTTCCTATTTCATTTTCAACTCTTGCCTTGTACCATTTAAACATTTGAAAAACTTCTGATTTATCTTTTAAAAACATTACTGACATCATCCTTGAATAGTCATCCACAAATAATATGAAATATTTATCACCATAATAACTTTGAACTTTCATAGGACCACAAAGATTAGTGTGCACTAGATCTAAAATTCCCTTAGAAGTGTAAGACTTACTTGTAAAGCTTGATCTTGTCATCTTACCAATCTAGCATCTTCGGCACATAACATTCTCAGGTTTTCCAAGACTCGGTAGACCTCTTACTCTGTTCTTCTTGCTTATTTTGATCATATTATCAAAATTTACATGACAAAACCTTTTATGCCATAACCAGGTATCATCTATCTTTGCATACAAACACTTGTTACAATTTGAGTCAAGGTGCAATGTGTTACCTTTTTTTTGTGTCCCGGTAGCAGCTAACTTTCCATTCTTGTCATGAACTTTGACAATTCCTTTCTAAAATTCTATTCGGTAACCTGTGTTGTTTAGCTGTGCTACACTCAATAAATTGTATTTCAAACCTTCAACCCAATAAACATCATTGCATCTTGCGTTGTCAAGAAGTGTTATAGATCCTTTACCTTTCACCGAACATGGTGCATCATTACCAAATCTAACATAGCCTCCATCATAATCTTTTAATATAACAAACTTGTGTATATCTCATGTCATATGATGTGAGCATCCACTATCTATGATCCAAGAATCATTAGTGTTTATGTGAGATATTAGGGCTTTTTCTTCATACCTTTCTTCATCTGATCCATCTTTGATAGCCACATAAACTACTTCCTCTGTATTAGTTTCATCTGATTTATCATCATTGGATTCCTCATCGGCTATTAAACATGTCTTTCTATCTCTTCTTCTGAAGTCTCGGTGTCCTCTGTAATGATTATCTTTCTTTCTGTCATCTCGGTAATCTCTCTTTTCAGTAGAATCTTTGTCAGGATAGTTAGAAGCTATATGTCCTATCTTATCACAATTGAAACATTTCAAAGGTAGCTTTCCTTTATACTTACCTTTGCCTCTCTGTAACCTTCTGGCTAATAGTGCTTCAAACTCTTCCTACTTTCTGATTTCCTCATACAGTTTGTGTACTTCTTCCATGTTCTTATGAAATCTTTCACTTGTTCCACTATGATCTCCTTCAGAGTACTTATACTTTCTTTCATTGTAATCATTAGATTCATCAAGATGAAAAGAAATAAATGCAGATTCAACTTTATTTACGGAAGATCCACTGTTATCAAAGTTACTTAACTCAAATGCATGTAGCTTACCAATAGTAGCATCTAAAGAAACTGGCATATTAGGTACAGACCTCAATTCATTGATTGCAGAGACTCGGATTGCATAAGCCAGTAGAAGGGTTCTCAACAACTTACTTGTTATATCCTTTTCTTCAATAGTTCCACCTGCTCCTTTGATTTGATTGACAATCTCCTTTAGTCTTGTACTGTACTGAGTTATGTTCTCACCTTCATTCATCCTCATAGATTCAAGTTGTCCTCTTAGACTATTTACTTTTGCTCTTTGAACATGTTCATCTCCTCCATACACTGATATGAGCTTATCCCACATTGCCTTTGCATCATTGCAGCCTTCTAGATCATTAAACTCTGAGTCGGTCAATGCAGATGTTATTTCAATCATTGCTTGAATATGTTCTTACTTTGCCTTTATCTCTTCCATAGTCAATGGATAGGTGCTCGGTGTAACAAAATTGTTCTCCAGATAGTATACAACATATTCTCCAACTCCTGATAGATGTAGCTTCATCCTTTTCTGCCATGTAGAGAAACTTGACTTGTTTAGCTTCGGTGCATCCCTCTTATACATCTTTGGATCTTTAACTCAAGTGCCTTTAAACTTTTTTGCTAGAGTCCAAAGCTCTGATACCAATTTATAGCTCTAATACTTAATGTAAGTATAGATCCAATAGCCAACAAGATGAGAGAGGGGGGGGTGAATCATACAAACTTATTCTTTCATAAAAACATCAGATTCAACCTCAGTAACATATACTTTAGTAATATAACCCAAAACTGTTAAACATGCAAACTCAAAAGCATATAAACATCATAAATCTCATAACACTAGATTTAACATGGAAAACCAAATAGGGAAAAACCACTGTGAGATTTTGGACCCACTAAGAAATATACTCTTCTAGAGTATGCTCGGTTAAAAGCAAATCCTGTTAAAGATTACAAACACATTGCTAGATGTGACCCGGTTAAGGGATTTCCCTCAGATTTGTTAGGATCTTCACATTGTTAGAAGTGACCTTGTTAAAGGATTTCAAACACTCAATCAGAATGTCACCTTGCTAGAGAGTTTTACAAATAAGACTGTTAAGTCCACTCAGTTAAGAGATTTTCTGTCACTTTCACAAAATAATAGTAATAAAAATCTATCTGCAACTTCACATCTAAAATGCTAAAGCAGATTCTTATTTTTTCAATACAATCTAGACATAGAACTAATCTTGTCCATCTGCTGGGCTTCTATACTCTGTTATTCAAACAGGTCTTCAAGCTTCTGTGCTCGATAATCACTATGTAGCATCCCTGTGCATACACTTGCCCGCATCCATTGTTTACCAACAATTTCCTATTTATAAACAATTAGCTAACCGCTTAATCTCCTTGATCACATTTCCCATAATCAATCATAGCCATCAGATCTTCAAACTTGTCCAGGTTCAATGCATCTTTTGATCTGAAAACGTTTTACCCTGCCTAGGAACTTGCATACATTTCTTGGAATTTGTGCTAGGGTATTGCGATTCAATCTGTGTTGTAGATCTTCATGCCAACTTTCCTTTGCCATAGATTCATTAACAAACTATATTTACGACATACCAATCCTTCAATTAGTTCCAGCTCATCAGCTTCCTTCATTAAATAACACATGTAAACATTTAATGCATTATGTTATATCTCAGTTACAACTTGGTTACAACTCAGTAAATACTAAACTTCACTCGGTAGACATTCCGCCTTCATTAACCGATAGCGATAACCTTAGGGTTTACCGACTAGGTTCTTTGCTTGATAACATAGTATAGTATTAACCTTTACAATTTACAACATCTGTATGATGTTAAAACAATATAAACATCATGATCTCATCATTGTCTGACTCGGTAATAGTTGCCCATTGAATACCTTATTCAGCCCCTTATTCATCATATTCTTTCTGTGTCTTTTACCGACATCTTTATATTCTTCAAATCATACTTCTCAAGATATGGCAACATCATACTGAGTTAGAAAATCAATTTCTCGACATCAATGACAAAATAATAATATCAAGATAGTAAACATCCTTAATCAGTTATATCCATAATCATCAACAACCTTCTCAATATCCTTATTGAAATGCCAACAATCTTTCATTGTTTGTTATAATGCTATATTGCCAACATAGGGAATCAATAGGCAGATGTTAGCTCCTTGAACTCCACAACAAAATGGGATAGTAGAGAGAATGAATAGAACAATTGTTGAAGTTGCTAGAACCATGTTGATTCAAGGTGAAGTACTGAAAATGTTATGGAGAGAAGCAGTCAGCACTATTGTTTACACTTTGAACTGGGTACTTGTCATGAGAGGTAACAACAAAACACCTTATGAATTATGGCATGGAAAGACTCCTAAGGTAAGTTACTTTAAAAAAATTGGTAGTAAATGTTTCATTAAACGTGATTATTTCAATGGAAATTTGATGCAAAGTGTGATGAAGGTATTTTTCTTGGTTACTCTACAAAGAGTAAGGCTTTCAAATGTTATAACAAGAGAACAAAAAGGATCATTGAGAGTGCAAATGTGAAGGTAGATGAACTCTCTAATAAATCTAATAAGACCAGTAGATCTAAACCTGAGAAAGATGAAAACAAACTTGTGTTTATTGAACCGGAAGTACAAAAGAATGATGAGCAGGAAAATGAAGAAATAGATGCTCAATCGGTAAATGAAGAAAGCAATGAAGAAGATGAAGAACATGAAGCAGAAGGCACAACACTAGAACCGGTAATAATAATATATGTCAGACTGAATCACTCAGAAGAACAAATTATAGGAGATAAATATGCTGGTGTACAAACAAGAAGGAAAAGTAAGGAAAACTACTATTTGATTTCAACTATAGAGCCTAAACAGTAAGAGAGGCATTGAAGGATGATGATTGGATTAATTATATAAATGAGGAATTAGACCAGATAGAGAAGACCAAGACATGGACACTTGTTTCTAGACCAGAAGACAAGAATGTGATTGGCACTAAATGAGTTTTTAGAAACAAGCTGAATGAAGAAGGCAAGGTTGTGAGGAATAAAGCAAGGTTGTTATGCAAAGGCTATGCACAAGAAGAAGGAAAATATTATGGAGAAACCTTTTCACCAGTGGCAAGCTTGAAAGGAGTAAGAATGTTACTTGCTTGTGCTCCATTTAAATGCTTTAAGGTCTACCAAATGGATGTTAAATCTGCTTTTCTTAATGACATACTTGAGGAAGAAGTGTACATATAACAACTAGATGGATTTTCTTTGTTTGAGGATAAATATATGGTCTGCAAGTTACATAGGGCAATATATGGATTGAAGCAGGAACTGAGAGCATGGTTTAAAATATTGCATGCACACCTGATCAAGATAGGATTCCAATGTAACAGTGAGGATGGTAACATATATCTTAATCCTGATGGAGACAGAGTGTTGATACTTGAAGTATTTGTAGATGATATAATTTTGGGAGGTGTTGATGATTTATGTATGGATTTTTCTAAGGAGATGAAGAAAGAATTTGAGATGTCTATTATTGGTGAGATTAAGTTTTTTATTAGGTTGCAGGTCCAACAATTGGATGGTGGAATATTTATCTATTAGAGTAAGTATGTAAAGGAAGTGTTGAATACATTTGGCATGGAGGATTGTAAAGCGGTTGGTATTGTTGGCATTTTTAGTTTGTTGGCATTTTGCATATAGATTGCATTAATGATATGTTGTCATTGATGTCAATTGAACCGGTAATGGTATTCATGTTATTGTTGATATTGTTATTTTTGGTATTAGCTAGTAACCGATAGGAAGATCTTTGTGGAAGATGTTGTAAACCGATATGTTAAGTTTGTGAGTTGAACCAGTAAACCAGTGTAAAGGGTTAAACCTTTCTATGCAATGTAACCGGTAAACCCTATTAGTTGTTAAACCCTAGCCGATCAAGTTTGTTGGTTTATTATTTGATGAGCGGTAATGATGGAGACACGTGTGATCATTGTATGAGGATAAGTTCATATTGTTTTGGCACGTTTGTTTGTTGTCTAGGGAAGGAGCAAAGTGGATTGCATCTAATGCATAGCGCGTGATGAGTTACAAAGTCCGATGAAGCGGTGATCATGGAGTGGTTGGAATTTTCTTGAAGAATGTGAAGAGATTGTTATGATTTCTAACGGTCAAGATTGTACCATCTTGTTTGTAATCTTGATGATGAGAATTAGATTTTTGTTGTGTTACCAACCTAATTGATTTGTATTTAAGATCGATGAAGTTGTTTGTAAAAGTTGTTGGCAAGATTGGCCGAAACCTGTTGAGTGTGTAGTTGCCTAACTGGTGAATGGATCTGCACTTTGAGTAAAGGCAGATTGAAGCTTAAAAGGATTTGATCAAGCAAATGTAGTGCTATTTAGACAGATCAAGAAAACCTGTTGTTTTATAACAATTAAAGCAGAAGTGAAATCCCTTAACCGGGTAAGCTCTAACAAGCTTGGTTACTTATTAAATCCTATAACAAGGTGGTCTATTAGCTTGGATTCTTAAATCCTCCAATGAGGTTACTCCTAACAGGGTATTGTGCTTTTCATCAAGGCATATTTGTAAATCCCTTAACCGGGTGATTCCTAACTGGAATTAGTTCTTAACAAGACTTATTGTAAAGCTTTAATAGGCTTGGCTCCTAACAGGGTGAACTTTAGAAGAGTTCTGATAGCTATCCTTGTGAGTCTCATCTCACCATGATTTTTACCTATTTGGGTTTTCCACATATAAAAATTTGTGTCAAGTGGTGAATGTTTTTGTGGTTATGATCTTATTTGTTGATTTGATTAACTTCTGATAAGGCATGATAACTGGAAGCATTGAGAGATGAATATGTTGAGATATAATTAAGCATTGTTGATGTTTACAATATTGAAGTTGATTACTATTAAGTTGTCATAATAGTCAAACCAGTTGATGTCAAGTATTCTTATGAATATTGATCTTGCCTATGATATGTTTACTTTGTGTGATTGAATTTCAGTTTGGGAACTTTGTATCAATTTTTTAGAATACTGATTCACCCCCCCTCTCAGTATTCTACCAGTTACTTATTCTTTCATCATACCATCAATTGGTATCAGAGCGTCTTAGGTCCTCTGTAATCTAAAAGCCTAACAACTTAAGGAAAAGATCTTGTAGATCATGATGAAGAAAGAAGGTCCAAAGTTCAACAAAGATAACTATAGAATATGGAGTGACAAAATGAAGATTTATGTTAAGAGTCTTGGTAGTTAGTATTGGGATCATATAGAAACTAAGTATATTACATCGACTGGAACCTTGACTGATGATCAGAAGAAATAATAGCAAGAAAATAATCAAGTATTAGAGGCTATTATCAACTCCTTGTCTGATGCTGAATATGTAGATGTTCATGGTCTTGAAATTGCATATAAAGTATGGAAAAAACTTGAAGAGATTTATAGCGGTGATGAACATGTTAAGATTGCTAAAGAAGAGAGTCTAAGAGGAAAGTTTGATGACATGAGAATGTCTGAAGCTGAGAATATCCAACAGTATGGTCAAAGGATAAAAGAGATGGTGAAATAAAGAGTGCAAGAGGGAAAGTGGAAGATGCCACAGTGATTAGTAAGGTACTGAGAACCCTGCTATTGGTCTATGTTATCCGAGTTGCAGCTATTTAGGAGCTGAAGTCCATTGAAAAAACTAAGGTATCTCTTGAGTCTATTATTGGCAAACTTACTGCTTTTGAATTAAATGGCTATGATAGTAGTGTACAGAAATCAGAATTTGCATTCAGAGCTTCTGTCTCTAACCCATCTATGAGAAAAAGTAGAGATACTAGTCATGGTTATGAATCTAGATCCATCAAAGATGCTGATGATGAAGATAGCTTAGTGGAACTTGAAGCATTGTTGGCAAAACGACTACCTAGAGGCACTGGTAAATATAGAGGTAAGATACCTTTAAAATGTTTTGCATGCAACAAGATTGGTCATATAGTAGCTAATTGCCCTAATGGTGAAAATGAATACAAGAGAGACAAATTTAAGAAGTATAAGGGTAAAGGCAAGAGAGATTGTCTTGTAGCTATTGACAGTGGTATTACTGATGAAGAATCTGATGATGATGCTAGTGAAGATATTGTGTTTGTAGCTATTAAGGAATAAATATCAGATCAGAAGGAACTAGTATCCAGGATGGATAAATCTGATGTTTGGATCATTGATAGTGGTTGCTCACATCACATGACCGGTGATTGGAGCAAATTTATTTCCCTGAAGGAATTTGATGGCGGTGTTGTCAGATTTGGCAATGACTCACCCTGTATGGTTAAAGGTAAGGGAGTTATTTCTCTTAATGGGAAGAGCAGTGCTGACGATGTCTATTGGGTTGAAGGCCTAAAGCACAATCTTTTGAGTGTGACACAACTTAATGACAGAGGATACCCACTGGAGTTTAGAAATAGTATGTGAAAAATCTTTGACAACAAAGGTGAATTGATTGCAACTGGGAAATAGACCAGAGGTAATCTATTTCATCTTAATCCTAAAGTTAGCAACTGTTTGATTGTAAAGATAGATGATAGCTAGCTTTGGCGTAGGAGATTTTGTCATATAAATTTTGACAATATTGTTAAAGTAAGAAAGTCTAAGATAGTAAGAGGTCTGCCTCAGTTAGATAAACCGGTTAATGCTCTTTGTAAAGAATGTTAGTTAGGAAAGATGACTTCTTCAACTTTCAAGAGAAAGTCCTTCTTAGTAGAGCACTTGTTAGATTTGGTTCATACAGATCTATGTGGACCAATAAGAACAAGAAGCATTCAAGGTGACATATATTTCATGATCTTCACTGATGATTGTTCAAGGATGATGTGGGTCACATTCTTGAAGGATAAGAATGAAGCTTTTGGTAAATTCAAGTTATTTAGGGCCTTAGCTGAGAAAGAGAGTGGTAAGAAGATAAAATGTCTGAGAACATATCAAGGTGGTGAATTTACTTATGAGGAATTCACTAAGTACTGTGATGAGAATGGCATCAAGCGACAGCTTTCTGCACCAAGGACACCATAGCAGAATGGTATAGCAGGGGGACACAATCAACCAGTGGTTGAAGCTTCTAGGACTATGTTGATACAAGGAGGTGTAGCGAAAACATTTTGGAAAGAAGTTGTAAGTACAACTGTCTACATATGAACCCAAGTTCTGGTGAAAAGAGGTAAGGACGAGACCCCTTATGAATACTGGTATGGGAGATCACCTGATGTTAGCTATTTTAAGATATTTGGAAGCAAATATTTTATTAAAAGAGATGATTACATAAGCAAGTTTGAAGCTAAGAGTGATGAAGACATATTTATTGGCTATTCCACCAAGAGTAAGGCCTATAAATGCTTCAACAATTAGACACAGAGAATTATTGAGAGTGCTGATGTTCATGTAGATGAATGTCCTAAAGTCTCTGAAGGAACCAACTCAAAGAAAAAGGATGAAGATCCTTGCATTTTTATTTTGGAACCTGAAACTGTTAAATCAAAAACTGGTAAAGCAAATCCTAATGTACTTGTTCAACTGAAACAAATAAATTCAGAAGAAGATGATAATGAAGAAGCTGAACCTAAAGAGAATGATCATGTTATTCCTAGATATGTGAGAGTGAATCAGAGTCTGAACAGATTATTGGGGATAAGGATGTTGGAGTACTAACTAGAAGGAGAATAAGAGAGAATTATTGCATGATCTCCACCATTGAACGTAGAAGTGCTAAGGAGGCATTTGGTGATGATCATTGGGTTAAAGCTATGGAGGAGGAATTGGATCAAATTGAGAAGAATAACACTTGGACCCTAGTACCTCGACCGGTAAACAAGAATGTTATAGGTACTAAATGGGTGTTCAGAAACAAGTTAAATGAAGATGGTGTTGTAGTTTGCAACAAGGCAAGATTAGTCTGCAAAGGTTATGCACAAGAAGAAGGAGAAGATTATGGAGAAAATTTTGCACCAGTAGAAAGATTGGAAAGTGTCAGAACTTTACTTGCATTTGTAGCTCATAAGAAGTTCAAGGTATACCGGATGGATATTAAGTCTGTATTTTTGAATGGGATATTGGAAGAAGAGGTTTATATAGAGCAACCTGATGGTTATGCATTGATAGATAAGGAAGACATGGTATGAAAATTGCATAAATATTTGTATGGATTAAAGCAGGCACCCAGAGCATGGTATGAACAACTTCATACACATTTGATGAAGATAGGCTTTGCTAGAACTAGTGATGACAACAACATTTATCTCAAGTTTGAAGGAGATGAAAAATTGGTCAATAAAATATTTGTTGATGACATTATATTTGGAGGTAATGATGACATGAGCAATAGTTTTGTAGATGAAATGAAGAATGAGTTTGAGACGTCATTAGTAGGGGAAATAAAAAATTTCATAGGCTTGTTGTTGGCATATGCACACTCCAATGAGACATTGTATGTGATTGAAGGTTTTGTCATTGATGGCAACCTTGCAATCCTATGGCACTAGCAAAGGCATTATACCGGCATCAGCAGATCACACTCTACACCGACACTCAGGACACCGACATTGGCATAGAAGAAAGGAAGTATACCGGCACAGAGGCCGATAGGATTTTGTTATATTATATTTTGTTTATTATTGTAAAAATGTGTAAGCCGACTTGGCAAATTGTAAAATGACTCTTATATATAAAAGAGATCATTTTAGACATTTTGTAATGATTGAGTAGAAGTATTAAGGAAAATATTAGGTAGACCTAATGTGCGAAATATAGGTCAAGAGGTATATGTAAAGAACAGAAAAGGAACCGGTACTGAATTTGGCATAGAAGATGCTATTGTAAAGCAATACAATATATTGGATTTGTATAATCCTTATTGTAAGTCAGTGTGACTTCCCATTGAGCAGTGAGCTCTAGGAAGTTGGCCTTCCTGCATGTCCAGGCACCTATTGTAAGTAATATTCTCTTATTGGCCAGTGAGTGAATATTGTGGGTCACAAAGCCCACCGAGGTTTTTCCCACACCGGGTTTCCTCATTAACATCTTGTGTTATGGTGTGTTTTTCATGTGGATGTCCTTGATTATGTTTATTGCATTATTTCTTACATACCGGTACATTGTTATATTATGTTCTGCATGTTTTAAGTTAAGAAATTTTAATTACCGGTCAGATACTGATTCACCCCCCCCCTCTCAGTATCTGTGGGATCCCTAACAATTGGTATCAGAGCTTGGTCCTCTATTTTCAAAAGCCTAATAGCTTGAGGAAGATCTTGACACCAGTAAAGATGGAAAATCTGATGAAGCAACTGTAAGGAGCTCTTACAGACTATGATGCAGAAAAGTTGAAAAATATTAAATTAGAAGATGATTTAAGAGCAGCTCAGGACATCATTCAGGCACTTCAAGAAAATTTTACTGTTGCAAGAAATAAGAGAAGAGAACTCTGTGAAAAATTGCAAAATGAGAATTATGAAAAGGAATCACTTAATGATATGATAAGCAAGTTGAAACAAGAGATCATGACAACAAAGAATGAGATGCAGGATATGACTATGAGATTTTGCAAAGAGATTGAGGATAGGAAGAAGAATGAAGAAGAATTGACCAGAAGACTAAGTGATGCAGCAAAAGAGAACACAAGACTTAGCTATGAAAATGACATGTTGAAGACAGATCGGATGCATACTCAGAATGACTCAAATGAACTGATGAGACAAAAATAAGTCCTAGAAAGAGAACTAGAAACTGCAAATCAACACAAAGAAAAATTCAAGAAAAGCTCAGAGGAACTTGGAACCTTGCTGAAAAATCAAAAACCTAAAGGTGATACTTCTGGAATTGGCTTTGAATTTGGTGAAAGCTCCAGTACTGCAAATACTTAGGATCACAGCAAACCGGTAAGACAACCTAATGCTTATAAATTCAATGGTAAATGCTTTAATTGTAATAAGTCTGGTCATAGAGCAAATGAATGTAGATCTAGAAATTATCAGAATATCAACACACCCACCGGTCAATGTTCTAAATGCAACAAAGTTGGTCACAACTCTGAAAACTATAGAATGAATGTGAGATGTTATGTTTGTGGAAGATTTGGACATTTATCTAATCAATGCAGAACACAAACCGGCATAGCTTTATGGGAAAGCTATTCAGAAAAATAATGTAACTTATTATGCATGTAAAAAGATTGGGCATATTGCTAAATTCTGTAGAAGTAAAGGAACACCGGTAGACAACAAAAGTTCTAGCCTGAAAGGTAAAGAAAAAGTTGAAGAAGTTAAGCAAGAATTCTCAAAACAATTGATTAGGAAAGCTGATCTAAATATTGGGAATACTGCTTCACCGGCAGAATAGAGTGATGCTTCACTGGAAGGACAGAGCAGTGCTCCACCGGTAGGAAGTTCTTCATCTAATTGAAGAAAATTTCATTGAGGGTTTGGCAATCTATTGATACATGTGCTATTATTCCCTCGGTTAGAGATAAGAAGTTGGAAATTACTTATTACCGGCAAACAATGTTAAGTGAATACTTAACTGGCATGCAATTAATATGGTAGATGGCGAAGAGACATTATAAGGTTAAGGTTTTGGCTCCATTTCATTTCACCAAGATTTCAAATTTTCTAAGAGTTCAAAGACTCCGAGCTAAGGCATTTCGAGCAAGAAGCAAGAACACTCCAAGCAATCATCCATCCAAGGCAGTAAAAGGTATTTAATCATGGCATCCACCTCTGCAATTGAATACATAGAAAACCCTACTATTGTTGAAGTAATAAAAATACCTAGGCCCGTATTTCAATTAGTTCCCGAGATAGCAAAGAAGTATGATACCTTAGGTGCTTTTTCTCAAATTCCTAAGGGAGTTGTTTATGCTGAAGACCCCAGAATGTACATCCACTGCAACATTGAAGAGTTAGGAGATGAGGAAATTAAAACCATGTATAAAACTATGATATGTGATAATACCGACAATGTAAAAGATGAACACAAGATCATTGAGACCCTAGGATTTACAGAAATCCTTAACATTCCTGAATTTCCAAAGGATGTGATTAGGATAGTTTTAAGTAGGGTACATGGAGAATTTTTTTGGTTAGATACAATTCACAAAATCTCCAAGGAAGCTGTGAAAGCTATCACAGGGTTACCAACCACCAGTAAAAGACCAGATAAAACCAAGAAGGTTTCCAATGACCTAGTTATAAACCTAACTGGTGCAACATTTGACAAGAGGTCCCTAAGGGTTAATGATGTAAAAGATATCAATGTGAGATTCATCATTATGATATTAGGGTATAAAGCTACTCATGCTAATAGACTTAATTCAGTTTCAAGTTTATGCATTAAGAGTGCTTATGACATGGTCACAGACAATAGAAAAATTGACATATGTGAGTGGTTAAAAGATGAATTAATTAACAACCTTGGAAAGATTAAGAAGGACAAGAAAGGAACTTTCAGATTTGGAAATCTGTTAGTATGCCTAATGCTACATATAACAAAATAGGTTGTTGGTATAGGCTACAAAGAACTTGGATATGACATATCGGTAGGCAAACAATTGACAGAACTATTTAATAACATGGGTGAGAACAAGGAAAACAATATTCATGACTTTTTCCAAGCATTAAAGACCAAAATGAAGAAAAGAGTAAGGTTATCATAGAAGATTGTAGACAAATACAAAGATGATATATGCTTTGTCATCAAGAAAGATGAAATCTGGATGGAAGCGGTCATCCCAAGGACAGTTTGGGTAATCGAGATGGGATATGAAACAGATGATCACATAGTTGAAACATATGCTAAAGCACTTCTGGAAGCCCCTAGAGAACCTAAGGAAGAAATATTTGGCAGTGCAGAAAATATTGAAAGACAAATTCAATCAAAGAAAAGGGTGAAAAAGGTTGAGGCAGCTGTAAGGAAAGGGTCCAGACAAGCAAAAGCCATCAAAGAAGATGTATTGAAGAAAACCGGCATAACAGAGGATGAGTTAGCAGCTCCACAACCTGAAACTCACCTATTACCGGTAGGTACTTCTTCAGGAAGTGGCATGCCTGCAACTTTCAAAAGACTTGTAAGAAAAAGAGATCCCTCATCGGCAACCACACCTTCACCTAGGAGGACAAGGAAAAAGCAACAAGCAGTGAGATCTCCGGTTAGAAAGGCCACACCAAAGAAGAAACAGACACCCAAGAAGAAGAAAAGGACAAACAAAGACTTGGCCCCTCTTGATATACTATTGAATGAAATCACAGAGGAAGGTAAATTGAAGAATATAGAGAAAATATATGACACTCTAATAGCTTATGAGAAAGAACAAGCTGAAAATAGTGTTATATTGCACATGGATATGTACAAGAAATTTTTGATGGAAGTAGTCAATGAAATACCAGATGAATTATTCAAAAGACTAGAGGCAAGAAGACAAGCAATGATAGAATTGGATAGGAAAATAAAAATTGAGAAGCTACTTACTGTATATCCTGTAAAATCTCCACAAGAAATTGATGATTTGATTGCAAAGGCCAACCAGTCAGTATTCTCTACTGCACACTGGCATATTTCACTAATGGCAGGAAGAGTTAATGAAGTGACAGAGGAAATGAAAAATGGATGGGATATATTTTTGGTTGAGAAAGAAAAGCAGGAAGAATACAGGAACCCCAAGCCTATCAAAGTCTATCAAAAAGATAGAGACAAGGGTAAAGGAAAGGTTGGTGGACCACCTAGTATCAAGGTTAGAGACAACTTACCCCCACCTTCTTTAAATACTCCACCAGTAAAATTAACAACTACTGAAGATAAATCAACAGCTAAGAGTATGGATGTAGGGGATAATAATCCTAATCCTGAAGTCCTATATACTGTGAATGTTGATACTCAGAAAATCAACATAGTAGTAGACAAAGATACAACTGATAAGTTAGATATGGCTAGTGAGCCTCCGGTAGCAGGGGAAATAGATAAACCAGCAAAAAATAAAGAGCAAAAGGTAGAGACTGAGACATAGACTGAGGCAATGCAACATACTGAGAAACAAATAGAGCTAAAGGCTCTGGAACAACAACAATCGGAATAGGTACATAAGGAAACTGTGCCATCAGCAACTAGAGAAGTTGGAAAACCATTGCTTAAAGAAATGCAGACACAAACAGACCTACCAGAGGTCAATACAAGCTTGGTTACATCCACCGGTACTCAGATTGTTGAATCATCATCAGGATACAAATCAACAAATGTGATTGAGGTACTACTTGATTCTATCAGGAAAATAACCGACTGCAGCTCACAGGCTTACAAAGCAATTGATGATACTATACCAATTTTGAAGGTAATTGATCCTAACTGTAATATAGATAACAAATATTCTTTAGGACAATTGGATACACTGTGTAAATATATCTCAGAAAACATTGAGAAAATAAAGGAAGATTCAATGAAGGATAAGGTAGAAATTGAAAAACAGAAATTCTTTAATGAGCAAATAAAGAAGTGTAATAGAGATTTTGACACACTTCTACCGGAACTATGTAATTTATTAAAAGAGTACAAAAATCTTTACAAAGATACCTGTAAAAAAAACTTTTTGACTGTAGATATTGACAAGAAAATGAGCAAGGTACAGTGAAGAGAATAGAAACAACAATAAAGGATAGCAAGAAGTTTATGGATAGTATAAACTTGATTTTGGGAGATCTTTTTTAAATCATAACTACCTAGCTACAAGGATGAGTTTATGGATAGTTGAAACCGCAAACTCTACTGACATCTTGACAACCTTTGTCATTGATGCCAAACGGGGAGTAGTGGGATGAGAAAATTCAAATCACAGGACAGGAATCATATGCTCAGGGGGAGCTCTCACATTTTTAGTAACTCACATTTTTGGTAACATTTTTGGATACTTTTTGAAATTTCTCATGAGTGTTGCCATCAATGCGAAAGGGGGAGATTGTTGGCATATGCACACTCCAATGAGACATTGTATGTGATTGAAGGTTTTGTCATTGATAGCAACCTTGCAATCCTATGGCACCGGCAAAGGCATTATATTGGCATCAACAAATCACACTCTACACCGACACTCAAGACACTGGCACCGACACAGAAGAAAGGAAGTATACCAGCATAAAGGCCGACAAGATTTTGTTATATTATATTTTGTTTATTTTTGTAAAAATGTGTAAGCCGACTTGGCAAATTGTAAAATGACTCTTATATATAAAAGAGATCATTGTAGACATTTTGTAATGAATGGGTAGAAGTATTAAGGAAAATATTAGGCAGACCTAATGTGCAAAATATAGGTCAAGAGGTATATGTAAAGAACAAAGCAGGAACCGGTACTAAATCTGGCATAGAAGATGCTATTGTAAAGCAGTACAAGATATTAGATTTGTATAATCCTTATTGTAAGTCAGTGTGACTTCCCATTGAGCAGTGAGCTCTAGGCAGTTGGCCTTCCTGCATGTGCAGGAACCTATTGTAAGTAATATTCTCTTATTGGCCAGTGAGTGAATATTGTAGGTCACAAATCCCACCGAGGTTTTTCTCACACCGGGTTTCCTCGTTAACATCTTGTGTTATGGTGTGTTTTTTCATGTGGATGTCCTTGATTCTGTTTATTGCATTATTTCTTGCATACCGGTACATTGTTATATTATGTTTTGCATGTTTTAAGTTAAGAAATTTTAATTACCGGTCAGATACTGATTCACCCCCCCACTCTCAGTATCTGTGGGATCCCTAACACTTGTAGATATAGCAAATGAGGAATGGTATTTTCATTACTCAATCTAAGTATGTGAAAGAGGTTTTGAAGACTTTTGGTATGAGTGATTGTAAACCAGTTGGAACCCCAATGGTTACAAGTTGTAAGTTGTCCAAGGAAGATGAATCTAAATCTATAGATGAAAAGGAATATAGGTCAACGATTGGCAAATTACACTATGTTGTTCACAATCGACTGGATATTGCCCATGTAGTTGGTATAGTTGTTGGATTTCAGAAGAATCCAAAGGAAGCACATCTGATGTCAACCAAGAGAATTTTTAGATATCTAAAAGGTACTGTTGACTATGGGTTATGGTATCCATATGGTGGAAATTTTGATTTGAAGGCATACACAAATGCTGATTGGGCAAGAAATATTGATGACCGGAAGAGTACTACCGGTGGAGTATTCTTTCTAGGAGGAAGGCTAGTTTCATGGAGTAGTAAAAAGCAGAGTTGTACTTCATAATCCACTACTGAAGCTGAGTATGTAGCAGCTTATATGAATTGCACACAAGCTATTTGGATGAGGCACATTTTGGAAGGTTTTAAGATGAAAATCTCAGAACCTATTGGGACTCATAAAAATCTTGAGGGTTTAGGGTTTTTTCTTTTCTTGAAAAAATATTTAGAAAAAATTTAACCTTTGTAGCGCATTATTGTAATTCGTTTTGAACTTGAACCCTTGAACCTTTTTGGTTCAAGGTTCAAGGTTCAACCATTTCTCTTGCGTGAGTTGTGGCTTTGTAATGTGAGGGCATAAAAAATTAAAACCTGCAGGCAAATTCTTTTTGCAAATGTATCACCAAATCCCCTGCGTCGCACATGGGAAGCAAAGAAACTTCAATGCTATGACTTGGCGACTCATGAGGTGGTAGACAAGTGGTAGACATGTGGTGACATCGTGGCACAAGAGAGAGTCACTCAGGAGAGGCTAAGGGTCGAGCAGATCAAGGAAGATCAATGATTGCATGAAATGATCCAATGGTTGTTGCCATGTTGCGATGGGAAGATGATCGCCGAGTGTCACCTACGACTTGGTGACAAACCACTAGTGGTGAACTATGGCCAATAGTTAATACAAGTGGTTAAGACAGACAGTTATGAGGTGGTTCATTCAGGTGGTTAATGGAGGCCATTCTAAGATATCAAGATGGAGACCCCGTAACCAATCGAGGGGTGCTACGTGGTAGATAGGGGGCACCAAGGTAAGCTTTAAGAAAATCATGAGGTGCCACATGGTGAAACATAGTTGATGAGGTGGAAGGTCTAGTGGTAACATGAGGAAGACATGGCGTGTCATCAAAATAAACATCGATGAGACTTTGGCTTCGATGGATCACTATAGGGACTCACCAAAGGCATCAGTTTCATTGACATAAAAGGTGTCGATGAAACTAAGGTTTCGATAAGACAAGAAAGTGGCTTGCCAAAGGGGAGGTTTGGCCAAAAGACTCAGGCCCAACAAGCCAAAACTGGTGGTGGGTCCGGTGGCACTGACGTGGTAGATGAGGCTATGCTTAGATGGATCAGGTGGTGAACCAGAGGTTGATGCATGGTAGACCTGACAGACATGTGGTGCCCAGGTACATCTTAGACTGAATCAGGGGGTGCCAAGTGGTGACATGCGGCAAAGAGGGGAGCATATTAGCTAAGGTAAAGTCCTAGCAGTTTAAGAAGATTTGACGACCGCATGAGATGATCCAACGGTTGTCGCCATGTCATGATCGGAAGATGATCACCAAATATCCCCTATGACTAAGCATGTGTGGAAATGGAAAGCGGCCCAAGCATTAAGAATTGAGCAGGTTGAGGGAAGATCTACGACCGTCGCTATACCACCTTGTGAAAGTACCCATCGGTTATCACCTATGACATAGTGACCAACGAGGTGGTAGTTGAGGTGGCCATCTAGATGGATCCAAAAGAAAATCAAGATGTGCCACGTGTTGGGTCTGTTAGAAGAGAAACTGATAGAGGGAGTCGCTTAGGCGAGGTAAAGGTTGAGCAAGTCAGGCAGATCAACAGTGATCTGAGGGAGATCAATGACTGTCGCCAAGTCGCAACAGAAAGTTGCTCTATGGCTTATAGTCACGACTTGGCGACCAAGAGGTGGGGCCTGATGGAAAAGAAGAGAAATACGAAGGAAATAAAGAACAACCAAGTTTGAGGGAAATGGATGGTGGTCGTTGATCCATAGTCTAAAGATGTATGATTAATATCTATCACGGATTAGTGACAAGGAAGAAACAAAGAGCTTCATTGTGACGGTGAGTCTAGGCAGTGCTGAGGTGGTAGGATAAGGACCCCGGAGCCAATTAGATGGTGCCACTTGAAGGTGATGCATGGCAGAGATCTGCACAGCAAGATTCAAAGGTTTAAAATATAATTTCAGACTGCGGAGAAAAGGCAGAAACTTAAATGACCGACTTGCAGAGGGATTGATGACTAAGGGATTAGTTTTTGCCCAATATATAAGTGTTATATATCGCTGGAAAGCTCTCAATCTGAGAAATATGATTATATAGTCAAGTGGAACCCATGGCAAGTATTTTCAGGGCAATTACCTTGGGATCTCAGAATTTATTTCTCAATCAGGAAGATTAGATTTTCTGCAGGCCATGTGTGTGGGTAGTTAATGAGAAGATAGGGTAGTTGCCATTGTTAGAGAATAAAATCTGATTTTTTCCTCCCTTCCTTTTTATTCGAGAGTCTTCTCATTTTGTAGGAGTTCCATAATTTTTGGCAAGTGGGAGAGCTCCATATTTTGTGTTTCCACCTCCGAGTCTTTTTCTAGAGTTTTGTATAGTAGTGTCATTTTTTTTTACTAATAGAGTATGTTCTTGTTGTAGATGTTTTCTGTTGCAGGTCACATATATGTAAGACATATATACAGTTTATTGAATTGTCTCTAGGCCTTCTCTTATTTTCAATAAATCCCATCTTCAAGTTTGGGTTTTTCCTCTCAAAGTGGGAGTGTAATGGGTGTTCTTAGGTACTCTTCAAGGAAGAGTTTAAATTCTATGAATAATCATTTTGGATTTAGGATAATGTCTAGATATGCATGATGCTCTATTTGAGTTTAGAATGTATTAATGTCAGGCATTAATATAGGAATATCTTTTTCAATAAATTGGATTTGTAATAGAGGTTTTCATTTGCAGTTTGATGTATGACTCCATGCCCTTGGACAAGGTACTAGTCTTGCAGATTCTGGGAGATTCTCAGAGAAGTTTCAATAATCAATATCCATTTACTTTTATGTTGTAGGTTTAGTTTGTTCCACCTATCTCATGCTTCAACTTAGTTGAGATGTCAATGTGGATCCAACCCATCTACAGTAACCTCCTATTTGTTAAGCCTTATGAGATCTATCTGCTTTGGTTGATGTTATCATGTATGTAACAGGTCTGATTCAATGCATCAAAGCTATATCCACCTAGGTTTTTTAGATCCTGAAGAGTAGAAGGATTTTTATCCTTGTTATATTGTCCAAACCCTGAAGTATTTCATAGATTGAAATTGGCCATTTCATAGATTGATTGCAGGTGAACTTGGTTTGCTCATTTTTGAGAACAACAAAAATGGCAACTCTGCTAGGGAGTAATCTAAAGAGCTCTGTTATAGATTGTTGAATCAGATTGTAAGTGAGTTTGGCCAAAGTCATTTGGGGAAGAGTCTTAGAAGTTTACAAGTTTGAAAGTTGTTTTCAGATTTGAAGGTATACTTCCTGGAAGGTTTTGTTGCTGAGAAATAAAAAAAAAAAATATTATGTGACTCTGCTATGTCAAGTACCCAGAAATCTGAAGTTGTTTCAGAGTGAAGATCAGTGGTTAAATTTTATTCCTCTTCAAGGAGGTGTCGACTCGGTAAGAATGAACCTGAGATTTGGAGGAGTTCTTCAAATTTTCAGTTTGAAGTGAAGTGAACAACATCAACAAATAAACCCAGGTATTTCCCATTCATGAGATAACTTTTGTTCCTTAGAAGGTGAAGCAAGTCACCAGGAAAAGGAGTATTGGTTCTAAGGTTACATACTTCTTGTTTTGAAAAGTTTCATTTAGAAATATGGTGAGAAGTATGTCTGGTTATGAAGTTAATGACTGCATATGTTTTGAAAAGAGAGTAAAACAGTAAGATGCATTGTCATGGTAATGGTTCAATAGATGTTTCAAATTTGATGGATCTAGATGTGGTTCCTAGATCTGAAATTTATTTGTCAAATTTGAAAGATATTGATAGGGAGATTGAAATACATCTTCAAAAGATCCAAGATAGATGTATCTTGTTTTTAAGAAGGAAAGTAGGGAAGAGAAAGGTTGAATCATCATATGTTTTCTATGAAAGATTTATTACTGCATTAAATGAGCTTCTAGTTGATGTTAGACCCCATGAGTCAGTTTGGATTGAATTATTTTTAGAGCTTGATGAGCCTGACTCAGTTAGTTGGTCTTCAACTTTGAAGGAAGAAATTGTTCCCAGTATTAAAGAATGGATAGATGAGATTGAAATGACCAAATCTGAAAAATCTACACAGTATTGAGGATAGTGATGGAGATGAATCCATGAGTGGATATACCTCTTATGATGCTAAAGGTGACTCTTATTCTCAGCATGATAGTGCAGATGTGTATTCAGAGCAAGAAGAAAATTGTGAAAGTACAAGTTATTGTTCAAATAGTCATGAGCCTATTGAGGTTTTAGATTTGAATAATATAGATCACCTTGCTATCTTTATCAATCCACAAAGTGTTTGCAACCAAGGTTATGAAACCACGTTGCAACATATAGAAACACTTTATGATCAGCCTGATAAAGGTCATGATGCAGATGCAAGTTATTGTAATGATAAAACAAATGTGCATGAAAACATGAGCACTGTAGAGTTAATGCATGCATCAGATTGGGACAATGTTTACAACACAGAAGATGAAGCCAAGGAAAATGAAAATGAAGGAGACAATTCACTGAGTAGTGAACAAATCTCAGAACTCTTAGTTGCTGATCTTAAGAGGTATACATCTAGAAATGTCCCCAATCTCTCATACCTAATCAGTATATGTTTTGATACTGATGATGTTCTTGAGGGCGTGAGGTATAATACATATGATATTTCTTTCCCTACATTTGATTTGAATAATGGACAAGATGAAAATTCATATAAGGTTGATAAATGTGATAATGTGGATTCATATGTTGATGTGAACTCAGAATCTGATATGCATTGTCTGGATCTTGGTGTTAAAGAGAAAGGCAAATCTCAAGTGATTTTCCCAGATTTGCAATTGGTAAATGAACCATTGATAGGTGATCAGGCATTTTCATGTTTGCAAAAGACTGATATAAGGTGTAATCAACATGCTAAGTTGTAGTTATTTTATGAGGAAATGTTCCTCTCTAGTTTGCAAGCCTGTATTATAGATGAGTGTTTTCCATTTTTGCAAACTAGCATTCAGCATGTGCCTAATGTTCCCAGTGATCAGATGGAGCAGGGTTATTTTTCTTTTTAGCTAGGAAATAATTGTAAACAATATGACAATTATGTGTCACTTGATGGTCAACATTTTGAAGTGGGATTTGTTTTTCAAAGATTGAATGATTACCAGCATGGTGATTATATTTTATGTGATGTGTTGATGAGAAGTTGCAGAGTTTGTGATTAGGGAAATGTAAATGAGACTTCCATCTTAACCTTGATTCATGGAAATGAGAATCATGGGTTTGACAGGGGTAAGCATTGATTCCAATTTTGATGGCCTGGGGCCATATGTAAATAAGTTCTACTGTGCAGTCGCTTTGCTTTCAGTTGTGTGGTTTTCAATAAGGAGCCCTAATGTTGGGTGGAATGAGGAACCCCTGTTTTGGAGAATAAGGCTCATTGAAGATTTTAAAAGAAGTGTCTTGTTTTTGGGTGGTCTGCTCTGTGAAAGATTTTGAATTCTTGTGTTGATCTTGCAATCAACCATCCCCAGTCAGAGCCACTATTGGGACTCATAAAAATCTTAAGGGTTTAGGGTTTTTGTTTAAAAAAGTTAAACCTTTGTAGCACATTATTGTAATTCATTTTGAACTTGAACCCTTGAACCTTTTTGGTTCAAGGTTCAAGGTTCAACCGTTTCTCTTGTATGAGTCGTGGCTTTGTAATGTGTGTTGGCAAATGCACACTCCAATGAGAAATTATAGGTGATTGAAGGTTTTGTCATTGATGGCAACCTTGCAATCATATGATACTGGCAAGACAAATATATCGACACTGGCAATGACAAACTCTATACTGACACACAGAACAACGACAGTGAAAGGATGGATACCGGCACTCTGGCTGACATGAATTTTGTAATTAATTGTAAAATGATTGTAAGCCGACATGGCGAGTTGTAATATGACTCATATGTATGAGATCATTGTAGAAAATTTAGTAATAATGTGATAGGAAAAATTATGCGGACCTAATATGCGAAATATAGGTTAAGGGTTTATGTATGAAGAAGAGCTAAAACCGGTACTAGATTTGGCATAGCAGATGCTAATTTGAAGTAGTACAAGACATTGGATTTGTATAATCCATTTTTGTAAGTCAGTGTGACTTCCTTTGTAATTGATCAGTGAGCTCTAGGCACTTGGCCTTCCTGCATGTGCAGGCCCCTCTTGTAAAACAGTGATATTCCCTTATTGGTCGGTAAGTGAATATTGTGGGTCACAAATCCCATCGATGTTTTTCCCACACTGGGTTTCCTCATTAAACTATTGTGTTATGGTGTGATTTTCATGTGGTGGTTGTTATTCTTGTTTACTGCATTATTTTTGGTTACCGGTACACAGTATTGATATGCTTTACATATTTTAAATCAAGTAAATTCACAAACCGGTAAGATACTGATTCACCCCCCCCCTCTTAGTATCTTTGGGAATCCTAACAATTGGTATCAAAGCCTGGTCCTCTATTTTTAGAAGCCTAACAACTTGAGGAAGATCTTGTCATCGGTAGAGATGGAAAACTTGAGAGAACAATTGAAAACAACTCTTTCAGACTATGATGCAGAAAAGGTGAAGAATATCAAACTTGAAGATTATATAAAGGCTGCTCAGGATATCATTCAAGCGCTTCAAGAAAATATTACCATTGCAAGAAATAAGAGAAGAGAACTTTGTGAAAATATGCAGAATGAGAATGATGAAAAGGAAACTCTTAATGATATGGTAACAAGTTAAGACAAGAGATCAGTACAACACAGAATGAGATGCAGGATATGACTATGAGATTTTGTAAAGAAATTGAAGATAGGAAGAAGAATGAAGAAGACTTGGATAGAAGACTAAATGATGCTGGAAATGAATACACAAGACTTAGTCATGAAAATGATATGTTGAAGACAGATCTAATGCACACACAAAATGACAGAATTGAACTCATAAGACAAAAAGGAATCTTGGAAAGTGAACTAACTGCTGCAAATCATCACAAAGAAAAAATCAAGAAAAGTTTAGAAGAACTTGGTGACATGCTGAAGAATCAGAAACCTAATGGTGATACAAATGGCCTTGGCTTTGAAGTTGGTGAAAGCTCTAGTACTGCAAACAATCATGATCACAGCAAACCGGTAAGACAACCTACTACTTACAAGTTTAATGGCAAATGCTTTAACTGTAACAAGTATGGTCCTAGAGAAAATCAGTGTAGATCTAGAAATTATCAGAACACTAATACACCCAACGGTTAATATTCTAAATGCAACAAAGTTGGTCATAATTCAGAAAATTGCAGAATGAATGTGAGATGTTATGTTTGTGGAAGATTTGGGCACTTATCTAATCAATGCAGAACACGTACCGGCATAGGATATGGGAAAGCTATTCAAAAGAACAATGTGACTTGTTATACCTGTAACAAGATCGAACATATTGCTGAATTTTGCAGAAGTAAGGCATCACCAACAAATAACAAAGGTCCTAGTTTGAAAGGTAAAGAAAAAGTTGAAGAGGTAAAGCAAGAATTTTCAAAACAATGTACTAGAAAGTTAGATCAGAATGTTGATATGATTACACCTCCATCGGCAGAACAGAGTAACACTCCACCAGCAGGAAACTCCTCATCTAACTAAAGAAAATTCTTTTGGGGGTTTAGCAACAAAATGAAAAACATGCTATTATTCCCTCGGTTGATGGTGAGAAGTTGAAATTACTTCTATATCGGTAGATGACTTAAGTTGTGACTTAATCAACAAGCATTAAATGTGGTAGTTGGCAAAAATAACATTATAAAGCAAGTGTTTTGGCTCTTTTTCATTCACCAAGCATTCAAATCTTCGAGAGCGTGAAAATTCCCAAGCGAAGGTACTCCAAGCAAAGAAGTGAATAAATCCATCAAAGCATTCATCCTTAAGGCAGATTGAGGTATTTATAGCTATGTCATCTTCATCCACTCCTGAATTTATTGCAAACCCTACTGTTGTTGAAGTTGTTAAGCAACCTAGACCCGTTTTTCAGCTAGTTCCTGAAATTGCTAAGAAAGATGACAACACAGGTACATTCTCCCAAATCCCTAAAGGAGTAGTATATGTTGAAGACCCTAGAATGTATATACATTAAAAATATGTATGAGACTGTAATCTGTGATGAATCTGGAAATGTCAAACCTGAACACAAGATAGTAGAAACCTTAGGTTTCACTGAAATACTTAGTATCCTGGATTTCCCCAAGGATATCATAAGGATTGTGTTGAGAAGAGTACATGGTGAATTTTTCTGGTTAGAATCTATTCACAAGATCACAAAAGAAGCGGTAAGGGCAGTAATAGGGTTACCATCCACCGGCAACAAACCTGACAAAACTAAGAAGGTCTCAAATGATTAGTGACAAACCTAACTGGTGCAACATTTGATAAAAGATCACTAAGGGTAAATGATATATAGGATACAAATATTAGATTTATCAGTATGATTGTAGGTTACAAGGCTACACATGCAAATAGGTTAAACTCAATTTCTAGCCTATGTATTAAGAGTGTCTATGATATGGTAAATGATAATGCAAGGATAGACATATGTGAATGGCTTAAAGATGAGCTAATAAACAATCTAGGAAAGATCAAAAGGGAAAAGAAAGGAACATTCAGATTTGGAAACCTACTTGTTTGTCTGATGCTATACATAACCAAACAAGTACCTGGTATTGGTGCCAAAGATTTTGGATTTGATATACCGGTAGGAAAACAAATATAATAATTGTTGAACAATATGGGAGAGAACAGGGAGAAAATCATAAACGAGCACTTTCAAGCACTAAAGGCTCGAATGAAAACAAGAGTAAGGCTATCACAAGCTATTGTGGATAAGTACCAAAAGGAAATCTATTTTGTGATAAAGAAAGATGAAATTTGGATGGAGGCAGTTATTCCTAGAACCATCTGGGTTACTGAAATGGGGTATGAGACTGATGACAACATAATAGAAACTTATGCAAAAGTCCTCCTGGAAGCTCCTAAGGAACCAGAAGAAAAATTATTTGGTAGTGCTAAAACTATAGAAAGCCAAATTCAATAAAGGAAAAGAGTTAAGAAGGTTGAGGCAACTATTAGAAAAGGAACCCGACAGGCAAACGCTATTAAAGAAGATGTGCTAAAACAAATCAGTATAACTAAAAGTGAGTTGGAAGCACTTCAACCGGAAACTCACATTTCACTAGTTGGAACTTCTTTAGAAAGTGACATACTTGTTGTATTTAGGAGAGTTGGAAGGAAAAGAAAACCTTCACCGACACCTTCTCCTACATAGAAGAGGACAAGATAGAAGCAACAAGCAGTGAGGCCCCCAGCAAAGAAATTAACTCCAAAGAAAAAGAAGATGACTTCTAAGAAGAAGACACAACAAACTATTGCTCCCATTGATAAACTTCTTAGTGAAATTACAGAGGATGGAAAGTTGAAGAACATCAACAAATTATATGACACACTATCCATTTATGACAAAGAGAAAGTAGAGAACATTGTAATCTTACACTTAGATCTTTTCAAGAAATTTTTGATGCAAGTTGATGAAATACCAGCAGATCTATATAATAGACCAAAAGCTAGAAGAGTAGCTATTGTTGAGCTAGATAACAAAAAAACAAACAAAAAAAACTACTTGCAGTGCACCTTGTTGACTCACCTAATGAGATAGATCAATTAATATCTGAGGCTAACCAGTCAGTATTCTCAACTGCTCACCGACATGTAGCACTGATGGCAGGAAGAGTGAATTAGGTAACAAAGGAAACAACAGATGCATGGGACATATTCCTGGTATAAAAAGAGAAACATGAAGAGTATCTAAAACCTAAAACCTTCAAGGTATATCAAAAAGACAGGGACAAAGGAAAAGGTAAGGTAGGTGGACCTCCCAGTATAAAGATAACAGACAACTTACCCCCACCGCCTCTAGATACTCCACCGGTAGATACTACTGACAATCAACTGGCAACTGAGAGTATGGACACGCCACATGAGGATACAAATCCTAATTCTGAGGTGTTATATACAATGAACATTGACACTCAAGAAGTTAATATTATGGTGGATAAGGAATCAACTGAGAAATCAGATGTGGCAACAGAGCCACCGACAGGAAATATTGCAGTAGAAAACATTGAAATTGGGGAAATAAAGTGAACCCCTAGATATTGGAAAGGAAAAAACCACAGATGTGCATACTGATGCATCCACTGAGCAATCGGCAACTACTAAAATTGAAAAACCAACTGAGTCACTAGCAACAACAGCACAGAGGAAAAATCGGTAGTGGACAACACAGAGAAATAGGTAGAGCAACAGGCTCCTTCACAGGTACAGATAGAGATAGTGCCACCGGCCCAAAATGAAAAGCCTAAAATTTTATTTGTAGAAATGCAAACTCAAACAGATCCTCCTAAGAAAGAGGAAAGTAAATCTATAACTACAACTGACGAATTACAGATTGTAAAAACTATTGGACAAACATCCAGCATAGTCATGACAGAATTCAGACTTACTAATGTAGCTGAGGTCTTATTAGATTCAATAAAGAAAATAATAGTGTGCAATGCACAAGCCTATAAGGCTATAGATGACACTTTACCAATTTTGAAGATGATAGCACCAAAGTGCAGTGTTGAGAATAAAGATTCTTTGAGCCAATTAGACACATTGTCTAAGTATATAACTGACAACCTAATAACATTGGACAAAATAAATGAGGATACATTTAAGGAAAGAATGATAAAAGAGAGAAAAACTCTTAATGAATAAGAACAAAGAGGAAATGGGTACTCTTTTACCGGAACTCAGTGAAATCATTTTTGACTTCATGAAATTGTACAGGGACACTTGCAAAACGGGTGTATTAACAGAGGATCTTGACAAAGAAATCAGAAAAGCACAGGATAAGATTAATAATATTGCTGATAATCTGATTAGAACATCAGACTCATTTTTGGAATTAGAGAAGAAAATTGCAGAGCAGGAAGAGAAAATCAAGAAACTGGAAAATGAAAAACAAAGAATAAAGGACAAAGCAAAGGACTTAAAATGCAGACTTATTACAAGACTAGAGTATCTTATTTCTTTGAGAAAAGAAATATTCGAGGCTCTAGTTCCTGGACTAAAGACACCGGAAGATAAAATGCACATACTCACCGGTACAGTGCAGAGGACTCAAGAAGCCATAAAAGACTGCAAAACATTTAGCAATGGAATAAATCTAGTTTTGACAGACATTTTTAAGATTGTAACCCACCGGTTACAAGAATCCAGGCAGGACTCCACTGACAGTGAATGACAACCTTTGTCATTGATGTCAAAGGTGGAGTAGAGGAATGAGAAAAATGGTTCATCTTCTCAGGAGGAGCACACAATTTTGAGCATACACTTTTGGTAAGACATTTTTGGCAGACTATTTTTGGATATCATTTTTTGAACACTTTTTTATTTTTCTCACGAGTGTTGCCATCAATGCCAAAGGGGGAGATTGTTGGAAAATGCACACTCTAATGAGAAATTGTAGATGATTGAAGGTTTTTTCATTGATGGAAACCTTGCAATCATATGATAGTGGCAAGACAAATATACCGGCACCAGCAACGACAAACTCTACACCGGCAGTGAAAGGATGGATATTGGTACGTTGGTCGACATGAATTTTGTTGATAATATATTTTGTAATTAATTGTAAAATCATTGCAAGCCGACATGGTGAGTTGTAATATGACTCATACATGTATGAGATCATTTTAGAACATTTAGTAATAATGTGATAGGGGAAATTATGCAGACCTAATATGTGAAATATAGGTTAAGGGTTTATGTATGAAGCAGAGCTAAAACCGGTACTGGATCTGGCAAAGCAGATGCTAATTTGAATTAGTGCAAGACATTGGATTTGTATAATCAATTTTTGTAAGTCAGTGTGACTTACTTTGTAATTGAGCAGTGAGCTCTAGGCACTTGGCCTTCCTACATGTGTAGGCCCCTCTTGTAAAATAGTAATATTCCCTTATTGGCCAGTAAGTGAATATTGTGGGTCACAAATCCCACCGAGGTTTTTCCCACACTGGGTTTCCTCGTTAAACTATTGTGTTATGGTGTGCTTTTCATGTGGTTGTTGTTATTCTTGTTTACTGCATTATTTTTGGTTTATCGGTACACAATATTGATATGCTTTACCTGTTTTAAATCAAGTAAATTTACAAACCATTTAGATACTGATTCACCCCCCCCTCTCAGTATTTTTGGGAATCCTAACAATGTGAAGGCATAAAAAATTAAAACCTGTAGGCAAATTCTTTTGGTAAATGTATCACCAAATCCCCTGCGTCACACATGGGAAGCAAAGAAACTTTAACGCAGACACAATCGACCTGTGTAAGGCATTTCTACTTGGGCGCTAAACTGGGTTTACAAAAGAAATGAACTTTCAAGGCATAAACATCTAGCCCACATTGGCCGCAGGGAGGATCATTTCAGTATTTATATGCAAGGCCGCATATATCCTTAGTGTCAAAGCTTAAGGGCTTTTGACAAGGAGCAGCTTAGCCCAGTGGGCCCCCCACATGCGCATGCATCTTAGAGCGGCCTAATTTTGCAGCAAAAGAGGAGATTAACAAGCAGGTAGGTTGCAGAAGATCGGACAACCATCGCTATACTGCCATGTGAAAGTGCTTGACTGTTAATAGCTACGACTTGGCGACTGATGAGGCAGACAAGTGGCGCACACATGGTGACATCGTGGCACAAGAGAGAGTCGCTCAGGAGAGGCTAAGGGTTGAGAAGATCAAGGAAGATTGACAGTCGAGTGAAATGATCCAACGTTTGTCGCCATGTCGCAATCGGAAGATGATCGTCGAGTATCACCTGTGAATTGGTGACAAACCACTAGCGGTGAACTATGGCTAGTAGTTAATACAAGTAGTTAAGGCAGACAGTTATGAGGTGGTTCATTCCGGCAGTTAGTTGAGGCCATGCTAAGGTGTCAAGATGGAGACCCCGAAACCAATCGAGTGGTGCCATGTGGTAGATAGGTGGCGCTGAGGTAAACTGTGAGAAAATCATGAGGTGCCACGTGGTGACACACAACTAATGAGGTGGAAGGTCCAGTGGTAACACAAGGAAGACAAGTGGTGTGTCATCAAAATGAACATCGATGATACTTTGGCTTCGATGGATCACTATAGGGACTCATCGAAGGCATCGGTTTCATCGACATAAAAGGTGTCGATGAAACTAAGGTTTCGATAAGATAAGAAAGCGGCTTGTCAAAGGGGAGGTTTGGTCGAAAGAGTGAGGCCTAACAAACCAGAACGGGTGGTGGGTTAGGTGGCGCTCATGTGGCAGATGAGGCCACGCTCAGATGCATGAGGTGGTGAACCAGAGGTTGATGCATGGAAGAATCGACAAACAAGTGGTGCCCAAGTAGATCTCAGAATGAATCAGGGGGTGCCAAGTGGTGACACGCGGCAAAGAGGGGAGCAGATTAGCTAAGGTAAAGTCCCAGAAGGTTAAGAAGATCTAATGGTTGGGAAAGATGATCCAATGGTTGTCACCATGTCACGATGGGAAGATGATCACCAAATATCCCCTAGGACTTGGTGACTAAGCAGATGTAGAAATGGAAAGCAGCCCAGGCATTAAGAATTGAGCAGGTTGAGGGAAGATCTATGGTCATCGATATACCGCCTTGTGAAAGTGCCCATTGGTTATCACCTATGACATGGTGACTGACGAGGTGGCACTTGAGGTGGTCATCTAGATGGATCCAAAGCCAAATCAAGATGTGCCACGTGTTAAGCCCATCAGAAGAGAAAGTGATAGAGGGAGTTGCTCAGGTGAGGTAAAGGTTGGGCAAGTCAAGAAGATCAATGATGATCTAAGGGAGAACAACAGTTGTCGCCAAGTCGCAACACAAAGTTGCTCGATGGCTAATAGTCACAACTTGGTGACCAAGCAGTGGGGCTTGATGGAAAAGAAGAACAGTCTAGAGGAAACAAAGAACAAGAAAGTCCGAGGGAGATCGATGGTGGTCGCTAATCCGCAGTCCGAAGATGTATGATGAATATCCATCGCGGATCAGTGACAAGGAAGAAACAAAGAGCTTCATTTCGATGGTGAGTCTAGTCGGTGATGAGGTGGCAGGATAAGGACCCCAGAGTGAGTTAGGGGATGCCATGTGAAGGTGATGCATTGCAGAGATCTGCGCGGCAAGATTCAAAGGTTTAAAATATAATTTCAGACTGCGGAGAAAAGGCAAAAACTTAAATGACCGACTTGCAGAGGGATTGATGACTAAGGGATTATTTTTTTCCCGATATATAAGTGTTATATATAGTTGGAAAGCTCTCGATCCAAGGAATCTGATTCTATAGTCAAGTGTAACCCATGACAAGTATTTTTGGGGCTGTTACCTCAGGATCTCAGAATTTATTTCTGAGTCAAGAAGATTAGATTTTCTGTAGGTTGTGTATGTGGGCAGTTAATGAGAAGATAGAGTAGTTCCCATCGTCAAAGAATGAAATCTAATTTTGTACTCCGTTCCTTTTTATTCAAAAATCTTCTCATTTTGTAGGAGTTCCAGAATTTTTGGCAAGCGAGAGAGCTCCATAATCTGTGTTTCCACCTCTGAGTCTTTTTCTAGAGTTTTGTATAGCAGTGTCCTTTTTTTTAAGTAATAGAGTATCTTCTTGCTATAGATGTTTTCTGTTGCAGGTCACATATATGTAAGGCATATATATAGTTTATTGGATTGTCTCTAGGCCTTCTCTTATTTTCAATAAATCCAGTCTTCAAGGGAGTTTGGGTTTGTCTTCTCAAAGTGGGAGTGTAATGGGTGTTCTTAGGTACTCTTCAAGGAAGAGTTTAAATTCTATGAATAATCATTTTGGGTTCAGGATAATGTCTAGATATGTATGATCCTCTATTTGAGTTTAGAATGTATTAATGTCAGGCATTAATACAGGAATATCTTTCTCAAAAAATTGGATTTGTAATAGAGGTTTTCATTTGTAGTTTGATGTATGACTCCATGTCCTTGGACAAGGCACTAATCTTGCAGATTCTGGGGGATTCTCAAAGAAGCTTTAGTAATCAATATCCATTTACTTTTATGTTGTAGGTTTAGTTTGTTCCACCTATCTCAAGCTTCAACTTAGTTGAGATGTCAATGTAAATCCAGCCCATCTGCGATAACCTCCTAGTTGTTAAGCCTTATGAGATCTATCTGCTTTGGTTGATGTTGTCATGTATGTAATAACTTTGATTCAATGCATCAAAGGTATACGCACCTAGGTTTTGTAGAGCCTAAAGATTAGAAGATTTGTTATCTTGTTATGTTGTCCAAGCCCTGAAGTATTTCATAGATTGAAATTGGCCATTTCATAGATTGATTGTAGGTGAACTTGGTTTGCTCATTTTTTAGAACAACAGAACCAATAAAGATTTTGTGTGATAATACAAGTGCAATAACATTTCTAAAAATCCTGTTTTGTATGGAAGGACTAAGCACATTGAATTGAAGTATCACTTCTTGATGGAAAAAGTTCAAAGTAAAGATGTTATCTTGGAGCATGTTTCTACCAAAGAGCATCTTGCAGATATCTTTACCAAACCTCTGCCTAAGACCACTTTTGAGTATCTTAGAAGTCAATTGGGGGTTGTCCCTCTTTCCGAAGCTAGTTGAGTATGATGTTGATTGCATCAATCCCTGAATTACTTTTAGAATCTTACATGGATTGATGAAGAAGTGGATGTATTCCACAGGGGGAGAATCAAGTTGCAGTATGTTGTTGATGCACAGTGAGAGCATAATTACCTATTTTTATTTACACTTTGGCATTGTTGTCAAAGCGGGAGAAGAATTATGTGATTGAGGAGAAGAATTATGTGTTTGATTATGTGAACTGGCGCTAGGTTGAAGACAGACAGAGCAAGGTGAATACTTGGTAATGTAAACTAGGATTCCTATTCACCAATCTCTGTAGTAATAAGAGGCAATAATATTTGTATTGCCATCAATGCCAAAGGGGGAGATTGTTGGCATTTTGCATATAGATTGCATTAATGATATGTTGTCATTGATGTCAATTGAATCGGTAATGGTATTCATGTTATTACTGATATAGTTGTTTTTGATATTGGCTAGTAACCAGCAGGAAGAGATTTGTGAAAGCTATTGTAAACCGGTATATTAAGTTTATGAGTTGAACCGGTAAACCGGTGTAAAGGTTTAAACCTTTCTATGTAATGTAACTGGTAAACCCTATCAGTTGTTAAACCCTAATCGATCAAGTTTATTGGTTTATTATCTGATGAGCGGTAATGATGGAGACACATGTGATCATTGTGTGTCTACATGAATTTCATCATCCAGATGCTACTTGCAACAAGTTAGTTTCACAAAATACCAATGGAAATGCTACAGGAAATCCAATCTCAGCCAATGAAACTACATGAAATACATATGAAATAAAAATACTAATATTACCTTCATGATTTATGTCTCATTGTGTCCTAACTCCACTGTTCCTAGTTGTAGATGGTGTGCTCTCAGACAAGCACTGATATCTTCCAAGATGGCATATGAAGAATAGACTGATAATTAATAGTTCACAAATGCTATGATATGCAATACTACACGATTATGCTAAAATGATTATACTAAAATGCTAGTTGCTTTTTGCTTCAAGATTTAAACTCACAGATGCATAAGTTTTACAAATGATTGGCTTGGAAATTCACTTGAAGTCTAACTCTCTCTCAACTAAAACTCTTGATTTTATAGACTTTGAGAGGATAAGATGATGTGGCTCAGATCAACAGTCATGATCAGATGTGCAGATTTGGATGGTTGTGAGCAAAGGTGAAGGTTGAGAGAAAGGGCGAAGGAGAAGACAAGTGTCACTCATCTCACCTTGACTGGGATGTTGACTGAGGGAATCGAGAGATGATTGGAGAAAATTTAGGCATGAGAGGACAAGTGGACTCAAGTCCTTCCTAAGATGTAGGGATGTTGGAGAGAATATAGAAGGAGGTTATGAAATATGTGTACGTAGACAATGTTTCATTAAATTTGAAGGTTGGAGATAAATGATGAGTTAATATTAATTTAATATTAATTTCCTTAGCCACATGATTGATGAGTTGGCAAAGGGAAGATGAAGTGGAGATGGGAGGTGAGTTGGATAAGAGGGATTAAATAATTTAGGAAATTATTTAATATTTGAGACTATAGGATAGGAGAATAACCATTAAATATTAGATATTTAATTAATTTGATTAGAAGGATAATTAAATATTTAGATATTTAATTAATTAGAGGAATAGGATAGATGAATTAATTAATTAAATATTTCAATTAAATTAATTAATAGAAAGACACAAAAAATGAATTAAATAAATTAATCTTTTCAATTAACTATTTAATAGAAGAATAATCATTAAATAAATATAAAATATTTATTTAATCGCTCATAGCCATTTTTATTTGTATACATTTTGCCCCTCTTTGAAATGATGTCGAGACAACATTGTTTCAAAGATTAAATCAAGTCTTGATAGTGTGCCCGATGGAGATAAAAATCCTGATTGTGTGCCCCCTTGGGAGATTGATAGTAAAATTGTTGAAAAATTTGGTTTGAATGATTGATCTCATGATAATTGAAAATTTTTGCCAAATAAATTAATTTGTAAAAAAAACAAATTAAATTGCTCCATTGAAAAGCATTAATTACTCTTTCAAATAGTAAATATAAAATTAATCAAGGTTTATTTTAATTTCATTTCATCCTTGTCAGCTTGTGAAGAAAATTGTCTTGGTGAGGCGGTGAAATGGTTATTCCTGTGGAGAACCATCGATTTGAGCACTTTCGACGATATCAACGACCTCTTGAGTATGGGGATCTGGTATGTATCTTATCCCGAGCTTTGTTTGCAACTTGTCATACCAATGTTCATGTTTTTTGGCGCGTTTTGGATTTTCAATTTATTTTGCAATTTTCGGTATTAGGTTAGCACATTTACATTTAGATTTAGTGCATATACAATTAGGTTTAGTGCTTATGCTCATTTTGTTAGCACATATGTTAAGCATGTTAGCGCATATGCTTCGGTTAGGGCTTATGTTTCGTTTGTTAGCGCATATGCATTGTGTGTTAGCATTTTTGCAAGTTTTGTGCATATATTCAATAGGATAGTGCTTTTGTTAAAAAGGTTAGCGCATACGCTTTGTTTAGCACCCACGTTCAATAGTATAGCACATTTGTTAAAAAGGTTTGCCCATATGCTCTAAATGAATGTTTTTGAATAGATGTAAAAGCCAAAAAATCACTGTGTTGATTGAATTTGATGTGTATGATGGATAGGAACTTGATTGATTGGATAGATTAGCTCTAAAAAATTGATTTAGTTTCTGATGTAAGAGCATAGAAGAGTTTTGATTTAACTCAGTGGTTGATAGAAAACCATGATTGATAGGTTTTAAAATGATTTGATAGCTTAAGTTGCTTCAGTTTGATTTGATTGATTTGATAGATTAGCAATTTCTTTGATTTGATAGATAGATAAGTGATGATTGGTCTAATTCTCTTGGTAAATAGGAGAAACTTGATGTTCTCTAGTGTCGAGAGAAATTCCCGATAGTACGTCATTTAGTACCAAAGCTGACACAAGCAGAGGTGAGACATATAGATGCCTGCGGATTACGCTATCTGTTATATATGCCTGACATTACCCATAATAGAGGATTGTTGACGGTGTTAGTCGAGAGATGGCACAGTGAGCATAACACTTTCCACCTGCCCAAGGGTGAGATTAGTGTGACGCTTGAGGATGTCTATAGGATTCTGCACATCCAAGTGATCGATAAGTTAGTGCAGTATGATGTTCATGATCATGTTGGGACAAAGGCTTGCAGAGCCGTTTTTGTTGATGAGAGCATCTCTAGAGGAGAGATCCGATGGGAGGATATGGTTATGTATTACGAGACTCTCCCTGTGGTTCTTGCTGGTTTGATTGGAGGATTCATTTGTCCTGATAGGAGATCATGAGGTTTTACTATTGGATGGAGTGAGATTCTTTAGAGTATGATGCAACATTAGACTCGATATGCTTGGGGTGTTTGTATTCTTTCTCATTTATATCATGATCTTCATTAGGCGGTGTATGATGAGAGTTCTAGTTTGTCTACCGGATGCACACTATTGTAGATCTGGTGCTGGGAGCACATTGCTATTACTCGGCCTATCCATCATAGAGTTCGTGGAGAGAGGTAGCCATATGTTTATCTGTATGCAGGTATCCTTACTCAGCATAAGCTGGGTAAGATGGAGTATTGGCGTTGGGTGCTTGATTCATTTGATAGTATTACTTGTAGACCATATGTTAATTGTGAGCCATGGATGGATGATGCATAGACATTACCATTTATTATGCAGAGTAGATATTTCATTGTTCGGACTCCTTATATTATTGAGCGATAGTTGATTAGTTGCATTCTTAGATAATTTGGTATCATTCAGCCTATGCCTATTGGTGTCATGATTTATGCTCGGTGGTACAGAGATAGACAAGATTGGGGACCTTCTTTGTCTTTTGAGATTGCTTGTGCAGAGTTTCTTGCTACTCTGAGAGTGGCTTATGATATGAGATTGCACATTCTTGATCTTGGTGTTACTGCAGACTATGCTCAGTATATACTAGCACATCTATTTCCTTGTATTACAGATCCAAAAGATCCTCCTCCCAGCTCAGGAGATGAGGATGATGATTTAGATGATCCAGGTGTCAGGAGACGAAGATGGAGATGATAGCTTAGAGATTCTCATGATGTTGGAGGAGGTGGAGATGAGGGTGGAGATGGTGGTGGGGGTGGTAGGAGACTGGGACAGAGGGGAGGTCAATTGAGAGTCCGTGGAGGACCATTTGGACTAGTTGGTAGGATTGGGAGACCGCTTCCTATGGGTGGGAGAGATGTTGGATGGATTGGGAGGGATACTGGTATGGCAGGGATGAGATCTCTGAGAGGGTTACCATTGGTGGGAGGAGGTAGGATGACTGGATTGGATGGGGGTTACGGGAGAGGCATTGATTTTGGTCAGATTCAGCTAGAACCTAGGGTTATTGTAGCTCATGGTGGAGATGATGAGGATCCATAGGATCATGTTCCACTTATTAGATGACAGGTTCTAAGAGCTACTCGGACTGAGATTCCAGTAGGTGGACATGGAGGTGGTGAGGAGGGGATTGGGGTTCATGTGCCATAGCAAGATTTACTAGAGCAGAATGCACGAGAGCCCGATATGTCAAAGTAGGAGACCATTGATAGTCTCAGAGCACAGATAGATCAACTTAGAGCACAAGTATAGACACTCATGACAAAGAGAGACACAACTGTTAGGAGACAATAGGATACTCAGGCCCTTCTTGATCATATTCAACAGGTTGGATCGGGTACTCTCTTAGCTGATACTGTTAGAGGACTAGTTCGGGCCGAGAAGGAGACTTCTCGTTGGCGATGACTATATGAGGATGTAGTTGTAGAGAGCCAAAGAGCAGGTAGCTATCATACCACTGTGTTGATGGATACTTGTAATGGTGGAGTCATGGGAGATAGGCATCTAGAGGATCTTCTCGCCCATAGCCACAGAGACTGACAAAGTCAGGGGGTAGTGGTACAGGACAGCCGTGACTTGATTTGGAGGCACTTGTACTTATAATCTGATATCATTGTATACTTGGAATTTTATTGTTTTTATGATGATCTATATGCAGACATGCACTCTATATGATGATCTTTTATTATGTATGTTATTCTATATGATGATGATCATTATTATGCATGTTATATGGATGCAGTGATGATATTGATGATGTTATGATGATTTTTGTCTTTCTTTTCCTTCTGATAATGATCTATATGATGCAATGATAAATTTTTTTGATTTTTTGAAAATGCAAATGAAAATGATTATTAACTTTGATGAAATGATGCAAATGCAAATGATATGGGAATGAATGATTGATTTCTACATGATTGATGAAATGCACTTAGATGAATGCAAACTAATGCAATCATCAAAATGCAACTAAATGAAATGGATGATGATAATTTAAATGATTCTAAAGATGAATGAACCTATAATGATCAAATGCAAATTGTATTTTGTTTGTCCAAGTAACTCAATCTTTAGGTATGACTGTTGATCTCTTAATGAAATGATATGCTTATAATGAAACTGACAATGTATTCTTATAATGCAGATGAATAATGAGCTAATGAAATGATCTAACTAAAAATGATACTGCCATTCTTCATATGCTTGCCTTGTAACAGTGCTTGATTTCATCATTGAGATTTAAAATGTTGTAAGAAAATACAAGCAACTGTTAGTTAGATGAGAGGGGGGAGGTGAATCAGATAAACTTACAATTCAAAATATTCTTCAGATTCAACCTCAGTAGAACTTACTTGATATGCAAATATGATTGTAAATCATTCAAACTCATAAAATAATAAACTTGAAACATCAAAACATATTTAACACCAGATTTAACGTGGAAACCCAAATAGGGAAAAACCACTATGGGATTTTGGACCCACTAAGAAAATATACTCTTCTAGAGTATGCTCGGTTAAAAGCCAATCCTATTAAAGAATACATAAACACATTGCTAGATGTGACCCAGTCAAGGGGTTTCCCTCAGATTTATCAGAATCTTGTACTTTGTTAGAAGTGACCTTGTCAAAGGATTTCAAACACTAATTTAGAATGTTACCTTGCTAGAGGATTTACAAATAAGACTGTTAGGTCCACTCGGTTAAGAGATAACAGTAATAAAATATATCTGCAACTTCACATCTGAAATGTTAAAGCAGACTCTATGTACTCAAAATAATCTTGTCATAAGACTTATCTTCCTCCTTGCTGGGCTTCTCAATCTGTTCTTCAATCTTGTGTACTTGGTAATCACCTCTGCAGTATCACTGCTCTTCTATTTTCCTGCATACTTTGTTCATCAACTTTTCTTTATTTATAAGCAATTCCTAACTGCTTAATCTCCTTAATAACATTTCCCATGATTAATCTTAGCAATCAGATCTTCAAATTTGACTAGGTTCATTGAATCCTTTGAACTGAATAACATTTTATCTTGCCTTGAAACTTGTATTCCTTCCTTGGTACTTATGCTCAGTTATGACCGTTCAATCTGTGTTGTAGATCTAACTCTTAAATTTTCATTGCCGTTTATCCTTAACAAAATTCTTGCATGACATACCAATCTTCTATAAATCTCCAACTCATTGGCATCCTTCATTTAATAATGTATTTATTCATCCAATGCATTTTGTTACTGCTTGGTTGATACTCGGTAAATACTAAACTTTACTCGGTAGACATTCTGTATTCATCTCGGTTACTATCTCGGTAGCTTTGCTTGCTGACGACACTTGGTAACTTATTTCTTCTTTAACCGACATTGATAACCTTGGTGTTTACTGACTAGCTCCTTGCTCGGTAAAATAGAACGGTATCAAAACTTTACTCATTCTGTTGCATGAAATCTTTTCTCCTTCTTATTCAGTCTTCGAATACACATATATAGGATATCAAAACAATCAAAATATCATAATATCATCACTCTCTAACTTGGTAATAGTTCCCCATTGAATAATTTATTACTCCCCTTCATTTTCACATTCTTTCTGTGTCACTTACCGACATCTTTATACTCATCACTCTTTAAGATATGACAACATCATACTGAATCAAAAAATCAATTGCTTGACATCAATGATAAAATAATATCATTAAGACAGTAATCATCCTTTATCAATTATATCATCAATCTCCAACAACCTTCTCAATATCATCATACCAACAAACTTATTGTAATGCCAACAATCTCCCCCTTTGACATTGATGGCAATACCAACTTGATTTATTCTAATTAATTCGAACTGTTGTTATTCTTCTCCTGTCATCCTTGAGTTGTATTCTTCTCTCGTAATCTTCTCCCCCTATCATTAATCTTCTCCCCCTTTGACAAAAATGCCAAAAGTAAAACCGATCCATGATTACTTCCCCTGTGAAGTAATTTCCTTGCTGTTAAAACATATACAAATGTATCATCTTAGGCTCAGTCAGAGTACCTTGTCTTCATTCACTGTTTCCTACACAACTTTAGACAACCTTCTAAAGTGGGTAAATCAACATCAACTCACAAATAGTATTCTGTAGAGTCATAGAATTGATGCTTTCACCGAACTCTGTCAGTCAGTACTAGATAGGGGTAGGACCCCTAACTTACTTATGAGATACTCAAAAGTGTCCCTTGGCAGTGGCTTTGTGAAGATGTCTGCTATTTGTTCCTTTGTGCTAACATATTCTAGCACAACTTTCTTTTCTTGAACTTCTTCTTTTAGAAAATGATACTTTATAGAAATATGCTTTGTCTTAGAGTGCATTACTGGATTCTTTGAAATGTTAATAGCACTTGTATTTTCACAAAATATAGTTACTAGCTCGGTAACTGTCTCATTCATACCTTCCAACAATTGTTTGATCCATACTATATTGGTAAAATTCAATGCTGCTGCAGCGACATATTTAGCTTCATCTATTGACTGTGAAATGCATCCTTGTTTCTTGCTAAGCCAACTCACTAGTCTTTCTCCCAAAAAGAAAGCTCCACCACTTGTGCTTTTCCTGTCATCAATATTTCCTGCCCAATCAACATCAGTATAGAATTTTAAGTCAAAATCATTCCTCTTTTTATATAGTAAACCATAATCTTCAGTGCCTCTCAACTATCTGAAAATTCTCTAGATTGTTGTCATATGGGTTTCTTTGGGATCTGTAGAAAATCTTGCAATTATACCTACTACATGTGCTACATCAGGCCTGCTGTGAACTACATATTGCAACTTTCCAATCATAGATTGGTAAAGTGTCTCATCAATAGATGTAGATTCATCATTCTTTGATATTTTACAATTAGTAGTCATAGGAGTACTTACAGGTTTCGAATCCTCCATTCCAAATTTCTTCAAGATTTCCTTCATATACTTGGATTGAGTAATGAAAATCCCATTTTTCATTTGTAGTATCTGTAAACATATAAAATACTTTATTTCACTGATTAATGACATCTAATATTCTTTGCACATTTCATTTCAAAAGTTCTTACATAAAGAATCATTTCCACAAAAAATAATATTGTGTCCGGGAAAAGCAGGTCGATGGAACTTAAAATGTGAAAAAAAGTTCAAAGAGCCTTGCTCACACACCCATAGGACTTCTTGGTGCAATTTATGGAGTCATGAAGAATGTCTCAACTTCCCAAGGTTGGTTCCATGGTTCTCTATCTCACAAGGTCCCTCAAGCCAATGCCTTTGCTCTTAGATCACTGAGCAAAGTGACTTAGGGATGACTAATGCAAGAACGAGGGATGTTTTGATTGATTTTATTATAAAATGCATCCTAAGCTATGCATGATCTTACAAATGCAATAAACTAGATTATAAGATGACAAGATTAGTAGCAAGACTATCCTAGCATGATATACTAGTCTATGATTAAGCTAAATGATAAGGAAAACACTCTAAATGTGCATATTTAGATTAATTCCTATTGAAAAGAGAGGCTAAATGATGAGCATAAAAAAGATATTAAAGCTTGCATGGATTTGAGTATAAGTATGATGCTAAAGACTTGGATCTATGAAAATGGAGGATGGAGAGCTCTATTTATAGTAAAAATAGGGCAATGGATGGCCAGGATTGAAAGATTTAATCAAGGGTCAAGTTTGAAAGTTGGGAATCCATGTTTGCAATTCTCACCAATAAAATGGTGACAATTGTTAACATAAGACTGGTTGAGAGAAGGGGTTGGAGACATTAAATGCCTGAGAAGACTTCATGGTTACCTTAGGGGGTAAGGGTTAAGGTTAGGTTAAGAATATCCATTGGATAAAGCTTTTACCCAAAGGTTAAAATTTTGTGCAATGTTTAAGGGATAACCATGGTCAAAGAAATGAATGCTTGATGAGACCCTTGGGTTAGATTGAAGGTTGAGTTTAGAAAAAGTCTCTAATCATGCAAGAGGGTTGAGTTAACCATTAATGGTTTGGAAGAGAAAGTTGTTGGAGACTTGAAGCCTTTAATGGTTATCAAAGACTTTAAGGATTTGAGAAGTGACTTCCTCTTGCTTAGGGATGTGACAATATTTAGGAGATGGGTTAGGCTAATTTAGAAGTGATTAGAAGAATCTAGAAGAGGGTTTAGGATGCAAGTGGGAGATGTAGGAAAATGCAAGTGGGTGAGGGATAATAGGTTTAATTAAAATTAATTGTTTTATTTTAATTTTTTTGCAAGTGGAGGTTTTTAAATAAATTAGATTTATTTAATTGGGATTCCCTATTTAATTAAATGTAAATTTAATTAAAAGGTTTAGAAGAATAGATTTAATTAAATAAAATGATTTATTCAATTAAATGACCTAAAAGGGGTTAATTGAATTTAATTAAATAAATTGAGTAATTTACTTAAGTAAATAGAGGAATGTGGATAATTTAATTAAATTAGATTTAATTAAATAGAGAAATGAACATAAAATATTCATTTAGGAATATAGTTATTTTTATACGTCTACATTTTGCCCCTCTTTGAAGTGACGTGTGTGCACATGTTAATTCAAAGAAAATGATGTGTCACTAAAATTTGATTATGATCAGTGTTCTTTTTAGATTTTCATGTCGTGCCCCAGATTTGATGTGTGATGCCCCAGATTTGATAAACGATGTTTGATAATGCCTCCTTGGGAGATGAATCAAAATTTGGAAAATTTGATTTGTTTTGATAATTGTGTTTGCATTGTAAAATTTTGGCTATGTGGAATGCTAAAATTGATTTATCTCCCGATATTGATGTGTGCGAGGGTACGAGGAAGACCACAAGAGAATTACATGCTCAATCCCCTAACCCTAATTTTATTTAACCCTATAAAAGGGGAAAAGTGCATTGTTTTGTCTCATTTGTGCTTGTTGACCTTGGAGAGAGAGACTTTTGGAGAGAAGACAAAATGCCTATTCTGTATTCTACACATCGATTTGAGCGCCTTCGGAGGTATCGAAGGCCTGCTGTGTATGGACCACCGGTAAGTCAACCTTTTTGACCCTTTTCTGATTTTTTATTTTGTCATTTTTGGTCATGTTTTGAATTTTGGCATGCGGATTTTTTGTTTTAGCACATAGGGGTCGTCAGTTAGCGCATACAAAAAATTTCATAGCGCATAAGGTTTTAGATTTTGGGTAGCGTCTGAAAACTTAGGGCAGCACATAGATTTGCTAGGTTAGCGCATAGTCGTTGATTAGCGTATTAGGGACTCAGGGTAGCGTAGAGGGTTAAATGGGTAGCACATCGGGTAAACCTAGCGCACTGGGTGCACAGGGGGTTGCATGGGTAGGGGTAAGTAGTGCGTAGGTCTGACCTAGCGCATATGGTTAGATAGGTAGCACAGACACGGGCTAGGTTAGCGCATGGGATAGGTTTAGCGCTTAGGGTGGATTAGATGGTGCATTGGAAGAAACAGATAGTGCATAGAGTCAATCTAGCATGTGGGGTAGATAGGATAGCGCGTGGAGAAAATAGGTTAGTGCATGAGTAGGATTTCAGCGCATAGCCAAATTTAGTTAGCGCATGTGGTAGGTTTTGTGAGATAGGATGATTTGTGAATGAGGAAAATTTATAGGATAAGGTCAGTTTTGCTGGGATAGGTGTAAATTGTTTGTTTCTGTGTTTGCTATCATGGTTTTGATAGTTTGTCCAATATGAGTACTGATATAACTTGGTTTGATTTGCGATTTTTCAAGTTATTTATAGATATTAATGTGGAATTGATATGAACTTGATTTGATTTGCATTGTTTCAAGTTGATATGTGGAGCTTGAATTGTGTTACAAGCTGATATGATTGTGGAACTTGATTTGTTTGACAAGTTGATATGGGTTGGAAACTTGAGTTGTGTTACAAGTTGATGTGATGTGGAAACTTGAGTTGTGTTACAAGTTTGATATGATTTTTGAAAACTTGAGTTGTGTTACAAGTTGATATGGATTGATATGATGTAGAACTTGATTAGATTTTCAAAGTTTTCAAGTTTTTGATGTGATTTTGTTAGGTCCCAGAGACAACTGAGAGGGGGGGGGGGGGGGGGTGAATCAGTTGTCTAATAAATTCAAACCAAAAACTAATTAACCAACTTAATGCTTAATACCGATAAACTAGTTAAGTATGCCGGTAGACAGTGTTAATAGTAAATTGCTATACTGGTAAGGATTAATGCATGAAACATAAACATAAAGTCATCCACAACACATGACACCAATATTTGTACGTGGAAACCCTGTAAGGGAAAAAAATATGGTGGGAAACCTTACCCACAATCAGATGATACTACTGCAGATAGTAAGTGTACATAAATGGGGTCTACACATGCAGAAAGGCCAACAGCCTAGAGCTCACTACTCAATCACAAATGGGAGTCACACTCACTACAGTTAGATGGTTAAATCCAATAAGAATGTACTGCACAAAATAGCATCTTCATATGCTAGATTCAGTACCGGTGTAATGCTGATATGCTTCTACAAAAACCTAACTTCACCTTCAAATGATGTCTTTGTGTATATCCCTACTTGATCTCGCATATACCTTCACTTAATTCTTTTTTGCATTCCCCACTTGATCTTACAAAAAAGATCTTACATTTATACCATACCCTAAGACCAATTTTAGTAGGTTGACTCTACAAGATATTACAATAAAAACATTTTACAAATAATATAATATCTGATGCAATAACCGATTAAACATGTCATCTTAATGTATTTACAGCAATAATAAATCATCTCCATAGCGTGCCATGCTGATCTGGAAAAGATAAACCTGTTGGTGTAACCCTAGATAACCTAGACCTATTTGCCGGTAAAGGCAAATATGCAAATTTGAATATACCAATGATTAATTCTTCAAAACAAAGTGTCCACATGATGTCTTTGACATTACCAAGTGTCTTCCATATCATCCCAGGTACTAGTGAACAATATATCCTGCCGGTGAACCATATACCAGTAACTGTTGCACAGTTTACTTGCTTGCTGGTGAATGTTGCTGGATCTTCAAAGTAGGTGTTGACATCAATGACAAAACCATATCAAAATACCAACAATCTCCCCCTTTGGCATTGATGGCAACACAAGATGGAAAAACCATCAAAGTGCCAAAATAGAAATGCCAAATGCAAAAACCAACAATCTCCATTTCTCCCCCTGCGAGTAACATGTGTTTATCCAAAGATTTATTTTCAATACCAATCTCTCCTTAAATGTGTTTTTCAAAATCTCTCCCCAAAAAAATAATGTGTTTTTCCATAGATATCTCTCCCCCTTTGACATCAAATGCCAAAGTCACAAAAAGTCAAATACAAAATACCAACCAATTCAATATACCAACTACTCCCCCTGAGAAGTAGCTTCCTCATCAAATACTGGAATAAAAGATTTGTCTTTTTAATTCTGTCGGTTGATGACAATCATCAACTATCTAAGTCTCTACTAGTGGTGGTACGACTCCAAGCTGATCTCTGAGATACTCAAAAGTCTCCTTAGGCAAAGATTTTGTGAAAATATCTTCAAGCCGTTCTTTAGTATTCACATAAACGAGTTTTATCTCCTTTTCTTCAACTTTTTCCCTTAGAAAATTTAGTTTGATAGAAACATGTTTTGTTTTAGAATGTAATACCAGATTCTTAGATATATCAATTGCTGCACTATTATCACAGTATATAGTAATGGGTTCCTTGCATTTTACCTTAATGTCTTTCAACATTTGCTTAAGCCATAATACCTGTGTACAGTTAGTTGCTGCTGCAACATATTCTGATTCTGATGTTGATAAAGATGTACAACTCTATTTCTTATTTAACCAAGAAACTAATCTCTTTCCAAGAAAGAATGCTCCTCCAGTGGTGCTCTTTCTATCATCTACATCTCCTGCCCAATTTGCATCTGTGTATGCACATAGGTCAAAATTGTCATCTTTAGGATACCATAATCCAAGATTTGTTGTACCTTGTAAGTACCAGAAAATCCTTTTTACTACTAATTCATGATTTTCCTTAGGATTACTCTAAAATCTAGAAACAATACATACTACATTCATAATATCAAGCTTGGTTTGTGTCAAATACAGTAAACCTCCTATCATAGATTTGTATCTAGTTGGATTAATAGGTGTAGATTCATCCCTTTGAGATAATTTGTCATTTGTAGTCATAGGTTTGCTTACTGGTTTAGAGTTCTCCATCCCAAATTTCTTTAGTAATTCTTTTAAGTACTTGGATTGACTCAAAAATATACCTTTATCAGTCTGAGAAATATGCAAACCTAAAGAGAATTTTATTTCTCCAATCATAGACATTTCAAATTCTTGCTGCATTTCAAGAGAAAATTCCTTACATAATCCATCTTCTCCTCCAAAGATTATATCATCAACAAATACTTCAATAATCAAGATGTCATCATTAGTTATTTTGTAATATAAATTGCTATCTGCATTTCCTTTGGTAAAGCCAATTTTCAAAAGATACTTATCCAACCTTGCATACCAAGCTCTTGGGGCTTGTTTCAATCCATACAGAGCTTTTCTTAACCTACAAACCATATCATTGTCATCTGTCAAAGAAAATCCATCAGGTTGTTCAATATATACTTCTTCTTCAAGATCTCCATTCAAAAATGCACATTTAATATCCATTTGATAAACTTTGTAGTCCTTGTGAGCTGCAAAAGCCAAGAATAATCTGACTGCCTCAATTCTGGCTACCGGTGCAAAGGTTTCATTATAATCAACTCCTTCTTTCTGAGAATATCCCTTACACACTAGTCTTGCTTTGTTTCTGACAACCTTACCATCTTCATTAAGTTTGTTTCTAAATACCCATTTAGTTCCAATTACATTTTTATCTTTAGGCCGGGGAACTAATGTCCAAGTATTATTTTTCTAAATTTGTCCTAATTCTTCTTCCATAGCTTTAATCCAAAATTTATCTTCACATGCCTCATTAATAGATGATGGTTCAATTTGAGAAATAAGACATACCTCTTCATTTGCCAATCTTCCTCTTGTCATAACTCCTTTAAATTTGTTTCCAATTATCTAATCTTCAGAATGATTCAATCTTACATACTGGGGTGTCTTAGTTTGCTGTTGTTCTTCAATTATTGTGGAATCTTCTAATGATACCGGGGTAACTGGATCTTCGTTCTGTATCGGTGGATTCAGTATAGGTTCATTTGTCACAATTTTTGTTGCCAGTTCAGAGTCTATATACCTTGAAGTTCCTTTGAATTGTTCATCAATCTTTACATTTGTCCTCTCAACAATTTTCAGCAATCTTTTATTAAAACATCTATATGCCTTGCTTTTAGATGAATAACCAAGAAATATTCCTTCATCACTTCTAGGATAAAATTTGCCAATATACTCATCTCTTCTAATATAACATTTACTTCAAAAAATTCTGAAATATTTAAGAGTAGGAGTATTACCAAACCATAGTTCATAAGGGGTCTTACCGGTTTCACCTTTGATGTGAACTTTGTTGAATGTATAGACAGCAATGCTAACTGCCTCTCTCCAATACACATGTGGTAGATTTGCTTCTGATAACATACTTTTAGCTGCATCCAAGATAGTTATGTTTTTCCTTTCAACAAATCCATTCTATTGTGGTGTTCAAGGTGCTGATAACTGTCTTCTGATTCCATTTACTTCACAGAATGTATTAAAGTCCTTAGATGTGAATTCTCCTCCTTGATCTAATCTTAAACATTTGATTTTCTTACCAGTTTCATTTTCAACAATTGCTTTGAATAGTTTGAACTTTCCAAGTGCTTCTGATTTCTCTCTGAGAAAAGTAACCCAACACTTTCTAGAGTAATCATCAATAATTAGCATGAAATATCTATACCTTGTAAGCTTCTAGTTCTAGCTGGACCACATAAATCAGTGTGAATTAAATCAAGAGCGTTATTGGATTTGTTTGGAATACTTTTGAAACTAGCTCTAACTTGTTTTCCAAATTGACATTCCTTGCAAATTGTATTATGAGGTTTCACAATTTTAGATAGATCTCTAACTGCCTTAGAAGTACTGATTTTTACCATGCAATCAAATTTTACATGACATAGTCTCTTATGCCATAACCAACTTTCATCTATATGTGCAATTAAGCATGCCTTTTCACTGTTATTCAAATGAAAGATATTGCCTCTAGTCTGATTACCAGTTGCAATTTCCAAACCAGTTCTATTCATGATTTTGCATTTTCCATTTTTAAATTGTAACTGAAATCCCTTCTCAACTAATTGACCAACACTTAAAAGATTATGCTTTAATCCTTCAACATAGTAGACATTGTCAGTGTTATGCTTACCATCAAGAGATATTGTACCCTTACCTTTGATTGAACAGGCTTTGTCATCTCCAAATATTACTAAACCTCCATTGTATTCTTCAAAGTTCAAGAATTTACCTTTGTCTCCAGTCATATGATGTGAGCATCCTGAGTCAATAATCCATTCATCCTTTGCTTCAACTTTAGCTGCTAGGGCTTGTTCTACCGGTTGAGCAGTAGGTGTCGGTTGATCTTCTGTTATAGCAACAAAAACCCATCCATTGCCTGCCAGATCCTCATCAGAATCATCAGTCACACCTTCATCAACAATGTAACAAGATTTATCTTTGTTCTTTTTAAATTTGTATTTCTGATATTTAGGATTAGGCTTGTATGTTCTTCTAGCTTCTTCTCTTAGTCTAGCATTTCTATCAGGGCATCTTGAAGCCATATGACCAATCTTATTGCAGTTAAAACATTTAAAGGGTGCTTTACCTTCATAATTACTTCCAATTGGACCTTTTGGCATTTTCCTTGCAAATAATGCTTCAAGTTCTTCAAGCTCTTCATTCTCCTTTCTGGTTTCTTCAAGTTCTCTTGCATAAAAGGCTCTCCAATCTGATTTGTCAAATGATGGAGTAGATGATGTTGATGCTTTAAAGGCCAAATTAGTCTTTATAGTAGCAACATGACCAAATTCCTCAATTTCAAAAGCTGAAAGTTTTCCAATCAATGTATCCCTAGTTACTGATGTATTAGGCATTGTTCTTAATTCATTTATAGAAGTAACCTTCATTTTATATGTCGGTGGCAAACCTCTTAATATTTTTAAAACAATTTCATCCTCACTCAAGGTTCCTCCACAACATTTAATACCCAAAACAATTTCATTTACTCTTTCCATAAAAGCATAAATCCTTTCATCTTCTTCCATTTTTAGATGTTCATGCTTGACTCGGAAGCTTTCAAGTTTTGTAATTTTGACTGTGGAATCTCCTTCATTCAGTGTTTCCAAGTGATCCTTAGCAATAGACCTATCTGATAATCCCATGATTTGTTGATCTGATAATGCGCTCAAAAGTGCTTCTCTTGCTTTGCAATCATTTTCTTCATCTTTAGCTAAGGTAGTTGGAGCAGTCTGACCAGCTACAGCAGCAGTATAACCATTCTTAGTAACTTCCCAGATGTCTTTACCAATGCAATTTCGATGTGTCTCCATTCTAATCTTCCATATCCCATAGTTGGTTCCATCAAGTTTAGAACCATCCTTCCTGAAATAATTAGTAGACATTGGATCTCCTCAAGTTGTTAAACTTCTACAAAAAAGGACTAAGCTCTGATACCATTTGTTAGGTCCTGGAGACAACTGAGAGGGGGGGGGTGAATCAGTTGTCTAATAAATTCAAACCAAAAACTAATTAACCAACTTAATTCTTAATACCGGTAAACTAGTTAAGTATGCTGGTAGACAGTGTTAATAGTAAATTGCTATACCGGTAAGGATTAATGCATGAAACATAAACATAAAGTCATCCACAACACATGACACCAATATTTGTACGTGGAAACCCTGTAAGGGGAAAAACCATAGTGGGAAACCTTACCCACAATCAGATGATACTACTACAGATAGTATGTGTACATAAATGGGGTCTGCATATGCAGAAAGGCCAATAGCTTAGAGCTCACTGCTCAACCACAAATGGGAGTCACACTGACTACAGTTGGATGGTTAAATCCAATAAGAATGTACTGCACAAAATAGCATCTTCATATGCTGGATTCAGTACCAATGTAATGCTGATATGCTTCTACAAAAACCTAACTTCACCTTCAAATGATGTCTTCATGTATATCCCTACTTGATCTCGCATATACCTTCACTTAATTCTTTTTCGCATTCCCCACTTGATCTTACAAATAAGATCTTACATTTATACCATACCCTAAGACCAATTTTAGTAGGTCGGCTCTACAAGATATTACAATAAAAACATTTGACAAACAATATAATATCCGATGCAATAACCGATTAAACATGTCGGCTTAATGCATTTACAACAATAATAAATCATCTCCATAACGTGCCATGCTGATCTGGAAAAGATAAACCTGCTAGTGTAACCCTAGATAACCTGGACCTATTTGCCGATAAAGGCAAATATGCAAATATGAATATACCAATGATTAATTCTTCAAAACAAAGTGTCCACACAATGTCTTTGACATTACCAAGTGTCTTCCATATCATTCCAGGTACCGGTGAACAATATATCCTGCCGGTGAACAATATACCAGTAACTGTTACACAATTTACTTGCTTGCCAATGAATGTTGTTGGATCTTCAAAGTAGGTGTTGACATCAATGAAAAAACCATACCAAAATACCAACAAATTTTGATTTTGATATCTATGTTTTTATGAGGAAACTGATATTGGACTTGTTTTGCTTTTCGACAAGAGTGATTGGGAGTGGTTCAATCACGTTAGCGGTTCCCTAGACCATGGGCATTGATACCATGATTGTCACAGGTTGATCTAGAGATTATTGATAGATGCAACCTATCTTCCCTACTAGATATGCCTCGGTTTACTATGAACCGGGGTTTACTTATAGCGTTGGCAGAGAGATGGCATAGTGAGACGAATACCTTTCACTTTGCCACAGGTGAGATTTTGGTGACTCTAGAGAATTGTTACCGGATCCTGCGTATACCTATAGTAGGTGCACTATTACCTTATGAGTAGTCAGAGGAGGGCAAGACAGAGGCACTTTGCCAGATAGTTCATGATGACACAATTTGCGGATATGAGATCCCTTGGCAGGAGTTTTTGGATTTGGACTATGTGCCTCTTCCATCGGTATTGGTAGGCCTTATAGGTGGTTTCCTATGTCCCGACCGTAGGTCGAAAGGACTATCCGTAGGATGGGGATTGGTGCTGGAGGAGATGGTGACATAGGGTCGCAGGTTCGCATGGGGATCGGCTATGCGAGACCACTTGTACAATAACTTGCATGAGGTAGTATACCTGGGTTATGGCAGTTTGTTAGTTGGCGTGACACTATAGGTATGGTGTTGGGAGCACATTCCCATAGCTAGGCCACTGTTAGATAGAGATAGGTCTGTTGGGTGTGCATACGCATATGGATATAGGAGGTTAGTTGTCCAGCGGAAGCTGGGCAAACTTGAGCATTAGAGGGGGGTATTGGATGACATTGATACGGTTGTCTGGTGATCTTACATAGATTGCGAGGTATGGGCTGAGGATAGGCTAGAGATGTCATATGTCTTCATGACCCAATTTTTGATAGGGCGGACCCCATTTGTGATCGAGGGATTTTTGGTTACTAGAGTTTTGTGGTAGTATGGTCGTCAACAGAGGATACCACAGGGGACCTATTTGTATGCATTCCAGAGGTAGGATATATTGGATTGGGGTCTGATTATTGACAGTGTGGTGGTCATAGAGAAGTTTTTGCAGTTAGCGGGCTAGATATGGGACTACACCCCTGAGATACTAGATGCTGGTATGACGGATGAGTTTTCCCGATTGTTCAGAGCTTGTGCCATGGTGAGGATATTAGATCCAGTGGAGATGCGGCCTGCTTTCGATGATGATGAGGATGAGGGAGGTGGAGATGGGGATGAGGGAGATGATGGAGGAGGTGGAGGAGGATGATGAGGGAGAGGAGATCGGGGGAGGAGAGGAGACAGAGGTAGAGATGTTAGTGATAGAGGGGTGCAGGTGGAGAGAGAAGTTCGACAAGCTATGATGGATAGAGGGAGAGGAGGTTTAGCTATTAGAGCAGGGGCTGAGGGGAGAGTAGGAGAGGTGATAGCAATGGTGGGAGAGACTGATGAGTTGAGATGACTAGCTCAGAGGAGGAGGACTGATGTGTTACCTCCACCAGCACTGAGGATAGGGGGAAGGACATGGAGTGCATCTTCCCAAGTACCCCTTCAGATTTGAGTTTCGACGCATCAAGAGGATGCTCATATTAGGACCCTGCAGTTGATAGTGCAGTAACTGCAGGAACAGTTATTGGCACAACAACATCAGAATACATAGCTGACCATAGAGCGGGATACTTTTTTGGAGCGGCTAGGTCAAGCTGAGGAGCTGGCAGGGAGTTTGCAGAGAGCGGCAACAGGTGGCTCGATGAGAGACACCTTGAGAGAGTTGGCCTTGAGAGCCAAGGAGGTGGAGTATTATAGGAGACATTATGAGGATGCGGTGCCTAGGGAGCACCGAGTGTAGAGTTTCATAGCGTCTAGATCCAGTCAATCCAGAGAGACTGGGTCGAGGACAGAGAGCAGAGGCATGACAGGGCCTATTCGTCAGGATCCACCTGGGTATCCTGGTGCTGGTAAATCTATGGTGAGACCATCACCCTTGAGAGATAGTCATACTTGAGAGATGCTGTCTCTATTGTATTTTTAGCATTTTTGTTGTGGTGGGCACAGACATGACATATTTTGTACATTTTGATCATTTTTGATATATATATATATATATATGACACCATTTTCTTTGATCCTCATCTGATGTGTTATGGATAATGTTGTCTATATGATGTTAATGCTTCTATTGATGATGATGTAATTCTTAGATAGATTGATTTAGATGTGATGAACATGATTTACGATGTGCAAGTAATTGGAAAATGATATGCAACTAATTGTAAATGATATGCAACTAATTGTAAAATGATGTGCAACTAATTGTAAATGATGTGCAACTAATTGTTTTTGATATGAAAATAATTGTAAAACGATATGCAACTAATTGTAAAATGATATGCAACTAATTGTAAATGATATGCAACTAATTGGAAAATGATATGCAACTAATTGTTTTCGAACATCCTCATTCTGTATTGGTCATCCCAATATAGTCACATGTTTTTTCTTTCTTTTGTAGGTATCATCATTGAGCATTGGTTTGTTGGGATATGTTGAAAATTTATACAAGCATAATGGTATAATTGAACCATAATGACTTGAGAAAAATTTACATGATTTTTGATTTTGTAAGATAGCATAAGCATCAAGGTATAATTGAACCAGGATGACCTGAATGGTACTTGTGGATAAACAAACAAGATTAAACCATTTGTATGTGTAAACCATCATGTCTTCAGTGATATGTTGTGTATCACATCTTAAGACAAGTATTTACACAGTACAAATGATCGCCTCACAGACATAAAACTAACAAAATATTGGAGTTTCCCGATGTATCTCTAGCTTTGAAGCATTGTGGAGAAAATATAGAGAATCTAATAATTCAAAAAGTTTAAATGCAAGAATGGTCAAAAATTTATGCAAAATGCAACATGTGATACTTCAGAAAATCATCCATTGTATTTCTTTTGTGATTCTTTGTTTGAACCATCAATGTTTTGCTTTGTGATTTGTGTGAGCCTTCGGTTGTTGGATATGATGTTCTGAGTTTTGCAAATAGTTTTGACGGTTTGAACATGCTGCAAGTTTTAGATGGTTATTGCCCCTAGCTAAGTGTACCTCTTGATGTGGGTATGTACAGTGATTACCAAGCCATGGTGAGATGTGGTGAAAGGATAGATGGATAAATCAGGATAGTGACTATGCTAATTATGTCCTGAATGGATATTTATGATAAAATGTCGGGTGATGGCCGATAGTGCTTTACTGTGGAGATAAGGATATGGATATAGATAGAGGAGTTGTTCTTTCACAATAGCGCCTATTACCAGGTTTTCACCAGTTGCTTTTATTGTACCTTTTTATTTGCTTTTTCTTGATTTTTTGATTTGATTTTTTTTTTTTTTTTTGACTTTTTCCGTGTATTAGACTACTCAAGTGTAGTATTTCTTCAGATGGATGTTGTTAGTTGCCTCGTTGAGCGCATCTCCTTCAAAAGTTGTTAGTTGATAAGCACCTGATCCATAGACCGATATGATGACATAGGGACCTAACTAGTTAGGTTCAAATTTCCCTTTCTTTTCTCGATCTTGCTGATTTCTAGGATTTTCCTTGAGTACTAGGTCACCAACTTTAAAAATCTGGGGAATGACTTTGTGGTTGTAGCTTTTGCACATGCGTTGCTGATATGCTTTGAGATGAGTATAAGCACACTGGCGTCTTTCATCTAAGAGTTCAAGTTCTTGTAGTCGGTTAACTCAATACTCTTCATCTGGGATTAAGCCTTTTAGAGAGACTCTGAGAGATGGAATTTCTACCTCTAGGGGTAAAATAGCTTCTGATCCATATACTAATGAGTATGGCGTAGCTCATGTAGGTGTGCGAATGCTAGTTCTGTATGCCCAAAGTGTTGGATTGAGTTGTACATGCCAATCTTTGCCTGCATCATTCACTGTTTTCTTTAAGATTTTCAATATTGTCTTGTTGGATGCTTCTGCCTGACCATTCCCATGTGGGTAGTATGGTGTAGAGAAATGATGTTGGATTTTGAATTTTTCACATGGTTCTCGGACATCTTGGTTTTTGAAAGGTCATCCATTATTAGTGATGATGGAACTGGGAATACCATATCTGCAGATTAGATAATTAAGGATAAAAGAGGCAATTTGTTTCCCAGTCACTGTGGTCATGGGGACTGCTTCAATCCACTTGGTAAAGTACTCTATTGCAGTTATAATGAACTTGTGTCCATTTGATGAGGAAGGATGAATTTTGCCGACCAAGTCTAGTCCCCACTTTCAAAAGGGCCAGGATGTTGTAAATGGCTACAGCTCCTGTGCTGGTGCATGTATCAGATTGCCATGGATTTGGCATTTAGGACACTTCTTGGTGAAGTGGTAAGAATCTTTTTCCATTGTCGGCCAGTAATATCCCATTCGCAAAATCTTTTTAGCAAGAGTTGTACCACTTGAATGTGTACCACAGATACCTTCGTGAAGCTCATGTAAAGCGGAGTCAGATTCGTTACGATCAAGGCAATGAAGAAGAGTACCATCTAGACCTTGACAATACAAAGTATTAGTAGTAAGGGTATAATGGGCAGCTTGTCGGATAAAATTACATTTTTGGTTTTGGGATTGGTCAATGGGTAGGATATTGTTCTTTAGATAATCGTATATTGGTCTATACAAGGGGGAGTCTGAACCAGTTAAGGCATAGATGACTTGGGATTCCAGGTGGTCATAGGCTAGGGAGAACAGTTGCTCTACCAGAAACTTGTAATGACTGTGTTGTTCTAGAATTTGTAGTAATGAAGTGATAGTAGCCATTGCATCGGCTGCTTTGTTGTTCAATCTTGGTATTTGCTCGAAGGTGATGTGTGCAAAATATTTCTTGAAGTCATCCACCATTCGCTTATAGGGTAGCAGCTTGTCATCCTTTGTCTGATAGTCGTTGTTGATTTGATTGATGACTAATTGTGAGTCTTCGTAGACCTTTAACTCTATGATTTTCCATTCTATGACCATTTTGATGCCTATAACCAATGCCTCATATTTAGCCACATTATTTGTGCATGGGAACATAATCCTATATGATCTTGGTATAGTGTGTCCTTCAGGAGTGATGAATAGAATTCCAGCAGCTAAACCATGTTGTGTGTAGGATCCATCAAAGTATAGGGTCCATTGTTTGGTAGAGATAGCAAGAACGTCTCTATCTGGAAATTCAATCTCCATGGGTTGCTTACCAGGTAGTGGTGCTTCTACTAGTTGATCTACTATTACTTGTCCCTTGATAGCTCTTCACTCCATATAGTGGATATCAAATTCACTGAGAATCATGACCCATTTAGCCAATAGGCCTGTGAGAGCTACCTTGCTGAGTAAATATTTGAGAGGATCAATTTTTACAACTAGCTTAATTGTGTGAGCTAGCATGTAGTGGCAGAATTTTTGAGAGGCGAAGACCACAGCTAAATAGGCTTTCTCAATAAAGGTGTAATTTAGCTTATAGTCATTCAATGTCCTATTGATGTAGTATATTGCTCATTCCTTGCCTTGTTGATCTTCTTGTGCTAACAGTGCCCCCAGAGATTTATCTGTTGTTGAAATGTAGAGAATAAGTGGCTTTTCTGCTATCGGTGGTACCAGAACTGGTGGGTTCATCAGATATTGCTTAATTTGATAGAAGGATTCAACACATTTGGTTTCCCATCTAAATGGTATATTTTTATGTAACAAATGATTGAATGGTAGGATTTTATCTACTAATTGAGCAATGAATCACCTGATTGATTAGAGTCATCCTTGTAGAGATCTGAGTTGGCTGATGTGATGAATACTAAGAGGGGGGGTGAATTAGTATGCCAAAAAACAATGCACTAAAATTCTTAAATAGTTTGAAGATAAACTGGTAAAGTAGTTTAACAGACAAATCGGTTAACACACATGCAAACCAAAATGCAAATTAAAAATTCACCCACAAAAGCAATACAACCATAACACAAGATATTTGACGTGAAAACCCAACTGGGAAAAAACCACGCTGAGATGGAACTCACAAGTCACTATCTGTAGAATAGAAACCAGACCAGTTAAGGTCTTACAATGTTCTTCACCAGAACAGATCCTATTAGGAATCTCAATCTCTGTTAGGAGATAAGTCCGATTAAAGACTACCTTGCTAGAGGATTTTAGATTCACAGAGGTGAAACACCTGGTTAGAGGATTTTACAAAAGGCTTTTGGGCCTACCCGATTAAGTGCTACAGACTTGTCAAAGATGTGAGTAATCAACAAGTGTTTGATCTATCTAATAGAACAAACTGCTTGGTTAGATCTAGTATAGCTCACTGCTAATGCATTCCAGCATTACTTCAGTCTCCTCTATCTCTCACTCAGTTACAACTTGATCTTCTTCAGATAAGATCATTCTTACAACAACTCATCAACCACCTTAAACCCTAGTCACAACATAAACCCTTTTCAGCAACAACCTAAGACACTAGACATGATGTCCTTTTAAAGGAATCTGATTTCATGTCGGTCCAATAGGATTACATTACAATTTCCTAGGTTCAATGAATCTAGACATACTTAGTAACACGACACAAAAAGCACCGTCAGTGTGTCGGCACTGTCAAACAATCGGTGGATTGGTAACTCATCACAAAATGCTAGTTGGTAACTCATCACAGAGTATTACTGGTTCATACAAAATACCAGTTACTGGTTTGACAAAAATGAAGACTGGTAAGAATGTGTTATGCCGCTTTGCTCCCTTGTATTGCTTGGGGTCGACATGCCGCTTCAGACTGGGAAACACATTTTGCAAAATCACCAATAGTCTAAAGACTAGAATACAACATGCCAGTTGGAATAGATACCGGTTGAGCTCTAGCTCATACATATAAAGGGGATCTTAATGCAAGTGTGTGTCCATCAATGACAATCACAACATAAACATAAAAAATATGCCAACAATCTCCCACTTTGGCATTGATGGCAACACTTAGGAAAATAAAATTTTGACATCTAAGTGTTTTACAACAAAAACATGCCATTAACAAAATTTCTCCCCCTAAGCATATACACTATCCCTTAATCAATACAATGTATAGCAATTTTGCATACAAAGCAAAAACATTGAGATATCAGAGCATATATCATATATCAAAGCATATAGAAAAATTTTAAAACCAGATACTTCTCCCTATATTTTTTCAAAATAGAGTACTTCTCCCCCTTTTCCAACAATGACAAAGTATCGCTAAACAACCCTGTTTCCATTTGATATAAAAATAATAAAAGTTTATGACAATAAGGAATAATACTTGTCAAAAACTGATTTATAGTCCTGCAAAAATTATTTCATTGATAGAGACCAGGACTCAAGTAGGGAGGTGGCCACTTCTTTCTTTGTTTGCATCTGGGATACTTGTTCTTCCATGGCATCAACTGTGCTCATCTCCTGCGTAACTGTCAAGGCATCTAGGTTCAAATAACACTTCTGAAGAATTTGCAGACATGGAAGTAAAACCAGTTGTAGCTCCTACAAATCTCTAGACTGTGTACTGATCTCTTGCTCCATTTTGGCTGACTGGATCTGAAACCGGTGAACGGTTTGCCCATAAGTTGCAAAGGAATCATAAGGTGGATTAAATGTAATCAAGTAAGACTGTAAGTCCATTTGAAGCTTTTGCTTCTAAGCTAGTACATCATTGTAGACTAGATGGGGTTGACAGATTTTGCTTAGCAGCAGATTTCCCTCATCCAAAGCATCCATTATATCCTTTTGGTCTTTCAGAAGTTCAGACCAAAGTTCATTCAACTTTTTCACCAAAGCAATGTTAAGAGCCTTTTGATGCTCTTTCTTGACATTTGCCTCAGCTGCTTCTTCCAAGCTCTGCACCTGATCATCCACTACAGTACATAGTAGTTTAAGCTGTGCTAGTGATGATTTAGTGTTGGGAAGATTGGTACCATGGATCAAACCGGTAAGGGTGTCTACAGCCGCTTGAATTATATCTTGCTCCTTTTTCCTTCGTATGATTTCAAGGTGCTCTTGAGCAACCTTGATGCTTTGCATAAGCTCTGATCACTTGTAGACTAGAGATCGATAGGACTAGAGATGTCAGCCGATTTGGCTTGACTCCTAGTTGCCTTCGGAGTCTCCATCGGTGTGCTCTTCACCGCTTCTGCTACCTTGTCCGCTTCTTCCTTCTTCTTTTTCTCTACTTCCTTCTTCTTTTCTTGTTCCTTGTCTTCCTCTTCTTTCTTTTTCTTCTTAGCTTCCTTCCTCTTCTCCTCTTCTTTCTCTTCCTCTTCCTTCTTCTTCTTTTCTTCTTCCTTCCACTTTTCCTTTTCTTTATCCTCCTCTTCCTTCTTCTTCTTTTCCTCTTCCTTCTTCTTCTTTTCTTCTTCCTTCTTCTTCTTTTCTTCCTTATCCTCTTCTTCTTTCTTTTTCCTCTCATCTTCTTGCTTCTTTTTCTCTTATCTTTTCTTTTCTCCTCTTCCTCTTTTCTCTTCTCTTCCTCTTTTTTCTTTTTCTCATCTTCATCCCTCTTCTTCTTCTCTTCCTGTTCCTTAGCCACTTCCTGTCTATCCTCGGCTTGCTCACTGCCCTGCTCGGCTTGTTGTACCTATTCTATTCCCTCAAACGGTATGTCCTGATTGACATCATCTATGTCTAGGGCATCGACATCAATAGTGTCGATTGGTTCTTCAACCGGGTTTCCTTCTTCATCAAAAATTTCATCCAGTTTGGATATGACTGGTTCTTTTTCTGCTTGGAGGTTGGCCATTCATGCTTTGTGAGCTTGAATAGCATGATTCATATGCTGATGAGTGTCTTTTTCAACATCATCAATTCTTCCCTCTAACAGCCAGAGTCTTCTTCTCCTTGTGAAGAAGAGTCCTTTATTTTGATCCAAAACATCAAATAATTCTGAGTTTGAGAGGTCGGGAAAGTACTGTGCAAAGACTTTCTCCCTAATCTCCTATTCTTTTTCTATGGCAATGAACCATTTATTATCTAATGCCTTATATAAAGAATCTGGTGTCTAAGATTTAATCTCTGATGGCGACCGGTCATTTTTACACAAATAAATAATGATCTCCTGAAGTACTTCATCTTTCTCCTCACCATTAAAATCATCATAATAATCTACTAAATCATGCAGTAATTTTCTCCTAATATTCTTTATTGTTCTTTGACAATGTGTCAAAGGTTTATATGAGGATATATCGATATTTACCGGTGTAGATGCTGCCGGTTCATTCTTCTTCATCTTCTTTGTCTATCTAGCCTTCTTTGACATTTCATCAGACTCGGTCTCTTCAGAGTCCTGTTCATTTGACTTAGTCTTCCTTTTCCTTTCAAAGACTTTTGCCGGTCCCACTTCCAGTTTCTTCTTTGCAGGTGACCGCTTGGTCACTCTTGGAGTTGCACTAGTAGCCGGTGCCGATGCTGCAAGCACTACCTTTGCCTTCTTTGCTGCCAGTTCTTTTCCTTTCTTAATAGAGGGTTCTTTGGCCGATGCAATCCTTTCCAGATAGGTTCTGATCCTCTTAGCCTTAGGATCAAGAGGCGAGGCAATAAGGGTTAAGGAATACCCTTCTAGCATATCATACATCACCTCATAGCCCATTGGCTCCACTTCTTCCATTCTAGGCTCAACAACCTCCATTAAGCATTTGTCCACTTGGATGGTGAAATAGATGTTATCTTCATATTTCTTAATGATGTCACCTGAGATCCTCACCCTTTGACACATCTTCCTTCTGAACTCATCAAAATACTTGTTCAACACATCAGGGTAACCGGTTCCAATGGCTTGAATGCTTTCCTTGATCTGCTTGGTTACCAGTTGGTCAGGAGACCACTGGACATCTCCTACGCTAGGAAAGTAGCCTTGGAAATAGAAAAACAACCCAACCAGTAGTTGTCCGAACTTGAATCTTAGTGCATTATCCTGTTTAATCGACTTCAGATTAGACAGGATTTGCCTATGCATACCAATGCATAGGTCAAATGATGCATCCTCTTTAATCATCCGGTAAGCGGCATTTACTACTGCAACAGATACAAAATTAATCTTGCTAGCTGAGAATGTTCTATAGCCTATCACCATGCAGGCATATTTCACCAGATCATCCTTGATAGGATTAACTGTCATACCTCGTGAGTCACTTGTTGAACCAGTGAGCTTGGCCATTTCCGTTTTGCTTACGGTTCTTAGGGCTGGCACTTCCCCTATGTTGTAGAAACTGGTGACTGCATGAATTGCCTATGGCATGGTATCATGCGTCCTCTCCAGGTACATCTTGTCACCATGGACTCTGCTCAAAATGATCCTAATATGATCCTCCGTAAAGTCTTCCAGAAAGCATACAGCATTGTGGAGTTTCTTCTTCTCTAAGATACTATATTCCGGTTTGATATTCTTATCCTTGCCGCAAAATAAACCTAACTGGGTGTGAATAGCTAAAGACCCTAGGTCTTCTATTTTGCAATCAATATAGTCAGAAATTCCCTCTTCTACTATTACTCTAGCCAGAACTTGTGATAAGGCATTATACTTTGACTTCCTTTGAATGAAATTTTCCAACTCAATGGATGTACTAGAACTGGTATGAGATGTGGAAGCCATTGTAGAGTATTTTAAGTACATGAAAAATAGCTTTAAAATGCGAATTTAGCGCTTCCTAATTCTCCTTCACTCCACACTCTGTCGGTTGCCGAATCACCGCTTTGTGTTTTCCACTTGACCGTTTGCAAACTGGATTTGAATCTCCTTCAAGATTTGTCAATTTCTTGAAACCTTAGCTCAAATCGCCTTTTCTTCACTCTGCACTTTGAAAAAAATTTCTTTGCTCAAAAATAGATAGTGAGAAATGATTTGAAATATGCTTTTATACATGTCTCTCACCTACCGCCATTAATGCTCCTCTATTAAGGTGTAAACCCTAATTTGTCTTTTTACTATTTCCAGTCTTTTGTCATGCGATAGGTATCACATACCGATTAAGGTCTTTTACCGGTGTAACCAAGGGTTCACAAACATTTTTCTGTTTGCTCCCCCTAAGCCTCTTTGGAGCTTAGTTTGCCGGTTCCGATATTTCCACACTAGGTGCAGAAACTGGTTCCTCTTCCAACATTGTTGGTTTCTTCCTCCAAGTTTTGTTCATGTCCACTTGAACTGTTTCAAGATTAATTTCTCCTTCTTGAGTGACCAGTATATCATCAGATATACTCTTTCTGCTTCTGCAGAATCTTGCAATGTGACCCGGTTTGTTGCGGTGATAGCAAACCAATCCAGCTGCTCTCCAAGGTCCATTGTTCATGTTTCCATTCTTCCTTTTGCATGTTGCAGCAGTGTGACCATGACCATGACAGATCATACAATTTGCTCTCCATCTGGTTGCCGCTTGGTGGCCACCGCTTCTTGACTAATGATTGAAGACATTAAACTAGTTGTGGTTCCGGTTCACAAAAGGTTTAGGACCAATTTCTTGGGTCCTTTGAGGATATCTTCCAGTGTTATTCATCACAGACCTGCATTCAAATACTCTATGCCCAAACTTGTTGCATGCATAAAAATGACCATTGAACTTATTGGATCTAGGTACATTGTTAATAAAGTAAGGAAAATTATTGTAGGCTTTGCTCCTACATACATTGGCAATGTGTCCTTCTTTAAGACAGTTAAAGCAAATAGGTTTGAATTTTTGCTTACCTTTTCCTTTGAGAGCCAGTTGCTTCTTTGATGCTTCAGCATTTGTTCCTGAGGATTCTCCTTCCTCATGTCCAGAGAAACCAAGTCCATTGGTATTCTTTACCGGTCTAGATGACTCAAACTTTTGCTCTAGCTAGACAGTACTTTTGCTGAACTTAGCAAGTATTTCCTTTCACTCAGAGAGTTCTTTGGAAATAGTAGTATTTGTCTCCATTAGGCTTGCATTTTTAGAGATGGCTATGTTCAGTTCATCTTGTACTCCTTTTTCCATTCTGCTCTCATGTAGGCGAGCAGTCAGTGCACTAATCTCTTATTTCAACTTGGAGATCTCATGATCTCTATCCTTTACCAGATCTTTAGCTTTCCTCCGGTTCTCAAGCTCTTGACTAAACCGGATAGTCAGTCCTTCCAACTCCTTTCTTAGATTGGAGTTTGAATCATTTAGCTTATTTACTTCTCCAATCATGGCTTCCATATTTGCTTCATCTTCAGAACTATTTTCAGATAGCTCCATCAGCTTCTTTGCATGTTCTCTCCTTTTTGCTTGAGATGCCTTGTATTTGACCATAAGATCATCATAGGCTTGCTCAGACTGAGTGAGCCATTGAGTACGTTCCCTAAAGGTGTATTCCCCCATATCTCTTTCCAAGTGGTTAAACTTATAGAAAGGTAGGCTCTGATACCAATTGATGAATACTAAGAGGGGGGGTGAATTAGTATGCCAAAAAATAATGCACTAAAATTCTTAAACAGTCTGAAGATAAACTGATAAAGCAGTTTAACAGATAGACCGGTTAACACACATGAAAACCAAAATGCAAATAAAGAATTCACCCACAAAAGCAATACAACCATAACACAAGATATTTGACATGGAAACCCAACTAGGAAAAAACCACAGTGAGATGGAACTCACAAGTCACTATCTGCAGAATAGAAACTAGACCGGTTAAGATCTTACAATGTTCTTCACCAGAACAGATCCTGTTAGGAATCTCAATCTCTGTTAGGAGATAAGTCCTATTAAAGACTACCTTGCTAGAGGATTTTAGATTCACAGAGGTGAACCACTTGGTTAGAGGATTTTACAAAAGGATTTTGGGCCTACCCGGTTAAGGGCTATAGACTTGTTAAAGATGTGAGTAATCAACAAGTGTTTGATCTATCTAATAGCACAAACTACTTGGTTAGATCCAATATAGCTCACTGCTAATGCATTCCAGCATTACTTTAGTCTCCTCTATCTCTCACTCAGTTACAACTTGATCTTCTTCAGATAAGATCATTCTTACAACAACTCATCAACCACCTTAAACCCTAGTCACAACATAAACCCTTTTCCGCAACAACCTAAGACCCTGGACATGATGTCCTTTTAAAGGAATCTGATTTCATGTCAGTCCAATAGGATTATGTTACAATTTCCTAGGTTCAATGAATCTAGACATACTCAGTAACATGACACAAAAAGCACCATCAGTGTGTCGGCACTGTCAAACAATCAGTGGATTGGTAACTCATCACAAAATGTCGGTTGGTAACTCATCACAGAGTATTACCGGTTCATACAAAATACCGGTTGCCGGTTTGACAAAAATGAAGACTGGTAAGAATGTGTTATGTTGCTTTTCTCCCTTGTACTGCTTGAGATCTGGGAACCGCTTGGGGTCGACATGCTGCTTCAAACCGAGAAACACATTCTACAAAATCACCAATAGTCTAAAGATTAGAGTACAACATGCCGGTTGGAACAGATACTGGTTGAGCTCTAGCTCATACATATAAAGAGGATCTTAATGCAAGTGTGTGTCCATCAATGACAATCTCAACATAAACATCAAAAATATGCCAACATGATGTTCTTTGGTAGTGGCATCTCCATGATGGCTTGTACCTTTGCTGGATCCACTTCAATACTCTTAGCTGAGACTCTGTAGCCTAGTAACTTGCCTGATGTAACCCTGAAGACACACTTCTTAGGGTTGATCCTGACTTGAAATTTCTCCAATCAATCAAAAATATTTGCTAAGATGCTTAGGTGTTCCACTCTGGTGAAGGATTTAGCTAGTAAATCATCCACATAGTCTTCCATGAAGGTATGCATCATGTCATGGAATATTGTTGTCATGGCTCTTTGATAAGTTGCCCCGACATTCTTTAAGCCAAAAGGCATGATGTTCCAACAATACGTTCCCCAAGGATAGGTGAAGGCTGTTTTATCTTGATCCTCTGGAGCAATCTTGATTTGGTTATAGCCTGAGAAACTGTCCATTAGTGATAGCATTGCATGGCCTACTGTGAGGTCTACAATTATGTCAATACTTGGCAAAGGAAAGTCATCCTTTGGATAGGCATTGTTGATATCTCTAAAATCTGTGTATATTCTGATATTGCCATCTAGTTTTGAAATTGGTACGATGTTGGAAATCCATTCTGCATAGTCGATGGGTCAGATGAATCTGACATCTAATAGTTTCTTTAGTTCAGCTTTGACCATGAGTGCCACATGTGGACTCATCTTTCGCAGTTTTTTTAAAACCGGTTTAGCTCCTAGAGCCATAGACAAGTGATGCATGATTAATTGTGGATCGATCCCGGGCATATCTATGTATGCCCAAGCAAAGTTGATTTGCTTTTTAAAAAAAAATTTGGCAAATTCTAATCTTTCTGCTTCTGTCAAAGATTCTGCAAGGTGTATATTTTTGGCTACTTCTGTAGTACCAATGTTGATTGATTGAGTGGGCTCAATCAATATGGGTGATCGCTCATGAAAATGTTCAGGAAGAGTGTCAAGTCTCCCATCTTTAGGTCCCTTAAAAAGGTTTTCGCCCTCAGATGCATCCTTTATTTTTACTTTTTTGTGATCTAGAGCTACCATTGACTAGTTTTCAGCATCAGATCCTTTATTTGGTTTATTTTTGCGACTGAGAGACTTGGCACTCCCTTGGTTGCAGACATCGTTACTTTGTTCACTAGTAGAGTCTATTTCTAGGTTAATGGTACATAGGTAGTGAATAATAGATTCATCATTTGGGAAAATTGGTATATCATGTACTTCGGGTTCGTCCCAGTCGATGAGGTTAGGAAAGATAAGTGGTAAGGAATCATTTGGTGGATCAAGTTCTGTTGCGGTAAGTGTCAGGATAGAGGTTTCATTATGATTGGTTCGAGTGTTAAAGAAGTCCAGGATTCCGTCGAGGTCTTCAATGGTATCATCCTCCATATAGACTTGTTCATAATGTTTCTTCTTTCTTTCCTTAGCGTCATAGATATTCGGTGGTCCAAATTCAAGTAGTCTAATTTCTGTGCTATGTTCTTCTTGAGAAAGGGATATAGAACTAATATTTTTAGTAGCATTTGAGTAGCTACCCCATTCATATTCATTGGAATCATCCTCAAAGTTATCATCCTAGATCTTTTCAGTGTTGTAAACAGGTATGTTGAATGGCGAAAATAGATCTTTGATAATTGATACTATTATGCTGGCCTTTTCTGATTCTGCGTCAGATCCTACTTCTATTTTTTGCATTTGTTCGTAGACTGTTTCTTCTCGGGGAGGAATGATGTTGCCCTGAGGTGATTCTGCTTTGTTGGATATTTGTTCATGAATATGAGCTACTACTATAGATGCTGCCTTCTTGTGAATGATGGGCTTCTCCTGATGTTGCTTCTTTTCTTGATGTTCACATTCCTTATGGATTGTCTCTGCTGACTCAAATAGTGCTTCTTGCCAGGATTCTTCTTTGTACTTCTTCTTTGCTTTCCACTAAGGTTTTTGATATTTGTGTGGTATTTTCTTTGGTAGTAGAGTGAATTCAAAGCCCAATCCTTTTTTGTCTTTACTAAATTGTGAAGGAGGATCCAATGGTTCTATGACACCTTCCTGGCGCTTACCAATAGGTCCTTTGCCATTGTATCCCATTTGTTGCATGATTAAGTAGCCTTTTCCATATAGGTGTGTGGGTATAGCTACTTCCACAGTAGTTGCTCTATCTTCTTCCTCATCTTTGTATAGCCAACTAAGGATATCCTTTTCCTTGGATTCATGTGCTAAAGTACAGAGTTGAATGAATGTGCCATTGAACTTGGTGATGGGCTGAGTTGCTTGATGTGTTGATGCTGTAGGTAATCCATGAGATCTAGGTGATGTGGGTAAGCTGGTCAAACACATGGGTTCCAAAGAGTATTCTCCCATGCCTTGTTCTTTGATTTTTAGTTTTTGCTTGAAATCTCCAGGTAGTGATTTAGACTTCTCTTATTGAAGATCTAATGCTGAGGGATTTTGTTTCTCTCTATTATGTAGAACCAAACTGTCCTGGGCTACCCCCATTGCATTACAATGTTGAAATGGATTGTGCTCAGCAGATATAGAAACCTCCTGCCCATTGTAGGGGAATTTGACACACTGGTGATATGTAGAAGGCACTGCTTGCATTTCATGTATCCAGGGTCGACCTAATAATATATTGTAGGTGAGGTCTATGTCTAAGACTTGGCACATAGTATCTCTTTGTATTGGTCCGACTTGAATCAGCAACACCACTGTTCCTTTAAAGGATCTTTCTTCATCATCATATGCCTTTATGGTAATCTTTTTGCGTGGATCAATAGACTCTTCTGAGAAGCCTAATGCATGGATAAGTTTTAAGGTACATATATTAATCCCAGCTCCTCCATCTATCAATACTTGTTTCACTCGGTGTTTATAGATGATGACTTCAATATAGAGAGGAGTGTTATGTGGATGACTTAATGAGATATTATCATGCTCCGAAAAAGTGAGATTATGAGACCCTGTCATATGAGCGACCATGGCTTGGAATTTGTTAGCATCCAGATCTTGAGGTACATTTGTTTCTAATAAGGCTTGTTCCAATATGTCTTTGTGTTTTGGCGAAAGTTTTAGCAATTCCAGTATAGATATTTGAGTAGGAGTTTTGCGCAATTGGCTGACTAGATCATATTGAACCTTGGGTATTGTGTTTTCCATTGACATATGTCCCTTCAAGACATATTTTTGAGCTCTGGTTGTTACGTTGATGGATTTGTGTTCATGTTGGTCCCAGATAGTGATAATGTTTACTTGATTGTCTGTAGCTGATATGTGATTGATAGTGTTATTGTAGATGTGATTGATACGAGCTCCACGTGTATCGTTTGAGGTCTAAGCTCCATCCTTGTTGTAGTTTGGAAGAGGATTTTTAAAAGCTCCATGGTCACCATTTGTCTTGAGGCCATCCACTGTTAGATCACCTCTATCAATCATGTCTTGAACAATGTTTTTCAGTCTCATGCAATCATTTGTTTGATGACCTTTGTTACGATGAAAATCACAAAAGTGTGAGTCATTCCACCAGGGTGGTTTGATTTGGGGTTTGTAGTTGCTGGTTGCTGGTAATGAGATAACTTTGTTTGCCAGGAGTTCTCTGAATGCTGACTCCAGTAATTGTCCCAGAGGTGTGTAGACACGTTTGTGGAAATTGTTGGTGCTACCTCGTGAATTGTTATTAGGTCCTCAATTTGTGTGATTGTTTTGAGCATTGTTGGTGTTGTTTGTGTTGGGTTGACCTTGATTGGTATTCAGTGTGTATGTGTTAGTGTCTGGGTTAGCACCTTTGGGGTTCTTTGTAGCTTGAGGATTTCCTGATAAGGTAAGCACAGGTTGTTTAGATTTTGGATCATGTGGTTCATTGCCTCCTTCGTTTCCATTGTTCTTATTTCTAGTCCAGAATCTAGATTTGTCTAAGTTGTTGTTGTTTTGGTTATTGTAGTTTGATGAACCTGTTCCTTCTTTGAAGAATTTGAGCATTCCTTTCTTGACACATGCTTCTTCTACTTGAATGTCATTTTCAATTAGTTTAGCGAAAGATGGTATGCATTGGAGTTTGAGCTTGTAACTCATCTCACCATTCAAGTTGTCAATGAAAATTTCCATTTTCTCCTTTTCAAGAATATCTCGAGGATATCGTGAAACCATACGTCGCCAACATTGAAGGAATACCATGAATGTTTTATTGTTTTTCTGTTTGGTGTTATAGACATCTAGCATGGTGATAGCATGTTGAATGTTATAGGAATATTGAGTGATGAATTTGTTGACTAGTTCATCAAATGATCTGATAGGAGGTGTGATTTTGGATAACCATTCCATTGTTTGTCCTCTCAAACTTCATGGGAATAACCTCATCAGATAGGTGTCATCATGAGAAAATTCAAGACTCATTGTGTAGAATTCTCGAACATGATCACGAGGATCGCTTTTCCCATCGTATTTGTCAAATTTTGGAACGTCTGAGTTTGGAGGAAATGGGACCATGTGCAATCTTCTATCAAAAGGATAAGGACAAATTTCATTTAGTGAATACCATACTGTTGTCCCTTGTTGCATGTCTTACATTTGTCTTTGTAACATTTGCATTTGTTGAGCAAGGGCAACCAAAGGTGCATTGTTTTTCCAAGGGAAGAATTCTTCCCTTGCATTAATCTTGGGTTGAAATGGTATATGGAACGGTATGTTTTGCTTGAGGATGCATTGATCACGGATGTTTTGCCCTAGTGTATTTTATTTCAGTATGTTTTGTTTAGGAATATCTTGCTCAAGGTCGTGTGCTTCCCCTTCTCGTTGTCATTCTTGATACTCATAATGTTGAGATCTTGTTCTAAACATGTCTGTGTCAAAGTCTTCAGGAAGTTTAACCTCTTTTCTTGTAAGCATGAGTAGGTATTTTTCCTTGTCATTTTCCATGAGTCTTTCCACAAGTTTTTGAAATGAAGCACTCTCTTGACATTCTTGAAGAGGTTCCTCAGAAATTTCGGCATCCTCTAAACTCGGATGCTTGAAAGGATTTGATAATCTCCAATTCATGCTGGATTCTGATTGCATTTCGCTTTGTTTGTTTTGTTGAGAGTGAGTAACAACAGGCATCTAGTAGAAGCTTTCTGTGATAAAGGGGATAAAATCCTATTCGATGTGTTGCTTAGGGGTTGGTGGTTCAAATCAGGGTATGTTGTAAATGATGCACTCGTCGGGAAAGAATGCAGGATTGATCTTTCCTCCACAGTTTATGATTTGACTGAATGCAAATTTTTGACAATATGCTCTAGTCTTTAAAGGTTCCTTGTAAAACTCGTTTGTTTTGTTCTAAATATAGAGTTGTATGTGACAAAGGAATGTTCTATGAGATTTGAAGAGTTGACGATTGATGTATAAAAAATTATTTCTTTTAACAAATTTGGAAAAACTTGGTTGCTGTTTCTTCAACGTGGTGTTACGATAAATATTCTTTCTTCTCAGAATATGAGGATTAGTCATGCATAAGTGATTAATGGTTTCCTTTTGAATTGTTTTGGATTTAGGTTATCTTGTTTTGAAGACTTCAAGTTTTACTTTATCAAAGTGAAGGTTTAGATGCCCCCTCACGACAAAGTGTGCCAAATGATATGGAAACTTGATTTGACAACTTGAGGCTTTGAACAAGTGTGTTTTGGATAAAATCCATGAGATAATAAAGGACCTATTCGTCACTTGTGATGATGTTTCCTGATTTTGATAGGATAGATATATTTATCATGCAACCGGTTTTGGATTCTAGACAACTTTTGTTTGACTAGAAATTTGTCTTAGAAATAGCTTTTAATGTTTTGTTTCTGATACTCTGTTTTGACAAAAATGAAGCTGACGAAAGGAGGTTTTCAAAAATGTTTTCAAAATTTTTCAAATTTATCTTTGTTATGCCCCTTGTTTTTCTATTTTTTATTACGCGCTAAAGCAGAGATGGGATGCACTACAGAAAGTTTTCAATGCACTAAGGAAAAGCCCACACATGCTAGGCTGCCTCCGGCTACGCGCTAACTGGTTTAGACTATTTATTTTTGCTTTCTGTTTTACTAAAAAAGTCATGCGCTAGTATGGGCCTGCTAAGCACTAACTGATCAACTCTATGCACTAGTTTTTGACTCCTACGCGCTAAGTTACGACTGTGGGTTTTGGATTCTTGGTAAAGCATTACTGTTAAGACTTGATGCACTAAAGTTCAGTTTTAATGCACTAAAAGATAGTTCACATGCGCTAAGAGGTTGTTCTTATGCGCTAGACTGCCCTAATGTATTGATTTGGTTGTTTTATGTGATTTTTGGATCTTTGTTTTGAATTTTTCAGTGTTGACAGATGATTTTCTGAAGTAACAAATGAAAGTATGACACCAAAGAGACAACCATTTTGCTTAATCTAAAAATAAGTGTACATTCTACGAGGATGTGTTCAAATCCCCAATGTTTTAATAGGTTTGGATACAAATAATACACTTCAAGAAGACTCTTTATTCAAAGGTCATAAGTAATATCATAGCCCACTAGTCTCGATACTCCGTCAGCTCAAACAGCCGTGTCACCCCCTAAGGGGTGCCCATTTTTTTGCCTTTTGCCAGAAATTAACTCAAAGTGAATTGCTTCACAATTGAGTAGTTATCTTGGGAGATATATGGTGAGTGATCTTGGGGGCAGATTCTTCCCCACCCTTGCACTGTGATATTACAAATGTCTGGTTACTGACTCAGCTCAAAGTTTCTATGCTAAGGTTCGTAATCAAGCTTCCCATTCGGTCTTCAGTGATAAACTCCCTCGGGAGGCTTCCCAACCTTTAGAACAAAGGCTTTACACATCTCAAGGATACTAGGGGAAGGCTAATCACTAAGCAAAATCGTTGAAGGGACTTTCATCAACCTCCACTTTTGATTATAGTGGGTTGGAACTCTTAGCAAAAAAGTCATTCCCCACTTAGGTCATTCCCTTCACACCGGCCATAAATGGCTTTAAGAGTTGTTTTCAACCCCTTGGGAAAGTAGACCTGCTAAAGGTTTTAAAATGCTTGAAATGACTGAAAGCCTAAGAGTGGTTTGGCTTTTTGGTCACCCAGTTAAGGGGAGAGCATATACCTTCCACTTTTGAGACAAGGCAATCAAGTTGTTTTTTTTAGCCTTCAAGTCAATGATTTTCTAAGATCTATATGGAGATGTTGCTCCACAAAAACATGGTGTTCTTTTTATTTCTTCAAAGCAGTGATTATCTAATCTAGAAAAGAACCTGGTCAACAAAGCAAAAATTCGATTGGGTCAACAAAAGAAATTCGAAAAAAGGGGAAGAACTTCCCTCTTTGATTGTAAACAAAACTTTTTAAGTGTGGTTCTTTTTCCTTGCAAAAATTTAAAATGGATCCTTTTATACACCAAAGGATGGTGAGGTTCTTTTTAAAGCCATTTTTGCTAAAAAAAAAAAAAAGAAAGGTTGTTTTGTTCTTTTTAGAGCCCAAAAAGGAAAGTTTTTCTCCTATGAAAGCAAAAAAGATTTTTGATTGTGGTTCTTTTTACAGCCCAAAATAAAGTGAGTTCAATTTTATCCAACCAGATGTAAAAGAATTCCAAATTTTAACTAACTTAACTAAGTTAGTAAAAAAAAAAAAAAAAATCTTTGTAATTCTGTAAATAGAACTAAGCTCCCTCTACAAGAAAATGTCAAAACCCTGCAAATATCAATCAAACAGTTAGAAATTTTTTGAGTCTTGTGGACTTCTACAAGTCTAAATTTAAGTTCGGTTACAATTTTTGGTTTTTGTATCTGTTTGTGATGTGCTACAAAACAAACTATACGTGCTACAATATGACAGTGATGCGCTACAAGATGACAGTGATGCATTAGGTTGTCTTTCGGATGCGCTAAGATGGTTTCTGGATGTGTTGCTCTGATTTTCTCCCATGCCAAGACCTACAAGAAAATGTTAGTGGGATAATGCGCTATAGTAAAGAATGCACGTGCTATCAAATAGACCCCATGCGCTAAACAAAAAGTAGGATGCGTTAGATTGTTAACCAGATGCACCAGGGAATGTTTCTCATGCTCTGATTCTTGTTTCCCGCGTACCTGCAAAAGGGGTTAAATTCAAAAACTAATTTGATATATGGGGTCAGCCCCACGGTGGGTGCCAGAAATGTGTACGGGAAAAGCGGGTCGATGGAACTTAAAATGTGGAAAAAAAGTTCAAAGAGGCTTGCTCACATACCCATAGGACTTCTTGGTGCAAGTTATGGAGTCATGAAGAATGTCTCAACTTCCCAAGGTTGGTTCCATGGTTCTCTATCTCACAAGGTCCCTCAAGCCAATGCCTTTTCTCTCAGATCACTGAGCAAAGTGACTTAGGGATGACTAATGCAAGAACGAGGGATGTTTTGATTGATTTTATTATGAAATGCATCCTAAGCTATACATGATCTTACAAATGCAATAAACTAGATTATAAGATGACAAGATTAGTAGCAAGACTATCCTAGCATGATATACTAGTCTATGATTAAGCTAAATGATAAGGAAAATACTCTAAATGTGCATATTTAGATTAATTCCTATTTAAAAGAGAGGCTAAATGATGAGCATAAAAAAGATATTAAAGCTTGCATGGATTTGAGTATAAGTATGATGCTAAAGAATTGGATCTATGAAAATGGAGGATGGAGAGCTCTATTTATAGTAAAAATAGGGCAATGGATGGCCAGGATTGAAAGATTTAATCAAGGGTCAAGTTTGAAAGTTGGGAATCCATGTTTGCGATTCTCACCAATGAAATGGTGACAATTGTTAACATAAGACTGGTTGAGAGAAGGGGTTGGAGACATTAAATGCCTGAGAAGACCTCATGGTTACCTTAGGGGGTAAGGGTTAAGGTTAGGTTAAGATTATCCATTGGATAAAGCTTTTACCCAAAGGATAAACTTTTGTGCAAGGTTTAAGGGATAACCATGGTCAAAGCAATGAATGCTTGATGAGACCCCTGGGTTAGATTGAGGGTTGAGTTTAGAAAAAGTCTCTAATCATGCAAGAGGGTTGAGTTAACCATTAATGGTTTGGAAGACAAAGTTGTTGGAGACTTGAAGCCTTTAATGGTTATCAAAGACTTTGAGGATTTGAGAAGTGACTTCCTCTTTCTTAGAGATGTGACAATATTTAGGAGATGGGTTAGGCTAATTTAGAAATGATTAGAAGAATCTAGAAGAGGGTTTGGGATGCAAGTGGGAGATGTAGGAAAATGCAAGTGGGTGAGGGATAATAGGTTTAATTAAAATAAATTGTTTTATTTTAATTTGGTTGCAAGTGGAGGTTTTTAAATAAATTAGATTTATTTAATTGGGATTCCCTATTTAATTAAATGTAAATTTAATTAAAAGGTTTAGAAGAATAGATTTAATTAAATAAAATGATTTATTCAATTAAATGACCTAAAAGGGGTTAATTAAATTTAATTAAATAAATTGAGTAATTTACTTAATTAAATAGAGGAATGTGGATAATTTAATTAAATTAGATTTAATTAAATAGAGAAATGAACATAAAATATTCATTTAGGAATATAGTCATTTTTATACGTCTACAAATATCATCAACAAATATGGCTGAAATCAATATTCCATTATCCTCATCATTCTTCATATACATGTTGTTTTCACTAGTCCTCATAAATCCAATCTTTATTAAGTAGGAGTGAAACCTTTCATACCATTCTCTAGGTGCTTGCTTTAGGCCATATAAAAATTTGTTAAACTTACATACCTGATCTTTATTCTTCTCTTCAATAAATCCTTCAGGCTATTCAATATAAACTTCTTCTTCTAGTATACCATTAAAAAATGCAGATTTAACATCCATTTGATATACCTTAAATTTTTTGTAAGCAGCATATGCCAACAATGTTCTCACTCCCTTAAGTCTTACCACAGGTGCAAAAGTCTCACCATAGTCTATTCCTTCTTCTATAGCATAACCTTTGCAAACTAGCCTTGCTTTATTCTGAATGACCTCACCTTTTTCATTTAGCTTATTTCTGAAAATCCACTTTGTACCAATTACATTTTTCTCTTTTGGTCTTGGGACTAGTGTCCATGTTTCATTTTTCTTGATTTGTTCAATCTCTTCTATCATAGCATTCACCCAATCTTCATTGCTTAATGCCTCTTTTACTATCCTCGGTTCAAACTCGGATATTAGACATGTGTTCTGTCTCAGTTTGTTCCTTGTCATCACTGGATCATCCTTATCTCCTATAATCTAACTTGATGGATGATTTCTTTTGACATATTTTGCTAATATAGGCTCGGTAGGCTCTGTATGATCTTCTTCATCACTCGGTAACTGAGTATTTTCTTCATCAGCTTTCTCGGTAAAAGTTCTCGGTTGTACATATACAAACTCTTCATAATCTTCTGGTTCTTTGGAGTTTCCTTCATCATTCCTTTCTGCAAATTCATCAATTTTCACATTTGTACTTTCCACTATTTTGTTAGATGATTTGATCAGACATTTAAATGCTTTACTCCTAGAGGAATAACCAAGAAATGTTCCTTCCTCATTTTTCTGATAAAATTTTCCATTTCTGTCATCTTTGTGAACATAACATCTACTTCCAAATATTTTAAAATAACTTACATTTGGTTTCTTGTCATACTAGATTTCATACGATGTCTTCATAGTTCCTTTCTTCAGTTGTACATGGTTCAGGGTGTAAACTGCAGTGCTTATTGCTTCTCTCCAAAATGTTTGAGGTACTCTATTCTCTATCATCAAGGTTCTGGAACAATCTACAATTGATCTATTTCTTCTTTTAGCTATCCCATTTTGATATGGTGTTCTCGGTGCAGACACTTGTCTCTTTATACCATGATCATTGCAAAATAAGTTAAATTCATCTGAAATGAACTCTCCTCCTCTATCAGATCTTAGACATTTCAATTGTCTTCCTGTTTCATTTTCAACTCTTGCCTTATACCATTTGAATATTTGAACTTCTGATTTCTCTTTTATAAACATAACTGACATCATCCCTGAGTAGTCATCCACAAATAATATGAAGTATTTATCACCATAATAACTTTGAACTTTCATAGGACCACAAAGATCAATGTGTACAAGATCCAAAATTCCTTTAGAAGTGTAAGACTTACTTGTAAAGCTTGATTTTGTCATCTTACCCATCTGGCATCCTTGGCATATTGCATTCTCAGCTTTTTCCAACCTCGGTGGACCTCTTACTCGGTGCTTCTTACTTATTTTGATCAAGTTATTAAAATTTACATGACAAAACTTTTTATGCCATAACTAGGTATCTTCTATTTTTGCATACAGACAATTGTTCTGAGTTGAGTCAAGATGAAATGTATTACCTCTTGTTTGAGTCCTGGTAGCAGCCAACTTTCCATGTTTGTCATGAACTTTGATAATTCCTTTCTGAAATTCTATTCTGTATCCTGTATTGTTTAGCTGTGCTATACACAATTTATATTTTAGACCTTCAACCCAATATACATCATCACATTTAGCATTGTCAAGAAGTGTGATAGAACCTTTACCTTTCACAAGACATGGTGCATCATTGCCAAATCTTACATAACCTCCATCACAATCTTCTAATTTAACAAACTTGTGTTTATCACCTGTCATGTGATGTGAGCATCCAATATCTATGATCCAAGAATCATTATTATTTATGTGTGATATTAAGGCTTTTTATTCATACCTTTCTTCATTTGATCCATCTTTGATAGCCACATATACAACTTCCTATGTCTCAGTCCCATCAGATTTATCATCATTGGATTCCTCATTAGCCACTAGGCATGTCTTTCTATCTCTCCTTCTGAATTCTCGGTGCCCTCTATATTGGTTGTCTTTCTGTCTGTCATCTCGATATTCTCTCTTTTCACTAGATTATTTGTTAGGACAGTTAGAAGCCATATATCTAATTTTATCACAGTTAAAACATTTCAAAGGTAACTTTCCTTTATACTTACCTTTGCCTCTCGATAACCTTCTGGCCAATAATGCTTCAAACTCTTCTTGCTTTCTAATTTCCTCATATAGTTTGTGTACTTCTTCCATGTTTTTGCAAAATCTCTCACTTGCTCCACTGTGATTTCCTTCAGCATACTTATACATTCTATCATTGTAATCATTAGATTCCTCAAGATGAAAAGAACTGAATGCAAATTCAACTTTGTTAACCGAAGACCCACTGTTATCAAAATTACTTAACTCAAAAGCATGTAGCTTACCGATAGTAGCATCCAAAGAGACTGGCATGTTTGGTACAGACCTTAATTTATTAATTGCAGAGACTCAAATGGCATAAGCAGGTAGAAGTGTTCTCAACAACTTACTTATTACATCCTTTTCTTCAATAGTTCCTCATACTCCTTTGATTTGATTGACAGTTTCCTTTAACCTTGTACTGTATTGGATTATGTTCTCACCTTCATTCATTCTCATGGATTCAAGTTGTCCTCTTAGACTATCTACTTTTTCTCTTTGAACATATTCATCACCACCATACACAGATATAAGCTTATTCCACATAGCTTTGGCATCATTACAACCTTCTAGATCATTAAACTCTGAGTCGGTCAATGCTGATGTTATTTCAATCATTGCTTGAATATATTTTTGCTTTGCCTTTATCTCTTCCATTATCATGAGGTAGGTGTTAGGTGCAGTGAAATCATTCTCCAGATAATATGTTGCATATTCTCCAATTCCTGATAAGCGCAACTTCATCCTTTTTTGCCATGTGGAGAAACTTGACTTGTTCAACTTTGGTGCATCCCTTTTATACATCTTTGGATCTTGCCTCAAGTTCCTTTAAACTTTTCTTTCGGAGTTCCAGCTCTGATACCAACTGTTAGTTAGATGAGAGGGGGGGGTGAATTAGATAAACTTACAATTCAAAATATTCTTCAGATTCAACCTCGGTAGAACTTACTTGATATGAAACTATGATTGTAAATCATTCAAACTCATAAACTGATAAACTTGAAACATCCAAACACATTTAACACTAGATTTAACGTGGAAACACAAATAGGGAAAAACCACTGTGGGATTTCAGACCCACTAAGAAAATATACTCTTCTATAGTATGCTCGGTTAAAAGCCAATCTTGTTAAAGATTACATATACACATTGCTAGATGTGACCCAGTCAAGGGGTTTCCCTTAGATTTATCAGAATCTTGCACTTTGTTAGAAGTGACCTTGTCAAAGGATTTCCAACACGCATTCATAATGTTACCTTGCTAGAGGATTTACAAATAAGACTGTTAGATCCACTCGATTAAGAGATTTCCTGTCACTTACAAAAATAAATAACAATAATAAAATATATCTGCAACTTCACATCTAAAATGTTAAAGCAGACTCTATGTGCTGAAAATAATCTTGTCATGAGACTTATCTTCCTCCTTTCTAGGCTTCTCAATCTGTTCTTCAATCAGATCTTCAATCTTCTGTACTCGGTAATCACCTTTGCAGTATCACTATTCTTCTATTTGCTTGCATACTTTGTTCATCAACTTTTCTTTATTTATAAGCAATTCCTTATCGCTTAATCTCCTTAATCACATTTCCCATGATTAATCTTAGCCATCAGATCTTCAAACTTGACTAGGTTCATTGAATTCTTCGAAATGAATAATGTTTTATCTTGCCTTGAAACTTGTATTCCTTCCTTGGTACTTGTGCTCGGTTATGACCGTTCAATCTGTGTTGTAGATCTAACTCTTAAATTTTCATTGTTGTTGATCCTTAACAAACTTCTTGCATGACATACCAATCTTCTATAAATCTCCAGCTCATTGGCATCCTTCATTTAATAATGTATTTATTCATCCAATGCATTCTATTACTGCTTGGTTGATACTTAGTAAATACTGAACTTTACTCGGTAGACATTCTGTATTCATCTCGGTTACTATCTCAGTAGCTTTGCTTGCTGACAACACTCGGTAACTTCTTTTTTTTTTAACCAACACTGATAACCTTGGTGTTTACCGACTAGCTCCTTGCTCGGTAAAATAGAACAGTATCAAACCTTTACTCATTCTGTTGCATGAAATCTTTTCTCCTTCTTATTCAGTCTTCGAATACACATATATAGGATATCAAAACAATCAAAATATCATAATCTCATCACTGTCTAACTCGCTAATAGTTTTCCATTGAATAACTTATTACTCCCCTTCATTTGCACATTCTTTTTGTGTCACTTACCAACATCTTTATACTCATCAAAACATACTCTTTAAGATATGTTATTTTGTAAAGGAGCTTTAGCCAATTGATCATCAATGACCTTTCCCTTGATAGATTTTCAGTCAACATACTCTATATCAAATTCACTCAATATCATAACCCATTTGGCTAGTCTTCTTGTCAATGTTGACTTGCTCAACAAATAATTTAGTGGATCTATCTTTGCTATTAGTTTCACAGAATGAATCAACATATAATGTTGCAGCTTCTGAGTTGCAAATACAACTGCTAGACATGTCTTCTCTATTGAGGAATAATTCAGTTCATAGCCAACAAGCATTCTATTGATATAATACACTGCTCTTTCTTTTTCTTCTTCATCATGTTGAGCTAGGAGAGCTCCTAATGATACATTTGTCGCTAAGATATGGAGCAATAATGGTTTCCCTTTGGTTGGTGATACCAGTATTGGAGGATTCATGAGATATTCTTTGATTTGCATAAAAGATTCTTCACATCTTTGATCCCATTTGAATGGAATATTTTTATGTAGAAGATGGGTGAATGGACAACATCTATCTGCTAACTGAGAGACAAATCTCCTGATTGATTGCAATCTTCCTTGTAAAGATCACAATTGACTTATGTTCCTAGGTGACTCCATCTCCATGATGGCTTTCACCTTTTTAGGATCTACTTCAATTCCACGAGCTAATATAATGTACCCAAGAAGTTTTGCAGGGGTTACTCCAAATGCACATTTCTTTGGATTTAATCTCAACTGATATCTTTCCAGCCTGTCAAAAATCTTTCTTAAGATATTTAAATGTTCTTGTGTTGTATGAGATTTTGCGAGTATATCATCTACATAATCTTCCATAAATGTATGCATCATGTCATGGAAAATTATCATCATAGCCCTTTGATAAGTCGCTCCTGCACTCTTAAGCCCAAATGGCATAACATTCCAGCAATACGTTCCCCATGCACAGCTGAAAGTTGTCTTTTCTTGATCTTTAGGTGCAATTCTTATTTGATTATATCTTGAGAAACCATCCATTAATGAAAACATCTCATGTCTTGCTGATAAGTCCACAATTATATCAATGTTCGATAATGGGAAATCATCTTTTCGACATGCTTTATTCAGATCTCTGAAATCTATACAAACTCTTATGCTTTTATCTAGCTTTGAAACTGGTACAATACTTGAAACCCATTATGGATAAGCAATAGGTCTTATAAAACCCACATCTAATAGTTTCTTTGGCTCAGTTTTTACAAGAAAAGCAATGTGTGGATGCATCTTTCTTAGCTTTTCCTTAACTGGTTTTGCTTTTAAATCCACATTAAGATGATGCATGATAAGATCTGGATTAAGTCATAGCATGTCTGCAGAGGACCAAGCAAAATTTATTTGTCTTTGCTTAAAGAATTCCATGTATTATTTCATCTCTTCATCTAATAATGAGGCAGCATAATGAAGTATTTTAAGATCCTTTGATGTACCAATGTTTATTGCTTGTGTTGGTTCTATCAAGATAGCAAATCTCTCCTAAAAATATGCAGGAAGAATGTTAAACTTTCCATCTTCTGGTGTGTCAAAGAGGTTTTCACCATCAAATACATCCTTTATTTTCCCTTTTGATTGATCTAGTGTTGTCATGAAATGGTTTTCAATAGTAGGTCTCTTTCCTTATTTTATTTCAATTTTGCGACTGGAAATTTTGGCATTCTCCTAACTATGAGAAACATTACTTGATTCTGGAATGGAAGATATCTTAGGTGTGATGGGTTTGACAACATTAAGGTACACAGCTAAGTCATGATCATTGGAAAAGACATCTAATTCAGGGTTTTCTAAATTATCCCAATCAATTAGTTCAGGATGAAGAAGGGGTAAGTCATAGTCATTGTCATCATTAGGTGCTTCAAAGTTCATGACATAACGATCATAATTTGGCATAGAGTATTTAATGTCATAGATTGAATGATTTTTAGAATTGTCTCTCCCAAGTGTCTTCCAATTAGTTCTAACAAAATCAGTATGTATTTTATGGTTCACACTCAAGTGGTTCTTCAACTGACGTTTGTCCCTTAAATGAATGGATTATATCAACACACACGTCTTTAATACTACAAATTCCTTCTTGATTATTTTCAAAGACTTCATTTGCATTTTGGAGTTGACATACTTGTGTACATGATAAAGAGGATTCTTTAGCTAGATTTTGTCTCCTTTCAAACTCAACTTCTTCTGGACTAATAGTCAATCCTACTTGAATATTTCTTAATTCTTTTTTTGTTCTGCCACATCTTGATACATCTTGTTCCTCATTTGATGAAAATCTTATATTTCTAGATGCTTGATATATCCCTGTCTGTACTTATTGTGGCATTACTTCTTTGTCTTTGTCATTCCCTTTCCTTTGTTGTTTTGCATACGCCTCTTTTCTCTGAATTCTGAGTTCTTCTCATCTTCTTTCTAACTCCATCTTTTGTTTTGTATTAAATAAGTCTTCCTCTGTAATAGTTGTTTGTTCTTCATTGTTTTCCTTACTTGATGTACTAGATAAGACATCTAGACCCCATTCACACTCATTTGAATCTGTTTCTGAACCATGGTCTAGAACTACTCCACTATACCATACAGGGATGTTACATGGTTGAAAAAATTCCCCCAATTTCTGCCATCTCTATTTTTACTGCTTAGGAATATCTTGTTCAGATTTTGTATTTGTTCATATTTCTTGAACTTGGTGACAAGATTCTTCTTTACCTTTGATGGTAATCTCCTCTTCTTGCTTTTCATGTTCTTCTTGCTTCTTTTGTTTATTGGTTACTATTTCTTCATCTTGATGTAGCTTTTCTTTCCATTGTTCTTCTTTAGAGACTGATTTCTTTCTCCACTTTGATTGTTGATAATTATGGTGCTTTTGATTTGACTTTAGATATCTCAGTCTTGTCTTATCTTCTTTAGATTGTGAGTGGGGACAAATTGGTTCTGAAATACCTTGATGTCATTTACCAATTGGTCATTTTCCTTCATATCCCATTTTTTGCATGATTTCATAACATTTGCCATATTGTTCTGTCAGAATATTAACTTTTGTTGTTGTTTCTATAGTTTTATCTTCATCCTTGTACAACCAACCAAGAATGTCCTTGTCTTCATTTTCTTCTTCAAGAGTTCCAGCTCTAACAAATGTTCCTTTAAACATATCTTTTAATCTTTCTTATGTCTTTGTTTGAATATATGTAGGCTTTCCATATGACTTAGGGGAAAGTGGAAAATTATGCAAAGAATATTTTCCCATTCCTTCATCATTTAATTTGAGCTTTTCTTCAAAAGTTTCCCATAACTTTTCTTGAATTTCTTTGGTAGGATATACTGATTCTCTGTTATGTGGAGCTCTTGTATCTTGTGTTAGTTTCAAATTATTGCAATATTGACTAGAATCTGCAATTATAGTGATCTCTTTTTCTTCATGAGGAAAATTTACACATTGATGATATGTAGAAGGAACTGCTTGCATTTTGGGAATCCATGGTCTTCCTAGAAGAATGTTGTAAGAGAGGTTTAAATCTAAAATCTCACACAGTGTATTCCTTTCTATAGGTCCTATTTTGATTGGTAATAGAACAGTTCCTTTAGAAGAATGTTTTGCTTCATCATAAGCCTTAATGATTATTTTCTTCTTTGGATCCACTACATTTTCTGAATATCCCAAAGCTTTTATCAAACTTAATGCACAAATGTTTAAGCTGGCTCCACCATCTATGAGTACATGTTTGACATGAGTTTTATTAATGGCGACTTCAACATGCAAGGGAGATTTATAAGGATGTTGTAAGGATGTGTCATCATTTTCAGAAAATGATATGCAATGAGGAGCTATGAGGTGTCCTACCATGTTTTGGAACTGATCTATATCCAAGTCTTTTGAAACTTTTGTTTCCACTAAAGCTTTCTCCAAAATTTCCTTATGCATAGGTGAAACTTTGAGAAGTTATAGAATTGATATTTGAGTAGGTATTCTTTGTAATTTCTCTACTAAAATGTTGGGTCTTTTGTTATACCTGGAAAGGTAACCTTTTCTTTTGTTCTCATAATAACATTGATTGGCTCTGAAGATGGATTATCTTTAACAATGATAACATTTACCACATCAGCATATGTATAAGTGTAATTCACTTTGGCTTTTCCTTTGTCATATTTTAATTGGGATGGTTCACCTTTGTCATAATTCGGAAGTGGAGTTTTGAAAGCTAGGTGTGATTCATTTGTCTTGTGGCTATCCACTGTGATAGTTCCATTATCGATTAGATCTTAGATAAGGTGTTTCAATATTTGACAATCATTTGTTTGGTGTCCTTTATTTTGATGGTAATTGGAAAAATGATTGTCATTCCACCAATTTGGCTTGACTGGTGGTTCATAACTTCTTGCTTCTGGTAAAACAATCAATTTGTTAGCAAGAAAAGTTTTTAAAGCTTATTCCAATGGTTCTCCAATGTTTGTGAATTTCCTCCGAGGATTGGAGAAGAAGGACTCGGTCTTATTGTTTTCTTTATTGTTATTTCTTGGGATTTGACTTGATAGATTAAAAATTGGTTGTTGTTGTTTTGGAGCAATATTATCATCATTTCCTTCATTGTTGGCATTCCTATTCTTTGACCAGAACTTGGGTTTGTCATTGTTGTTGTTGTTGTTGTTGGAATTATTGTAAATTTTTAGCTCACCTTTCTTTACCATCGCGCTCTCTATTTTCAGACCATTCTCAATCATCTTGGCAAAGGAGGGAGGACATTGCATTCTTAGTCAATAACTCATTTCACTGATAAGATTATCAATGAATATGTCCATTTTTTCTTGATCAGGCACATCTCTTGGATACCTATTAAACATGCATTTCCATCGTTGTAAGAAGATCATAAACGATTCACCATTATTTTGTTTAACATTGCATAGATCCAACATTGTTATCTCATTCCTTATATTGTAGGAGTATTGTGAAATAAATATATTCACAAGTTCTTCAAAAGATTTGATTCCAGATGGTAATCTTGAAAACCACTCCATTGATTGTCCATTTAAACTCCAGGGAAAAAGATGCATAAGATAAGATTCATCGTGAGCAAGATCCATGCTCATAGTACAAAACTCCCTAATGTGATCCCATGGATCAGATTTTCCATCGTATTTGTCATATTTAGGGATCTCGCAATGTTGCGGAAATGGTACTATATTCAAATTTTTATCGAAAAGATATGGGCATATAGCTTCCAATGAATACTTCTTGGAGCTTGTTCTATTTTGCATATCTTGCATCTATTGTTGTAGATTTTGCATTTTTTGAGTAAGGTTTAACAACGGATTATCCACATAGTAACTCCTTGTTTCTTCGTAAGTTCTTATATCACTACGCTCTTTTCTTGTGTCATCACGTTCTTTTCTTGTCTCTTCATGACCTTCTTTATTCACATCTTTGTTATTTGGGTCATCTATGTTTTGGGTGTTACTTGTCTCCGCATCTTGTTTCAAGCTTTCTATGTTAAAGTCTTGTGGTAGTTTAGCTCCAGATTTTGCCAACATCAGGAGATATTTCTCTTTTTGTTTTGCCAACAATTTTTCCATTAGCCTATCAAATTTGAAATCTTGCTCAAGGTTTCTAATAGTGCTATTGACTGCTTCCTCATCAACAATAGTATATCCAAAAATTTGGAATACAGGATTATCTTCTTCCTCTATTTGTTTTTGTTGTTTTCTAAGTTGTTTGTATTGAGCTCTATTCCAAACTAGCATGTGATTATTTCAAAAAAAAATTGAAATTTCCAAAGGACAAAGTCAATAGGTAATTATTGGTTTTGGAAGATATGCTTTGTTGATTTTACCACTATTGTTTGTTCATTGTGATAAAGCATCTCTTTGTTGAAAAGCACGTCCTTGCAAAATTTCTCTGTCAAACTCTGTACCGCAGCAACTTAAATAGTGATGAAAATGGTGTAGGAATTTCCTATGTTTTAATAAGATCTTGCGATTGATATACAAGAATCTTATTCTTTTCTGAGTAGCTTTATAACTGGGTTTTCTTTTCTTAAGGTGATACTTAAAAGTCATGTAAGCATGTGACAGTTTACTGGTTTGTTTGATTCCAATGTTGGTGCAATTATGATTTTGATATAACCTAGGTTCAAAATAGGAAAGATATATCCAAGATTATGAATATAGGATAAATTGATCAAGCTTCATGATAGAGGATTTGATTATCCTGATGAGAGACTTGACAATGATGTTGTTTTTTTTTGCACTTAAGATGTTTGAATCAATGGCTTATTGAATGTTTATGCTCATATAAACCTTTCGGGAATAGCCTGTTGGATTAGTGACCCAGTTGTTGAGCTAGTTTGAAAATACGTGATGGTTTAGAGACAAATCTACTCAAGAAGTATTTTGATACTAATGTTTTGATGCTTTAGTTTGATATGGTGTTCAAAATATTGGAAAGCCTTTGTATTACTCTTTTGATCAATTTTTCCAGCAATTGGTTGGATTTTTGCTCACTCGTAGATAATAATTTTCTTCAATTTTTGACCATTTCGAACATGTTACAGACATAGAAGACACAATGTTTAATAAACAAAATGCATAAGCAAGTACAAATCTTATGGCAGGCTGAGACAATAGTTGTTGAATCTCACATGGGGTTTCCCCTAAGGCTACGCTATTCAAGTAGATATTTAGATGCTTGACCCCACTGGCTCCATCCTCGACACTCACTTCTTCGGGGCAGCCAAACACCAATTTCCATGAAAACTCCCCATGAAAAACTTTATATCTCTACTAAGAACCATATGTGTGTGAGCCGCTTCAGAGGTCCGACCTCCTGTGCCAACAACTAGAAGGATTTTGGCAACTAGTACAAGTGGTTTTTAGTAAAGGCTTCTAGTCATGTGGCCATACATGCGACACTTTCTGCTCTTTAAATACAGAAGGTTTCCAGCCTATAGAGGTTACGCTCCATAGGGTTTATGGGGAAACATAGTGTCGGTATGAACTTATCAACACATGTTGTTTGAGACTTTCGTCACAAACATGATTTATTTAGAGTGGATTGGAAGGACTCGATATTAGTCCATTTCCACTTTAGGTCATTCCCCTCTCACTGGCCCCATCAAGGCAGCTTGGGAAGGTAGACCCTCTAAAGGATTTAATTGCTTGAAATTAAAGAAAGCATAAAAGAGTGGGTTTGGCTTTTTGATCACCCAATTAAGGGGAGAGCATATACCTTCCACTTTCAAGACACGAAATATAAGTGCTTTTTAACTTTCCATAGCAATGTGATCTATTCTCTATTTGGAGATGTTGCTCCAACAAGCATGGTGTTTATTTTAGTCTTTTTAAAAGTCTACGTGCAACTATTTTAGAGAAGTTACTCAAAATGCAAGTTGCATGCTGTCAATTTATCCCCTTAGTTAAAATAAATGAGCAAGACATGATATATTACTTTACAAAATAGATCTTTTAATTAACTAGGTGAGGAAATGCATAAAATTTGCCTTAAACACAATCTTGCACATGCATGTCAGTAGTTTGAAAATTTTTAGCTCTCAGACATTCGGACCTGCAAGAAAATTATATCAATTGCAAACAAAAGCGCTATTCTAACAAATGCGCTATCTTTCACCTCAAAAGCGCTAATCTTTAGGGCAAAAGCGCTAACCTGTACTACAAAAGTGTTGCTCTGTGGACTCAAAAGCATGACTTCTTTAACAAATGCGCTAACCTAGAGGAAAATTAACATGTAATGCAAATGTGCAGATTTTTAGATAAAAGAGCTAACCTACATGACATTTGCGTTACCCTGCAATGCAAATGCATTGACCTACGATGCAAATGCACTAACCTGTGATGCAAATGCGCTAACCTATTGAACAAAGGTGCTGTCAGAATTCACACATGCGTGAATTTGCATTATAAAAGCGTTAATTTTACTTTTGCGAGATTTTTAAAGGTATATGCGAGGTCCATGAGCCCCACGGTGGGTGCCAAAATGTGTCGACTTTAATTTCATCATCCAGATGCTACCTACAACAAGTTAGTTTTACAAAATACCAATGGAAATGCTACAGGAAATCCAATCTCAGCCAATGAAACTACATGAAATACATATGAAATAAAAATACTAATATTACCTTCATGATTTATGTCTCATTGTGTCCTAACTCCACTGTTCCTAGTTGTAGATGGTGTGCTCTCAGACAAGCACTGATATCTTCCAAGATGGCATATGAAGAATAGACTGATAATTAATAGTTCACAAATGCTATGATATGCAATACTACACGATTATGCTAAAATGATTATACTAAAATGCTAATTGCTTTTTACTTCAAGATTTAAACTCACAGATGCATAAGTTTTACAAATGATTGGCTTGCAAATTCACTTGAAGTCTAACTCTCTCTTAACTAAAACTCTTGATTTTATAGACTTTGAGAGGATAAGATGATGTGGCTCAAATCAACAATCATGATTAGATCTACAGATTTGGATGGCTGTGAGCAAAGGTGAAGGTTGAGAGAAAGGGGGAAGGAGAAGACATTGTCACTCATCTCACCTTGACTGGGTTGCTGACTGAGGGAATCTAAGGATGGTTGGAGAAAATTTAGGCATGAGAGGAAAAGTGGACTCAAGTCCTTCCTAAGATGTAGGGATCTTGGAGATACTATAGAAGGAGGTTATAAAATATGTGTCCGTACACAATATTTCATTAAATTTGAAGGTTGGAGATAAATGATGAATTAATATTAATTTAATATTAATTTCCTTAGCCACATGATTGATGAGTTGGCAAAGGGAAGATGAAGTGGAGATGGAAAGTGAGTTGGAGAAGAGGGATTAAATAATTTAGGAAATTATTTAATATTTGAGACCATAGGATAGGAGAATAACCATTAAATATTAGATATTTAATTGATTGAAGGAGATAATTAAATATTTAGACATTTAATTAATTAGAGGAATAGGATAGATGAATTAATTAATAAAATATTTCAATTAAATTAATTAATAGAAAGACACGAAAAATAAATTAATCTTTTCAAATTAACCATTTAATAGGAGAATAATCATTAAATAAATATAAAATATTTATTTAATCGCTAATAGCCATTTTTATGTGTATACACATTGTATGAGGATAAGTTCAGATTGTTTTGGCACATTTGTTTGTTGTCTAGGGAAGCAGCAAAGTGGATTACATCTAATGCATAGCGCGTGATGAGTTACAAAGTCCAATGAAGCGGTTGGAATTTTCTTGAAGAATGTGAAGAGATTGTTATGATTTATAACGGTCAAGATTGTATCGACTTGTTTGTAATCTCGATGATGAAAATTAGGTTTTTGTTGTGTTACCGACCTAATTGATTTGTATTTAAGGTCGATGAAGTTGTTTGTAAAAGTTGTTGGAAATATTGGCAAAAACCTCTTGAGTGTGTAGCTGCCTAACCGATGAATGGATCTGCACTTTGACTAAAGGTGGATTGAAGCTTAAAAGGATCTGATCAAGCAAATTTAGTGCTATTCAGATAGATCAAGAAAACTTGTTGTTTTCTATCAATTACAACATAAGTGAAATCCCTTAACTGGGTAAGCTCTAACAAGCTTGGTTACTTATTAAATCCTCTAACAAGGTGGTCCATTAGCCTTGATTCTTAAATCCTCCAAGGAGGTTACTCCTAATAGAGTATTGTTTTTTTCATCAAGGCATATTTGTAAATCCCTTAACCGGGTGATTCCTAACTAGAATTAGTTTTTAACAGGACTTATTGTAAAGTTTTAATAGGCTTGGCTCCTAACAAGGCAAACTTTAGAAGAGTTCAGATGGCTATCCTTGTGAGTCTCATCTCACCGTGGTTTTTACCTATTTGGTTTTTCCACATATAAACATTTGTGTCAAGTGGTGAATGTTTTTATGGTTATGATCTTATTTGTTGATTTGATTAATTTTTGATAAGGCATGATAACTGGAAGCATTGAGAGATGAATATGTTGAGACATAATTAAGCATTGTTGATGTTTACAAGATTGAAGTTGATTACTGTTAAGTTGTCATAATAGTCAAACCAGTTGATGTCAAGTATTCTTATGAATATTGATCTTGACTGTGATATGTTTACTTTGTGTGATTGAATTTGAGTTTGGGAGCTTTGTATCAGTTTTTCAGAATACTGTTTCATCCCCCCTCTCAGTATTCTACCGAATAATTATTGTTTCATCATACCATCAGGTACTCCGATGGTGATAGATTGTAAATTGTCCAAACAAGATGATTCACCCTTTGTTGATGAAAAAGAATACAGGTCCATGATTGGTAAATTGCATTATGTTGTTCACAGTAGGCCTGATATTGCACATGTTGGTTTGGCTGATAAATTTAAGAAGAATCCCAAGGAGACTCACTTGGTAGTGGTGAAAATGATTTTTTAGTACTTGAAAGGCACAATAGATTATGGTTTATGGTATCCTTATAAAATAAATTCTTCGGAAGTGTTTATTAATGCAGATTGGGCAGGCAACATTGATGACCGAAAAAGAACTACCGGTGGAGATTTTCTTCTTGGAGGTAGATTGGTTGCTTGGAGAAGTAAGAAGTAAACATGTGTATCATAGTCAACAGCAGAGGTAGAGTATGTTGCAACATTAATGAATTGCACACAGGCAATCTGGATGAGACATGTGTTAGAAGGTTTTAAACTTGATATGTCTAAACCAGTGACTATATATTGTGACAATACAAGTGCAATTAATATTTCAAAAAATCTTGTATTACATGCAATAACTAAACACATAGAATTGAAATATCACTTTCTAAGGGAGAGAGTACATGAAAGACGAGTCGGAATGGAGTATGTGACAAGTAAGGAGCAACTAGTAGACATTTTCACAAAACCATTGTCGAAGACTACCTTTGAGTACCTCGGAGGTAAATTAGGGGTCAGACCCCTACACAAGGAAAACTAGGATGTAGGAGATGCATCAATCTAATATGCTTATTGAAAAATTTTCACTATGGATTGATGAAATGGTGGCTACTCCATAGGGGGAGCAGCTTAGATGAGGTTTGTAGAGATGTTGAAGACAACATCAATAGATTTGATGACCAATGATGCATATACACCTTTGTCATTGTTGTCAAAGGGGGAGAAGAAATATATTAGTCTAAGGAGGAGAATATGTGTAACAGAAAGGGGGAGAAGAAATGAAGAATCGGTTCCATGTGGAGAAGAGAAGAACCGACATAAGAGTGAAGTATAGCAGAGAAGTTCAAGAACTAAACAACATAATTTTAGTTGAATATGTTGGTGTTTATGGTTGTGTTGCCATCAATGCCAAAGGGGTAGAATTTTGGCATGATTGGCATAATTGATGCAGATGAATGCAAGTGAAGAATGATGACTGAACCAGTAAAGAACTGTTTGTGATGATATTGTGATGAAGAGATTGAGATTATATGATTGGATGACTTTGATCAGTTATTTGTGTTGTTATTGATGGCAACTAATGTTTACTATGTTGTATTGTGTCATCTAAGTCTTTTTGGTCTACCGAAAATACCTTATCGGTATTGAAGACAGTGAACTGGAATTAGGACCTTAACCGGTAAATGAGGAAATGTTTTGATTAGATCTGGCGATTGGTGATGATTGAAGTGTTGGGGTTTGGAATGTGAGTTTGTATCATTGTAATATGTATCTTACTAGAACCACATCATGTTTTGGTTATCAAAAATCATGTTTATGATTTTTGTTATATTTTTGCTAGGGTTTAAGAAGGGTTTAAGGACTGGTAAAGAATTCCCTTTACCGGTAATGATTTTTGGTTTGGCAGTAATCTACATCATGTTCAAATGTTGGAGGTGACGTGACACGAACCACATGAAGTGTTTGAATGATTTTTTGGTGTGTTTGAAGAGTGAATTATTGGGAATATGCAAAGTGCTTATTGGAGTGTTCTAAGGGTTTGAATTTGTATCAGATCGAGATGCAGTGATCATTCAATGGTTGTAATTGATTGTAATGATCCATATGATGATCAATGATGATCTGTAATGAGTTATAAAAGATCTGTAATGATCTATGTTGTAATTCGTAGGGTTTTATAACTGACTAAGTTGTAAAGGTTATTTATGTTGGTACAGTTGATGTTTCTTGTGTCAGTGGTTTTGAAAAGAGTGTGAAGCCGAACCAGAGTATGAGATCTACCCGAGAGTAGCAAATTTGGAGCAAGAATTGGATCGAATCAAGCAAGCAGTTAAGTGCTATACCTAGATCATTCACTATTGTTATCCTAATAGTTACAACAACAAAATCCCTTAATCGAGTAGGTCCTAGCAGGCCTTACATTGTAAATCCCTTAACCAGGTAGCTCAATATCTGATTGTTAAATCCTCTTGTGAGGTTGATCCTAATAGGTCAAAGCTCCTAATAGGGCCCATTCTCTAAATCCCTTAACCGGGTGACTCCTAACAAGGTTTGCTCCTAACGGGGCATATTTGTAAGCTTCTAACCGGGATAGGCTCCTAACAGGGCACATTCCAAAAGAGTGCACAATTTTTGCGGGTACCAATTCCCATCGTGGTTTTTCCCTATTTGGGTTTTCACATGGTGAATGTTTTTATGTCCTGTTATGTTTTACTTTCAGTTTATGCATGTTGATGAACACTTAATGAGCAATTCTGATAAACCGGTTTAACAGTTGGTTATCAGTGATTATCGATAATGGTAAATAGTTTATTATTGGTTTATGATTGATTTGGTGAAGTTTTGCAAGTTCAAATTTTAAGTTTGAAATTGTTGATAATAGTGATTCAGCCCCCCCCACCCAAGTATTGACCAGATCCTTTAAGATTAACATATATTCCTATTTGGAATTCCCTCTCTCATATTAGAATAAGTATCTCTAATGAGTACCTTTAGTACACACCTTAATTGGGACCTCTTCCTTAGTGTGGAAGTCTATAATTATTCATCAAATTATTTTCATCATTGAGTGGTATCTTTTATAAGGAACCCTTCTATGTTAATGTAGCATTAATGTTAGTTGTATCATAAGTCAATTTATGAAATTAAAAAGTATAAATAAATTCTTCAGTTATCAGATTAACCATGCAAACTAGATCAATAAGCACTCCTCGAGAAGGTATGCCTTTGATTTTCGCAGTTATGTAAAGTGGGCCATCAGGTGCTTTAATAGTTTCACTAGGATCAAATGTAATGCACAATTCCTTAGGAGGTCTTTTTTGATCTATAAGGTTCACCACATTATTAGACTCAAGGCAACCATCATTGGGAGAGAAAACAAGATGATTAGTCTCAATCACATTAGTGGAATGAGAAGGTAAAGGATCAATGAAAATTGAAGGCTTTGATTAGGAGGAGCTACTAATTTGTTTCCTTTATCATTCACACCAGCCATAGATATGGTATTTTTATCAATCAAGTCTTGAATCTTACTTCTCAAAGTATAACACTTTTCAGTATCATGACCACATTGACGATGGTATTGGTAAAAGGCTTTGGCATCATAAAAGGCTGGTAAAGGCTTGGTTGTGTCAACTGGTTTGATAGGGGGAAGTTTCAACACATTCCTTTGTAACAATTGAGACATGATACTATGCAAAGATTCATTGAGAGGAGTCAATTATTTTCTAAAGTATTTGGAAAAAGGAGGCACACTTTTTGCAGCTACCAATTGAGTGTTATTGTTGTCATTGAATTTGATGAATCCCTTGTTTGGTTTTGTGGAGGGGAAAAAGTAAGATTGGGTGACTAGGACCTAATCCCACTTTAGCCAACACATTGGGAATACGAAAGAGCTTAGGGAGATAACTCACTTTGGCTACTTCTTGTGAGAAAGAGAGAGCCAAGGATTATCTCTTAGGGTTTCTATTCCTCTTGTTGTAAATGAAGATAAGATGTGAAAGATTGATCAACTAAACTAGGAGATAAACAATGAAGCATATATGAATTGAAATTGCATGAACTTGCAAATGTGAAACTAAGATGCTAAAAGAAGAGAAGGGGGAGAAATTTAGATATGTACAAACTGGGCCAAACTAACCAAGACCAAGGCACCATGCCCTTGTCCTTGATGACCTGACAAAGAGAAACAATTCAAAGGCTACAAACCTGAGATCCTGAGCCTTCACCCTGTTAAAATTAATTGAACTTGAGGAGGATCCAGGCACCACGCCCTTGTCCCTGATGGATTTGGGGCAGTCTGAGGTCTTGAGACTGTCCTTATGCCTTTTGTTGATCCGGGAAGCCTTCTGGGTACCTGTTTCTGCACCTGCAATTGAAAAAGAAGGGGGTTTGGGTGGCTATAGGGCTTTGCCTTGGTCAAAACCATATGTTGGTGATTTCCACCTCCACAAATAGTCGATTTTCATAGTAAAATAGTGTGTGCAGGAATCTTGTGTGTGTGCAAGACCCTAGGATGAATGCAAACAATCTAGAGCAACCCTAAAGAGTAAACCCTAAATGCTTGTAATTGACAGAGTAAATGCTCTAAATAAATGATGCAAAGTGATATAAAGCATGAATTTAAATATGTAAATTGATGTAATGAAGCTCATATAAAGGCATGAAAACAACATGAAACCATACCCAACCTATAAGGGAGGGGTGCAAGCCAATCATTAGTCGATGATCTCTTATTATTCTTCAATTTCTTCAAGGATCCTAATTAATGATGAATGCTTGACAAATACTTTATGAATGATTGATGAATGTTGTTGAATTTTGTTGAAGACTCCACATAGGATTTTATTTCACTACATAGAAGGCTCCTTGTGCTTGCTTTGCTAAAACTTCCATGTTCTTAGATCTTAGATTAGATTAGATAGATCTTCAAATGAAGAAAGAGAGCTCTTATGTATGAAACCCTAGATCTTAATTTTATCTTTAGGCCGACCTAGGATTTTAATTTCCCACCAATCTTTTGGGGTTAAGCATTATAATATCATAGAATTGCGCTCCCGAAATTTTGGGAAAAATGTCAAGGATCGTGTTGCACTTGCACATGGTCCGACCAAATTTTCACCAAATTTTCAAGGCCATTAGATATGATTATATTAGAGTGAATCTCAAAGTTACAGCTGATTTTGAGATGTTTTGATATGCAAAATTGGGTCTTAAAGGTCAAAATAAGACATAATTAGGGTTTATGATTTAATGATTCATTGAAGGAATAAAATAAAAAAGGGCACACTTAGGGTAAAGGGCCCAATTTTATGATGTGGGGAGTGATAAAATATGCCTTTAGATCTAATTAAATTAATTAATTAAATTCTTAAAAGGGAAATTACAATGCAGGATGCAAACACACTAAGGCAGGTGCTAAACTAAGCATAGAATTGTATCACCCTAGCAAGGGTGTACAATTTATGATGCTACATTTATCTCCCACTTTAGCAGTCATATGACACTATGTGCATATGCAAGATAAAGTAAAGAAAAATAAACATTCATGAAAAAGGATATATCTACAAGTTGTCGCCCGAAGCCCTTAGCGGTATCTGCAGTACATAGTTAGGAACTACACCCTACAAAACCACATGTTAGATAAAATCACAAAATAACCTAAATGCTTACTAATGAAGGTGATGAAAATTAGAGGGTAGATATATGCCCCCCCTATTTCGGCTTGCTAATTTTAGTGAGTTGAAATAGGGTATCATGTTTACCACATCGAATTGTGAAAGAAAATTGATGACAAATGCTCACAAGAAGATTTGATACAAGATCAAAAATTAATGGAGAATCATTTAGTAAGAAAGAGGAATAAACGTCAATTCCAACACAACAAAGAGTGTGAGGATTTGGGAGCTCTCTAACACAAAAATATTTGAATGGAAACAAATGCAAGAGATATAATCCAAAAATACAACTCCATAAATGAAATTGGAAAAGAATGGAGGATTGAAATGACATCAAAGAGAGATTATTTATAGCAACACTCTTCTAAAGAAGGCAAGAGATCCTCATTAGGGACATGCACGTTCAAAAAATAGAAGGGTTTATTATAAAAGATACTAAATAAAAAAAAGAATTTGATGAATGATCAAAGACTTCCAACACCAAGGAGTAGATCGCAATTAACAATATGTACTTAAGATCCCCATTAGGGATGCTTGTTCCAATATGAGAGAAGGAATTCAAATATGAATACACCTCTACAATAAGAAATCCTTATAGAAGACACTACTTCACAAAGGGGAAATTTTAATGTTAAGAAGGAGAGATGTTTGAAATCACTCTTAACCCCATATATAGGGAGAAGAGATGAGATAGAAATAGGCTATTATGTTGCTTCCAAAAGTATGATTGCACGTGAAATTGTACCATCATGAATGACAATGAGCCCCCAGTAAGTGAGCTATCAATGTCACATAATGATGAGCAACATAATAGCCAGTAATGTTATTTAAAGACATGATAGATTGAATGCGGTATCTGAATATGACATGTTAAATGCTCTACTATAAGTGAGATTAAAAACATGTATAAAATGATGAATGTTAAAAAGTACTTAGAAAGAGAGAAATTTATAGAAGAATAGGCCACTAAGTCATACTTTTCTTGCATACAAGAAATCTTAGGAGAAGGATACGTGTAATTCATTAGAGCCTTATTCCTAGAAGAAGGGTTTTTAGAATGAGTAGAAGATAAAGTCTCATAAGTGGGATTAGAAATCTCTTGAGGAGATTAATAAAGAGATTTATTCATCACTAAGATTTCATTATGAGAGGGATGAGTGTTGACAGAAGTAGAAGATGATTTAATTGAGGTGAGGTCACCATCACTACTAAATATAGCATTCACATTGAGAGATGGTCTTTTAGATGATTTGGTGGGCTTAGAAGGGTTATATCCAAGTCCAAATGAAGCTTCATGTGTGTTATGTTCTAAAGGAACTTTAACTCCTTGTTCATTTGTGCCGCAACCATTGCCATCATATCCACTCTTAACTAAAATGTGAGAATTGGGACCATAAAGGGATGCCAAATCAGAGAGAGATGGTTGTGCCTCATAGGTCTCAGTGCTATATGAATTAGAGGAAGGATTTGAAGAATTATTTGTATTAGAAGCAACCACAAAGTGGTTACTTAGTTGTTTAGACAAAGTGGGTTTCTCTTTAGGTTCCTCCTTATATTTCTCCTTCTAAGTCTTAGATTCTTTCCAAGATACTCTATACTCTCCTATAAAAGTAGGGTTAAAGTCTAGAGATCCCCAATAATCATCTAAGAGCACTTCCTCAGGAGAAAAGATATCTTTGGGAGGAGATTTCAATTGAGTAGAAGAATCAAGAGTACTAGAAGGAACAATATCATTAAAGGAAATAGATGTATTTGAAAAAGTAGGAGGATTCGAAGAAGAATGGGAAGTAGTTGAAAAACAAGATCCAAATTTTAATTTAGCTTGAAGATTGGTATCAACTAACAAGGTGTATGTCATATTGTTGTAAATGAACTTGACTTACCTATGTAAAGTTGAGGGGACAACTTGCATGCTATGAATCCAAGGTCTCCCTAATAGAAGGTTATATGTCAATTTACCAGGCATGACATGCAAAGGTGTAGGTAAAGTAATAGGACCTGCATTAATAGGCAAGGTTATGATACCTAAAGATTTTTTAGCAACATTATCAAAGCCTCGAATAGAAATATAAGCAGGTTCGATGAGAGAAAGATCCACATTAATCTTATCCAATAAGTCCACACTGCAAACATTAAGGCTAGATCCATTGTCCACAAGGGTTCGTCTTATAGAAGTATCATTGATAATAACCACAATCATAATAAATACAATTTGAGATTTAGGTTTGTTTGTAGGATCAATCAAAGAATCCATGTTATTAGGTGTCACTGCAGGTGGGTCATCTAAGTTTTTCAAAGCATCTTGTAATATCCCATGATAAGCAGGTGAAGTTTGAACCAAATCCCAAATAGAAATCTTCGCAGGAGTAGCTTTAAGTTGTTCAATGAGATCATACTCCTTACTAAGAGTCTGTGATATACGAGGTACTTGTGGAAGAGTAGGTTGAGAGGGAGGAAGTGAAGTTGGGGTAACTGGAAGAGGATTAGGTTGCCTATTGTTTCTCGTGTTGTAAGTATGAGCAAGTGTATTATTACTCTCTTCGGTGATTTTCTTAGCATACTCATAAGGGATCTTAGTAGGATAACCTCCTTAACCTCCTTGCATAGTAATAACAAGTTTCTTAGGAGTAAAAAAAGAATAATTAGCATAACCACCTTGAACCACTAAGATAGGCTTACTTTGACAATTTTGAGAAGGACAAGAACCTTCAACTGTGAAGAGGGGTTTATTAGGTGTTTCATTCACATGTATCAAATTTATTTAAGATGGTTTAGGAATATCAAAGGTGTCCTTGTGAATTTTAGAAGAAGAATGGACAAGATTGTTGGAAGAATTGTTGATAGTCTCTTCTTGCACTAAAATGTTATCATGGATAAGATCAATTCTAGGAGGTAGACTAGGAGTAGGCATTGATTTTTCAGAAGGAAGAATATTAGTAGGAAAGGTCGTATCATCCTTTATCATCAAAGGATCTACATGGGGAATAGACTCTCTAGGAGACGGATCAACATTAGTCTCTAAAGTTTCACCTTTGAGAGGGAGACCTTTGAAAGAGATGTTAACAATCTCTTCTTGAACTAAGGTATCCTTATGAGTAGAACCTATTTGGGGAGAAGGAGATGCCTTACCTTTAGAGGAAAAATGATTGAGATTCATGGAGGGTGAGATGCTATCAAGGGGGTTACTCTCATAGAGTAGAGAATAATTAACACCTTCTTCTAATGGTTCATCCCAAATAGTGAGGTCATTGAAAAAAATTTTAGAAATATCTTGCACAAAGATGTCCTTATTTTTATTGTTAATTTTGGGAGAAGGGATAACATTGTTCATTAATTCTTCATCCTTAGGAGGGAGACAATCACTACGTGTGTTTAAATCATCTTCTTGCCTCAAAATGTGTTCAATAGGATCTTTAGGGGAGATAAAATTAAGGAAATTGATTATGATTTCATCTTCTTTTTTTAAGGGATCTTTATGAGTAGGACAAGCTTTGGGGCAAGGAGAAGCATTTCTCATTAATGCATCATCTCTAGTGGGAATTTTGTTGAAGTCAAAAGGGGAAATTATATCACTAGGGAAAGTAGGGACAATACCATATTCTTAAACAAAATAATCCTCATGAGGGGAGTATTCTTTAGGAGGGAGATGAACATCTTTCTCCAAAGATTCATTCTTAGGAAGGAGATCTTTCAAATAAGTTCTCATAACCTCTTGTTGCACTAACATGCCCCCATTGGTAAGACAAAATTTAGGAGAAGATAAGTCAATGTCCATCAACACCTTTTCTCTTAAAGAGGCATCATGTAAAGAAGGTAAAGTAACACTAAGAAAGGTGTTTATGCTATCATCCTCTTCCTCTAAGATAGCTAGATGGGAAGGACACATTTTACGAGAATTGTCAAGATCACTCTTCAAATCTTCATCCTTAGAGCATGGGAGAGTTTTGAAGGGGTTGGTAACAAATATTTTAGGCACTAAAATGTTGTCATATATAGGAGGAGGTTCTTTAAGAGAGGGAAAAAATTAAGCAAGGGAAGCTAACCCAAGGGAAGCTAACCCATTATCACATTTATGAAATGAATGCATCATGACAACAATTTTCCTCTTTCAAATGATAACATATGCAAAATAGAAGTAAATGTTCAATTTTAACCAATGAAAGAACTCTAAATGTTGATTTAAAAAATAAAATTTATGAGTGAAATGTTTTCCTAATTCAGATCTGAAATTAATGATCCAAATTAAGCTATCCACAAGTTTAATTTTGAATTGAAAAAAACTAGGGTTATAACAAAATTGACCTCTAAATTTTTGAAATTTGCAAGAAATTGAAACTTGTAAATGTAAATTTAAATTTGAAATAGAAGAAACACTCAGATCTGAGAACATAAATCAGAATTCAAGAAGATTGGATTCACGTTGGGTTCACCAAAATGTGGAGGGGAAAAAGTGAGATCGGGGGACTAGGACCTAATCCCACTTTAACCAACACATTGGGAATACGAAAGAGCCTAGGGAGATAGCTCACTTTGGCTACTTGTTGTGATAAAGAGAGAGTCAAGGATTATCTCTTGGGGTTGCTATTCCTCTTGTTGTAAATGAAGATAAGATGCGAAAGATTGATCAACTAGACTAGGAGATAAACAATGAAGCATATATGAATTGAAATTGCATACACTTGCAGATCTAAAACTGAGATACCAAAAGAAGAGAAGGGGGAGGAATTTTTATGTGTACCTGATGTTGAAAAATGAGCCAAACTAGCCAGGACCAGGGTGCCACACCCATGCCCTTGATGATTTGATAGAGAGCTGCAACTAAAAGGCTACAAACCTGAGATCCTGAGTGTTCACCCTGATTAAATTCAATGAAATTGAGGAGGACCTAGGTGCCACACCCCTATCCCTGATGGATTTGGGGTAGTTTGAGGCATTGGGACTATCCTTGTGCCTTTTGTTGATCCGAGAAGCCTTCAGAGTACTTGTTTTTGCACCTGCAACTGAAAAGGAAGGGGGTTTTGGTGGCTATAGGGATTTTCCTTGGTCAAAAACCTGTGTTGGTGATTTCCACCTCCACAAATAGCTGATTTATATAGTAAAATAGTGTGTGCAGGAATCTTGTGTTTGCAAGACCCTAGGATGAATGCAAACAATATAGAGTAACCCTAAAGAGTAAACCTTATATGCTTGTAACTGACAAAGAAAATGCTCTAAATCAATGATGCAAAGTGATCTAAAGCATGAATGTAAATATGTAAATTTATGTAATGAAGCTCATATAAAGACATGAAAACAACATGAAACCATACCCAACCCCTAAGAGAGGGGTACAAGCCTTGTCAGTCGGTGATCTCCTATTATTCTTCAATGTCTTCAAGGCTCCTAATTGATGATGAATGATTGACAAATACTTTATGAATGCTTAATGAATATTGTTGAATATTGTTGAAGACTCCACATAGGCTTCTCTTTCACTACATAGAAGGCTCCTTGTGCTTGCTTCGCCAAAACTTCCTTGTTCTTAGATCTTAGATTAGATAGATCTTCAAATGAAGAAAGGGAGCTCTTGTGCATGAAACCTAGATCTTAATTTTGTCTTTAGGTTGACCTAGGATTTGAATTTCCCACCAATCTTATGGGGTTAATTACTATAATATCATAGAATTGCGCTCCCAAAAATTTGGTAAAAATGTTGGGGACCGTGTTGCACTTGCGCATGGTCCAACCAACTTGTCACCAAATTTTTAAGACTATTAGATATGATGATATTAGAGTGAATCCCAAAGTTACAACTGATTTCGGGATGTTTTGATATGCAAAATTGAGTCTTAAAGATAAAAATAAGACATAATTAGGGTTTATGAATTAATGATTCATTGGAGGAATAAAATAAAAAGGGGCACACTTAGGGTAAAGGGCCTACTTTTATGATTTGGGGAGTGATGAAATATGACTTTATATTTAATTAAATTAATTAATTAAATTCTTAAAGGGAAATTACAATGCAAGATGCAAACACACTAAGGTGGGTGGTAAACTAAGCGTAGAATTATGTCACCCTAGCAAGGGTGTACGATTTATGACGCTAAAGGTTTGAAATTTAAAAAATGTTGTTGATCACTTTCACCTTTATCATTCAGAGCCATTGAAGAGGATGATTTTTCCAATTGAAACCCTATGATAACTCTATAGTTATTTACATCCTTTCATATACCGAGGTAGAGTGAGCTTAGCAACAAGTGTGAATCTGATTCATATATGGGCTTGGGAACATATTATTGTCACTAAGAAAATGTGAATGAGGTTTAGGGGGTGTTGAACAACCATATGTCCACATGTATTGAGATAGCATGTCCTAGCATAAGCTAGGCAATCTAGAGTACTATTGTAGGGTTTTAGATGATGTGGATATAGTTATCTAGAGGTCATATCTTGATTGTGAAGATTTCAAGGACGATGATGCAAAGATTTCTAATGTGTTCTAGATTCATATAGGTAGGACACCATATATCATTGAGAGACATCTATCGGGTTGGATACTCAGATAGTTTGGTCAGGTATAGGGTATGCCCTAGGGATCAAGACAGTTTGCATGGATAATATGGGAGAGGGTTTTGTGGGGGCTTACTTTGTCTTATGAGGTCACTAATTTTAATAAACCACTAGGGGACCATAAAGGGTTTTACCTTAATCAAATCTCGATCGATGTTGGAGATTTGGACCTAAATTTCTTGCTGGTAGATGTGGAAGCTTCAACAAAGTTCGCTAGGATTGATTAGGAAATGAGACCCCATATTGGTAAATAAGGAGCTTTCCACTTATGGGGTACATATCGCAGGTCAAGATGGCAATCACAAAGGAGAGATCCTAGTTTCTCAATACTTAGACTATACCCAATTTAAATTTATGACTATGCAAATATAAAAATTAAGTTATCTTAATATGGAAAACCATGAAGATATTCATCTTCTTTGTTATGCCAAAAAACACCACTTTAACATGTGTAATAAACCTATCATAGACAAACATAAAACATCAAGGAAATGAACATTAATTCACCATAAGATAACAACAATATGGAAATATAAATCAACAACACAAGAAGAATGTCTCACAACAAATGATTTACATGGAGAAACTCTTTTGAAAAAAAAATACACTAAGAAGAGAGACCAATGCTTGTATTATCTTCATGAAACATATATTACATACAATTGCTTTCTTCTCCTCTTCAACCTTCAATCCAATAGCACCTATGTACAAAAATAAACTCCCATATTATCTCCATCTCAAGGTCTCAATATATAAACTTATGGAGGCCAAAATACCACTATTGAACATTACCATGGGCCAAAAAAAGGTTCCAAATACCATGGTAAAATCTATATGACCCAACATCTTGAAATCATGCATTCAACTCAAAGTAGCCACTTACAAATTCTCTTATAGTTTCCATAAGGCATCTCACCAAATTAGGCACCTCGGGACCAAGATAACAGTAGCCTATCATAGATGCCATCATAGAAGCTTATGCCATCTATCATAACTATGAGATGGTCTTACAACATCTTAAATATATCCCAACAACCCAAAATAGAATATTTCAAATGGGACACCTAGCTATTTTGTCCCTTTCCCAAAGTCTAAATGATAAATGTAATTCAGTCTATACATGAGATCTTTTACTATTGTTGGTGAAATGATTCCATCTCTTATGGGTAATTTACAAATAAATTTAGGAAAATAATTATTACAAGGATTTACAAGGTTGATGTCATATAAATCCTAGCATTCTACCACTTGACATCATACATTATAAATTAAACACCCATAGAAATACAAATAATCAAGTACAATAATCAAGTCTCAAGGCCTTCCTATGCTAATAAGGGAAAGATATCCCTTATCCACACATGGACCACTTAATTCTTCAACATACTCTTATTCTTTAAAAAATATTTTTAATAGAAACCAAGGTAACCACCATCAAGTGAGAACTCCTAAAATCCTCCAACATTCCACCTATGGAAGAAAAGGAAAATGCAAATGTGAATCATACCAACTCTTATTGGAACCCACACCAATATTTACATGAACATAAGCATCAAATTCAAATGATAACAAAGGATTTGATTAACATCCTTACTCGCACCACTTATAATAGAAACCACAACAAATTGTAATTCATCCAAGATAACCATACCTGAAACTAGGGTTTATCAACATAGATAAAACTTTGTGCCATCAACATATCAACTCAAAACTACAATAAAGTTATATCAGTACAATAAAATGAGTAGCTAATACATATACTACATAACTCGTAGATACAAATCCAATAAAACATGCAAAATCATCATCACGTCAATAATTAGAAAACCAAGATATCGTAGAGGATAACTAGACATATATCAAGAAAATTCCAATGCATGAGTAATGCTAAATCTAAAAATAGATTAAATTAGATTGTCTATGTATAGTATTTCACATAGAGGATGTGGCTAATCCCTCTATCACACAGTGTAAAGAAAACATATAATGACACAAATATATTGCAATACCTCTCTCACCACTAGTCTCCATAGCTCTCCCAAGTTCTTCACTAATCGAGAAAGAAGAACAAGACTAGAAAGAGAACTTGAAAAATCAAACCATGTCCTTGTTCCACACTAACATGTACCAAGTCATGTAAGGTAAGATCTCCTTCACCATTCCCAAACTAAAAGGATATCAACCTTTAACATTCAAAGTTTGATGAAAATATGGTAATTATATATGTAAACCTCTCATATTGAAGGTACATCAAACAAACTGATCATTCCCACAACATATTGAATATGCTCAAAGCCACAAACTATTTTGTGTAGCTCTCCAAATAAGTCCTCAAAACTATATCCAGAGTTGAAGACCAACAATAAGGAGAACAATGTCTCACTGTTATCTCTCCCATGCACTACCTCAAACCACTCCCCGATCCTCTTCTCTTGGGTTGACAAGCTGACCTCTGGTCCCTCACCCTTCAAGTATGAGATTATGTGGCACTCCCACCCAGATTTCAAACAATGCATACAAAACTGGTGGAACTCCCCTGTTCAAGGGTCAACTATGTTCAGAATTTCTAAAAAGTTGGAAATTATCAAAAGGGAGGTGAAAGCTTGGAGCCTCTCTTCCTTTGGGGATATCTTCAAGAGAAAAAAAGAGGCTAGAACCAAGTTGGACTGCCTCCAAAAGACCATTGTGGAGGGGACTTCCTCTAGGACCACCCATATGGAGGAAGAAGGATGGAGACACAAGTGGAAAGAAATCTTGAATCTGGAAGAAATTTACTGGAAGCAAAGATCCAGGATCCAATGGTTAGCTGAGGGGGATATAAATACATCTTTCTTTCATAGATCAGCCTCAAAGCATAAAAGGAGGAAAACTATCAGGTCCATCCTCAATGACAAAAATGAGCAAGTGGTGGGGGATAATGAAATTGGTCAATGGGCTCCTCTTCACTTTTCTAATGCCTACTCGAATGATAGGATTAGGGAACCTACTAAAATCAGTGATAGACTCCTCAATCTCATTCCTCAAGTTCTGGATGATGTTGATAATGTGCGGTTAATAAGCTGTGTGACTAATGAGGAAGTCAAAGATACAGTTTTTGCTATGGCTGCCTTTAAGGCCCCCGGACCTCACGGCTTCCCCCTGGCTTTTTCCCATACTTTTTGGGAAACTGTAAAGTATGATCTCACTAATGCTACTAGGGACTTCATTCGCACTGGTAAACTACTGAAGAAACTGAATAACACCTTCATTATTTTGGTGCCCAAAGTTCCTGATCCGAAACTTATCTCTGACTATCGGCCCATTGACCTATGTAACTCTGTTTACAAAATCTTCTCTAAAGTTATTGTCAACAAAATCAAACCCCTCCTGGATAAATGCATCACTCCCTCTCAAAGAGGTTTTGTTCCGGGCAGGAAGATCCTTGATGTTGTCATTACTACTCATGAGGTCATTCACTCAATGGAAAAAAGTCGCAACCCAGGTATGGCTCTCAAACTTGACATCTCTAAGGCTTATGACAAGGTTAATTGGAAATTCATGTATGCGGTCCTTTCTAAGATGGGGTTCTAGGAAATATTTATCAACATTATTAGGATGGCAATGGAAAGTGTTCACTATTCGGTGATTGTCAATGGCACCCCATGGGGCTTCTTCAAGGTTGGGAAGGGGCTTCGTCAAGGAGACCCTCTCTCACCTTATTTTTTCATCATGGTAGCTAAAGTCTTAAGTAATAATCTCTCCAATCTTGTCGGGACCAATAGAATCTTAGGGGTTAAGGCTGCTTCCACTCTCCCCCTATGGTTATGCAGCAATTTGTGGATGACACCTTCTTTCTCGGCCTTTCGTCAATTATTGAAGCTAAAGCATGGAAGCATCTACTTGGAAGAGTACGCTCAAGCCTTTGGTCAACTGATTAACTATTACAAGAGAAAGGTTTACTTCTTTAACATGGACATAGTCCTCCAGGGTAAACTCATCCAAATCCTAGGTTGTAGTGTTGCTAATCTCCCTAATTCTTACCTGGGTCTCCCCCTCACTACCAAGGAGGTCACCCACCTCTTTTGGGAATCTATCCTTGAAAGAATGCAAAAGAAACTCATGGGCTGGTCTAGAAAACTCTGAGTAGTGCAGGTAAACTCCAACTCCTGGCGGCCTCCCTTCAAGGTGCTTCTGTCTACTTCCTCTCTCTTTTCAAGATTTCCAATTCTATGGCTGAAAAACTTGAGAGAATCCAAAGAACCTTTTTGTGGACAGGTTTGGAGGAGAAAACCAAAATCAGCTTAGTCAACTGGGAAAAGGTTTGCAAACCTAAGAGAATGGGTGGCCTTGGGATTAGAAAATTCTCTGATCTAAATAAAGCCTTGTTGACCAAAATTGGATGGATCCTTATGAAGGGAAAAACTAACTGGATCTTGATTATGAGGGCCAAGTACTTCAACCACACCCCCTTCCCCTCCCTTCCATCTTCAAATGAGCTCCCTCCTGGATCTAAAATCTGGAACAACTTTGTTAAGAACTGGAAACTTCTCAAGCAGAGTCTAAAGTGGCAAGTTTTTGATTAAGGTAAAAACGGGTTTTGAAGGGGCCCCAAAACCCTTTACAAACGGAGCTTAACAGAAAAAGCAACAAGAGACAAAAAGGAACAAGCCAACGAAAAGCCAGCAAAAAACCAAAGAAAACTGGCTAAAGCCCCACAAAGCCAACAAAACCAGCCAGACCCAAGAAGAGAAACTAATTAATTTTTTTCAGGGCATTAGCCAGGGTGTTGCTAATCCCATGCAGATCTTTGATGTTATCCCTAAGATTTGGGAGATCCTTAGCAGAAGCAACCACAACTTTCTTGACACTCACCCTGGTCCTCTTAGCAGCACCGCCAACCGGAGTAGCTTCACCGCTGCCAATCTGGATAGTCTCATCATCCATGTCAAGTTCCATCACTGGTTTAGGAGAGCTGGTATGATCAAAGACCTTAGCAATATCCTCCAAGTTTTTAGTGATAGCTAACAGGATATTCGGGATAATGCCCAACAAATTTTTCATCGCCTCTCTCCCTTCTTCCAGCGATTTAACCTTTTCCTCCATATCCTGCTTCCATTTTATCTGCTCCCTATCGTCATCCTCCCTCTTCTCATCCATATTTTTCCCCTTTCTTTCTAGGTTCTTCAAGAGTTCATAGGTCCATCTGTCATAATCTAGTCTCACCTCAGTGAGTTTTTTAAGGTTATCCAGGAATAACCCTTTACCCACACTTTCCTTATCCTCGCTTAAACTGTCCTTAGTCATATCCTTCTCAGGTTCCTTGTTCCTTTCCCTCTCAGAATTCACATCTATTTCCTCATTATCCTTGAATTCGACATCCTCCATAGGATGGTTGTTGTCCTTGCCAGGGCAATCACTGTGGATAGGGCTTTCATTATTAGACTCATTATCACCACTTTCTTCCTCAATTCCCACCTCCTCATCTTTCCTGCTGTCATCACCATCAGAATCATCTATCTCCATTTCACTGCCTTCTTTTTCAATTTCCTCTGTTTCCATCCCAGGGGCACTCTTTCTTTTTTTGCTAGAAGACGCATTCTCCTTGCTAGAATTGCCTCCCTCCATCTTTCTCTTCCCCAGAGGGGTAGATAACCTCTTGTTTTCCAGCAAGGCGAGGGTTTTACAATGCTCATAAATAAGTAGCAAAAGCCCACAATGGAGAACCGGACTTGAGGGATTCTTACTGTGTTTATTGAGGGACTTGGAAAGGGACTTGAAAAGGTAGTAGGGCAGGGATACCTTTTTGTTATGTCTGAAATGGTTTAAAAGAACAAAGTGGTAGGTGTGGGCCCTAGAGAATCGGCCCTCAACCATGATATATTCCATTATAGCATTCAAAACCTAGCCCCAAATGTTCTTGATATTAGCAGCTTCATAGTAACCCCCTGTGGCTTTGCCAATTCTATCCCTCTCTTTTTCCTTCTGCGGGAACAGATTCACCACGTTTTTGGAGACTTTAAGGTCTCTAAAAAAATTAAGCCCAGTATGGAGCATGCCAGTCATAGTAGCTATGAGTCTCACGTCCAACTTGAACTTAACCCCATAGATTTTAAAGGACCCATTACACCAATTTTCAGAAATTTTGGAAATGGCAAGATTTACCCTACCTTTGTCATAATCCACTAGCTTCTCCATAAAGCTTGTGAGGGACCCTTTTTCCAGCTTCGCCCACACTTTCGACATCACTTTCCATGTTGACATATTGTCTGGTTCCTCCCTCTTTAAATCTCCTCCCATCTTTGAATTCAGATTATTAGCTCTGTTCCTCTGCAAACTCAACACTTCTTTCCAATTGTTACTCGAGATTTTGAAATGGGTGACCCACAAAGCATGTGGCATATTATAAAAAATGGTTGGGGATCTACCGCTTTGCCAGGTAATAATTACCTTTCCATCAAGGCATAAATTATTCATAATCCCTGTCATGATTATGCGGTCCTTCCCTCCCCGTATATCTATCCTTTCTAAGGAACTCTTTAATGTTTATGTTGAAATCTTCCCCATGCAAAATCATTTGAGAATCAGAATTAACACCTAGGTTCGCCAGACAGTCCACCACCATATTTTTCTCTCTAAAGGCATGTTAAATTATTATATCTTTAAAACTAGCTATAATTTCCCTAGCTTTCATGATAATATTTTCAATTGACCATGATGGCTCTGACTCCCTCTTTAAACACTTAATAATAATAAGTGAATCTCCCTCGAGCCATAATTTGTCATGATTAAGATTCTTGGCTATAATTAAGGTGTTCAGGGCAGCTGAGGCTTCGACAAAATGACTTGATTGACTCCCCAAAGGACCAACCACCGCCACTAAGCAACTTCTAGCAAAATTCCTGACAATGCCCCCATATCCAGCTTTACCCGGATTCCCCTTAGAGGCCCCATCAAAGTTAGCCTTAATCCACCCCTGAGGAGGAAAACACCAAACGAGACCTTCTCTTCCCTTCTCCTTGCTAGTAGAAGTAGTAGAGAAGTTCCACCTCTCTTTGAAGTCTTCTTTAGTAGCTAGTCCATCATTAGTACCATAGATGCATTCAAATATACTCCTATAAATTTTATCTGCCACCACTTTAGGAATAGCACTTTTATCTCTAAAATTCCTATTGTTGCGCTCTTTACAAATATTCCAGATAATATTCGGAAGAGTAAGTCTCCAAGTCTCCATAGTCTTAGGATTAGAATTGGGGCAATGTCATTGCTGCTAGGATTCCCTTAGGGAGTTTGGAAAAACCTAGCTCAAGTTCCACCTGCTTAAGATGATTTTCCAGATTTCCTGACTAAAAGTACATTGATTAAGAATATGGCAAGCAGTCTCTTCTTCCCTACAACAAAGAGAACACCTGTTAGGAAAAACAAAACCTCTCTTTTGAAGGTTGTCTAGAGTTAAAACCTTGTTTTGGATGAAAATTCAAAAAAAGATATTAACCTTAGGAATTAATTTCTTGTTCCAAACTTTAACCCAAAAAGGAATTTCTTCCACAGATTCATTATGGATAGCCACAGCTGAGGAAATAGAATATTTCCCATCTGGGGTTTCCCTCCATATCAATCTGTCATCTTTGTTGTCTCTAGGAACTTAAGCATCGGACATTGCTGGCTAAAATCAATCCAATTCCCATTTCTCCAGTAGTCTCTTGCCAGCTCCCCAAACCTGCTTTTGAACCAGTCTTTCCATTCATTAAGGATTGGAACTTCCTCTAGAGGTTTGTCCAATATCCACCTATCTTCCCAAAATCTTATTCTCCTACCATCCCCAAGGTTCCAAATTCATCCAGTAGCAGCCCAACTTTTAGCTGATTGAACAACATTCCATATAGCCGAACCTTCAATAATAAAAGAATCATCTAAGAATTCTTCCTCAGAAGGTTGCATATAAAGATATTTGTTTTTCTAGATAGAGTTCCATTCTCTTTCCTCCCCTTTCATTCTCCATATTTGTTTGGCTAATAAAGCCTTATTCATGGAACTAATATTCCTTAAACCCAACCCACCCGAGGCCTTAGGAGAACATATTTTATTCCAGGCAATAAGGGGAATTTTGTTTTTGACTTCCACCGCCAACCAAAGAAACTTTTTTTGGATTCTTTCAATAGATTCCACAAACTTTCTGGGGATTTTGAACAAACTGAGAGCATAAACAGGTAGGTTTTGGAGAGTAGCTTTAAGCAGAGTAAGCCCCAAATAAGAAGAGGGAAGCTCAAAAATTTTGCAACCAAGAACTCTGTCAATCCTTAGTTGCCTTTGAACAGGGGTGTTGATGAAGAACAGAGAACTTTTATCCCAATTAATTTTTTGACCAGAGGTAGATGCATAAGTATTCAACACCTTCTTCATATTTTTAGCTTCCAAAATGGAAGCTTCCCCCATAGTAATAGAATCATCAACAAACTGTTCATGAGAACAAGTGACATTGGATGAAGATGGTTTCAGACCCCTAAGATTGCCATCTTCCACATTTTTAAGAATAAATCTACCCAGGCATTCAGCTAAAATAGTAAACAAGATAGGGGATATGGGGTCCCCCTGTTTAAGGCCTCTAGAGCTTTTGAAGAAACTAGGTGGGGAACCATTGACAATAATAGCAGAAGAGGAAGTTTCCATAAGTTGAGAGCAAAGCTGAATAACTTTTTCACCAAAACCAAACGCTTTCATGATCCTTAGGAGAAACTGCCAGTTCACTCTATCAAAAGCTTTAGCCATGTCTAACTTTAGGAAGAAACCCTGATTATTTGCCACTTTTAGGGAGTGGATATGTTCATGAACAAATATGATGGAATCCAGAATCTATCTATCGGGGACAAAGCCATTCTACTGGACAGAGATAATTCTAGGAAGAATTTCTAGCAACTTGGAAGTTAGAACCTTGGATAAAATCTTGTACACAGAGTTGCAAAGACTAATGGGTCTAAACTTATTGAGAGAATCAACACCTAGGATCTTCGGAATAAGGACAATGAAGGTAGCATTCAGTTCCTTTAGGAGCCTTCTAGAGCCAAAGAACTCTCTAACACCATTGCAAATGTTAGCCTCCACGATGTGCCAAAAATGTTGGAAGAAAAACATAGGAAAACCGTCCGGTCCAGGAGATTTATCCCCCTCAAAAGAAAACACCGCCTTTTTGATTTCTTGATTAGAGGGAATACAGGATAAAAAGTTATTATCTTCAATAGTCAGGGTAGAAGGAATAGCTTGCAAGAGGATGTTTTGATTACTGATATCCAAGTTATCCATATCTCCCAACAGGGTGCTGAAATACTCTAGAGCTTCCTTTCTAATATCATTATCCTCCATTAAGATCCCTTTATTACAAGATAATCTGGATATCCTGTTAGCCGCCCTATGCTTAAGAGCAGTTAAGTGAAAAAACCGGGTATTTTTATCACCTTCCTTCAAGAACAAGGCTCTTGATCTTTGTCTCCAATACGTCTCTTCATTAGAAATAATGGTGTGGTATTTAGACAAAAGAGAATTTTCTGCCACCCTAAGTTCTTCAGATAGCCCAAACTCTTGGATTCTATCCTAGATATCTTTTATTTCAGTTTTAATTTGAATTTTACTCTTGAAAATGTCCCCAAAAATCTCTTTGTTCCATATTTTAATTTTAGCCTTTAAAATATTGAGCTTTTTAGCTATTCTAAAGAGAGTCGTACCCTCAACCTCAGAATTCCACCAATCAGCGACACAAGCTTCCAAAGAGAGATGGGATAACCACACTTTTTCAAATCTAAAAGGGAAGTTTCTCTTAGCCAAAAAAGAGTTGGTAGTAAAAGAGATAGGATAATGATCTGACCCAATTTTGATAATAGAAGCAAGGGAGCAGATATACTTGGTTAACCACTCAGGAGAAATTAACGTTCTAATTAACTTTACTTGAATCAGGTCAGCTCTGGTTCTTTTGTTAGTCCAGGTGTAGTTAATGCCCTAAAGATCCACATCCATAAGAGCTTGATCATTGATGAACTCCATAATGTCTTGTTTCCCATCAAGCTATAAGGGGAGACCTCCCATCTTCTCTTCCTCTTTTAGCAGAGTATTGAAATCTCCCATTATAATCCAGCTTTGATAAACAAACTTAATTCAGTCGTCGGCAAGGCTTCTCCAATATTTAACTCTCCTGGTTTTGGTGTTAGGTGCATAGACATTAGTTAACACCCAAACAAAGTTATTCTTAAAATGCTCTAGCTGCACTAAGTTCCTATTAAAAGCAGAGATAATTTCCTTACCTTTGATGGTTTTTTGGTTCCAAAAAATCGCAGTTCCTCCAGAAGCTCCCTCCAAGCTAGATCCTATGACACCATTATTCTTAAAAATTCTAATCTTTTCTACCTTTTCCTTAGACGTCTTGGTTTCTTGAATGAGGACCACATCTGGTTTATGATCTCTTATGATGTTTCGTAACACATCCTACTTATGAGGGGCATTCAGCCCTCTGATATTCCAAGAGATTATCTTCATACTTTAACCGGAGATAGGGTTGACTCAATGGAACACTGTGTTCCATCAACGCGGTTCTTCCAGCCTTCCTGTTCTCTTTGATGTTTTAGAGATGACCTTCCCTACTTTTTGTTCTGGCTTCCAACATCTGCCTTTTTCTTATTCCTGCTTCTAGTTGAGATCCCTCCATTGAGTTCCTCCTTATTCATTTTTCCTTCTTTTGAACCGAGAATTCAAAGATTCCCTTCCAGGATATCCATAACCATACTATGTGATGGGGTTTTACATAGAGGAGGCTTTGGGCTTCCATTAGTTAAAAGAAATAAGGGCTCAATATCAGAAGGGTTAAACTCTTGAGCTTCATTAAATTTTTCCTCGACTGATTTTGAGAAAGAAGAAACAGGTACAGCTTCATTGGGACTGACAGATCCAACCTCCTGGTCCTCTGGGTTATTTTTGTTGTTCAATTCTGTACCTTTCTCCCCTTCTTTAGAACTCTCTATTTGGTTATTAGAGCAGGCACAATCTTGTTTTTCATTATTACTGTTCTCAGCCTTCTTGACTTCATTTACTAGTTCTGTTACATCCTTATTTTGATCACACTTAGCTGACGAGACTCCTTTTTTATCAGCCGTTTGCCAAATCTTTGTATACTTGACATTTCTATCAGTCTTTCTTTCCTTACTCTTCTTAAGAGGACATGATTTTGCCCAATTCCTTGATTTCTTACAATGGAAACAGGCAAACGAAAGTGATTCATATTCAATAGCTTGGGTCCATTTTCCTAGTTTAGAAATGATATCTATAGATTGGGGCATATCCGTCATTTGATTAACATTTATACATATGCGAGCAAAGACCAACCTTGATTTAGCCGCCGTCACAGATCAATTGAAAGAAGTTCTCCAAATGAATTCGCAATACCCTTAAAGACTTCCTCATTCCAAAATTCTAGCGAGAGACCCGGGAGGCGTGTCCAGACTAGTGCAGAAACAAAGAAGGAATCATCAAGGGCGAGGTTCGGGACCCATTTCTGAAGAGCCAAAGTTGACTTGCCGAACATCCATGGACCTTCACATAGAACCTTATTCATATCTTCTTCAAAGTTAAAAGAAAAGGAAAAAAACCCCCTAGGCAGCGCTGCCACATCCACTTGACCTTTTAAAATCCATTTCCTCCTTATGAAATTCCTAACAACATCAATGTTAGGCCTAAAGCCAGAAAATCGTCCCACTAAAGTCATGGTTAAACCTGCTACAGTCAGATCTACTAGTTTATCTAGTACAGAAATAGCAACCAGCCCTGAAACTGGATCTGAGATATTTGTAACTTTTGGGAGCCCTGATTTAGCCAGCGGGTTCACTCCAAAGAGTGAAGACCATTTTTTACCTTTACCTCTGTCATGTGGGTCTCTAGTTTTAGAATCTTTATCCTCCCCCACTTTGACTGTTTCCTTGTCCTCTTCTGACCCTTGAGATGCATGTCCTGTTACCTGATTGCCAGTTCCGACCCCAGAAAAACTGCCTTCCCCAGGAAATCCGCCTTCCCTAAGAAGTCCGCCATTTCCAGATCTGAAATTTGGGATTCCCGCTCCTTTTCGCTCCGCACCCATCTTCTGCTACGTCTAAAGTGGAAAGTTGGGAGTGGTCAAAAAATTAGATTTTGGGAGGACAACTAGATTGGGGACAAACCCCCTTGCCTCCTCCTGATTCAATTGCCTATTAATCCCTCTGAAGGATTTGATTGGCTCCCTTGTGAGCAACTACATCTCTCCCTCCCGCTGCTGGTTAAGGCTTGCTGATAGTCTAGGAAATAATCCTCAATGGATTCATTTGGTTGAAGAACTGCAATCACTCCTAAAGGGGATCAGGATTCCCCATTTCACTCACACTGATAAACTTGTTTGGACTGTGAATCCTTTGGGGTCTTTCAACGTTAAATCAGCCTACAATATCTTGGTTGCCTTTGTCAATGACTGATGCAGTTGGAATGAAGTTTGGAACTCTCAACTCATTCCTAAAATCAACTTCTTTTGATGGATGGCCCTTCATGGGAAGGTTCTCACTATTGACAATCTGAAGAAGAGGGGTTTTATGCTTTCCAACAAATGTGTTATGTGTAGTGGTGTGGAGGAAAGCATAAATGACCTCTTTATCCATTTCCCTTTTGCTTCTGGGGTCTGGCACAAAGCGCTTCAGAAATTTAATTTGGCTTGGACTTTCTCGGAAGATTTGCAGTAGTTTGTCAGCAACTGGAAGTGCCCTTCTTCTCACCCGCCAATCACTCTTTTTTGGAGACACATTCCTCCCCATGTCTGTTGGCATATCTAGAAGGAAAGAAATAATAGGATTTTCCATGACACCAGCAGCTCGGTTGACACAGTGACTAACTTAGCTAAAACTTACCTTAAGGAAAATGCCATCATCAGCAAGTGGAGAACCCCAAATGCCAGCCCTATGGCTCTAGACCGGAGGTGGATTCAATATTGGAAGTTTCTAGATAGCTTCCTCAGATATGAAAATTCAAAAAAGATGGAGAGGCTTAATACCAAATGGTCATCCCCCCCATTGGCTCAAGCTCAATTATGATGATGTTGCTCATAGTGTTTCTGCGGCTGAGGGTGGAATTATTAGAGATAGCCTGGGTAACCTGGTCCTGGCCTATGCTAGGAATTTTGACTCTGTTTCGAGCAACATGGCGGAGGCTCTCTCTCTTTTTTGGGGGTTGAAGCTGGCCCTGAGCACCAAAGCCAAGAAACTGATTATTGAAGGGGATTCTAAACTGATTATTGAGGCTACTAAAGGTGCCTCAGGGATCTGCTGGAGAATAAAAAATGTTATCAAAGACATCTAGTCAATGATCATCTAGCAGGAAGATTTTAAAATTCAGCATACCTTCAAAGAGGGGAATGGGGTGGTGGACTCTCTATTTGCAATAGGGCTAGAGATAAAAGGAATGAGGTGCTGGAAGGACCTAGGCTCTCTTACTGACAAGTAGAAGGACCTTATTGGGACTGATCAAATTTCCTCTATCAACAATGAAGTACCAACTTCCTTTTTCCAATAGGTTGCTTTGGGTCGGCGGCTATGCTATGCTGCTGGCGGGAATTTTGAATTCAAATTGGGTTGGCTTCACCTTACTGGCTTCTTGTGGTCCCCACCTTGTCTGCCCGATGCTGACTTGGCTGGCCACCTATTCTTGCATTATCGATGGGTTGGAGTGCCAACTCATGATCATTAACAACTTCAAGGACCCTAATTATTACATTAAGTGGAACCTTACTACTCACCATAATGACGATCTTTGCAAGTTGGCGGAGATCTCTAGAGGTGTCCCTTTGCATGCTTCCCGAAGCTGGCGGACGCAGGCCTTGGGAAACAACACCAAAAATCATTATTACACCTTGTAATTCATTTTAGCTAATTGCCATTTGTTTTTTCTTAACTTCAGCTCTGGTTCTCCTCTCTGCATTTTTCCTATCAGGTCTGCGCTGAATCTAAACATCACTCTGGAGGAAGCCGGTATGGGTGGGGATTTAGTCCGGGTTGATCCAGACATAATTGACGACTATTTTCCAATGACCCATGTGTCTGGACATATGCTAAGGAAGGAGGAATCATCCCATTCATGGAAGCCATGAAGGGATTCGACGAAAACCTCTCCATGCAATTTGTCAACAGTTGGAAGGATAGAAGGGTGGTCATGGGGGACATTTCATTTAAAATCAATGAAGAAGTTATCGCCCAGGCTATGGGCCTCTCCACTGAAGGAAAGAAATGGAAGAAAACAAGTAGGGTTGCAGACAAAAACAACATGAACCGCTTCTTCAAAAAAGGCGAGGAACCGACCAGAATGCATGGAGGCCTCAACAGGGAATGTTTACCCTACCCATGGGATCAGGTTTGCAAAGTCATAATGAAATACTTCACCCTCGAGGGAAGGTATGGAGTGTTCTACTATTATCACTTTCCGCTGCTAAACCATTTCTGTAACCGTGACACCATTTCTTTTCCTTTTTTTCCTGCTGCATGCTCTAGTGTCTACTGTTAAATATGTCTGCAGTTGTATGAGCCAAGAGGGTAATTTTACCATCCTCCACCAAGGGCTGATGTTTAGGCTTTACAACTTTCATAAAGCCCTCTTCCCTCTTAAACCTATCTCGGTTCAACCCGCCCCCTCCATTATGGGTTCCCCTGAAGGCTCTAAAAATGGACTCAAGAAATCTTCGAAAAAGCCTATGACTCCCTATCAATCCCCTAACTAAGGCCCCCCTGGTCCCCTTAAAATTGGGGAAAAAAATAAAAGCAAACCTTCTGCTGTGAAACCCACCTCCAAGAAACCTAAAAAGGAGTCCAAAATCCTCCTTGTTGAGTCTGATGCTAAGGAGGACATCACCCCTCGCAAATCCCACAGAAACAAATCCAGGATGAAGCAAATGGTTGTGAGAAAGCATTATGCTGACGATGAGGAGGAGGACTTTGAGAAAGTGGAAAGTGAGAAGGGGGAGGAGGATCTAGAGGCCACAGAGGACACAAATTCCTCTAATTTAGGCACCAACGTCCCCAACTCGGAGACCATCATGGAAGATATCAAGAACACCTCCCATCGTTCCAACTCTCCCCTTCCCCACACCTCAGAGGATGATGGTAGACACTCTGACGATGGGAAGACTGCTGTGGATGAAGGGGAGAAAAAAGAGGAGCAGTGTTCGGGATGCAAGGCTATCTTTGAAGATCTTATGGGTGCTAAGAAAAAGATGGAGCACCTGGAGTCCTATGTCAACAAGATTGGGAAATTCACCATCAAAGTTATGCACTCGTCTGCTACCTCTTTGTGCTTGCTTCAACAGGACAAAACGAACCCAGAAGGGATGGGCAGCAATACCACTAAGGAACTGTTTCAGTTCCTGGCTGATGACTGGACTAGGCTCATGCTCTCCAAGCACATGGATGCTAATAATTATGTTGTATGGTTATTTTCCTTCCTTTTTTCTTTAGTTTATGTCATTGGAACGTTGGTTTCCATAGTAATACTACTACTCTTAACAATTATTATTGTTATGACATTATGATAGGTTACTGTTGGTTATGGTGTTTATTGGACAAGATTGGTTTCAATCTTGGGTTATCCAATAGCGGTAGGCAGTTTTGGTTTTTGATTATTAGAGTGGGGGTTGGTTGACTGTCGCGTTTCTGCGGTGTGTGTGCTGGTAAAGGTTTATCTGTTTCTCTCGAGTCAGCCCCCGGTTTTGGCTACTTTCTAATAAAAAACAATAAGGAGAACAAGGGAAATCCATAAAACCAAGCATCTTCTTCTTAATAAGTCCTTAGAATATCTATATCCATGATGTTGAAATGCTTCAAAGGATTTGGTGGGATGAAATGTTGTCTTGAATACTTGATGCTTGACATCAAAAGATAATGAATGCATATGATATGAGTGGGTATCAAAATAAATAGGAAGAATGTCCTTATATAGGGTCTTTGAGGTAATTTACCAATTAGGCTGACCTCCAATAGTGAAATTGAGACACCGAGGACTAGAACTAGCGAAGCAGAAAAATGCACCAACATATTTGAATTAGGTCTTGTTTAAGAAGGGCTAGGATGCCCAAGATGCCCCGGTCATGGACTAGGATTCTCTAGGCACCATGATCCACTAAAAATAGGATAGATGAGTAGGAGATTAGGGTGCACAGTCTAAGGCATGGGTTTAGTTCTCCATGTAGGTAGATGACATCAGATTCAAGGTGAAAAGATTGAAAATGGACTTGGGAGAGAACTAAGATAGGACACACTAAAGTAGGGGCATAAAAGGTAGTGTAAATTAAGTAGGGTCACAATTTACGATGCTACTATTGGTGGGTGCATGTCCTTTCTTCTAAGAAACGATAGTGTTAATGAGCACTTTTGGAGGCATGTTATGCACAAAGGTTAATGTGTTTGAATTTTTTAATAACATTTATTTCCTCATGCTACTTTAATGAAAGCGAATAAAATAATATAGATAATGTTGGATGTTGAGTAGGTTACACCTCAAATATGACATACTTTGGAATTGAGTGACTAAATATAAATGCTCTTGTCTTGTGAATTGGTTATCTATTGATATGTAAAATAGCAGTCTATTGATATGTATAATAGCTTAAGTTGGCCTAGTTAGATACATAACCCTACACATAATTGACAACTTTTGGTGTGAATGTTGACAAATAACAATTATTATATATCATGAAACTATAAATGTTGAATGTGGTAGATTTGAATTTTGAAATTAAAGGACTTGACTACATGTATGGTTTTTCCTACTGAATAGGAGTAACTTGTTATGATAATGTGTCCTTGATATTTTATAGTAGAAAGTTTTCCATAACAAAGTCTCAAATTAAATATAAGATTAGTAAGTGTACGAAAAAAGGAAAAAAGATATGATAATATCATTCATCATTGATATCCAAAAAGACATAAAACAAAAAATATATACAAATATAAATATATACTTTTCTCCTTTATAACCATACAATGTTAACTGATAATATTTTTTTATTAAATAGATATTTTTATGCATATATATGCACATAAATACAAATGTATACACACACAAAAACACACATACATACATACATACATACATACACATATGTACACACACACACACATACATACATACATACATACATATATACATACAAATATGTACACACACATGCATAGATATGTATAAATAAACTTGATAATGATTTTATCAAGAAAGTCATGGGAATCAGGTTTTTAACTATAAGATTAAAAATGTTATTAGAGATTTAAGATGGAGTTTAAAGACTTGTAGAGTAGGGTGGACAAGAGATGGCAGTGTCCATGCAGCCGACAAAACGACTCTTCTATTCATTAGCAAAACATTTTTAACAACTAACAAGAGGACAATTTTGTTGGCTGTATTGCCATTTCAACAAGAAATTGCCCATCAACTTTAATTGATGTCAATTCATTTAAAAAACTTTAAATCAGAAAACTAAATAAATTATATAATTATAATTTTGTTTTCCTTTCTAAATATATTAGAATTGTAAATGAAAAAAGAAGTACCATGATGATAAATCAGAGAATATAATTTGTCACTGCCTTGTTTCCTTTCTTTGTACGAAAAGCAATAGATTGTTGTACTATAAAGCTTTAAATTAGGTCACAACTGCTTTTTTCTCTTTCAACTTGTTCTATAATGGAGAAAGATATTTTCTGTGGTTTACAAATGAAAAGTAGGAAGCACTTAAGCCTGCAATCATTCCAATGGGTAGGCTGCTCTCTTCCCGATAAGGTAACGTTGATTTGAGGAAATGTTTGTCGGCAATAACTTAGTGATGGAGGATTTGAAAACAGCTAAAAAAAAGGCGGCCAGTGTTCAAGAAGTGTCGTTGTTGCATGGACCAGTTGTTTTACTAATGTCCCAGGGAATCCCAGAAAGCAAGTCTATTCCAACACTGTGTGTACTAGTAAACAGACCTTGAAAAACAAGGATTGAGGTCCCACGTAAACAGACATTGATAAGAATGCACCGACACTGTGTGTAGTAGTAACTTTTACACACTATTTTATTCAAATTAGTTTAGTTTTGTATTAGACGACTTAATTCTGTGTTCCAATCCTACACAGGTGGGCTTTTCTGCCTGCTTATACCTTTTTGCCCATCTAGGTCTTCTGCTCCCTACTATCTATGGTAATCTTTAATCATGCGTAGTTTTTAATCAAATTCATATTTCATGCATAGTTGTTCACTGGTATCGGTTTGTGAGTATTCATTGTATCTTAGATGATGTTCATAGAGATGAAATATCAATATTTCTTGGTAGGTCACCTAGCTCAATATTACTCTAACTCAAGCATGTTTATCTATGGAGCTTCCCCCAAAATCAATCCCAACTAGCTTGCTATCCATATGCAAAACCTGTGACAAGTGGTTTACTTTATGAATGCTTCATTATATAACCCCTTAGCTCATTCATTATCATGTTAGTGGCAATTGTTACAATGAATTAAATTATGTGATGTTCTATTAGAATTCAATTACATAGTTTTTAAGTCAATCTCATTGACCTATATTTCATGAGTAATGGTTCACAAAAACCTCTTACATGAGCATTAAAGTTTTGGTTATCACTCATTACAACTAGGTGATGCTCATAGGAATGAAGTGTCTAGATGCTCTCAAAGGTCACATGTCACAATACTACTTCAACTCAAGCATGCTTCGTAGACAGGCTTCCGTACTTGTTTATACCTTTTCTTCCCAATGGGTACTCTCAGTTTTCTAGTCCCTACTATCTATGTTGATCTTTTATCATTGTTAATTTTTGAATCAATCTCATTAACTCATATTTCATAAGTACTTGTTCACTACTATTTTTTTATGAGTATGAATGGTACATTTAACATTCATTCAATTCAAACTATTTTATTCAAATTGGTTTATTTTTGCATTGAATGAATTAATTCAGTTTTCCAATTCTACACATGTGGGCTTTTTCACCTCCTTGTACCTTTTTCCAAGTAGGTCCATCTCTATCTTCCAGTCCCTACTATCTATTGTGATCTTTCATCATGCATAGTTTTTTAATCAAATTCATATTTCATGAGTAGTTATTTATTATTATCTATCACTTATGATTATGAGTGGTACATTTGACATCCATTCAATTCATATATAGTACATTGTTTATCATGTATAGTTTCTAAGTCATTCTTATTTACTTATATTTTATAAATAGTCTACTTAGTATTCATTACATCTAAATGATATTTATAGAGATTAAAAATCAAGATTTTCTTGGAGGTCACCAATCTCACTACTACAACTCAAGCATGCGTAATTATGGAGTTTCCTGCAGATCAAGTCCAATTAGCTTGATACCAAATCTACAAAATTTGTAATGAGTGTTTTACTTTATGAATAATTCATTATATAACCCTTTAGGTCATTGATTATCAAATAGGTGACAACTTTTGTGTGTCCCAAATTATGTGATCCTCTATTAGGATTCAAGTGCATAGTTTTTTAGTCAAACTCATTGACCTATATTTCATGAGTAATGGTTCACAAGAACCTCTAACATGAGTATTAACATTTTTCTTATCACTCATTGCAACTAGGTGACGCTCATAGGGATGACACATAAAGACTCTCTCAAAGGTCACATATCTCAATATTGCTTCATCTCATGCATGCTTAATTATAAAATTTCTCCCAAGATCAAGCCCACTTAACTTTCTATGTTTTTTTTAACACTTTTAGTAAGTGTTGCATCTTATTTTAACTATATATTATAGATTTCCTTATCTCAATCATTAAAAACTAGGTAGTTCTTTCACAATTTGTCAAATTATGTGACATGCTTAAATCTATATTTAGCTACATTATTTTTGAGTTAATCTCATTGACTCATATATTTCATGATTAGTGGTTGACAAGAACCTATATCTTATGAATAAAAATCATCTAAATAGAACTCATTATATCTAGGTGGTGCTCATAGGGGTGTAGTATTAAGACTTCCTGAAAGGCCACCCATCCTAGTACTAAGTGATGATCATGTATGAGAAGTTATCCTAATGAATATGAACTTGCAAATAGGACTATGTTGCAAGTTTAATTTTTTTCAGTATTCACTTTAGTAGGAAATGTATTCTTCATTCACAATTGAGCTTTTCATGATTAATGGAATTCTCTTTATCTAGTCAAGAAGAAATTCCAAATAATTGACTATTGATGTTTTCATGGACTTCTATATATCTAGTTGAAGAAATTATAAATAATTGAGTATTGATGTTTTCATGGACTTCTATATGTCTAGTTGAAGATTTATAAAAAAATGATTATTGATGTTTTAATGGACTCCTATTTATATGGCAAAAAAGAAATTTCAAATAATTGACTATTAATTATTTTATCAACAATGAACTTCTTTTTGTGTGTCTAAACAAATTTCAAGTAACGGGTACTAGTGGATGAAATCTCATTGATTGTTGCATTTAAATGATGAAATCCCTTTGGTTTCAAAGAATTCTCACTCAAAGAAGGTGTTGGAGCTTAAATGATGTTGCCCCAATTTTTTAAATTTTCATCTTTCCTGTCTCAAGTTTAAAATTTGAGCTCATATGTTGCTCATCACTCCGACATGTTTACTTAGTATTGATAAATTGTGTTTACAGTCAGGTTTGTGTTGGGCCTTTGTACTTAGTCAGCAAGATTTAACATGTTCCCAAACCTTTTTCCTTCGAGTTCACAACTTCAAAAAATCCTCGATCATCTAATTCTCCTTAAAACATTATCATTCCCATGGTGTGTGAGTCTTTGTAGTCGGCCAATAAAAAAAATTAGAACTCGAGCACCCTCCATTAATTTAGTTCAACAATTCAACTTTTTACCGACGACCCAACCCAAAGCATTTCCAGCTCTTGAGGCATTGTCTTTTCATGACATCAGCCAATTTAGATCATTTATGACCAACAGAGGATGAAAGATGTAAGAAGCCTGTACAGATTGAGCAACTGTGTGATAGATCCAGGAGCTTCTGATAATGTTATGCCTGTTCAAGTAGCTAAGGCCCTAGGTTTAACAATCACTTCTTATCATGGGAAAATACTATTCCATGGATTCCTTTTAAAGTGCTCGTCTTACACCATATTAAAGATGCTCAAGTTGCTTTAGCTCTGTTTCCCAGAAGGAGATTGAAGCTCACCATCTTGTTGGTTGACGTACCTGCAAGCTACGGGGTTCTGTTAAGTAGAAGTTTTTGCAAAGACATAGGGGGAGATATTCAAATGGGCTGGTCTTATGCTACCATACCCATAGATGGGAAAAGGGTCTGCTTAGAGCCTGAACCCAAAGAAAAATTCACAGTATTGAAATCTGGAAACCCAAGGTCCAAGATTTTATATATTGATATTGGCCCTGAAGCTTATATTTTCACTTCCACTACTGAAAAGGGGATCAATGTAGTCAATTATGGTTCATCAGATGGGTTGGGAACCTTAGAGTTCGATGACAACTGTGGCTTTCCTAGATCCATTAATGTTATATCTATACCTTTATCTCTTCTTGAATAAAAAACTTTTACTTTTGATGTCAACAAAGAACACCAAATGGAACAAATTGTTCTTGATAAGAATACAAATGGGGTTTTCAATCATAATTTGGCTCCAAAGGCTTTTGCCTTTTGTTATATTGATTCAACAGTTGATGAAGTTGATATAGAAGAAATTGAGCAGTCAAATCTTCTTGCTTTATTTGAGTATTCATCATTTAATTTCCTTGGCAAAGAAGATGGAAGGGAAGAGTTACCATAGGAGGTAATGCCTCTTTCTACTTCCATAAATTCCCTTCCTAAATGAGATGTTATGCAAGTTCAAATGGTTTCATTTCAATTCCTTGTGACAAGTGATGTTGGTTTGATCAAAGAAATATATATAAGTAAAGATATAACTGAAGAGTCTGATGATGAAATAATGGGGTCCAATGAAAATTTGGGTAAATTGCTTTCTCGATCTACTTGTATTCCCAATGATGAATTCCTTTGCACAAGATATGAAGAAGTTAGTGCATCTAGATTAGATCCTATTCTTTTAGAATGTGGTATTTCAAAATTAGGACAAACATGTGTATATCCTAAGGTTTCGTCAACTTGCACTTTGCATAAAGGATATTCAAGTTTTGACACTTTTTCTACATATTCAGATGAGATTATTCAAGTCATGATCAATACAGAGAAAGGTAGTTTCACTAATGTTACATATGAAGTCATAAAAGAGATGAAATATGATGAAGAACGGTTGTTTGGATTTAAGTATGTTTCAGACAAATTCATACATGTCATCAGTCTAAAGTCGGGTATAGAAGCAACTATGTTATGGTGGTTACACATAGCTTCACATTCTAGCCACAACCAACTATTTCACAAAGGGTCATATTTCTCTCTGTATGTTGATGGTTTCATTTTGTAGTTTTAGATATTTCATGAGGTGGGAGTTCTCTACCTTGTTTTCTTATTGTTATCCTCAATTTTAACATTAGGTAAAATTGAGGTAACCCCACAAATGTTTGGCCTATTTGTGGCTTTTCAACTCTATGCATGATTTTTGAGACATTTACATCATCACAACTGTGATTATCTCTTGGCTTTCCTATTTTTCACTAAGTGTGGATTCTAGGTGTAAATCGGGTTCATAAACTCGACTTACACCATTTGGGAGTTCTAGGTGTCAATTGAGTTTATAAACCTGATTTACACCTCTTTGCCACTTTTGCCCCAAGGTGTAAATCATGTTTGTAAACCTGAAATACACCTTGAAAGTGCAAATCGGGTTTACAAACCCAATTTGCATGTATTTATGGCACTTGAGATATTAAATGCATACTCTTTTAATTCAATTTGGAGTCTTTCACTTGGTTTTTAATCCATTTTCTCTGCATTTTGACATCATTTTTCCATTTCAAGTTATCCAAGTTCGTGGGAGGAGAAGATCTAATTCACATTTCACAAAGTTTTCTCCACAGTTTTTGGGTATAGTTTTCCTCTTACCTCTTGTTCTTCCATTGATTTATCTTGTAGGGTTCAAAAATGTTTTTATTTTTTGAGATAGAATGATCTAAATGTATGCATGTCTTTTTATTTTATTCAATTTACATCGACCCTATTTGTCTTGTCATTCGGGTTTCAACATCAGCCCGAACAACACCACATTTGTGGTGTTGCTCGGGTTGATGGACCCGAGCGACACCCATTATCAATGTTAAGCCCTTTGTTTTTGTAGTGTTTTCACATTACCAAGTCATGGTGGAGTTCAAGTTCATGAACCCATGCTTAACCTTTTCATTTCTATCTCTATGGTGTGTGGCAAGGCCATATGCCCATCATGCACTTTAGGCTGGCTTGGTGCATGGTAGTTCTATGACCCCACAATGCATTTCACCCTGCACTTTGTGTGCTTTTATTGTTTCTATGTTTGCCCAAGTGTAGGTGGAGTTCGGTTTCACCAGCCCACATTCCACCTCCCTTTCTATCTTGCCTTTCCTTGTGTGGGAAGTACGTGGTAGGGTCGTAGGCCCACAATGCACCGAAAGGCATGGCTTGGTGCATGACGGGTCTACGACCCTGCCATGCACCTTGGTTAATCTATTTCCATAGCATAAGTGATGCAGAGGGATCCCCTTCTCTAGACCTCTCAAGGTTTCAGTCACTCAAGGTGACACTCCAGAGGATCCTTCTACATGCTAGGTGAAACCAACTCCCCATTCCAACTCCTACTGATCATGATTGATCATCTCATCAATTGTCTAAGACTGCACTCTCAAGGTTTTAGTGACCTACTTACTCACACCTTTGGACCCTACTCAAGGATCAATACTTGGATCCTAGTCTCCTCCATGCCCTAACACAAGGTAGAATATTCCCACATTCATTTGAAAGCCCTACAATCCACTAGACTCCAAATTAGGTTCACAATCCAAAAATGCTTAACACTTTGATTAAAAAAAACCAAAGTTACCTTTTTGCTGTCCTCTTAGATATACCTATACACAGAGGTATATAACTTTTGAATCGGTTCAAAAATCCTCAATCTCTCTGGTGCAATTCTGAAGACCTTGATTTGGAACAACATATCCAAAATTTAGACAAATCCAATAGTTCCACTCTGAGATATTGCCCCCACATCAGGCTACATTATCTGTGACTGTCATTCTATCACACTATGACAGTCTACTGCTATCTTTGGAAACCCAATGGTTTAAGCCCTTCCTTGGGCACTCCACTTGCTCCAACACCTTAGGAAGGTTTTCAACACACCAAAAAACACTCCCCTAAGCCCTCTTGGCTATCACACACTTTTTCATATCAAACAAAAAGACTTCTTCACTTGACAGTGACAGTCAAACTGCACCTGTGATTGTCCTAACAGTCTGAAACCATCATGTAGCATGTGAAAAACCCTTGAATGACACCCTGCACACACCATGGACAGGTATTATACACCCTTGGCCTCATCCCTGACCAAAATGAGGATTGGTTATGCATCAAAACAAAAGATACTACATTTATGAAGCCACTGGTTACCTTAAGCCAAGGTTCTGGCAGATTTTATGAAAATGCAAATAACTGTGGTAAAACACAATGAAAATGAATACCACCACCTCCAAGGTAAATTTAAGTCATTCCTCTATCACCTCTAATCAATAATCTCTTAGAATACAAACATGAAATGCATCAAAACCAATGAGAGATCTGACTATCACGTTAAAAACTCATAAAATGCACATAAAAATATGGTTTTTATTGCTCCAAATGATTGCCTTTGACCATACACTCACAATATCTCCCAATATGATTTTTTTACAACATTTTATAGCACTTGTGGCCTACAGAACCAAACCATAACCACCCAACTACCTCTAACCAACTATTTTTGTCATTTTTTGCAATTTTGACAATAAAAGTTGCTCAAAAAGTTGTCATTTGACAAACAAAGTTGTCAATATGAACAAACTTGACCCTAACTCTACCAATACACAAAATTGGTCTTATAATGACCTTACAAACATTTTAAACATCTTTTATTCCTCACAAACCTATTCTACCCTTCAAAACCCAATTTTAGCCCTTTCTAGGCCTAATTGCCAATTTTGACAATTTTACACTTTTTGACCTTTCTATTACATTTCATTGCATTTATTGGCTCCAATGGCCATGATTACATTGTTTTAAGAGCTTAAAGGCCTTTTGGACTTCATTACTCATTTATTCTCCATGAGGGCCTATCAGTGACCCTAGTGCACCTTGTCTCCATAGGTCTTCATAGGTGCTTCATAGGTGTTCCATAGGTGCTCCTGCACCAATAAGTGTATGGTGAGTTTATAAACCCACCTTACACAATAGTGTGTTACCATAATATATGACAGGTTTATGAACCCGCCTTACACCTTGTTTTGATTTCTTCCCTTCTCAAGTGTATGGCATGTTAGGCCCAATATGGAAAGCTAATGTACTGAGAGGGGAGGGGTGAATCAGTACTTCAAAACCTTTTATCAACAATAACTTTACTGTTATGCATAAACCAAAAACTGCTGCAACATAACATAAAGCTAATACAAATAAATAACAATCATACATGATTCACTCCATAACACATATATTTTGGTTACACAGAAACTCTTGGTTAGAGAGAAAAACTACGGTGGGGATGGCACCCACAACTTCACTACTGCAATAATAAAGAGTGCTCGGTTAGAGCTACATGTTTAGCTATTTTTGATAGCTTACCCTATTAGGAGTATCAAGATCTTTAGATCTACCTTGCTAAATGATTTTACAACACTTAAACTAAATGTTGCACCTGGTTAAAGGCTTTACAATTTATAGACTTTGTTAGAGTCTTTTACCCTATTAAAGGTTTCTCTTACAACTTCAAAATATTACAATAAATCATTACAAATATCTGCAACTTTACATCTAAAATGTTATAGCAGATTCTATGTGCTCAAAATAAGATTACCTTGCTTATAGCATACCTCGGTAACCCATAAAGTAACTCGATAAACCCTTCTATTTACTTTGTTCTTTGACTGTTCTTTGAAATCCTTCTCGGTGACCTTTGTGTCTTTGTAACAGTCATAACACTTAGTGCTTTCACATGTCTTGCTTCATACACCTCTATATCTCTCTCTCTGTCACTCTACATGTGTATATCTGATCTCAATCCATGATGTATAAATAGATCTCTTATGTCGGTGATCTGATTCGTTGCTTCAATCTTACAAACATGATTTATCGAATGAATAACCATACAAAATATTTCATTGGTTAGATGACCTCAAAATCATACACAATCCTTAAGTGCAATTTCCAATGTGATAACGGTTCTATGTTCCTCGATCTTGTAACACGTTTCCACATGTGTGTCTAGGTTCAATGAATCTGGTAAAACATTTCACTCAGTGTATATCAACTCGATGTATCATTGTTGTTGCTCGATAGACATGAAATGATACTTGGTAGACCGCTCGGTGTATACTGGGCTCTGTGAATACTTTCTTCTTTAACCGACTATTATGTGCATACCAACTGAATGTTTCGGTAGAGGTAATCGACTAGAGTATATAGAATGACTTTGGATATAAAACTAATGGCAACTTGATAAGTAGTAACATGTTGGGTTTGTTAACTCGCTTTACACTTTGTTTCACTCATATAGGTGTAGGTTAGACCTATAAGTCCAACTTACACCTATTTTTTGGTTTTCTCTCATTACATGTAGTTCGGACTTATAGGTATGACCTACACCTAATTTGAAACTTTTGAAAAGTATAATTCGAGCCTATGAACCCGAAATACACCAATTGCATACACATAAATAGGTTTCATAGGCCTGGTTTACCTCTGAACTATCAAGATACAATGTGGGTTTTGGAAACCCTAATGGCTCCAAATGCATCAAATTCAGGAGTTTGTTCAATTCATGATGAACAAAATGGTTGATTCTATAAGTTAAGTAGTGGAACAACTTCCTACACTAACCTTGGGAGGAGGGTAATGCAAAATTTTTACAAATCATTACAACAGTTATATAAACTTAATAGAAATAAACATAATATCATGCATACCACAACACAACAACACAGTGATTTACGTGGGGAAAACACTTTCGGGAGAAAAACCCCACACTCCAAAAGTTGTTCAATATATTATTCAGCAATGAATATTAGTTTACAATATACTTGCAGAGCAAGCTCTTCGCATGATTACCACTAATTAGAGACTCAGGGGTAACTCAATAGCTATAAGAATCTTACACACAACCTTTATCCCACACATCTCATATATAGGAGATACAATACAAGAAACCGTCAAATGGTATTACAAAACCATGGGCTAAAACCACCCAATAAAGTAGATTTGACCTTATCTCCATTCTAGATGCCCTATGATGTGTTAAAACACACATTACCATGTGTTCCTCCCTTTTATAGCTCATTTATGTGTCCAATGTAATTTTATGTTTCTTATTACAAGAGTCCAAACTTTCAGAGGCCATAACTTGTCAATTGGGTGTTCGATTGATGAACCGTTTGATGCATCAGAAATCTCATGAACTGATCTATCACCTTGTAACCTGCTATGCTCAGTATGCCCACTTTTCAGGGTATTTCAAAGGGTTGAAATTCCTCAAAATTAAATTTAACCTTTCATCACACCCTTCAAAAATGAAAACTTTAATATCTTCAAAACTATCTGTGATCTTATGACAAAAATTTATCGGCATTCTTATCTAGCCAATTTGAAGCTTTGAGAAGAATTTTTTACCATTTTGTACTCAAACAAAAGATTAATATACATAGTAACCTCATGTAAATGCAAGGTTGAGACACCATTTTCCCAATATTCTCCCACTTGTCGAACACCTTGCAAGAGCAAAGGGAGTATCAACATATTAATAAATTAATTACTAAGGGTCATGAGGCCCATAGACTCCAAACACCATCTGAACTTCTTTGTGCTCACAACCTTAGTTAAATAATCTACAACATTCATCAAAGTCTCCACCTTAACCAGCTTCACCCTGCCATCTTCAACCATATCTCTGACAAAATGATATTAAAGATCAATGTGTTTGGTCTGAGCATGAAATGTTGGGTTCTTAGCTAGGCATATCACACTTTGACTGTCATAATAAACTATCACCATACCTTGTTTTATTCCAATATATGAACATATTCTCTTAAGCCAAATGGATTCTTTACAAGCTCAAGTACCTACCATATTGATGCAGCCATAACCGGTAAACCCTCAAAAGAGAACTAACCAACTTATGCAGCAAGAGTAACACAATGAAAGCAACAAGAAAACATAGCAAGATTATGGAATCAGATAATATTATTGTCTTAGAACCTTCAGCAACCAACCTGTTATCATCATACAATCATCATAGAACATCCGGTAGTCAACCAGTTACATGCAGGTTACAAGCCAGATTCAATCCATCCGGAACTCTTAGAGTCAACCGGACCATTAATCACGAATCTGAATCTTTCTTCTCATTTCTACTACCTCTCCCACAAATGATTACATAATACCCTAAATATACCCTCTGGAACATATTCGGGTCAGCCACAAAAGATTACATTTACCAATGCAAGAAAATGAAACATGTAACTAGGTTGGCCCTAAGAATGAAAGAAATTCCTCTAGAAAAATAATGACCAAGAAGTGCATATCAGCATGAAGGTCAGCCACATGCCAAATAACTTTGGACAAGACCCCAAATAGATCCACATGCTAAGAAACCACTCCGGAAAGGAAGGAAAACCAACCGGTAAGCACAAGAACTGTCCCAGAACCTAGAAATAGCCAAACTGGGAGTGATAACTAGCCAGAAAAGAATCCAAATGGACTGAGTCTGGAATTAAGCATATGAACCATCTTGGAAATTGAAAATAGGATTTGCAATGAAAAGAAAGCAACTACTGACACCTACCGGCAGGAACACAAAAAACTTCACAGTGAACTGAATAAGAACTAAACTGAAAGGAGATATTTCTGGTTTATGCAAGATTGTTCATAGATCGGGGATGCTCCTACATCACATATACTCCACTTTTATAGTGGACAAAGAAACCATAGCCTATCACTTACTCATCCAACTAATTGCACTACCAAATAAAGTAAACACATAAGCACTGTTGGATCCTTCTGGGATCAATATCACCTTCCCAGTCTGAATCCACATAACCATAAATATCAAGGGAAATCATGTCTCCAACCAAATTACCATGATAACATAAAGAATACTCTGAGGTACCCTTCAAATATATGAAGACTCTTTTGATTGCATCCTAATGAACTCTACTAGGATTAGACATATACCTAGAAAGAACTCCCACTACTTGGGAAATGACTGGTCTAGTACAAACCATAGCATACATCAAAATTCCAACTGTACTCTAGTGACACACTTTTCTCATGTCTTCCATCTTTGATGGAGATGTAGGACAATCTGAAATAGATAGTTTCGTTCCAACTGTAAAACGAACACACAATGGTCTACAATCCTACATGTTGAACCTTTGTAAAACTGAATTCACACACTTACTCTGGCCTAGCCATAGCTTTTTATTTACTCTATCTCTTCTAACTTCCATCCCAAGAATGTGTTTTGTTGCACCAAGATCTTTCATTTCAATTTTAGCAGCAAGATGAGACTTTAGTTTTGAAATCATACATTTCCCTATACCAATTAATAACATATCATCAACATATAATGCAATGTACAGGAATTGATCACCATCAGGTTTATAATAAACACAATGATCTGATTTAGAGTGTTCAAATCCCAAAATTAATACATATGTATCAAATTTATGGTACCGCATCCCAGGAATTTATTTGAGGCCATACAAAGATTTCTTCAATTTATAAATCAAATTACTTTTACCTTTCACCACATAGTGCTCTAGTTGTGTCATATAAATATCCTCTTCCAAATCACCATGAAAGAAAGTTGTTTTCACATCCATTTTCTCAACCTCTAAATCATAAGCAGTTCAATAGAAAGTAAAAATCTAATAGATGTCATTTTTGTAACAAGAGAAAATATCTCACCATATTGGAAGTTGGTGTGGATAATATTGGAAAGTCCAAGCTTTTATTTATTGTCTTTGAAGTTTATATTAAATGGATAAGAAGGTAAAGTCTTTGTTCTTTACTAAGTCATCTTGTTAGATTAGAAAGTCTTACAATGTATCTGAAAGTCTTTTTGAGTTAGCAATATATTGGCATTTGGGTTATAGTGGTTGATAAGACTTAGGTATTTAAGAGAAACTTTGAGTTCTTTGTATACACAAGGCTTGCTCCTAAGTCATTTTCAAAAAAGGGAAGTAACAAAAGACTTTGTTCTTTCACAAACAATTTACTTCCTAATTAGCATAGTTTTAATATTATTGCAAGTTTGAATCATTTCAATTGAAAGAAAAAATCCGTTCTAAATAGAGAATTAGATATAAAAAGGAGAACAAAGTTGTTGTGACATCTTGGATTAATGTAAAGTTAGCAGGTAGAATAGGGAAAATAGAAATTGTAGTAGAAAGGGGGAGCCTTCCCTTATAACTAGGAGAGATTGTACTTTTCCTTCTGAGAAGTATTATCTCATGTACTGTCGTGAAACTAAAATTTTGTAACCCTTCACTAGTTTTTAAAATTTTCACCCAATACTTATCTTGCTAGGACATTATCCTAATGAGTGTAGGAATGAGGTTGGTATGGAGAAGCCTATGGAGAAGAATGTGGTAAAGACTGGTGAATCAAAAAAAAAGGAAGTTATGGTATGGAGAAATAAAGAGGTAAATAATGAAAGAAAACTTGATGTACCAAAATTTGGTGTAGACACCTCTTCCTTTGATAACCGAGCTTATTGCTTTGACCCAAGGGGATCTTTCAAGGAAAATATTTTCATTCCCCCTTTCCGAAGTAGTAAGTGCTGGGGATTTGACATGACTATGTTTGATATGCAATCCATTATTTTGGTGATGATGAAAAACCCTAGGAGTGATTGGTAAGATAAGTATTAAACCCTGAGATTATTTTCTTCATTGTGCGGAAAGAACTATTTGAAGAGAAAGAATGCAGCTAAAGAGCGAGAACGAAAGTAGAGCAAGTAATCATGGAATTGAAGATGATCATTGGAGAATTGAGAAGCAAAGACTTTTAGACATTGGAAAAGGTACAGTTAGATGAATTTGAGACTAAAAAGATAAGGAAAATTAAGAGTTGTTTAAGTGAAGTAGATTTACAAAAAGGTTAAGGAGTTAGGACAAAATAGATTAGATTTATGGATCAGATTCCCATGGTTTGATAATGAAGATCTACAGTTAGATTAATCTTTCAGTAGAGTGTAGAATGACTATATTATATTGGATAAACCCTATCCAATTATGAAAGACATCATTTCAGTTGTTACTAGTCTATGTGACAAAGGGAATGTACTAGTTAAGAAGACTATAAATAATAAGGAAGTTGAAGCCCTAATTTGAGTAATAAGAGATCAGAGAGTGCTATAGATTGACAAAATCATCAACCTCATGGTAAGGTATGTTGCATATGGAATCACTTATATAAATTTTATTTCAGAAATAGGGAAGGTTCTACCTTAGCCATTGTAGTATTTGTTGCACATCAGCTGGTTATGGAAGATGCAGCTCATGATTTGTGTGAATTGTTGAAGAATCAATTGTAAGAGAATATTGACATGACAAAGAATCAAGGCTACCCCTTCCAGTTTGGTTCTTTGCTCATATGTTTAGGAATGTATTTTCTTAGATCTTTGCCAATGAAAAATAATGTGTTGTGGGAGTCTTAAGTCTTGGTTGCAAGACATATTTTTTGATATCTAATTGGTTTGGAAAAGAGAGAAGAAACTTGTGATGATTACTTTAAGACGTTTCAAGAGGTTTGGTTTATCAATCTTGTATCCCCTACTACTAGTTCTTCTATGGAGAGTCCGACCTCTGGAAAGAGGAAGCTGAAGGACACTGTGTTTTCTAATTCTTTGGAACCTGAGAAGAAGAAGAAAGACCTAATACAAGGAGATGTAATTGAGCTAGATGATCCAGATGTTAGTTAAATGAGAGGGGGGGTGAATTAGATAAACTCACAATGAAATGTTCTAATCAGATTCAACCTCGGTAGAACTTACTTGACATGTAACTATAACTGTAAATCATTCAAACTCATAAACTGATAAACTTGAAACATCAAAACACATTTAACACCAAATTTAATGCGGAAACCCAAATAGCGAAAAACCACTATGGGATTTCAGACCCACGAAGAAAATATACTCTTCTAGAGTATGCTTGGTTAAAAGCCAATCTTGTTAAAGATTACATAAACACATTGCTAGATGTGACCCAGTTAAGGGATTTCCCTCAGATCTATCAAAATCTTGCACTTTGTTACAAGTGACCTTGTCAAAGGATTTCAAACACTCAATTAGAATGTTACCTTGCTAGAGGATTTACAAAGAAGACTGTTAGGTCCACTCGGTTAAGAGATTTTCTGTCACTTACAAAAATAAATAACAGTAATTAAATATATATCTGCAACTTCACATCGTAAATGTTATAGCAGACTCTATGTGCTCAAAATAATCTTGTCATAAGACTTATCTTCCTCCTTGCTGGGCTTATCACTCTGTTCTTCAATTAGATCTTCAATCTTCTGTACTCTGTAATCACTTCTGCAACATCACTATTCTTTTATTTGCCCGCATACTTTGTTCATCAACTTTTCTTTATTTATAAGAAATTCCTAACCGCTTAATCTCCTTAATCACATTTCCCATGATTAATCTTAGTCATCATATCTTCAAGCTTGACTAGGTTCATTGAATCCTTCGAACTAAAAAATGTTTTATCTTGCCTTGAAACTTGTATTCCTTCCTTGGTACTTGTGCTCGGTCATAACCGTTCAATCTGTATTGTACATCTAGCTCTTGAATTTTCATTGCCGTTGATCCTTAACAAACTTCTTGCATGACATTCCAATCTTCTATAAATCTCCAGCTCATTGGCATCCTTCATTTAATAATGTATTTATTCATCCAATGCATTCTATTACTGCTCGATTGATACTCGGTTAATTTTGAACTTTACTCGGTAGACATTCTGTATTCATCTCGGTTACTGTCTCAATAGCTTTGCTTGCTAACGACGCTCGGTGACTTCTTTCTTCTTTAACCGACACCGATAACCTTGGAATTTACCGACTGGCTCCTTGCTCGGTAAAATAGAATAGTATCAAACCTTTACTCACTCTATTGTATGAAATCTTTTCTCCTTCTTATTGAGTCTTTGAATACACATATATAGGATATCAAAACAATCAAAATAACATAATCTCATCACTCTCTAACTCGGTAATAGTTGCCCATTGAATAACTTATTACTCCCCTTCATTTTCACATTCTTTCTGTGTCACTTACCGCATCTTTATACTCATCAAAACATACTCTTTAAGATATGGCAACATCATACTAAATCAGAAAATCAATTGCTTGACATAAATGACAAAATAATATTATTAAGACAGTAATCATCCTTTATCAATTATATCATCAATCTCCAACAACCTTCTCAATATCATCGTACCAACAAACTTAATGTAATGCCAACAATCTCCCCCTTTGGCATTGATGGCAATACCAACTTGATTTATTCCAATTGATTCGAACTGCTATTATTCTTCTCCTATTATCCTTGAGTTGTAAACTTCTCCTATAATCTTCTCCCCTTGTCATTAGTCTTCTCCCCCTTTGACAACAATGCCAAAAGTAAAATTGATCCATGATTACTTCCCCTGTGAAGTAATTTCCTTGTTTGTTAAAACATATACAAATGTATCATCTCAGTCTCGGTCAGAGCATCTAGTCTCCATTCACTGTTTCCTGCACAACTTTAGACAATCTCCTAAAGTGTGTAAATCAACATCAACTCACAAATAGTATTTTGTAGAGTCATAGAATTGATGCTTTCACCGAACTCTATCAGTGAGTACTAGATAGGGGTAGGACCCTTAACTTACTTCTGAGATACTCAAAAGTGTCCCTTGGCAGTGGCTTTGTGAAGATGTCTGCTATTTGTTCCTTTGTGCTAACATATTCTAGCACAACTTTCTTTTCTTGAACTTCTTCTCTTAGATATTGATATTTTATAGAAATATGCTTTGTCTTGGAGTGCATTACTAGATTCTTTGAAATGTTAATAGCACTTATATTATCACAAAATATAGTTACTGGCTCGGCAAATGCCTCATTCATATCTTCCAACAGTTATTTGATCCATGCTATATTGGTACAATTCAATGCTGTAGTGACATATTCAGCTTCAGCTATTGACTGTGAAATGCATCCTTGTTTCTTGCTAAGCCAACTCACTGGTCTTTCTCCCAAAAAGAAAGCTCCACCGCTTGTGCTTTTCCTGTCATCAATATTTCTTGCCCAATCAACATCAGTATAGACTTTTAAGTCAAAATCATTCCTCTTTTTATATAGTAAACCATAATCTTCAGTGCCTCTCAACTATCGGAAAATTCTCTTGATTATTGTCATATGGGTTTCTTTGGGATCTACATAAAATCTTGCAGTTATACCTACTGCATGTGCAATATCAGGTCTACTGCGAACTACATATTGCAACTTTCCAATCATAGATCAGTAAAGTGTCTCATCAACAGATGCAGATTCATCATTCTTTGATGGTTTGCAATTAGTAGTCATAGGAGTACTTACAGGTTTAGAATCCTCCATTCCAAATTTCTTCAAGATTTCCTTTATATACTTGGATTGAGTAATGAAAATCCCATTTTTCATTTGCAGTATTTGTAAACCTATAAAATACTATTTCACCGATTAATGACATGTCAAATTCTTTGCACATTTCATTTCCAAAGTTCTTACATAAAGAATCATTTCCACAAAAAATAATATCATCTACAAATATGGCTGAAATCAGTATTCCATTATCCTTATCATTCTTCATATACATGTTGTTGTTCTCACTAGTCCTCATAAATCCAATCTTTATTAAGTAAGAGTGCAACCTTTCATACCATGCTCTAGGTGCTTGCTTTAGGCCATATAAAGCTTTGTTCAACTTACATACCTGATCTTTATTCTTCTCTTCAATAAATCCTTCAAGTCGTTCAATATAGACTTCTTCTTCTAGTATACCATTCAAAAATGCAGATTTAATATCCATTTGATATCCTTGAAGTTTTTGTAAGCAGCATGCCAACAATGTTCTCACTCCCTCAAGTCTTGCCATAGGTGCAAAAGTCTCACCATAGTCTATTCCTTCTTCTTGAGCATAACCTTTGCAAACTAGCCTTGCTTTATTCCGAATGACCTCACCTTTTTGATTTAGCTTATTTCTGAAAATCCACTTTGTACCGATTACATTTTTCTCTTTTGGTCTTGGGACCAGTGTCCATGTTTCATTTTTCTTGATTTGTTCAATCTCTTCTGTCATAGCATTCACCCAATCTTCATTGCTTAATGCCTCTTTTACTATCCTCGGTTCAAACTCAGATATCAGACATGTGTTATGTCTCAGTTTGTTCCTTGTCATCACTGGAGCATCCTTATCTCCTATAATCTGACTTGATGCATGATTTCTTCTGACATATTTTGCTAATATAGGCTCGGTAGGCTCTGTATGATCTTCTTCATCACTTGGTAATTGAGTTTTTTCTTCATCGGCTTTCTCGGTTAGACTTCTTAGTTGTACATATACAAACTCTTCATAATCTTCTAGTTCTTTGGAATTTCCTTCATCATTCCTTTCTGCAAATTCATTAATTTTCACATTTGCACTTTCCACTATTTTGTTAGATGATTTGATCAAACATTTAAATGCTTTACTCCTAGAGGAATAATCAAGAAATGTTCCTTCCTCGCTTTTCTGATCAAATTTTCCATTTCTGTCATCTTTGTGAACATAACATCTACTTCCAAATATTTTAAAATAACTTACATTTGGTTTCTTGTCATACCAGATTTCATACGGTGTCTTCATAGTTCCTTTCTTCAGTTGTACTCGGTTTAGGGTGTAAACTGCAGTGCTTATTTCTCCTCTCCAAAATATTTGAGGTACTCTCTTTTCTATCATCAAAGTTCTAGCACAATCTACAATTGATCTGTTTCTTCTTTCAGCTATCCCATTTTGTTGTGGTGTTCTCGATGCAGACACTTGTCTCTTTATACCATGATCATTGCAAAATAAGTTAAATTCATCTAAAATAAACTCTCCTCCTCTATCAGATCTTAGACATTTCAACTGTCTTCATGTTTCTTTTTCAACTCTTGTCTTATACCATTTGAACATTTGAAAGGCTTTTGATTTCTCTTTTAAAAACATAACTGACATCATCCTTGAGTAATCATCCACAAATAATATGAAGTAGTTATCACCATAATAAATTTGAACTTTCATAGGACCACAAAGATTAGTGTGCACAAGATTTAAAATTCCTTTAGAAGTGTAAGACTTACTTGTAAGGCTTGATTTTGTTATCTTACCCATCTAGCATCCTCGACATATTGCATTCTCAGGTTTTTCCAAGCTCGGTAGACCTCTTACTTGGTGCTTCTTACTTATTTTGATCAGGTTATCAAAATTTACATGACAAAACCTTTTATGCCATAACCAGGTATCTTCTATTTTTGCATACAGACAATTGTTCCGAGTTGAGTCAAGATGAAATGTATTACCTCTTGGTTGAGTCCCGGTAGTAGCCAACTTTCCATGTTTGTCATGAACTTTAACAATTCCTTTCTGAAATTCTATTCGATATCCTATATTGTTTAGCTGTGCTACACTCAACAAATTGTATTTCAGACCTTCAACCCAATATACATCATCACGTTTAGCATTGTCAAGAAGTGTGATAGAACCTTTACCTTTTATAGGACATGGTGCATCATTACCAAATCTTACATAACCTCCATCATAATCTTCTAATTTAACAAACTTGTGTTTATCACCTGTCATGTGATGTGAGCATCCACTATCTATGATCCAAGAATCATTATTATTTATGTGTGATATCAAGGTTTTTTCTTCATACCTTTCTTCATCTGATCCATCTTTGATAGCCACATATACAGCTTCCTCTGTCTCAGTCCCATCAGATTTATCATCATTGGATTCCTCATCAGCTACTAGGCATGTCTTTCTATCTCTCCTTCTGAAGTCTCAGTGCCCTTTGTATTGGTTGTCTTTCTGCCTGTCATCTCGGTATTCTCTGTTTTCACTAGATTCTTTGTCAGGACAGTTAGAAGCCATATGTCCAATTTTATCACAGTTAAAACATTTGAAAGGTAACTTTCCTTTATACTTACCTTTGCCTCTCGGTAACCTTCTGGCCAATAATGCTTCAAACTCTTCTTACTTTCTCATTTTCTCATATAGTTTGTGTACTTCTTCCATGTTTTTGCTAAATCTCTCACTTGCTCCACTGTGATTTCCTTCAGCATACTTATACATGCTATCATTGTAATCATTAGATTCACCAAGATGAAAAGAACTGAATGCACATTCAACTTTGTTTACCGAAGACCCACTGTTATCAAAATTACTTAACTCAAAAGCATGTAGCTTACCGATAGTAGCATCCAAAGAGACTAGCATGTTTGGTACAGACCTTAATTCATTAATTGCAGAGACTCAAATGGCATAAGCAGGTAGAAGTGTTCTCAGAAACTTACTTGTTACATCCTTTTCTTCAATAGTTCCTCCTACTCCTTTGATTTGATTGACAGTTTCCTTTAACCTTGTACTATATTGGATTATGTTCTCACCTTCATTCATTCTCATGGATTCAAGTTGTCCTCTTAGACTGTCTACTTTTTCTCTTTGAACATGTTCATCACCACCATACACAGATGTAAGCTTATTCCACATAGCTTTGGCATCATTACAATCTTCTACATCATTAAACTCTGAGTCAGTCAATGCTTATGTTATTTCAATCATTGCTTGAATATGTTCTTGCTTTGCCTTTATTTCTTCCATTGTCATAGGGTAGGTGCTAGGTGCAGTGTAATCATTCTCTAGATAATATGTTGCATATTCTCCAATTCCTGATAAGTACAACTTCATTCTTTTCTGCCATGTGGAGAAACTTGACATGTTCAACTTTGGTGCATCCCTTTTATACATCTTCAGATCTTGCCTCAAGTTCCTTTAAAATTTTCTTTTGGAGTTCTAGCCCTGATACCAATTGTTAGTTAAAAGAGAGGGGGGGTGAATCAGATAAACTCACAATGCAATGTTCTAATCAGATTCAACCTCGGTAGAACTTACTTGACATGCAACTATGATTGTAAATCATTCAAACTCATAAACTGATAAACTTGAAACATCAAAACACATTTAACACTAGACTTAACGTGGAAACCCAAATAGGGAAAAACCACTATGGGATTTCGGACCCACGAAGAAAATATACTCTTTTAGAGTATGCTCGGTTAAAATCCAATCCTGTTAAAGATTACATAAACACATTGCTAGATGTGACCTGGTCAAGGGATTTCCCTCAGATCTATCAGAATCTTGCACTTTGTTAGAAGTGACCTTGTCAAAGGATTTCAAACACTCAATTAGAATGTTACCTTGCTAGAGGATTTACAAATAAGATTGTTAGGTCCACTTGGTTCAGAGATTTCCTGTCACTTACAAAAATAAATAATAGTAATAAAATATATATCTGCAACTTCACATCTGAAATGTTATAGTAGACTCTATGTGCTCAGAATAATCTTGTCATAAGACTTATCTTCCTCCTTGCCGGGCTTCTCACTCTGTTCTTCAATCAGATCTTCAATCTTCTGTACTCTGTAATCACTTCTGCAGCATCACTATTCTTCTATTTGCCCGCATACTTTGTTCATCAACTTTTCTTTATTTATAAGAATTCCTAACCGCTTAATCTCCTTAATCACATTTCCCATGATTAATCTTAGCCATAATATCTTCAAACTTGACTAGGTTCATTGAATCCTTCGAACTGAAAAATGTTTTATCTTGCCTTGAAACTTGTATTCCTTCCTTGGTACTTGTGCTCAGTCATAACCGTTCAATCTATGTTGTAGATCTAACTCTTGAATTTTCATTGCCGTTGATCCTTAACAAACTTCTTGCATGACATTCCAATCTTCTATAAATCTCCAGCTCATTGGCATCCTTCATTTAATAATGTATTTATTCATCCAAGGGATTCTGTTACTGCTCGGTTGATACTCGGTTAATTTTGAACTTTACTCGGTAGACATTCTGTATTCATCTCGGTTACTGTCTCGGTAGCTTTGCTTGCTGACAACGCTCGGTGACTTCTTTCTTCTTTAACCGACACTGATAACCTAAAAATTTACTGACTAGCTCCTTGCTCGGTAAAATAGAATAGTATCAAACCTTTACTCATTCTATTGCATGAAATCTTTTCTCGTTCTTATTGAGTCTTCGAATACACATATATAGGATATCAAAACAATCAAAATAACATAATCTCATCACTGTCTAACTCGGTAATAGTTGGCCATTGAATAACTTATTACTCCCCTTCATTTCACATTCTTTCTGTGTCACTTACCAACATCTTTATACTCATCAAAACATACTCTTTAAGATATGGCAACATCATACTGAATCAGAAAATCAATTGTTTGACATCAATGACAAAATAATATTATTAAGACAGTTATCATCCTTTATCAATTATATCATCAATCTCCAACAACCTTCTCAATATCATCATACCAACAAACTTAATGTAATGCCAACACCAGAGTCTCCTATGGTTGAATAAAAGTTGGATGTTGCAAAGCAAGAAAAAGATGTTCTAGAGGCAGAAGCAGATAATATTCAGAATATGATGGAGAAATGTGATGATGATAAGAGGAATTTATTAGAATGTACTCATGAAATGAAGGATTGTATTAATAGTGCTAGCAAAGTATACATGTATTGTCTATAATGGCTAGTTGCTATGGTGAATTTAAAATCAAAATTTGAATTTGTTGAAGAGGAGTTGAGGTCTATTGGTAAGACATTTGATTTTTTTAGTGATAAAGATGGTGATCAAAGGAAGAAGGTAAATTCCTTGTAATTTGAGTTATTATCTTTGCAAAGGCAGAAGGAAGATTATGTGAGAGTTAAGGAGATTGTTGAGGCTAAAATGGAACACTTCTCAGCATCGCTTAATGATGTAGTTGAGTATGAGCATAATCCATCTATTCCTGACAGTTCAACTCATGCTATTTATTTATTAGTTGAAACCAAAAGCTTATTAGTACGTATCAAACATGCAGTGCATTCCTGGAAAGTTCTCCTTCCAGAGCTCAAGGAGAAATACAAGCAATTTTTTCAAAAGAATAGCGGTTAAGAATTTTATTTGATACACAATTTTGATATCTTTTTTTTTTTACTAAAGGCACCCTTTGTCCTTGATGTCAAAGGGGGGGAAAGGAAAAGGAGAAAGGTAAATGAAGAAATGGAGAAATGGAGAAATATGAGTGATATGAGTAAGAGTGAGTTATATGCAGATATTCATGCAGAGATGTTTTTGAGATTGTTCTTTTTGAGATGTTTTTCCATCAACGAAAATGATGGAGATTGTTGTATTTGTGTGAATGTTGTCATTGATGTCAAACTTGGTGATCCCGTTAGGACTAGATGTGGCAGGTTGAGCAACAAAGAAAGATAGGTAGGTATGTGATATTAAGCAGGAAGGCATATATGGTGTAGAAGTGAAAGTATTTTCCAGAAGATCCTCTTCTCTAGAATTTTGTGTTTTGCTTATCATGGTTTGTATTGAGTTTTGATATTAGTTGTGACAATTAAATTTCTATCCAAGTGTTTGTATTGCATTATGATTTATGAATCCTATTCTTTGGAATCTGTGGCATCTATATCTTGAAGATGAAAGTGGTTATTCTTGTAATTTGTGTCTATTGGTCCGTATCTATGGGTCCAGAAAACTCATGTTTTGTTTCAGTAATTGAGGCATATTTGAAGCATGTGAAGGAAATGTGTAGAAGATCTATGATGGCCGACTTGGTTGCCTTGTTTTTGGTCGAGGTATATTTGAGTAGCATGTTGTTCTAAGCAATTCTTTATTGTATATATTTTGTGTTTGATCGATATATTATCTCAGTGTATGTGCTTACTGGTGTGTGTGTGTGTGTGTGTGGATCTATGAATATGGGATGTGAAAGTGTAGAGAGTGAGTGTATGTGATATATGATAGTAGAAGTGAGCGTGGTATTCAAGAAAAGAGGGAAGACAAAAGAAAAAAGTGCATGCGAGTAGTGTGTGGTGTGAATAGTGGAGTATGATGTATGTGTAAGAGTGAAGGTGTATGTGAAAAGTTGCAAGTGCAGTTATAGTGTTGTAGTAATCCCTTACTTGATCTGCTGCAAAGAATTGAATTGACAGAGTACAGATAGTGTTACAATGATCCCTTATCAGATCAGCTCCAAGCAGTTGAGGATAGGTTGGAGAGATCACTTACTAGATCAGTTGTGAGTTGGTGTGTTGTTATTTGAGCTTATCTTGGAACTGACCTCATGCATTTGGAGATGCAATTTTCCTTAGTTCACTTATTTCTATTGCAGTGAGCATTCTAACACTGAGTCATATTGTAATATGGAAGTGAGCCATCTCTTTTTGTAAACACCATATAACTAGTTATATTATCTTGAGAGTTAACCTTCTCCATGGTTTTTTCCATTTGGGTTTTCCATGTATAAAAATCCTATGTCTATCTTGTGACTATGTTTTATGTTTACTATGCATTTGTTGTTTCATGTCGATGAGATTATTTACCAAGGTTTAAATATCCAAGAAGTTTTATTTGTCGTGGGAATACTGATTCACCCCCCCCTCTCAGTATTTTGTTCCATTCAACCATCCAACATTCTGAAACTGGACCTGTTGAACCCTTTTGAAGCTTGTCAAATCACTGCTTTGGTAAAATATCAAATGTCAACTTGGGAGGTCGTAACTAGGGGAAATAATTCATTAAGGTATAGTGAGTATGTGTGCCAAGGGGATTTGCTTGAATCCATCACATGTGCAAAATATTGATGGTCAAAGTTGCCTTCTTTGACATTTTCTAGAAATGTTGATATCCAACCCCGACAAAGTCAGTTTGGTTTTGATCTTGAAAAATATCAAACGAAGCACTGAGGTGCTACAACTAGGTGAGGAGGTAGATGAGTATATAGAGAATCATGAGGACCAATCCCTTTAGGATGCAGGTCAATAGGTCATGAAATAAAAATTAGGATGTAGGGTCACTTTGGCAGATTGAATACTGTTCTGATAACAAATTTAAATAATCTGCATTTGGTTTTGACTTGGTAAAATTATCAAATGAAGACCCAGGGCTCTGAATATTGACACGTGGGATCATTGAAATATGGATGATCACAAAAAATTGTTAGTTTGACATGACAATCTAATGTAGTGAAATATAACTCTCTGAAAATGACTACTCTAATAAACTTAGCAGTGGGCAAACAATAAATTCCCCCAAGACCTCAAAATAGGTACTTCAAAAACACATCAAATTTGATCATGTGAAGTTGCAAATGGACAAGAACCATCTCTAATAAGAGGTAAACAATATCCCAAAGTGGTTTCTCATGACAATCAAAGGGTGTGAATTTATTGACCCTCAAAGTGGGCTATTTGGAAAGGCTTGCAGGGGTGCTTCAGAATATGGCAAACAATTGTCTCAATATGGGCCCATCAAATTTTGTCAAATTTTGAAGGTCCCAATAGGGGGAGTGTTTGTCCCATTCTTTTACTTGCATTTCTTATCAGGCATATAAATTGTATATAACTCAAAAAACTATTACAAAATGAACCACTACATACTACTAAAGGATTTCACATGAGCACAAAGCTAAAATGAAGATTTTGCAACCTTGACTGCAAGTTGGTATGGAGTCAAAATGATAGCATGTCATCTTCATGTAAATTCAGAAAATTAGAACCAAGCTATCTAGAGACCAAAATTAAAGACTTGCAAATTGACCTTAGGATGGGCCACACGATAATGATTAGAGATATTTGCAAAATTTTGTCGCATAGAATGTCCTTTAGTCCACAATGCCCATATCTGTGCCCGAATTAGAGTCTTGGGCTTCAACTTCTCCATTAGTGCAATGAGCTTCTTCTAGTCCAACAACCTATTTTTAACAAAAACTTATCCTAATAGAACAATGTGAGTTTAACCATTAAACTTAATAAATCCAATTGTTATTTCATTGCAAATATCACATCAATTAATTAGGGTAGATGAATTCAAATATTCTAGTTAGGAACCCCAAACATTTAAATTGAAGTAAAACTACATTAGGAGTATGCATAAAATATTTTTATCAAAGAGGGCGGAGAGAAAAGTGAGTTAACTATCATTATAACATACGAAATAATTAGATCAATTGTAAACATCAAAAACTAAATTGAGAAAGCACAAACATATTTACAAATCTATGCAAGATATTATCCCATTAAAATAACTTATCATTTGATTAAATACTTTCTTTATGTCATAATAAATATAATTGTGTATCATATAAATATTATTGTCAATAATATACATTTTAGCAATTATCAATATGGATTGTGGAAATCTGATATAATTAATAATATACATCTTGAATAGTATTTGTCTCCTGCAATTCAATAATAAACATTAAATGTTACTATAAATTGATTATTTTGATAAATAATAATAATAAACCATTTAATTTTTATTTATATATATTATTATAAACTCTATTTTTTTTATTTTTTTTAAATCTAATAGAAAAATGTGTCTATACCCATTAAACCTAATAGATCCACATGATAGTTTATTGTAACTATTATATCAATTAGCTAGTTATTATATCAATTAGCTAATGGAGATGATTTCAAAAACTATTATATCTATTAGTTAGTGGAGATGATTTCAAAACTATTATATCTATTAGTTAGTGGAGATGATTTTAAATATATGGATTAAGAACTTCAATTTTTAAAATAAGTAAATTATACATTAGGAGTATAATGATTTTTTATTAAAAAAGGAGAGAAAAAAGTGAGTAACCATCACTGGTAAATTAAAAATTAGTAAAGATACTATCTCATTTAAATAACTTATCATTTGATTAGCTACAAAGATAATTGTGTAACATATAAATATTGTTGTCCGCAATATACCTCTCATAAATAGTTTTTGTCACTTCCTACGATTCAACAATAAACAAAACGTTACTACAACATAATTACTTTGAACAACAAACTAATGAACTATTTTTCTTTTCAATTATATTACTATAATGTAGGAGCTTCAAACAAGAGAATAATATTTCACAAAAGTGATGATTGTATTGAGATGATTAGAAATATACAAACGCCTTACTTATAAAGACAAAGGTGAGGACACGAACACCGATGCAGTGTGAGGGTAGGTAGGGAGTAGGTATGAAAGTAGGTAGGGAGTAGGTATAACCAACTACCTCACAATTATACAACACATGTATTAATGTAAGTAGGAACTATATAATGATAATGATGCAACTTATTCGATGGGTGGGTTTACTCTATATTTTGAGGGGACTACTATAAGATTTTGTTTGCCCTGCTTCTAATTGTCTAGTTGTTGTTTTATTCCTACTATTTGGTATTTTTCTTTGTGAAAGGGATAGGGTACTTTCAAAATCTTTCTTATCTAATCAAAAACAAAAATTTATTCTATAGAAACACTGAGTATATGTATTAAACCTAATATATCCAATTGATAATTTATTGTTAATATTTTAATTAGAAAAGATGACTTCGAAACAACCCACATTTCAGATATAAATAGAAATATGCATAAGAAGACTTTTTTGGAGAAAAAATAAAGTAACCATCACTGTCATCTATGCAATTAAGTAGATGCACTGTAAAGATCAAAAGATAATCTGATTGTTCACGGAAGCCCAATGTGAGGAAAACAACCAAATTTGGTGGGAGTAGATGGGCTCCATGATCTTGTCTTGACCTCTACAACACAAAGACTGGAATAATGGTTGTGAAGACGTTGATAACAATCACAATGATGTCAGATGAACGTAACCGGTCAAATGTGATGCAATGCCACAGAATTACCTTTCTTATTAGATCAGGGAAAATGGTTTATGTTCCAATATTAAAAGTGGGACTTCTGGTTTAAGGAAATTGGTGTTGACATTGGTTTTTGTGACCTGAAAGACAGGTGAAGGACATTCATGTGTTTCTTTTTCCATATAAAAATTGGGTCTGTTTTCTTTTTTCCTGTAACACTTGGGTTCTGTTTCTTTAAGGACATTCATATGTTTCTTTTTCCGTATAAAAATTGGGTTTGGTTTCTTTTTTCCTGTTACAATTGGGTCCTGTTTCTTTTAAGTACATTCATATGTTTCTTTTTCCGTATAAAAATTGGGTCTGGTTTCTTCTTTCATATTACAATTGGGTCCTGTTTCTTTTCCCATATTACAATTGGGTTTTGGTTTTTTTTGCCCTATTACAGTTGGGTTTTATTACTTCTTCCATATTTGAATTGGGTCCTCTGGTTTAAGCAATTTTTTTTTGTTGAAATTCATACATATGTGAAGTGAAAGACAGGTGAGAAGAGTATTGAAGATGTGGTGTGTGTTTGATCTGGTGTCTTATGCAGTTACATACATTCCTTCCTGCACAAGAAACCTACCCTTAACGCTTAGGCAGCTTTCCCGTTTTGTTCGCAGACTGTACGGCTATGTGCTGAGGAGCGCTTCAGACGTGCGAGAGACTTACATGCAGTGGGGTAACATGCCACACCAAGCTAGGCCTCCTGGTTATGTAACCGTTGGTAGCATTCCCTGGAGCAATCCTACAGCTGCCTGCTTTTTTCACTGAGACTGCACATTCAATCTTCCTCACTCAATATCTGTACATTTCTATATGCTCATGGGCATTCAGATCTTGGAAATTATAGGGTCTAGCATTCCCCTGACTCTCTGCAGAATTTAGTGTTTGTTTAGAAGAGATTTGTTTCTCCATGTATGGAAGAGATTGTTTCCAAAATGTTTGTTTGACTGAACAATTGTGTAAAATTGTAATGGAGGATGGCTTTCAAGGATTTTAAAAAAACATTGTTTATAGAGAATCATTATATATGGTGTCCAGTAATTTCTTGACTCTGTTTGTTTATGGGATTTTTGTATGGAAGAGACTGTTTTTAAGAGACTCTTTTTAAAATGTTTGTTTGATTGGACAATGCACAATGGTATCAAATTGTAATGAATGTATCAAATTGTAATGGAGGACTTTCAAGTTTTTGATTATAGTAAGGAACAAAACAAGGTGCTGATCTTATATACAAACAGCTTGAAGGATGTATGAAAGAAAATGCAACAAAATGAAGGTGCTGATCTTATACAAGCTTAGGTCAAACAAGCCAATAACAGCAAATCAGAAGACCACTGTTAAAAAACCTATCAAACTATTAATAGTACTTGCTATGGTTTATCAAGTTAATGATTAAAAGTTGAAGCTGCAATCTTTCGGTAACAAAATTATCGATGGTTGGACACGTCATCGCCGGACCAGTGCGGTGGAGAAAATGGGGACCACCAAATGCCACCTTGGCATAGCCTGCCCAATTCAAATTTGAATTTACCTCCTTCCACATGACATCGCTGAAGGGCCAAAACGTCCACCCGTCAAAAAGGACATAGCAAATCATTGGTTAGTAGTGAAATTTTGGTCTCTTCCTATGAGGGATTTCTGTATGTCAGAAAGCGAATCCAGGTGTCTCCAGCACCTCATACCTTTCATCTCAAGGCCCACCGCAACTAGAGAGTCCACCACCGAATTTCCCTCTCTATAAATGTATTGAAGTTGAAATTCCTCAAGCCAAACTATAATAGGCCATATGTCCTTTAGTATGTTGCTAATCATCAAGCTAATCCCTGAAGCACCTTTAGTTGCCTCAATAATTAGCTTAGAATCCCCTTCAATGGTCAGTCTTTTAGCATTAATATTGAGAGCCAATTTAAGCCCCCAGAAGAGCGCCACGGCTTCAACCATGTTACTCGAGGCAGAGCCAAAATCCCCTGCATAGGCTAGAATTAGGTTGCCAAATCTATCCCTTATAATTCCACCTCCCGCCACAACTCCAGTACGAGCAGCACCATCAAAGTTAAGTTTGAGCCATGAGGGGGATGGGGCCAACCATCTACTGTTAAGTCTCTCCATTATTTTAGAGTTGTCATATAGGAGGAAGTTGTCAGGCAGATTCCATGTCCTAATCCAATTGCAATCCATCACTAGAGGGGCAAATTGTAGTTTTTTCCATTTGCAAACCAAAGCGTTCTCCCTGAAGAGCTTTTCAGTTATGCCAACCACCATGTCAACAAAGTTATTAGTCTCACAAAAGATCCGATTGTTCTTTTCCTTCCAGATATGCCAATAGATATGAGAAGGGATGAGTTTCCAAAACTGTCTAACCGGAGGGTGAGCAAAGGGGCACTTCCAGTTTCTGATAAACTGCTACAAGTCTTCCAAGAAGGTCCACACAATGTTGAATTTTTGTAAAACTTTGTGCCAGACCATAGAAGTGAAGGGGCAATGGATAAATAGATGATTTATGCTTTCCTCAACACAATTACACAAAACACACCGATTGACTAATAGGAATCCTCTCCTTTTAAGGTTATCAATAGTTAGAATCTTCCCATGCAGAGTCGTCCACCAGAAAAAGTTTATTTTACGGATAAGATGAGAATTCCAAACTTCTCTCCAGCTGTAGCAGTCATTCACAGGAGCGAACAAGAGATCGTAGGCTGAATTTACACTAAAAGACCCTCAGGGATTTATAGCCCAAACAAACTTATCAGCATGAGGGAATCTGGGAATCCTAACCTCCTCAAGAAGTGATTGTAACTCCCCCACCAAATGGCCCCAATGAGTATTATCTCCTAGACCATCAACAATCCTCAACCACCAGCGAGAGGGGGATATGTAATTCATCACAAGAGCACCAGGCGAGTCCTTGAGGGTTCCCATGAGGCAACTGAAGCGGGAAGAGGCCAGCAGTCTATCGCCAATCCAGTTGTCCTCCGAGAATCTAATTTTCTCACCATTGCCCAACTGCCATTTTAGACCTTGTTTAAGTAGCTTCCGATTTTTGACAATGTTGTTCCATATCTTTGATCCAGGTGGGAGCTCATTAGAAGATAGAAGGGAAGAGAAGGGGGTGTGATTAAAATACTTAGCCCGCATAATCTTGCACCAGTCAGCTCTGTTCTTCACAAGATTCCATCCAATTTTAGTCAACAAAGCCTTGTTCAGGTCCGAAATTTTTCTAATCCGTAGGCCTCCCATGTACTTAGGTTTGCAAACCACCTCCCAATTGACTAAGCTGAGTCTGGACTTTTCCTCCATCCGTGTCCACAGAAAACTTCTTTGGATTTTCTCAAGTTTCTCAGCCATAGCAATGGATATCTTGAATAGCGATAGAAAATAGATTGGGACACCTTGAAGAGAGGCTGACAGAAGCTAGAGTTTACTAGCACTACTCAGGGTTTTTCCAGTCCATCCAACAAGTTTCTTTTGCATTCTTTCTAAGATAGATTCCTAGAAATGGGGGGTGACCTCCTTAATCATGAGGGGAAGACCCAAGTGGGAATCGGGAAGATTAGCAGCACAACATCCAAGGATTTGCATAAGTTTACCTTGGAGATTTCTATCCATATTGAAAAAATAATTTTTTCTCTTATTATAATTGATAAGTTGTCCCGAGGCAAGGGCGTAATCCTCCAACAAGTGTTTTCATTCTTTTGCTTCTATAACAGATGACTGGCCAAACATGAAGGTGTCATCAAAAAATTGCTCCATAACCCTCGAAGGAAGGGTAGAAACAACTTTCACCCCCGAGAGTTTTCTATTCCCGATTAAGTGGGAGAAGTTCCTGCTCAAAACTTCAGCCACCAATATAAACAAATAAGATGAGAGAGGATCCCCTTGCCTTAATCCCTTTCCAGCCTTGAAGAATCCCTAAGGGGTGTCATTGACAATCACTGATTAGTCAACACTTTCCACCGTCACCTTGATAACATTGAGGAATCTTCCCTGGAATCCCATCTTGGATAGAACAAAATACAGGAACTTCCAGTTAACTTTATCATAAGCCTTTGAGATGTCAAGTTTAAGAGCCATACCTGGGTTGTGACTCTTCTCCATGGAGTGGATGACCTCATGGGTAGTTATGACCGCATCGAGCATTTGCCTGCCCGGAACAAAACCCCTCTGAGAGGGGTTGATACATCTATCAAGAAGGGTTTGATTCTGTTGACAAAAACTTTAGAGAAGATCTTGTAGACTGAATTGCACAAGCTGATAGGGCAATAATCAATCATAAACTTGTTGGCATTTTTTATGTTTATGTTGTGATTGTCATTGATGGACACACACTTGTATTGAGATCCCCTTTATATGTATGAGCTAGAGCTCAACCGGTATTTGTTCCAACCGGTATATCGTATTCTAGTCTTTAGACTATTGGTGATTTTGCAGAATGTGTTTCCCGGTCTAAAGCGGCATGTCGACCCTAAGCGGTTCGCAGATCTCAAGCAGTACGAGGGAGCAAAGCGGCATAACACATTCTTACCAGTCTTATTTTTGTCAAATCGGCAATCGGTATTTTGTATGAACCGGTAATACTCTGTGATGAGTTACCAACCGACATTTTGTGATGAGTTACCAATCCACCGATTGTTTGACGATGTTGACACACTAACGGTGCTTTTTGTGTCGTGTTACTGAGTATGTCTAGATTCATTGAACATAAGAAATTGTAATGTAATCCTATTGGACCGACATGAAATTAGATTCCTTTAAAAGGACATCATGTCTAGGGTTTTTGTTTGTTGCTGAAAGGGTTTATGTTGTGCTAGGGTTTAAGGTGGTTGTTGAGTTGTTGTAAGAGCGATCTTATCTAAGAAGATCAAGTTGTAATTGAGAGAGAGATAGAGAAGACTGAAGCAATGCTGGAATGCATTAACTGTGAGCAATACTGGATCTAACCAAGCAGTTTGTACTATTAGATAGATCAAACACTTGTTGATTACTCACATCTTTGACAAGTTTGTAGCCCTTAACCGGGTTGGCCCAAAAGCCTTTGTAAAATCCTCTAACAAGGTGGTTCACCTCTGTGAATCTAAAATCCTCTAACAAGGCAGTCTTTAATCGGACTTATCTCCTAACAGAGATTGAGATTCCTAACAGGATCTATTCTAGTGAAGAACATTGTAAGACCTTAATCGGTCTAACCTTAACCGGTCTAGTTTCTATTCTGTAGAGAGTGACTTGTGAGTTCCATCTCACCGTAGTTTTTCCCATTTGGGTTTCCACGTCAAATATCTTGTGTTATGGTTGTATTGCTTTTGTATGTGAATGGTTTACTTGCATTTTGGTTTGCATGTGTGATAACCGGTCTGTCTATTAAATTGTTTTACCAGTTTGTCTTCAGACTGTTTAAGTGTTTTAGTGCAGAGATTTTTGGCATACTAATTCACCCCCCCCTCTTAGTATTCATCAATTGGTATCAAAGCCTACCTTTCTATAAGTTTAACCACTTGGAAAGAGATATGGGGGAATACACCTTGAGGGAACTTACTCAACGGCTCACTCAGTCTGAGCAAGCCTATGATGATCTTATGGTCAAATACAAGGCATCTCAAGCTAAAAGGAGAGAACATGTAGAGAAGCTGATGGAGCTATCTAAAAAAAGTTCTGAAGATGAAGCAAATATGGAAGCCATGATTGCAGAAGTAAATAAACTGAATGATTCAAACACCAATCTGAGAAAGGAGTTGGAAGGACCGACTATCCGGTTTATTCATGAGCTTGAGAACCGGAGGAAAGCTGAAGATCTGGTAAAGGACAGAGATCATGAGATCTCCAAGTTGAAACAAGAGATTAGTGCACTGACTGCTCGCCTACATGAGAGCAGAATGGAAAAAGAAGGTGTACAAGATGAACTGAATATAGCTATCTCTGAAAATGCAAGCCTAATGGAGACAAATACTACTATTTCCAAAGAACTCTCTGAGTCAAAGGAAATACTTGCTAAGTTCAACAAAAGTACTGTCAAGCTAGAGCAAAAGCTTGAGTCATCTAGACCGGTAAAGAATACCAATGGACTTGGTTTCTCTGGACATGAGGAAGGAGAATCCTCAGGAACAAATGCTGAAGCATCAAAGAAGCAACCAACACTCAAAGGAAAAGGTAAGAAAAAATTCAAACCTGTTTGCTTTAACTGTCTTAAAGAAGGACACACTACCAATGTATGTAGGAGCAAAGCCTACAATAATTTTCCTTATTTTATCAACAATGTACCTAGATCCAATAAGTTCAATGGTCATTGTTATGCATGCAACAAGTTTGGGCATAGAGCATCTGATTGCAGGTCTGTCATGAACAACACCGGAAGATATCGTCAGAGGACCCAAGGAGTTGGTCCAGAATCTTTTGTGAACCGGAACCCTAACCGGTTTAATGCTTACAATTATCAGTCAGGCAACAATGGTTATCAACTAGGAACCGGATTGAGAGAAAACTGTTGGATTTGCCATGGACATGGTCACACTGCTGCTACATGTAGAAGGAAGAATGGAAACATGAACAATGGACCTTGGAGAGCACCTGGATTGGTTTGCTATCACTACAACAGACCAGGTCACATTGCAAGATTCTGTAGAAGCAGAAAGAGTATATCTGATGATATACCGGTCACTCAGAAAGTTTCATCCAAAGGAAGTCCAAATATAATGCCTTATCTCAAGTTTCGGCTGGAGTAATAGTTGAAGAGGGAATTTCTGATTATATTGATTGCAAAATAGAAGACCTAGGGTCTTTGAAGAGGGAATTTCTGATTATATTGATTGCAAAATAGAAGACCTAGGGTCTTTAGCAATTCACACCCAATTAGGTTTATTTTGAGGCAAGGACAAGAAAATCAAACTGGAGTTTAGTACCCTAGAGAAGAAGAAACTCCATAATGTAGTATACTTTCTGGATGACTTCTCAGAGGATCATATTAGGATCATTTTGAGCAGAGTCCATGGTGACAAGATGTACCTGGAGAGGACGCATGATATCACGCCACAGGCAATTCATGCAGTCACCGATTTCTACATCACAGGGGAAGTGCCAACCCTATGAATGGTTAGCAAAACAGAAATGGCCAAGCTCACCGGTTCAACAAGTGACTCACGAGGTATGACAGTTAATCCTATCAAGGATGATCTGGTGAAATACACCTGCATGGTGATAGGCTACAGAACATTCTCAGCCAGTAGGATTAATTCTGTATCTGCTGCAATGGTAAATGCTGCTTACTGGATGATTAAAGAAGACGCATCATTTGACCTATGCATCGGTATGCAGAGGCAACTCCTATCTAATCTGAAGTCGATTAAATAGGATAATGCACTAAGATTCAAGTTCGGACAACTATTGGTTGGGTTGTTCTTCTATTTTCAAGGCTACTTTCCTGGAGTAGGAGATGTCCAGTGGTCTCTTGACCAACCGGTAACCAAGCAGATGAAGGAAAGCATACAAGCCATTGGAACCAGCTACCCTGATGTACTAAACAAATATTTTGATGAGTTTAGAAGGAAGATGAGTCAAAGAATGAGGATCTTAGGTGACATTGTTAAGATATATGAAGATGACATATGTTTCACTATTCAGGTGGACAAATGCTTAATGGAGGCTATTGAGCCTAGAATGGAGGAAGTGTAGCCGATGGGCTATGAGGTGGTGTATGATTTGCTGGAAGGGTATGCCTCAACCCTTATTGCCTTGCCTCTTGATCTCAAGGCTAAGAGGACCGGAACCTATTTGGAGAGGATTGCACCGGCCGAGGAACCCTCTCTAAAGAAAGGAAAAGAACCAACTACAAAGAAAGCAAAGGCAGTGCCTGTAGCATCGACACCGGCTACTACTGCAACTCCAAGAGTGACCAAGTGGTCACCTGCAAAGAAGAAACCTATAGTGGCACTGACAAAAGTCTTTGAAAGAAAAAGAAAGACTAAGTCAAATGAACTGGACTCTGAAGAGACCGAGTCTGATGAAAAGCCAAAGAAGGCTAGACAGACAAAGAAAATGAAGAAGAATGAACTTGCAGCATCCGCACCGGTAAATATTGATATCTCCTCATACAAACCTTTGACACATTATCAAAGGACAATTAAGAACATTAGGATAAAATTACTACATGATTTAGTAGAATATTATGATGATTTTAGTGATGAGGAGAAAGAAGAAGTATTATAGGAAATCATTATTTATTTGTGTAAAAATGATCGGTCGCCATCAGAGATTAAATCTCAGACACTGGATTCTTTATATAAAGCATTAGATAATAAATGGCGCATTGCCATTGAAAAAGAACAGGAGATTAGAGAGAAAGTCTTTGCACAGTACTTTCCCAAACTCTCAAATTCAGAATTATTTGATGTTTTGGATCAGAATAAAGGACTCTTCTTCACAAGGAGAAGAAGACTCTGGCTGTTAGAGGGGAGAATTGATGATGTTGAAAAAGACACTCATCACCATATGGACTATGCTATCAATTCTCACAAAGCACGAATGGCCAACCTCCAAGCGGAACAAGAAACGATTGTATCCAAACCGGATGAAGTTTTTGATGAAGAAGGAAACCTGGTTGAAGAACCAATCAACACTATTGATGTTGATGCACTCGACATAGAAGATGTCACTCAGGACATACCTTATGAGGGAATAGAACAGGGGCAACAAGTTGAACAGGGCAGTGAGCAAGCCAAGGACACACAGGAAGCGACTGAGGAATAGATAGAGAAGAAGAAGAGGGATGAAGATGAGAAAAAGAAGAAAGAGGAAGAGAAGAGAAAAGAGGAAGAGGAGAAAAGAAAAGATGAAGATGAGAAAAAGCGGAAAGAGGAAGATGATAGGAAGAAGAAAGAAGAAGAGGACAAGGAAGAGAAGAAGGAAGAGGAAGAAAAGAAGAAGAAGGAAGAGGAAGAAAAGAAGAAGAAGGAAGAGGAAGAGAAAGAAGAGGAGAACAGGAAGGAAGCAGAGAGGAAAAAGAAAGAAGAAGAAGAGAAGGAACAAGAAAAGAAGAAGGAAGCAGAGAAAAAGAAGAAGGAAGAAGCAGACAAGGCAGCAGAAGCAATGAAGAGCACACAGATGGAGACTCCGAAGGCAACCAGGAGTCAAGCCAAACCGGCTAATATCTCCAGTCCTATTGATCTCCAGTCTGCAAGTGAGTCGGAGCTTATGCAGAGCATCAAGGTTGCTCAAGAGCACCTTGAAATCATTCGAAGGAAAAAGGAGCAAGACATAATTCAGGCGGCTGTAGACACCCTTACCGGTTTGATCCCGGGTACCAATCTTCCTAACACTGAATCATCACTAGCACAGCTCAAACTACTATGCACTATAGTGGATGATCAGGTGCAAAGCCTGGAAGAAGCAACTGAGGCAAATGTCAAGAAAGAGCATCAAAAGGCTCTTAGCATTGCTCTGGTGAAAAAGTTGAATGAGCTCCGGTTTGAACTTCTGAAAGACCAAAAGGATATAAGGGATGCTTTGGATGAGAGAAACTTGCTACTAAGAAAAATCTATCAACCCCATCTATTCTGCGATGATGTGCTAGCTCAGAAGAAAAATCTTCAAATGGACTTACAGTCTTACTTGAGCACATTTAAGCCACCCTATGATTCCTTTGCAACTTATGGGCAAACCATTCACCAGTTTCAGATCCAGTCAGTCAAAATGGAGCAAGAGATCAGTACATGGTCTAGGGATTTGTAGGAGCTACAACTAGTTTTACTTCCATGTCTGCAAATTCTTTAGAAGTGTTATCTGAACCTAGGTGCCTTGACAGTTACGTAGGAGCTAAGCACAATTGATGCCATGGAGGAATAGGTATCTCAGATGCAAACAGAAAAAGAAGCGGCAACCTCCCTACTTGAGTCCTGGTCTCTATCCATGAAACAATTTTTGCAGGACTATAAATCAGTTTTTGACAAGTATTATTCATTGTTGTCATAAACTTTTTTTTATATATATATGTAGCATCGTAAATTGTACGCACTTGCTAGGGTGGTACAATTTCACACCTAGTTTAGCACCCGCCTTGGCGCATTTTGCATTTTGCATTGCATTTCCCCTTTAGCACTTAATTAATTAAATTAATTAGGTCTAAGGTTCTATTTTATCATCTCCCATATCATAAAGTTGGGCCCTTTTCATTAAAGTGTGCCCCTTTCATTTTATTCTTCCAATACATCATTTAATATAAAACCCTAATTAGGTCCTATTTTGAACTTTAAGGCCTGATTTCGAGGGTCAAAACATCTTGAAATCAGTTGTAACTTCGGGATTCTCTCTAAAATCATCATATTTGACGACCCTGAAAATTTGGTGAAAAGTTGTCGGGACCATGGCGCCCGGAGAGGACCATGGCGCCCGGAGTGCACACGGTCCCGGACATTTTTCCCGAAATTTTAGGAGCGCGATCCAATCATAAAATAAAGCTTAACCCCAAGAAATTGGTGGGAGATTCAACCTCTAGGTCGGCCAAAAGTTGAAATCAAGACCTAGGGTTTCATACATAAGAGCTCTCTTTCTTCATTTGAAAGGATCCAAATTTTGTTTTCAGGAACCTCATATGCAGCAAAAGAGAAAATCTTTGAAGACTTCAGCAACATTCAACATTCATCCATCAAGCATTCATCAATTTCATTCATCCACTTAGGGCTTGGAAGACATTGAAGAACAATAGGGGATCACCGACTGAAGATTGGCTTGTACCCCTCCCTTGGGGTTGGGTATGATTTCATGTTGTTTTCATGTCTTTGCATAAGCTTCATTATATCACTTGCATTCATGCTTTATATCACTTTGCATCTTGATTTGGAGCATTTACATTATCATTTACAAGCAATTAGGGTTTACTTTCTAGGTTGTTCTAGTTTGCTTACTTGCATTTTAGGATCTTGCACACACACAAGGTCTGCACACACATTACTTTTACAATACAACTTGGCTATTCGTGGAGGTGGAAATCACCAAAGCGGGGGTTTGACTAAGGCAAAACCCTATACAGCCGTCCAAAACACCTTTTCAGATATAAGTGTAGATTTCGAGATTCAGACAACGCCCCAAGTTGCAGATCCGGAAGAAGTAGACGGAGACTGAACAACACACCAAGTTTCAGAGCAAAAGACCAGGATAGGGGCATGGGGTGTCCTGGTCCTGCCAGGACAGGGGCACTGGGCGCCCTGGTCCCTAGGACAAAGGCGTTGGGCGCCCTGGTCCCTCTGTCAGACAGCAAGTTTTCGGCAGTTCGGACAACTTTCCAGGTTGCAAACAACAGTTTCAAGAGCAGTTTTAGGAGCAGAATCAGGACAACGGCGCCCGCGCCCCCGTCCTGAATATTTTCACTCATATTTTGACTCCGGGTACACATTTGCATTCTTGTCTTGTCCTTGTGTTTACAGCTTTCCATAGTTTAAGTTCAATTCTGCAATCTTGTTATTAGTTCATACTTGCACTTTGGGGTTAGGGATTGAACTTGCATCATTTTATCTTTCAATTACAACAAAGGAATAGAAATCCTAATAGGTAGCCCGTGGCTCTCTCTTCCACAAAAAGAAGTAACCAATTGTGTGATACCTCTAGGCTCTTTCATATTCCACAATGTGTGTCAAAAGGTAGGATTGGGACATGTTAGCCTAGTCTCGATTTTTTCCCCTACACATTTTGGTGAACTCGACGTGAACTCCAATCTTCTCTAATTCTGATTTATGTTTTCAAATTTGAGTGTTTATGCTATTTCAAATTCAAATTTGTATTTGCAAGTTTTAATTTCTTGCAAGATTCAAAAATTTAGAGGAAATTTTTGCTAAAAACCCTAAATTTTCAATTCAAAGTTGAACTTGTGGATAGCTTAATTGGGATCACTAATTTCAAATCTGATTTAGGAACTCATTTGAATCATAAATTTCATTTTCTAAATCTACATTCTAAATGCTTGCATTGGTTAAAATTAAACATTTCCTTCTATTTTGCATGTGTTATCATTTGAAAAAGGAAAATTGTTGTCATGATGCATTCATTTCATAGATGTGATAATGGGTTAGCTTCCCTTGTTTCAATTTTTCCTTCTCCTAAAGAACCTCCCCCCATCTATAACAACATTTTAGTGCCTAAAAGAGTTTCTACCAATCCCTTTGAGACTCTCCCATGCTCTAAGGATGAAGACTTTAAGAGTGATCTTGACAATTCTCCTAAAATGTGTCCTTCCTATTTAGCTATCCCAGAGGAAGAGAATGATATCATAAATACCTTTCTTAATGTTACTTCATCTTCCCTACATGATGCCTCTCTAAGTGAAAAGGTATTGATGGACATTGACTTATTTTCTCCTAAAGTTGGTCCTTCCAATGGGGGCATGTTAGTGCAACAAGAGGTTATGAACACTTCTTTCAAAGATCTCCTTCCTAAGCATGAATCTTTGGAGAAATATGTTCATGTTCCTCCTAAAAAACACTCCCTTCATGAGGATCCTTTTGTGCAAGAAGATGACATTATCCCTACATTTCCTAGTGATGGCATTTCCTTTTCCAACAAAATTCCCACTAGAGATGATGAATTAATGATAAACGCTTACCCTTCTCCTAAAGTTTGTCTTACCCATAAGCATCCCTTAGAGAAAGAAGATGAAATAATAAGCAATTTCCTTAATTCTCTCTCCCCTAAAGATCATATTGAACATATTTTGAGGAAAGAGGATGAGTTTAACACATCTATTGATGCTCTCCCTCTTAATAATGAGGAATTAATAAACAATGTTATCTCCTCTCCCGAAATTGACAATACTTCAAACATTCCTTTCAACAACCTCACTATTTGGGATGAACCATTAGAAGAAGGTGTAGATTATTCTCTTCCCCATGAGAGAACCCTAGCCAAAGGGGATGAAATCAAGATTGAAAACTCCCTTGATAGTTTCTCACCTTCCTTGAATCTCAATTAGTCTCCCTCTCCTCAACTTGGTTCTACTCATAAGGAAACTCTAGTTCAAGGCAAGATGGTTAACATCTCTTTCAAAGATCTCCCTCTCAAGAGTGAGACTTTAGAGAGTAATGTTGATCCTTCTCCTAGAGAGTTTATTCCCCATGTAGATCCTTTGATGATAGAGGATGATATGACCTTTCCTATTATTACTCTGCCTACTAGAACATCAATGCCTACCCCTTGTCTCTCTCCTAAAATTGATTTAATCCGTGATGAGATTTTAGTGCAAGAGAAGACTATCAACAATTCTTCCAACACTTTTGTTCATTCCTCTAAACCATCCTCAATCAATTTGATACATGTGAATGAAACACCTAACAAACCTCTCTTCACTGCCCAAGGTGCTTGTCCTTCTCAAAATTCTCAACCTTTAAATAAGCCTATCTTAGTGGTTCAAGGTGGTTATGCTAATGATTCTTTTTGCACTCCTGACAAACCTATTATTACTGTGCAAGGAGGTTATTCTACTAAGAGCCCTTATGAGTATGCTAAGCAACTGACTAGAGAGAGTTATAATGCGGTTGCTCATACCTATAATACTAGAAATAATAGGTAGCATAATCCTCCTCTTGTTACTCCAGTTTCTCTTCCTAATCCTCAACCAATTCTTCCACAAGCTCCACGGATTTCACAAGTTCTTGGTAAGGAATATGATCTCATAGAACAACTTAAAGCTACCCCTGCTAAGATATCCCTTTGGGATTTGATCCAAACTTCTTCCGCTCATCATGGAATGTTACAAGATGCCTTGAAAGATTTGAATGTTCCTCCACCAAATACATCTAGTAATATAGTGTCTTTGGTTAACTCTGTGATGAATCCTAAAGCTCAAATTGTGTTTATTCAAGATGAGTTGCCTACTAGTGAAATTCAACATCAATATGATCCCTTGATGATTGTGGTTATCATAAATGACACTGCTATAAGACGAACACTGGTAGATAATGGTTCTGGCCTTAATGTGTGTAGCATTAATCTATTGCATAAGATGAATGTGGATACATCCCTTATTGAGCCTGACTCTCATCCCATTCGAGGCTTTGATAATGTGGCTAAGTCTTCATTAGGTATTATCACCTTACCCATCACAATGGGACCTGTTACTTTGCCTACTCCTATCCATGTTATGTTGGGAAATCTAACATACAATTTGTTATTAGGGAGACCTTGGATTCACAGTATGCAAGCTGTCCCCTCTACATTGCATAGACAAGTTAAATTTATTTATAATAATAAGACATATACCTTGATAGGTGATACTAATTTTCAAGCTTGTTTGCAAACATCTACTTCCAAAGGGAGTTCTTCTAAGCCTTCCTCTTCTAGTGATGTCTCGTTAAACAAGATACCTATGGATGAATCATCACCCTCTAATAATCAAAATTCTTTGGATGAGTCTGAAGTTCCTGAAGAAGATTCTCACAGAAGACAATTGGGGATCTCTTGATTTCAATCCCACCTTTGTAGGTGAGTATAGGGTTCCTCCTAGAGAGCTTAAAGTTAAAAAGAAGGAAGAAACTAGAGATCAATCAGTCTTACCTGAACCTATGAGCAATAATTTTGTGGCCGCTCCTCAATCTTCTTCTCCTCACACCTCTAATTCTGAAGAATTTGATTCTTTGTCTTATGAAAAATCACCTTCTCTTTCTGAAATGGCTAATCTTTTTGATCGTGGTTTTCACATTTTGGCTAAGAGTGGCTATAGTGGAAATGGTTGTGGCACAAATGAACAAGGAATTAAAGTTCCTTTAGAACATAACATGCATGAATATTCATTTGGACTTGGATATAATCTTTCTAAGCCCACCAAAGCATCTAAAAGACCATCTCTCAATGTGAATGCTATATTTAGTAGTGATGATGATCTCACTTCAACTAAATCATCTTCTACTTCTATCAACTCTCATTCCCCTCATAAGGAAATCTTGGCGATGAACAAATCTCTTTATGAATCCCCTCAAATTTCTAAATCCACTTATGAATCTTTATCTCCTATTCATCATAAAGTCCTTTCCTCCAGGGATAAGGCTCTAATAAATTACACTCATCCCTCTTCTAAGATTTCTTGTGACTTTTCTTCTTCAATTTTTATCATTTTATACATGTTTTTGATCTCACTTATAGTTGAGCATTTAGCATGTCATATTCAAATACCTCATCCAATCTATCATATCTTTAAATAACATTAATGGCTATTATGTTGCTCATCATTATGTGACATTGGTAGCTCATTTACTGGGGGCTTATTGTCATTCATGATGGTACAATTTCAAGTGCAATCATATTTTTGGAAGCAACATAATAGCCTAATTTTCTATGTTATCTCTTGTTCCTATGGGGACAAGAGTGATTTCATACATCTCTTCTTTTTATGGTTAAAATTTCCCATTTGGGGTAATAGTGTGGAAATATTGATCATCTTTTCTTTAGAATCCTCTTTTCCTAGATATGGGAGAAGATGTGTATTCTCTTTCTTATCCTACCCACTTCTTGTGAGGAGCATTTTACATACACTAATGTCTTGCTTGCATGAACTCATGTGAGTATGTAGTACATTTTGCTTATGTCTAAATCTCTCCCTAGAAGATTGTGTAAGTCCTTCTCATTGTCCTTATCCTTGGGAGGCAATGATCTTTCCTTATTTTTATCTAAGGATCCACTTTTTCCTATTTCGTGGATGGTGTGAACTTTATTACTTGATGTTATTCCTTGTATGCATTTGTTGTTGTTTGTTCAAGGATTCTCTCTTACAAGAGGTGTAAGCCTTTGACTACAACCTCTTTTGCACTTGGTAAAATACATCCATAATGAATTCACTCTCCCAATTGGGTTAAAAAGAGCGTCATCCTTCATTAAGAATCGCTCTCACCTCGTAAAAGAAGGAAGTATTGCATTCTTATTCTCTTCTTTGTCTTATTCTAGAAGATGTTATATTTGTCTAAGACAATTCCTCTCGAGGATAGGTGTCTTTTGTACAAAGATCTCTTCTCCTCTAAGGATTTCCTTTGCACATACTACAAGATATCCATTTTCAACTATCTTATCCTTGCTTAAAGAGTGCAAAACTCTCTTGCTTGGATCTATGACATTGTTGCATTTTTGGGGTATCTTCTTTTGTGATGAAGGTAGGTATCCTTGTTCTACTTTGCTTATGACATAAACATTACACTTTTTGAGCAATGGGTCATTCTCGGAACCAGAGCACAGACTCTTAGAGCGAGATGTCTCCATTTTTCTTTTATGCAAGGTGATTATTCTCGGAACCAGAGCATAGACTCTTAGAGCGAGATGTCACGCTTTTGTACTATACATATATAGGTTGTAGCATACTCGGGCATAGACTCCTATGAGGTGCTTCTAACCTCCCTTACACACACATGCATGAGGTTGAGTGGAACTAGCGGCATAAGGCTAGACTTTTTCACTCTCCTCCCTTACATGGATCACCTAGACAGACTCTAGGGGCTAGTTTTCCATGTCCTTTTTCCCATGGATCACCTAGACAAGATCTAGGGGCGAGAAGTCCATGTTTTATCTCTCACTATTCTTTTCATGGATCACCAATGTGTGTATTCATGCTTTTTCCTTTCTTTTCTTCTCTTTGCATTTTGTTTCCATTTACATCCTTCATCTTGTGTTAGAGAACTCTCAAATCCTCACACTCTTTGTTGTGTTGGAATTGAGATTTAGTCCTCTTTCTTACCAAATGATTCTCCATTAGTTTTGATCTCATATCAAATCTTCTTGTGAGCATTTGTCATCAATATTCTTTAACAATTCAAAGTGGTAAACATGATACCCTGTTTCAACTCACTAAAATTAGCAAGCCGAAACAGGGGGGGGCATATAGCTACCCTCAAATTTTCATCACCTTCCTTAGTAAGCATTAGGTGATTTTGTGATCTAACGTGTGTTTTGTAGGGTGCGGTTCCTAACTGTGTACTGCAGATACCGCTGGGGGCTTCGTTCGACAAACTTATGGATATATCCTTTTTCAAATAATGTTTACTTTCCTATACTTTAGCTTGCATATGCACGTAGTACTCATATGACCGCTAAAGTGGGGGCTAAATGTAGCATCGTAAATTGTACGCACTTGCTAGGGTGGTACAATTTCACACCTAGTTTAGCACCCGCCTTGGTGCATTTTGCATTTTGCATTGCATTTCCCCTTTAGCACTTAATTAATTAAATTAATTAGGTCTAAGGTTCTATTTTATCATCTCCCATATCATAAAGTTGGGCCCTTTTCATTAAAGTGTGCCCCTTTCATTTTATTCTTCCAATACATCATTTAATATAAAACCCTAATTAGGTCCTATTTTGAACTTTAAGGCCTAATTTCGAGGGTCAAAACATCTTGAAATCAGCTGTAACTTCGGGATTCTCTCTAAAATCATCATATTCGACGACCCTGAAAATTTGGTGAAAAGTTGTCGGGACCATGGCGCCCGGAGAGGACCATGGCGCTCGGAGTGCACACGGTCCCAAACATTTTTCCCAAAATTTTAGGAGCACGATCCAATCATAAAATAAAGCTTAACCCCAAGAAATTGGTGGGAGATTCAACCTCTAGGTTGGCCAAAAGTTGAAATCAAGACCTAGGGTTTCATACATAGGAGCTCTCTTTCTTCATTTGAAAGGATCCGAATTTTGTTTTCAGGAACCTCATATGCAGCAAAAGAGCAGATCTTTGAAGACTTCAGCAACATTCAACATTCATCCATCAAGCATTCATCAATTTCATTCATCCACTTAGGGCTTGGAAGACATTGAAGAACAATAGGGGATCACCGACTGAAGATTGGCTTGTACCCCTCCCTTGGGGTTGGGTATGATTTCATGTTGTTTTCATGTCTTTGCATAAGCTTCATTATATCACTTGCATTCATGCTTTAGATCACTTTGCATCTTGATTTGGAGCATTTACATTATCATTTACAAGCAATTAGGGTTTACTTTCTAGGTTGCTCTAGTTTGCTTACTTGCATTTTAGGATCTTGCACACACACAAGGTCTGCACACACATTACTTTTACAATACAACTTGGCTATTCATGGAGGTGGAAATCACCAAAGCGGGGGTTTGACTATGGCAAAACCCTATACAGCCGCCCAAAACACCTTTTCAGATATAAGTGCAGATTTCGGGATTCAGACGACGCCGCAAGTTGCAGATTCAGAAGAAGCATACGGAGACTGAACAACACACCAAGTTTCAGAGCAAAAGACTAGGACAGGGGCGTGGGGCGCCCTGGTCCTGCCAGGATAGGGGTGCTGGGTGCCCTGGTCCCTAGGACAAAGGCGTTGGGCGCCCTGGTTCCTCTGTCAGACAGCAAGTTTTCGACAGTTCGGACAACTTTCCAGGTTGCAAAACAACAGTTTCAGGAGCAGTTTCAGGGGTAGAATTAGGACAGCTGCACCCGTGCCCTCGTCCCAAACATTTTCACAAAGTATTATCTGAGAAGATAAAGTTGTAATTGAGAGAGAGATAGAGAAGACTGAAGTAATGTTGGAATGCATTAATTGTGAGCAATACTGGATCTAACCAAGCAGTTTGTGCTATTAGATAGATTAGACACTTGTTGATTACTCACATCTTTGACAAGTTTGTAGCCCTTAACTAAGTAGGCCCAAATGCCTTTGTAAAATCCTCTAACAAGGTGGTTCACCTTTGTGAATCTAAAATCCTCTAACAAGGTAGTCTTTAATCGGACTTATCTCCTAATAGAGATTGAGATTCCTAACAGGATATGTTCTGGTGAAGAACATTGTAAGACCTTAACCAATCTGACCTTAACCGGTCTGGTTTCTATTCTGCAGATAGTGACTTGTGAGTTCCATCTCACCGTGGTTTTTCCCATTTGGGTTTCCACATCAAATATCTTGTGTTATGGTTGTATTGCTTTTGTGGGTGAATGGTTTACTTGCATTTTGGTTTGCATGTGTGATAACCGGTCTGTCTGTTAAACTGTTTTACCGGTTTGTCTTCAGACTGTTTAAGTGTTTTAGTGCAGAGATTTTTGGCATACTAATTCACCTCCCCCCCTCTTAGTATTCATCAAAACTTTGGTTTAGGAACTTTGGGAACCAAAATAATGAAAGTGTTATTCAATTTATTCCGAAGGTTCCCAGGGCGAATGAAATCTTTGGTAGCTTTGATTAAGTCATACTTCACAGTTTCCCAGAACTCCTGAAAGAAAGCTGGAGGGAAGTCGTCAGGTCTAGGGGCCCTAAAGGCATCCATCGCAAAAACTGCCTCTTTAAATTCATCTTCAGATACACGGCTCATCAGCAGCTCATTGTCAACATCATTCAGGACTTGAAGGATAAGATTGAGAATCTTATCACTAACCTCAGTAGGTTCGCTCGCCTTTTCATTAGTGTAAGCATTATCAAAGTATAGAGAATCCCATTGACCAATCTCGCTATTCCCCACCAACTCTTCATTTCTATTATTGAAAATGGAATGGATAGTGTTTCTCCTTTTGTGCTTTGAAGCATACCTGTGAAAGAAGGAGGTGTCCCTATCCCCCTCAGTTAACCACTGGATTTTGGATCTTTGCTTCCAGTAGATGTCTTCAAGGCTTATGATTTCTTTCCATTTTTGTCTCCAATATTCCTCCTCTTTGTGGATATCCATTGAGGTGATCCCCTTCGCAATGGTTCTTTAGAGGTGGTCCAAATTGGTTTTAGCCTCCTTCTTTGTCTTGAAGATATCACCAAATGAAGATTTACTCTAGGGTCTGAACTCTCTTTTGATTATCCCCATCTTTTTAGTGATTCTAAACATAGCAGAACCTTGAACAAGGGAGTTCCACCAATTTTGGATACACTATTTGAAGTCTGGGTGAGAGTGCCACATAATCTCATACCTAAAGGGTATGGGACTTGAGACTGACCTATCAACCCACAAAAGGAGGATCGGGGAATGGTCAGAGATAGAGCGAGGGAGACATAAGAGAAAGGAATTGTTGCCAAGGTCCCACTTGGCAGAGATAAAAAAACCTATCCAATCTGACCTGAATCAAATTAGAGCCTTTTCTATTGTTAGACTAGGTGAAAGGATTCCCTTAAAGGTCAAGATCAAATAACTCGTTATTTCGAATGAAGTCAGCAAATTCAAGCATTCTATCACTGTAATTAGTTAGACCTCCTAACTTCTCGGAGGGAAAAGAGGGGTGTTAAAGTCACCGGCTAACATGATCATTGCCTCCCTATTATTAGTCATGAAAGTAGTGATTTCCTCCAAGACCAGAGCCCGACCATATCTAGTATTAGGAGCGTAAATGTTGAAGAAGCACCATGAGAAGTTGTTCATAGTGAACTTGGTAGTAAGAAAGTTGTGAGAAAGGCCAACAACGTGCCCATCTAGCTTTCTTTTATTCTAGAGAGTAGCAATTCCCCCTGAAGCACCTTCCGCCTCACTATAAGAGAAGGCAACACCTGGCCATATATTGTCCACAAGAGTGGAAAATTTTTGATAGGTCATTTTCACCTCTTGGTTTAGAATAATATCAACCTTATTGGTAGCTATGCATTGCTTAAGAGCATACTTCTTCTGGGGGTTGTTTAAGCCCATTAAGTTCCATGAAAGGAACTTCATTTCTTGCCTTTTTGAGATGTCTCCAGAGTTAATTGTCATCCACTAGCAATTTCTCTAGCCATTACCTTAGTTCTGAGGGTCCTCTCAGAGGGTCTACCTGGTTTAGAGTTGTTTCCAACATCCACCTTCTTATTTCCTCTAGTTTTTCTTTTGGGTTCTTTCCATTCCTCTTTCTCTTTATCCACAAGTGAAGATGGGACAGAACGACTTCCGTGAGAGAGAACAATGATCTCCCTTCTAGATCTAGTAGTAGAAGAAGAGGAGGTTAGATCTAGGACATTCACTTTGGCAGGTGTGGGCCCAACCCCTATGCACCATATACTTCTCTCGTTTCCTCCCATAGTATTGGGATTCAGCTACTTGAGCACAAACAAAGTGGTCTCGTTGTCCCCTTTCTTCTCTTTGAAGAAATCTTTAGCTCTCAGTCCTTCTTGTTCTACCTTCCTTTGGGAGATCTCTTCCTCTTCTAAGTCCGAGTCCAAGCATCTCCCTGAGGAGGGAGGTGTCACCTTGGGGTCAGGGGTCTTCATCATATTAAGAATACCTTCCAAGAAGGGGTAGCCCTCCTCAATAGTATCTTGAGGACCATCCCTTCCCTTCAAGACCTTGATTTGATCCTCAATATTGTCAGTATCCGGGGGATTGGGGGGGTGGGGTAACATTTTGAGTTACCTCCACATTGGCAATACCCAGGGAGGACAACTTCTCCTTCATTTTTTCCTCTGGAGGCGGAGGGGTCGGGCAATCAGCTATTACATGACCATGTTTTCCACACCTTTGAAAATAAAGGGAGGCGTTCTCATAGACAATAGACTGTTTCCATTTACCCCATTTATATTTGAGAGCTATGAAGTTAGGGAGGGGGTTGTTAACAACCACATTCACACATAGGCAAGCATAAATGAGTCTGGACTTATGCATTGTCACATTATCAGCATCAATGAACTGACCAAAAGATTTGCCAATCCATCTAAAAATGGTGTCATCCCAGAACTCCAAAGGGAGGCTAGGGAGTTTGATCCATATTGACGCCAGTGTGAGGAGGTTTGCACTAGGGTCAAACCTTGGCTTCCACTTAGAGAGACCTAAGAAGTGTTTGTTGTAAGACCATGAACTAGACATGATGTAAATAAAGTCTTCTTCTACAGTGAATCTGAATAGAAAGAGCCCACCCGACATAGCAGAGACAGAGACACTACCTTTTAGTTTCCATCTGGAACCAACCCATCTTCTAACCATATCTATCATGGGTTTGAAGGCCAAGAACCTCCCCACCAAGTAGAGGTGAAGGGAGGAGGTGATATTATCCATAATACTGGCGGGGAGACAAATCTCGGGACCATCCTCACCAACAGTCACCTTTGGTAGCAGAGTCGATGACCCCAACTTAGTATTTCCAACAAGAGAACCTTTCCATGTGCTCGCTTGAGCTTCCCTAGGTGAAGGCCCCACAACATTAGTCTTGGGAACCTTGCTAAGAGAATCCAAGTTGGAGGTCTCATGTGGAATATTCACATGGGAGGGAACCTCGTGCAACACCGCATTACAAGTGTCAATGGCAAGAGACCACCCAACACTCTAGCAGTGCAGCACGAGAGCCAGATCCAGACACAGCTGTAGGTTAGCAGGGGGGTCAGGTTTTAGGGAGGACGAGTCCTCCCCTGCAGAAGTGACAGCCATTGCAGAAATTTAAAATTGCGTTGAGTGGGAAAGTTGTAGAGCATTTGCGAGTATTGGTGATGCACCTTGGCATTGTTGTATGGGGATGAGGTCCCTATTTTTGACTTCATGATATATGGTCAATTTTTTATTTGAAAATAGAGTATTGACATCTGGCTGAAGATATAATAGTAATTGTTTTTTTTTTAACTTAGGTTTGATTGAATAATAGAGTAATGACATTTGGTTGTGAATATAATGATAATTGTTTTTTAAATTTTTTATTTATCATTAACTTTTGTTTATATGAGTTGCCCTCTATTTATGGAGTAAATAAGTTGATGAATGTACAACCATCAAAGAGTATAATGATAAACCCCTCTTTTACAAAGAAAGTGTAATTTATTAGGATATTTAGCATTTTATGACTAAGAATATAGTTATTTATTTATTTATGAGAGAGTTGTTTTTCTATTTATATAAGAAATTATTTTTAAAATGTTTGTTTGGGAGGACAAATGGCATAAATTGTAATAGAAGACTTTCAAATATTTTGATAAAACATTGTTTAGAGAGAACATTGTTTATAGACAATCATAGTATATGGTCTGTGATTTATTAAAAACTACTGTAATGATTAATTTTACATCTGGATGTAAATATAATGATAAATGTTTTAAAATAAAATTATTTCTTTATCATGAGCTGCCCTCTATTCACGAGACAAAATTAAGAGGATTGAATGTGCAACCATCATTCATGTTTTTCAATTGTTTGACCATTTGGTCTAGTCATATAGACTATAATGATAAAATTCCTCTTTTTCAAACAAAATGTGATTTTTTCTTTGGATATGTTTCTTAACACTATTTTTTTTCATTTACAAGTGTTCTATAAAAATCCATAGCAAAATTTAACCTAAATTAAAGTGTTTTTCAATTTTGTGAGAGATTTATTGATTTGTAGTCCATGGGAAATGACATTTCAAATGATCCACTTATTAAAAGTTGATTACAATTTATAAGAAAATAAAATTAATGAGATAAATAATGTTAATAAGATTTTTAATTAAAAAATATATTAAATATTAAATTTAGTCAATATTGTATTTATGTTGTAAAAACAATTTATGGGAGAGAGTTGATCGTATTTGTAAAAAATATATATCTTGTATTTTTACCATTTGTTTTATGATACATGATTTTGATTTATTTGGTGCTCTCTTAGATTTAATTGAAACTTCATAAACATTCTCTATCTCTCAAGTTATCACTTTGCTTTCTTGCATCAATTTTTGTGATGTATTTGATCACTTTTTTTAGAATGTAAATTTCTCCCTATGCATGTGATGACCATCTTCAATAGTTGCTATTAATTATTTCTTAGATTAAAACCATCGAATTGAGTGTCTAAGTCAATTATAAAAAGACATCACATCCTAAACCAAAAATCCAAATAACCTCTACATAGTCATGTCTATTTTCCCTAACAAAGGAAAATTATCTTTGCCAATGCTAATAGATACTTGAATAATGACAGTAACTTAGAATGTGATAGAAATTAAACAAAGTGTTTATTTTCTCAACTATATTATGGACAAACAAATAACATATGCATTGACAATCAAAAAATCAGTAAGAACACTCAAATATCTATCGTATCTCTGTAGTATGTAGGAATATGACCACATCCATTTGATTGCAAACTTTAATTAGACCAAAATGACCCAATCTCTTGTCTATCATTTTTTCTCCCTTAACTTATTCAGTGTGACTTCTACTTGAATCAATGCCTCTTCTTTTTGAAATTCATATTTTCACTTGATCTAGTTGAACTCTATGAGAATTGAATAACAAAAACAACCCACACCAACCCATTCTACCCAAACAACTCTCTCTCAATCTCTCCTTCTCTAACTCATTGCATTTCAACTCTTCCACAACATTTTCCCAAATGCCAATGACCTTTTCTTATAATTATGATATAATGAAATATTGGTGAATCTAGAATAATGGATAGATGCTAAGAATATAACACAATGAGAATCAATAATGTAAACAAGGTTCTATCTAAAGATCTAGGTTTACTAAAGGTATTTAGATAAGAATGTACTTCAACCTGATCCTAGTTAGAAATAATGAAAAATTATCAAAGGAATTGTAAAGCGGAAAATCGCGATCGAACCCTAGTTGCTCTCCCCTCTTCCAACTCCAAGGAGAGAGAAGGGAGATTCACTAGGGTTGATGGTTTTCACTTACGAGAGAGACTTTACATTCAAAAGAGGGGTTGAAACCAACAAGATCCAATCCCACACAATGCAAGATTGGATGCTAAATGTGTTTCAAGGGTTAAGAAAGCAAGGCTACCCTCTTTTGTAAAGAATGTTGATAGAAGAATTAAGCTAGGAATGCATAGAAAGTGACAAAGATTCGCTTATAAACTGAGATAGGGATATAGGATGAAGCTGCGGACCTGGAATTAGCAGTAAAATGTCGATACGACACTGTCCTACAAATTTGAGTAAAAGTTGTCAGGACGATGGTGCCCGACGTGCACACGGTCCTCCGAAAAATCCGCGAAACGAAGGGGGATCTGTTCGTCTCTGCACAAGGATTCCAGATCTTCAATTTCAGCCGCGTACCTGCAACCTACACACAGAAAAGCGAAGATGATTGGGGGGTTAGGGATTAGGGGTTTGCCCTTAGGTCAAACCCCGGTTTTGGAATTAACCAAGAAATGAGAAATGTTGTAAATGTAATGTAAAACAAGTACTAGTACCTTGTTGTAAGGATGTTTGTATCCTTATGTGTGAAGGTATAGATGTTGTTGTTTGTTGTATGTTTGTATGTTGTATGTAGCATGTAGTATGTGATCTCCTCTTCAATAGTTGAATCCTTGTCTTGAATGCAACACTTAGCCTTGAATGGAGACTTAGAATGATCAATTGCTTGAAAGAATGCTTGAATGCTTGAATGCTTGAGTATAGTTTCCACGCTTTTTCCATCATATCATATGAGAGAGGAAAATGTAGTTTATATACTTGTCAATTAGGGCTGATAGACTGATTTTCCCGACCTTAGGCCGACCAGGAAAGATAATTTTCCAATTTGCAAACATAAAGACCCGAAGTCCAAAAGAGACCGGGCCCAAAATAGGACCCAGGGACTAGGGCGATGGGCGCCATGGTCCTAGGGGACCAGGGCGCTGGGTGCCCTGGTCCTGAAGGACCAGGGCGCTGGGCGCTTAGGTCCCACCTCCCGGGATAGCAGGGTGCAAAGGAGGTTCAGGCCAGGGTGCAAGAAAATGCAGTTTTCAGTGTCATAATCAGGTTTCGGGGTCTCCATTCAGGTTGCGTGTTGCGTCGCCATCGTGAAGACCGAAATGTAGTCGAAATTGCAAGTGTCGCAATTTTAGGATGCTACATTTAGCCCCCACTTTAGCGGGAGTATAGGCGTACGCCAATACTTCCGGTAAAGTACAAGGAAACAACATTGAAAGACTTTCACCACGTCAAGGAGGCAAGATACACCAAGCCCCCAGTGGACTAAGGATCTTACGACTTCGATTGACAAAGTAAAAGGGAAGATCATGAGGGAGAACCATGACTGTCAGTAGTAAGGTTCCCTCACTATGAGTCATGCAAGAAAGATATCAAAAATTTTCAAGGCAAGGTTAAATTTGCCAAGAAATTTTCAAGTATCTTGAAAAGATATGAACGGGATGTATGCCCCCCTACGTTAAAGCGATCACACACGCCTCACCGGGGGTGATTGCTTTAAGGTAGTGATACATATAAGAAAATGAAAAAGGGAAAGGAGCACGTTATCACAAGGATTTAGCCCCCAAGTGTGAGATAAGCCCAAGGATAATAGACACAAAACACAAAGCACGAGGTGACTTCGCTTTCCTCGGGGTCAGTATGCTGTATGATAATTCATGTATATCATATGTATGTATGCATAATTGTTATTCATTCCCCAATCAAGGAAGGTCACCTAGAAGAAGGGAACACATGTGTCTTTTGAGTCAACATGAGAGAGATCGAGAGATCTCAATGCTTTGCATCGTCCTCAAGTAGACAACACTAAGGACAACAAATAGAAGAATGAGAATAACATATAGAAGAAGTAACAAAAGAGAGGAGGAGAGAATCTGCTATGCTAATGAAACTAGTCTAGCACGTCATCTACCCCCCGATCTTGCTGATCAATGTTTCGGGAAGGTAGGGAACACGCTAGAGGAGGAACATCCAACACAGCAGATGGAGCTATCACAAGATCCAAACAAGGGCTATGTTCATGTTCCGAGCCACGTTGTTCTTGTCTAGGAGCTAGGATAAGTGTTTTAAAAAATTCATTAGATAGATAATTATCAACATGAACATGTTCATATTCACTATCAGAATGTAAAGAAGTAACATTTTCATCATGAATAACATTTTCATCTATATCATCATCAAGATTTATAAAAATAGGATCTTTAACTCGCATAGGATCAAGACCATCATGCATCTTATGTTTAGGAGATTTCGGCTCAATCGTCGGCTGAGGAGAAAATGGAATAATGCTTGTTGAAGGTGTTTTTGGGGATCGCAAAGTTTGAGCTCTAAGACGACGCTTTCGCCGGCGTTCACGTGCAGAACGATTTCATCTAGTCTTAGTAGGAAGTTGAGAAGATTGAGGAGGAGGAATGTTCTCATCCTTATCACTTGGGTGTTTAGGTTGTGGTCTCTTAGGTTGAATAATAGGAGAAGAGGAAGGTCTCTTCTCTCTATAAAAGGAAGGAGGAAGAACTGCTCCATATAAGGGAGGAATATTTGGTTTAGGAAGGAGACCAAGTCCATCATGATGAGGAGGGATAGGTCTACTTTTAGGAAGTTTATCAATCATAGGCATAGTCACATCCATAGGGATGGGTTGGGAATCTTCTTGACGAAAGACATTAGTTTTATCTTTCAAAGGAAGAACTTCCTTCTCAAGGATGATAGGAATGTCAAGTTTAGGTGTTCTAGGTTCACTTAGAGATAGGACCATATCTGTTTTCCACTTTTGATAAGATTTGAAAAGATGATCACTTCGCGGAGGAAGAGATTGGAATTGTTTAGGCCAAAAGTAATCAATAGGAACGCTAGAAGTTCTTTCACCTGGTTTAAAGAGACTATGATTGACAGTAACAACTTCACCATTATGGGGAAATTTCAAACACCTTTAAATAGGAGAAGCAATAGCTTTCATGGAAGATAGCCAAGGATAGCCTAGCTTCACACAAAATTGTTCAGATGATGGAATAATAGCAAAGTCCACATCAAGGGATTTGTTACGGACCTCAATAGGTAATGTAATAGAACCAATTGCAGGAGAAGAAAATGCATCAAATAGTTTCACAACCACATTTGTTTTGTCATAGATCACTTGATTCAATTGCAAAGTAAAAAGGAATTCTTTAGTAATGACATTAACCATACAAGAAGGATCAATAAGCACTCCACGGCAAGGTGTGTTCTTGACTTTTGCAACTATATATAAAGGACCATCAGGTGCCCTAATGGTTTCACTAGAATTAAATGTGATGGAAGGTTCTTTAGGGATGTTCTGCTGCTCTACAAAGTTAATCACATTCGGAGTCATAGATACAAGATCATCAGGTGAGACAGAGGAATCAGTAGTATCAATCGCATTAGAGGTATGAGAAGGTAATGGATTAGTGAAAATATGAAGATTTTGGTTAGGAGGAGCTATAGATGTATTGCATTTATCATTCACACCAGAAACAGAGATAGTATTATTATCAATCAAATGTTGAATTTTCCCCTTGAAAGCAAAACATTTTTCAGTATCATGCCCAGGTTGATGATGAAATTGACAAAAAGATTTGTTATCAAAATAAGGTGAAGTAATCTTTGCAGGATCAATTTTCCTTATAGGAGGAAGAGTAAGCACATTTTGTTCCAATAACTTATTCATAATACTATGCAATGATTCATTCAAAGGAGTAAACTTTCTTTCTCTCTTGAAAAACTTAGAAATAGGAGACACACCTGATGCTGCATTCACATTGTTGTTGATGATGTTTTCATTGAATTTAATGGACTCTCTGTTCGGTTTAAACTTCCCAAATGGTTGTTGACTACTATCACCCTTATCACTCGGAGTCATAGGATGTGATTGTTCCATTTGACTCACAGTCAGTTGATAATTGTGAAGAGTTGCGCACAACTATTGGAAAGAAGTAAACTCAGAAAACAGGAGTTTTTCTCTAATATCTTTTTGTAAATTAGAAATAAAGATTCTTTGAATATCATTGTCAGGCACTGGAAAGGAAATTTGAGCATACAAATGCTTATATCTACCAATGAAATCAGTCACTTTTTCTTTAACACCTTGTTTGCAATGCATTAAATCAATCAAAGTAACCTTAGGACTTATATTGTTTTGAAATTGTTGAATGAAAGCATTTGCAAGTTGTTCGAAAGAAGTAATAGAATAGGAAGGCAATGAGCAATACCATTGTAGGGCTTTGTCTCTTAATGTTCTAGTAAACAATTTTGCAAGCAACCTTTGGTCATAAGCAAAATCAGTACATATTGTTTGAAAGGTCTTAACATGTGTTAGAGGATCACCCTTACCATTATAAAGCTCCAGATGCGGAATTTCAACATGTTTAGGGGGGATAGCTCGAACAATGTCAAGAGAAAGTGGGCTCGCAACATCAAATGTGGGCACACTAAACTTAGATTGATTCATAGAGGCAATTTGTTGCTGTAAAGAAGAGACAGTTTGTGCAAGATTATTAATGGTCGCTTCAGTCGAAGAGTTCATATTAGACGTGTTAGATTGTGATGGAGGTGTTATGTTATTGAAAGAAGGTAGAGAGTAAGGTGGTGGGACACTATGATAGTTATTCATAGGAGATGATTGGAAAGGAGGAACACTACAAGGAGGAATGGAAGGGTTAAATGAATTGCCCCCTTGCGTCATGTTCCTTTGCGGAGATGTAATAGGAACACTCATTGAAGGAATGAATGAAGAAGTTGGATTGAATGAAGGAAGAGGGTTAATTGAAGAAGAGGGATTGCCCCCATGACTGGTGATCATAGGAGGAATGTCTTGTGTTGAAGTAGTCATTATGTTTGATGTAAAAGTAGGTATACTAGCAATAGGAGTTGTCAAAGGAATAGAATGATTGTCTTGAGTAGGAGGTTGTGTATAACCTAAGGTTTCAGCACAACTTTTCATAGGCATCACATTTGAATCCACAATGTGTGCAATACCACGCAAAATATCAATTCCATTCTTATCACTTTGAAGCATACATTTTAGACCCTCAATTAAAGGAAGAGCTTGACTATCAGGGTATTCTTGAGACATCTATTGTCGAAAATCGTCAAATTGGTTATCCAATTTTGAAAGTTGTTCTACAGAAACCTCATGGAGAGCTTCTTCATCATTAAGAGGATTAGAGGAATTACCCATGTCCTCGTTAAAAAGACCATTCAAATTAGGTTCCATCTCCTCAGTAATTAAACCTTGGAAAGACTTAATTCTAAGGCTTCGTCTAACAGGAATAGTGTAAGTAGGACTTATTGTTGTAAAACTCATGCACTAAAGAAAGAGAGAAGATTTTGAATTTTAGAGGTAGCAAATTTCAGTAAAACTAGCCAATCTTCCAGATTTAAGCTGTTAAATACAATCAGGACAATCTCCCAAAATTTCGGAAAAAATGTCCGGGACCGTGGCGCTCGGAGTGCACATGGTCCTCGCAACTTTTTTCAAAATTTGCAGGGATGAAAGTTATGATGATTTTACAGCTAACCTGAAAAAATTGAGTGATTTTATGATCTGTAGATAGGCCAAATTAAATTTGTAATCTCAAAATTGAACCCTACCAAGATTGTCGAAAAATGCAAAATTTGAATTTTGAAAAATAGAGGGAAACTGAAATTTTGAATTTTATGATTTTAGAGGGAATGCTAAGAGCAATGTAAGTTTTGAAATTTGAAAGTTGACTCAATTTCACGCAAAATTCAATTCTAAAAGCGGAAATCAAAGTTGTTGTAATTAAGCACTTAATTTCAAAAGTCACAAATTGCAAGAATTTGAATAAAGCACTGAAATTTCGAATGAATGATAACACACTTTTCAGATTTAGGACTGTAAGAAACACAATTTTGACACAAATTTCAATTTCAACAATTTTTGAATGATTAGAAGCCTCAATCCAAGCAATCACTAGACCAACTTTGACTGTAATTTTGAAGGTGTTAAAATTGATAAAATCAGCCAAAATTCTGGATTTTAGCAGAAAAATACAGTAAGATCTCGCTCCCGAAATTTCAGAAAAAATGTTGGGGACAATGGCGCTCGGAGTGCACACGGTCCTCGCAACTTTTTTCCAAATTTTCAGGGATGAAAGATATTGTGATTTTATTGCGGAATCCAAAGTTACAGCTGATTTGGAGATGTTTTGATTAGTGAAATTATCAGTCAAAGGTTGAATCAAGAGGGTTTCAAAAATTAGGGTTTTGACACTTAACCACTTAATTTTCAAAATTAAAGCACAAATATGAATTGATAATTTGTAATAGAAGGGCAGATCTGAAACAAGCATTAACAATTAAACATTTCACAAGTTTAATTACTAAAAAGAAAATTTAGGGTTTTTATGCAATTAACCTCTAAAATTTTGCCAAAGATCAAACATGGAAATGTAATCAAGGAATCCAATTTTCAGATCTAACTATGAATAATCAGAAAGGATGTTCACGTCGGGTTCACCAAAATGTAAAGTGGAAAATCGCGATCGAACCCTAGTTGCTCTCCCCTCTTCCAACTCCAAGGAGAGAGAAGGGAGATTCACTAGGGTTGATGGTTTTCACTTAGGGGAGAGACTTTACATTCAAAAGAGGGGTTGAAACCCACAAGATCCAATCCCACACAATGCAAGATTGGATGCTAAATGTGTTTCAAGGGTTAAGAAAGCAAGGCTACCCTCTTTTGTAAAAAATGTTGATAGAAGAATTAAGCTAGGAATGCATAGAAAGTGACAAAGATTCACTTATAAACTGAGATAGGGATATAGGATGAAGTTGCGGACCTAGAATTAGCAGTAAAATGTCGATACGGCGCTGTCCTGCAAATTTGAGCAAAAGTTGTCAGGACGATGGCGCCCGGCGTGCACACGGTCCTCCGAAAAATCTGCGAAACGAAGGGGGATCTGTTCGTCTCTGCACAAGGATTCCAGATCTTCAATTTCAGCCGCGTACCTGCAACCTACACACAGAAAAGCGAAGATGATTGGGGGGTTAGGGATTAGGGGTTTGCCCTTAGGTCAAACCCCAGTTTTGGAATTAACCAAGAAATGAGAAATGCTGTAAATGTAATGTAAAACAAGTACTAGTACCTTGTTGTAAGGATGTTTGTATCCTTATGTGTGAAGGTATAGATGTTGTTGTTTGTTGTATGTTTGTATGTTGTATGTAGCATGTAGTATGTGATCTCCTCTTCAATGGTTGAATCCTTGTCTTGAATGCAACACTTAGCCTTGAATGGAGACTTAGAATGATCAATTGCTTGAAAGAATGCTTGAATGCTTGAATGCTTGAGTATAGTTTCCATGCTTTTTCCATCATATCATATGAGAGAGGAAAATGTAGTTTATATACTTGTCAATTAGGGCTGATAGACTGATTTTCCTGACCTTAGGCCGACCAGGAAAGATAATTTTCCAATTTGCAAACATAAAGACCTGAAGTCCAAAAGAGACCGGGCCCAAAATAGGACCCAGGGACTAGGGCGCTGGGCGCCATGGTCCTGGGGGACTAGGGCGCTGGGCGCCCTGGTCCTGAAGGACCAGGGCGCTGGGTGCTGTGGTCCCACCTCCCGGGACAACAGGGTGCAAAGGAGGTTCAGGCCAGGGTGCAAGAAAATGCAGTTTTCAGTGTCATAATCAGGTTTCGGGGTCTCCATTCAGGTTGCGTGTTGCGTCACCATCATGAAGACCGAAATGTAGTCGAAATTGCAAGTGTCGCAATTTTAGGACGCTACAGGAATATATCATTTTTATACCTGAAGATATTATTCAAGTAGATTATACCTAGAAAATATACTAAAAAATTATATAGCCCTTAGTTTAACACAAGGGCATCCAAGGTGGGCCAAAACTAGACTATGTTTTACTTGAGTTATAGACCTAAAATATAAATAACTTAGAGTTAGGAAGAGGAAGGGAGCTCGAGAGAATAGATGGGAAGGGATCTAGACCTAGGCCAGTACTTGATTTATGTGCCTTCTAGAGAGAGATAGAGATTTAGAGAGACAAAACTTGAGACATATTAATATAGATTATGTTGGCATTTTTTATGTTTATGTTGTGATTGTCATTGATGGACACACACTTGCATTAAGATCCCCTTATATGTATGAGCTAGAGCTCAACCGATATCTATTCCAACTGGTATGTTGTATTCTAGTCTTTAGACTATTGCTGATTTTGCAGAATGTGTTTCCCGGTCTGAAGCAGCATGTTGACCCCAAGCGGTTCATAGATCTCAAGTGGTACGAGGGATAAAAGCAGCATAACACATTCTTACCAGTCTTAATTTTTGTCAAACCAACAACCGGTATTTTGTATGAACCGGTAATACTTTGTGATGAGTTACCAATCCACTGATTGTTTGCGGTGACGACACACTGACGGTGCTTCTTGTGTCGTGTTACTGAGTATGTCTAGATTCATTGAACCTAGGTGTAGACATCTAAAAATGGTCAACACTTGCGGAGTCATACTTTAACATTTGTGCATTGCCTTATTTTAGGGTTTTTGCATCACATTAACATTTCTTCTATGTTGTGCACTTGGTCTTTATCATTTGCGAGCATTGAGTCCTTCTTCTGCATTCCTCATTTTTCTCTCTTTCGTATTTGGTCTTGTCAATAACAATCTTCAATTATGATTTTGGTCGATCTTATCCTGTTGCATCAATGTGCATGCTCATTTATCATCATTTTGGACATCATCAATCCTAATCGATCATAGAATTAGGGTTTTGTCCTCTTGTCAATCTTGTCATCTTGTGATCGATTCATCATCGATCCTTGTCCTCTTGTCAATCTTGTCACCTTGCGATCGATTCATCATCGATCCTTGTCCTCTTGTCAATCTTGTCACCTTGCAATTGATTTGTCATCGATCCTTGTCCTCTTGTCAATCTTGTCACCTTGTGATTGATTTGTCATCGATCCTTGTCCTCTTGTCAATCTTGTCATCTTGCGATCGATTCACCATCGATCCTCGTCCTTGTCAATCTTGTCATCTTGCGATCGATTCATCATCGATCCTTGTCCTCTTGTCAATCTTGTCATCTTTTGATAAATTCACCATCGATCCTCGTCCTTGTCAATCTTGTCACCTTGCGATCGATTCGTCATCGATCCGTGGCCTCTTGTCAATCTTGTCATCTTGCGATCGATTCGTCATCAATCCTCGTCCTTGTCAATCTTGTCATTTTGTGATCGATTCATCATCGATCATTGTCCTTTTCAATCATGTCAATGTGTATCAATTAGTCATTGTTCCTCATCAATTGGCGCCGATCAATTTGATCTCTTTGTCAATCTTGGTCAATTTGTCAACCAATCTCAATCGTTTATCAACATTGGTCCTTTGTCAATCAAAATCATGATCGAATCGACATTAATTTCTTGTTGTCTTGACCTAATTCCTTGTCCTCTTATTTCTAGGGTTTTATGATTTGTTCATTTAATCATTTTCTTCTTCTTTGCGGGTTAAATAAATCTATTTATTTAGTCCTAGGTCTCTTTTCATGAATTAATTAATGGATGAAAACCTATTAATTAATTCACCTAATTTCTATTTCATCTTTTTCCTCAATTTTCCAATTTACTAATTTCTCCTAATTCCTAATTTTCTATTTCTCCTATTTTCTTCTATTTTTCTAATATTTCCCCTAATTTCATGGGAATGGCATTTCAATTTTGTCATAATTTGTCATAATTTGTCAATCAATCAATCTTGCATGTCAATTTTGTTATAATTTGTCAATCAATCAATCTTGCATGTCAATTTTGTCATAATTTGTCAATCAATCAATCTTGCATGTCAATTTTGTCATAATTTGTCATAATTTTTCCATTCATGATTTGAATTTCCATTCGAATCAGTTTCATGCTAATCTTGTCCTCTCTCCAATTTGTCTATAAATTGGATGAGTTTCATCAATCTTGCATGATCCCACCACAAGAAGCACAGCAACAGGGTCAATGTCAAGGCACGACACAACCACATCAACAAGAGATGTATCAAGAACTTTATATGCCAAAGACACCAAAGACAACAATTTTAGAACATCAATAGCCAATAGAGAACATGATGTATCGACAAAGAGTATACCCAAGAATGAATGATGAACTTCCAAAATCTTCGATATCTGACACAGTTGCGCAACAACTTGAGAAGTTACAATGACAAATAGAAGCATTGCAAACCAAAGAGGCAAAGAAATTATACACTGATCAAGATTTATGTCCTAATCCATTTGACAAGAGCTTATACATGTCTCCCTTTCCTAAGCATTTTGAGACACCTCATTTTGAGAAATATAAAGGGACGGGCAACCCGAAAGACCATATACGAGCATTTTTCGCAGCATGTACTGAAGTGAGCTATGAGGAAACATATTTGATGCACTTATTCGCGCGAAGTCTCACAGGACAAGCCATGGATTGGTATTCACATTTGCCAGGGAACATAAAGACATTGTTGGAATTGGCTCAAAAGTTTATATCCCACTTCGCATTCAACATTGACACCAAAGTGACCATGTCACATTTATGCAACACAAAGAAAAAGTAAGGTGAACCATTAGTGACTTTCTTGCAAAGTTGGTGAAGCTTATATAGTCGTTCTTCCCTAGATATACCTGAAGAACAACAAGTGAACTTGTTTATTCAAAATTTGGTCCTAGAAATGATGTACAAGCTTAAACTGAAAAGTCCTAGTACCATTGAGAAGCTCATTAAGAAAGGGATGAACATTGAAAATGCTCTTGTGGCTAAGGGACTCATTAAGCTCAACAAAGATAGTGACAACACAAACAATTCAGGGGACAAAAATAGATTTTGGTACAAAAACAAGAATGTCACTAATGATGGAGTTGTCGACGCAAGGGCAGTGAATCCAAATCAACTCACGTTCATAATAAAGCAATTGAGTGCTCCTAATATGTCGGCTATGCACCAAAATCAAACACAAGCAAGCAATGTTATTCAACAGCTACAACACCAACAGTATAATCAACAACAAGGTCAACAACAAAACCAGCAACGAAAACCTTTTAGATCAAGGGATGGGCCTCCTCGACAATTTAAACCATTGGGAGAGCCTATTGAGTCAGTAATGAAACAATTAATACAAGCAAATTTTATCAAGTTACCAGATATCAAGGAAGAACCATTGGTAAAGCCACATTGGTGGAATGATAATGCATATTGTGAATACCATCGGTCAAAAGGACATAAAACCGCATCGTGTTTTCAATTGAAACATATGATTCAAGACTTGTTAGATCAAGGAGTAATTGAGGTAGACCCACCCAATGTGACCTCTAACACTGATCATACAATTTTCAAAACTCCTTTGCTTGATCATGACAAGGGTAAAGCATCTTCTTCAAACTCTACCCAAACAACGAATCTTAATCATGCAAATACTAGTTATAACAATGTCATCAATTGTTTTTGAGCATAAAATGAGTATGTTTCCACCATAAGAATAAAGTGACAAGATCCTTCTTACGTAGTCACCACTCGTCGATCCAAAATAGTCCTGAAAGGAGCTCCTGCAAATCCTACCAAATCAACTTCTATGAGTTAGTATAATCTCCTAGATCATCTGGGGAAGACACCTACACAAATATCAATTCTTGAGTTGTTGAAAATGTCCCCTATGCATCGTGGAGTCCTAGATAAAGCTTTAATTGAGTCCACTGTCCTGACAGACATTGATGTTGACCAATTTCAAGCCCGAATTGGACATCTAGCTATTTCCCAACACGTCGCCTTTTCTGATAATGATATTTCTCTTGATAAGCTCCCTCATAATGATCCTTTACATCTTGAAGTCTTTGTCCATAATTGCAAGATCTGACGAGTCTTGATAGATGGCGGAGAAGGTCTTAACATCTATACCTTGAGAGTGGTCATTGGTCTTGGTTATACAGAAAATGACATTGATTCTTCCAAAAGAATAACAATCAAAGCATATGATGATGCTGAGCGCCCATCTAAAGGGGTAATTTCATTGCCTATCAGAGTCGATCTAGTGACAGAAAACACTTTCCTACAGGTCCTAGACCTCGATCTCCCTTACAATATGATTCTTGGCCGTTCGTGGATCCATGCAATGAAAGCAGTTCCATCTACTTATCATCAGTGTTTAAAATATCCTTACAATGGAACTGAGATAACAATTCCAGGAGATCATAATCCATTTCAATTTTGTGCTAATCTAAAGGATTCCCCGCAGGAACAAATCCTAGTCAATAGAGAGGCCCACTCACATAATTATGTTGATCCTAATGAGTTGTTAGAGGCTGTCAAAGGAAAATTGAAGATACAGGACCAAGGATGCAGAGAGTATTCAATGGCTCAAACATTCCTTATTGGGAATTTACCAATATCTCCAAAATCACATGGTAAACCACATTTGTTGCAAAAGGAACCTAAGATAGTCATTCAATATCAGCCCCCCACTACATTTACAAAATGGGGTGAACTTAACAAAGAAACTTTGGATGATGATGTAATAGATTGGCTTTATAAGGATCCAACTGATACACCACCTGTCAAGTTGCCAGTGGAGCAGTATGGAAAAGGGTTTACTATACTGCAGAAAAAGGGATATGATGGCTGTAGTGGTTTGGGCCCTGACAAGAAAGGAAGACTAGAACCTATTATACCTAAGATCCAACATCCAACTTGAGGGTTAGGTGTTGTACCATTGCAAATTGGAACCTCGTCTACCAAAGTGACCATGTGTGGAAAGGGGAATGACTCTGATGATGAAACAACACCTGAGGACACCCAACCTGAAACTAATTCCAATGAATGGGAGTGGAGGTCTTTTTCTTCTAGCTCCTATGCCCTTGAAAATGTTTTTCTTGACCCTGATGATTTGCCCATGGAAGACAAACATGAAATAACTCCCCCTCCTAAAACGTGTCCTAATGCTTGGATAGAGTCATTCTAGGACCCAAGCTTCGAATCAGATACGAGTAGTTCAGACAGTGATACCACGGACATTCTTATCCTTACCATCTCGACCCTAACTCTCCTTGAAACCGATGATGACATACCCCTTGTCTATCCATAGCTTATCCAACATGACCAACAAGAACCACTCAAATTAGATTGTTTTCAAAATGATGAAGCAATTGCAACATTCCTTGGACTATGAGAAGGCATACCACAAGGCGATCATAAGGCAGGGTTTGCTATTGATTTAGATTCTATAGCATATTTTGGGGAGTCAACTCCATCTTCTAGTCATAAAAATGAAAAAGAAAAAGTAAAAAATCAAAAGAATAGGTCTTTGAGTGAAAACTGTAAGGTACTCTCTGATCATGAAAAAGTAAAAATAAAAGACATACCTGCGGGTGAAAACCTCTTTGAGGCACCCAAAGGTGGAAGATTGGACATACCCTCGTCAAGTCAGGATAAATCAACATTGCTTGTGGAAATGACCGAACAGATAAATTTGGGTACACCTGAAAACCCTAAGGTCATTCATTTCACTGCTTCTCTATCAAAACAAGAAAGAATAGATTTTGTCAATTTCTTTCTCGAGAAAAAGATCAATTTTGCATGGTCTTATGTAGATATGCCTGGCCTTGATCCAGAATTAGTCCTTCATCACTTGCCATTAAAATCAGATGCCAAGCCCGTCAAACAAAAACTCAGAAAGATGCATCCCCAGGTGGCTCTCTTAGTAAAAATAGAACTCAAAAAATTATTAGATGTGGGCTTTATCAGACCAATTGATTATGCAGATTGGATTTCAAATTTGGTACCAGTTAGCAAAGTAACTGGGGGAATTAGAATTTGTACGGATTTTAGGGATCTTAATAAAGCATTCCCTAAAGATGATTTTCCACTGCCAAATATAGACATCATAGTTGACATGACTGCTGGATATGAGATGCTATCATTGATGGATGGTTTTTCTGGATATAATCAAATTCACATTGCTCCTGAAGATCAACATAAGACTGCATTCACATGTGCTTGGGGTACCTACTGCTGGAATGTGATGCCTTTTGGTCTTAAAAATGCTGGCACAACATATCAAAGAGCTATGACGACAATTTTCCATGATTTTATGCATACTTTGATGGAAGACTATGTTGATGACCTATTATGCAAATCTGTCACAAGAGATAGTCATCTAGCCATCCTTGGCCCAATCTTTGATCGAATGGAAGCCTACAAGCTCAGTCTCAACCCAAAGAAATGTGTCTTCGGTGTCATAGTCGACAAATTATTAGGGTACATTGTTTCTCACAGAGGCATCAAAGTAGACCCTGAAAAGGTTAAAGCAATAATGGATATGGCTCCACCTTCAAATCTCCGTCAACTAAGAAGTATGCAAGGAAAGTTACAATCAATCCGCCGGTTTATAGCTCAATTGGCAAACAAATGTCATCCCTTCCAGCATTTATTGCATAAAGGTGTCACTTTTAAATGGATTGAGCAATGTCAATCAGCATTTCAAACTCTCAAAGATTATCTATTGTCGCCACCTATTCTAATGCCTCCTATAGAAAGGAAGCCATTCATATTGTATATCTCTGCAACTAAAAAGACACTGGGAGTTCTCTTAGCCCAACAAGATGAGAAAGGCAAAGAATGGGCTATTTATTATATTAGTCAGACACTAGTAGGCTATGAGATGAATTATTCAACTATTGAATGGGCATGTTTAGTAGTGGTATTTGCAACATAGAAGCTTCGACACTATATATTAAATCATCAGACATTGCTAGTTGCAAAAATTGATCCCTTGAAATACTTGCTTAGCAGGGCACTTTTGACAGGTCGCCTAGCAAAGTGGGTTATGATCCTCAGTGAGTTTGATATTGAGTACGTTGAGAGAAAGGCAATAAAAGGACAAATCATAGCGGATCAACTTGCAGAAGCACCTATTCATGATGATCATCCAATGTTGACAGATTTTCCAGATGAATCAGTCTTTGCTATCACATCTTCTAATGAATGGAATTATATTTTGATGGATCCCATACCAAATTCGGGTCCAGAGCAGGCATATTGTTTGTCACCGCTCAAGGTGATGCTATTCCCAAATCCTACAAAATAACTTTCCATTGCACCAATAATATTGCAAAATACGAAGCTTTGGTCACAAGACTCTGAGTAGCAATCCACTAGAACATTACACACTTGCAAGTCTATGGAGATTCCTAGTTAGTCATCCATCAAGTGAATGATGACTATGAAACGAAGGATGAAAAGCTTATTCCCTACAAGCATATGGTGGATTTCTTCAAGACAAAATTTACGGCTATCCATTTCAGTCAAGTTCCAAGAATACAAAACAAGTCAGCAGATGCTATGGCAACTATTGCTTCCATGTTAAATATGCCCCACAATATGGACAGATGTGAATTTTTGGTTGAACAGTTGCTTGTCTCTTCCTTTGAAATTTTGACAGCAGATGTGATGTGTGTTCTTGTTGGTCCTAATTCCCCATGGTACAATGACATCTATCGGTATTTGAAATCCCAAGCCTTACCACCTAACCTTTCCCCTAACCAACACCGAGCCTTCATACACCAAACAGCCAAATATGTCATCATCGCAGACACCCTTTACCGTCGTTCTTTTGACCACACCCTCCTTAGGTGTTTGGATTCTGATGAGGCACAAACAGCTTTATGTGAGGTTCATGATGGTATATGTGGGGGCCATTTCAATGGTCTGAGTCTAGCTAAAAAGTTGATTCATGTTGGGTATTATTGGCCCACTATGGAAAAGGATGCTCATGATTTTGTCAAGAAATGCTACAAATGTCAAATACACAGAAATTACATTCATGTGCCAGCCCAAGAACTTCACTCTGTCATATCTTCGTGGCCCTTTTCTCAATGGGGATTGGATCTTATTGGTAAGATTCACCTGACATCTACAAATGGACACAAATTCATCATCATAGCCACAAAATACTTCACAAAATGGATCAAGGCTATCCCCATGACCTATATCACTGGTGTTCAAATTTCAAAGTTTCTACTGAATTATATCATATGCAGATATGGGGTTCCCCTTGCAATTGTCACAGATAATGGCTGTCCATTCAAAAATAAAGATGTCAAGGAACTCGATGAAAAGTTTTGCATCCAACACCGTTTCTCTAGTCCTTACTATCCACAAAGTAATGTTCAAGCCGAAGCATCAAATAAAACCATTATTAAGATCCTGAAAAAGGTTGTCAATAATGCTGGTCGAGATTGGCATGTGCAGTTGAATCCAACACTATGGGCTTATCGTACTTCCATCCACACACCTACTGGCGCAACACCGTATTCCTTGGTGTATGGTGCAGAAGACATTTTACCTTTGGAGGTGGAAATTCCTTCTTTGCGTGTTTCCCTACAATATTTGATTGATGATGAGATGCACAGAGTCTCTCGGTTGCATCAGCTTGAGATGTTAGATGAGAAACGTTAGATAGCCCTGACACATTTTCAAGCATATCAAAACCGTCTCTATCGCTCTTATAATAAGAAGGTCAAAGGGAGACACTTCGAAGTGGGAGATTTGGTCATAAAGGCGAACCTGAAGAATACACAATCTAATGACATCATCAAAGGAAAATTTGAGCCTAATTGGGTTGGACCTTTCATAGTTACTACAGCCTATGGCTTGGGGGCATATCAGCTTGCAAACCCAGACAGTGTACCTTTGTCAGATCCTGTAAATAGCATGCACCTTCGCAAGTACTGGGCATAGTTCTTTTGTCAGCAATTCTTTAATATGATCCTAAAAAAATACAAAAAAAATCAAAAAGCTCAAAAAAATACAAAAAAGTCAAAAAGCTCAAAAAAATACAAAAAAAATCAAAAAGTGAAAAAAAAAAATCAAATAAAAAGTGAAAAATTGAAAAGAACAAAAGTAAAGAAAAATAATTCACCCTCTAGTGAAAACCTGGCAAACAGGCACCATGTGTAAAAGATTATTGCTCCATCATCTATCATGACCCCTAGCTATACTTTCCCCCCGCAGGTTTATCATGCTTATCCTTGCCTTGACCCAATGTTCTGTTACAGGCCTGTGATTGGTCAACATCATTGTCTTGCATACTCAGGTTTCCAGTCCTTGTGCATATGTTTCGGTCCTGGTCGTTGTATATATTTTTCAAATGTTCATTGGGTGCGCGCCCCTTGTCATGATCAATTACTGGAGCTTTCAAATCGCATAATGTCCTGAAATAATCTTAAAAAAATTGCATAATGTCCTGAAATAATCAAAAAAATTGAAAAATGTCCTAAAAGAATCCCTAAAAATCACATTATGTCTTGACAAAATCCCCAAAAAAAATCAAATAATGTCCTGAAAAAAAATTCCTAAAAAGTCAAATAAAGTCCTGAAAAACAAACAATTTTTTTTTTTTCAAAACATCAAAATCCAAAAACAATTTCTTTGGCATTTTGCATTTTGTCAATAAATGGTACCCTCTATGCATAGACAGATCACTGAGCATACATCCAACGACAAATTGATCAAACATTTGTGTAGACAACAAATAGATAACATGTTACAACATTGTGCTTTAATGAAATCACGCATTAACAGATGAACTTTTCCATCAAACCAGACATTCAAACTGATCAAAATTGTCATATCAATCAATCAACATCAATATTATTTTTCCTTGTCACTATTATCATGGATCTTATACAGGGTGTGGTATACTCGAAACCAGACTATCTCCTATCTTAGACGGGGTACCGCATTCCCTAAAACCAGACAGCATGATCATTCTTGTTTTCCACCTTTGACAATGATGATCAAACTGTTTGTTTGACTTGGTCGCATTTGTGCATCTTATCTTTTTACTGATTTATCTTTGGCTTCGATCATGTTCCTATGTTGCTCAAGGATGTCACTGAGTGATTTAGAGTGACCAGGATGGTTCATGGTCCTTTTCCTTTTTTGTTGTGTTTGTTGTTTGTGGAATGTTTGTCACAAACTGGGGCAACTATATCATTGGGTGTCTATGATAAGTACGTTCACTTTGTAAATGCCGCACATACCTCGACCCTTGATATATGCACCCTAGGATGCTTCACTCATTCCTTGTGTGTGATGTTTCTGTCTTTTGCAAAAAGGGGTTGCGTTCCAGCTCTGGCCTTTAATGCCATGATGCTCTGCATTCGCTTTGCTACAATAAATAAAGGCTCTCACCTACTTATGTGCATTTGTGAAAGCAAGTTTTCCTTCATCTCTAACTGTCCTCTGTCTATTTTCTTCTTACTAACATTTCTTCCTTTAGTCTGGTCGCGGTCTTTTGCGCCTTCCACTGATTGTCCTTTGTGCATCCGACCTTCGATTTTTTATCCATTCGAACCTATCATCTTCTGTCATTCTTATCGACTAATTGGCCTCTTTTCTGGATTTTTCTGGCCAATTCCTCGAGGGGGCATGCATATGTCATTGTTATTGTCTGGGGAATTTTCATTATCGTCCTTTGAAACAATGCTAAAAATCGCATTGTCTCAAAGAGGGGCAAAATGTAGACATCTAAAAATGGTCAACGCTTGCAGAGTCATACTTTAACATTTGCGCATTGCCTTATTTTAGGGTTTTTGCATCGTATTAACATTTCTTCTATGTTGCGCACTTGGTCTTTATCATTTGTGAGCATTGAGTCCTTCTGCATTCCTCATTTTTCTTGCTTTCAAATTTGGTCTTGTCGATAACAATCTTCAGTTATGATTTTGGTCGATCTTATCCCGTCGCATCAATGTGCGTGCTCATTTATCATCATTTTGGACATCGTCAATCCTAATCGATCATAGAATTAGGGTTTTGTCCTCTTGTCAATCTTGTCATCTTGTGATCGATTCATCATCGATCCTTGTCCTCTTGCCAATCTTGTCACCTTGTGATCGATTCGTCATCGATCCTTGTCCTCTTGTCAATCTTGTCACCTTGCGATCAATTCATCATCGATCCTTGTCCTCTTGTCAATCTTGTCACCTTGCGATCGATTCGTCATCGATCCTTGTCCTCTTGTCAATCTTGTCATCTTGTGATCGATTCGCCATTGATCCTCATCCTTGTCAATCTTGTCACCTTGCGATCGATTCGTCATTGATCCTTGTCCTCTTGTCAATCTTGTCATCTTGCGATTGATTCCCCATTGATCCTCGTCCTTGTCAATCTTGTCATCTTGCGATCGATTCACCATTGATCCTCATCCTTGTCAATCTTGTCACCTTGCGATCGATTTGTCATCGATCCGTGTCCTCTTGTCAATCTTGTCATCTTGCGATCAATTCATCATCAATCCTCGTCCTTGTCAATCTTGTCATTTTGCAATCGATTCATCATCGATCGTTGTCATTTTCAATCGTGTCAATTTGTATCAATTAGTCATTTTTCTCTTTGTCAATCTTGGTCAATTTGTCAACCAATCTCAATCGTTTATTAGCATTGGTCCTTTGTCAATCAAAATCATGATTGAATCGACATTAATTTCTTGTTATCTTGACCTAATTCCTTGTCCTCTTATTTCTAGGGTTTTATGATTTGTTCATTTAATCATTTTCTTCTTCTTTGCGGGTTAAATAAATCTATTTATTTAGTCCTAGGTCTCTTTTCATGAATTAATTAATGGATGAAAACCTATTAATTAATTCACCTAATTTCTATTTCATCTTTTTCCTCAATTTTCCAATTTACTAATCTCTCCTAATTCCTAATTTTCTATTTCTCCTATTTTCTTTAATCTTTCTAATATTTCCCCTAATTTCATGGGAATAGCATTTCAATTTTGTCATAATTTGTCATAATTTGTCAATCAATCAATCTTTCATATCAATTTTGTTATAATTTGTCAATCAATCAATCTTGCATGTCAATTTTGTCATAATTTGTCAATCAATCAATCTTGCATGTCATTTTTGTCATAATTTGTCATAATTTTGCCATTCATGATTTGAATTTCCATTCGAATCAATTTCATACTGTGTATGGTGAAAATGGATAACAATAATAACAATATTGAAAGGCTAAATGAATTCAACCACCAAACCCTAGCCTAACAATCAACAAAGATCCACCATAACATATGAAGATTACCTAAGACAATGCAAAGCACATGAAATCACAAAGATTATACCATCACATGTCCAATAGGGTTTTGATCTCCATTCTTCCTATCTCCATTGATCTTGCTTGATATATTTTCTCTCAAATTTTATGTGCACAAGAGCTCAACAAAGAACGGAATGTGGTTGCAAGTAGGATCATAGTGTAGCCAAGTCTTCAAGATTAGGTCATTAGCATGAGTGATTAGGGCATTAGGTAATTAAATAAATAAAATATTTATTTAATTAGACTGGACAATTTTAGGTGTCTACATTTTGCCCCTCTTTGAGACAATGTGGCTTGTCGCGTTGTTTCAAAGAAGATAAGATGAACTGATACAGAGTTGCCCCAGAATGGGAATGATATGCCCCCTCGAGAGATTGGATGAAAATGTCTAAAAAGATTGCAGACAATCTCTTGATAAGAAAGAAAGGCTAGAATGGATAGACCGGATAAAGTGATAGAGTCACGGGGTGAAGAAGACTAACTCGGGAAACGAAGGCTAGGGGTAGTCTATAAGATAGACCACGGGGGAAAATACATCCTCATTGTCATCTACACATCCACGAGAGCAGAGTGCAGAGCGAAAATAGAGCAGCAGCAGTCAGCAACGATGGCTTTGGTTCATAGATTTGACCGCGTTCGCTGATTCCAGAGGCCAGTAGAGGTAAGAGAGCCAGTGAGTACCACAAAACCTCCTCGTACTTTGATGCATTTATTATTGTCATTAATGCATACTAGGTAATGTAATAAATGTGTGTTTATGTCATGTAAGCGTGTTTGCGTTTGAAAAGTATGAATTTGCATCTTCTAGGTCAAATCGACAGTTCTGTGATGAACATATGCTATCGATTGGATAAGCTGCTGAGAGGATACACTCAAACAGGTCCTCTAGGAAGACTAGGATAGATCAAGGCACTTTGTGATGAACAGGGAGCACCAAGATAGAGTACTTTGTGATAAACAGGGAGTACCCAAAGGATGAGCAGCACTTTGTGATGAACAGGGAGTGCTAAATGTGAGTAACACTTTGTGATGAACAGGGAATGTCACACACGTAGTACTTTGTGATGAACAGGGAGCACTACTAGGATAGAAGCAACACTTTGTGATGAACAGTGAGTGTCACTAGGATAGATAACCATATGCATTTAGATAGCAAGCAGCATTTTGTGATAAACAGTGAATGCCACGATAACTGACATGATTGATTGTGTGACTGCAGGAGTATCTGCCTATGTTAGAGTCACGGGAGATATTCCCGTCTACACAGAGACTGCGACCAGAGTTGCCGTTTGAGGACCGAGCTGCCATCGAGGAGATGGGGTTGAGACACGTATTGTATGTGCCTGAGTTTCGGGCAAACATGGGTTTGCTGACTGCACTGGCAGAGAGATGGCACTCCGAGACATGCACATTTCATTTGCCGATGGGTGAGATGACAGTGACCCTCGAGGATGTTTATAGGATATTGCACATACCGATCGATGGAGAGCTGATCCCATACGATCGAGATGGAGACAGAGAGGCGCTGAGATGGGTGTTCTAGGATCCAAGACTGGAGATGAGGGTGGGACACATGGCATGGGATACCATGACATGGATAGGATTAGCACTACCAATAGTGTTGGCAGGAGTGATTAGTGAGTTCCTCTGTATCAGTTTTGTACCATTTTGTATAATGATGTAGACACCTGCGGGTGATTATAGCCATATGATTTTGACATCATTGTATCATGACACTTTATATATATATGAGATGATGCATCTTTGCGGTAGCTATATGCATGTGTACCTATGTGATGAGATGTTCTTATGTGATTCTTATGATATGGATGCAAATATGTATATGATGCAATGCAATATTTTTTTTTTGTTCTTTTATGTTTTATATGTGTATGCATGATGCAAATGTGAATGTATGTAATGCAGATGAATATGATAATGCAGATGTAAATTGTGCTAACAGGTGTTGTGTGCAGGATGTGATGCAGTTGTGATATCTATATGTATGTATGAGATGCTTATATGTGGTAATGTAGGTGTAGCTACATGAAATGCAAATGTTTTTGGTGTGTCATTATACTCAGTCATGTGATAGCAGACTACGCAGACTCGAGAAGGACGATGGAAGTCAATCAAGAAAGGGGGATGAAAGATAGAAGATATGAAAGTGAAAGAGCTTCTTGTGCATTATCATCATTGAGCTTTATTATGGCAAGATAGGTTATGACAATAGAGGCATATGTTCGACCCAGAAAGTCATTGTACCTATTTGCATGGAGATAAGACAGTCACAAACAAGGAATGCCCCAGTTCATACTAGACTCACAGTGTCCTCATATCCTTGGACAAGTCATAGCATTACTAAAAGACAATCCACAGACAACAAATGCAAATAGGTGACGATACCCCATCCTCGCCTTTCTAGTCAAAGACATCCTGGAGATAGAATCTCTAGTCAAAGACATCCCGGAAAAGCTAAAAGACATGTCACCAAAAGATAAAATCAAAAGAAAACCAAGACTCAACACCAACATCCACTGTAGTCCTCAAGTTTAGTGTCTCTTGTCACTTGTATAAGTCTTATTTGATTGTGGTCACAATGTTCACTTTCACAAAAAGGATAGATAGCACTGAACCATAATGTTGTCTGAGTCTGTTGAAAGATTTGATTTGTTGAAGCCCATTGTTGCTGCTGTGCCTCATCTGAAATTGAGTAAATCCATGAAACTGATACTTTATTGCAAAGAAGACGAAACTTTATTGCGGATTTGCGATGCAAATGTTGCTTTATTGTGGATTGTGCGCGGATAGACTGAAGAAAGCTGGAAGAAACTGTACTCCTCGAAACATGTGATGTTCTCAGTTCCACACCCCTTACTAGACGTAGGATTTTGCCTTAGCCACAGATAGGATCTGATTTATTAAGGATGGAAAGGGAGGTGAAAAGGGAGGTTTATTATGAATGGCTAACCAATCTTAGGTAGATTAATAACAAGCCATGATGGGAATGGGTAAGTTTATTGTGGATGAATAGGTTGTGAGTGTGTGCGAAGTGAAAGGATGAAAGTGAATCCTGAAGGAGGGAGGAGCACTGTCTCTACGCATGGCGCTGGTAACCCAGTTTTCACCATGGTACTTGCCCAGGGCACCACCGAAGTGGTTTTCACCGTTGGACGAAATTATTTCTCTTTACTTTTTTTGATTTTTTCAATTTTTTTGTGTCACAAGGCGCCTGTTTGCCAGGTTTTCACCAAGTAACGATTTTTTTGTTTTATAATTTTTTTTGTAGTTTTGATTTTTTTTTATTTTTTTGTATTTTTTGAATTAGGATACTCTGATGAGCTATGTGTAGAACCGGCGAAGGTGCATGTTGTTGATAGGATCCTCCAAAGATTCCCCTTCTGTAGTTGAGAGTTGATATGCCCCAGATCCATATACTGCTGTGATGATGTAAGGACCAAGCCAGTTTGGTTCGAACTTGCCCTTCTTCTCTCTGTCTTGCTGATTCTTGGGGTTCTCTCTGAGGACTAAGTCACCTACTTCAAATGTGCGAGGCTTGACTTTATGATTGTAACTACGACTCATTCTTTGTTGGTAAGCCTTGAGATGATTAAAAGCAGTTTGTCTTCGTTCCTCCAACAGTTCTAGTTCTTGTAAGCAAGAGACCCTGTAGTCTTCATCGTTGATTATGTTTCTCAAGGAGACCCGTAGAGAAGGTAACTCGACCTCAATAGGCAAGATGGTTTCAGTGCCGTAGACAAGTGAGTAGGGTGTAGCTCCTGTAGGTGTGCGGACACTTGTGCGATAGGCCCAAAGTGCAGGATTAAGTTGGATATGCCAGTTATGGCCAGCGTCGTCGACTATCTTTTTAAGGATTTTAAGAATTGTTTTGTTAGACGCCTCAGCTTGGCCATTACCTTGGGGGTAATATGGTGTGGAGAAACGATGAGAGATATGGAAGCGGTCACAGAGTTCACGAACATCCTGATTTTTGAAGGGACGCCCGTTATCAGTAATAATGGAAGTAGGAATCCCGTATCGGCAAATGATGTAGTTCAAAATGAAGGTAGTGATTTGTTTCCCAGTAACTTGTGTGAGAGGCACGGCTTCAATCCACTTTGTGAAATACTCTGTGGCTGTGATAATGAATTTATGACCGTTGGAAGAAGGAGGGTGAATCTTGCCTATGAGATCGAGTCCCCACTGACAAAAGGGCCAAGGAGATGCAAGTGATTGTAGTTCCTGTGTTGGTGCATGTATGAGGTCTCCATGAATTTGACACTGCTTACATTTCTTGACAAACTGATATGCATCTTTTTCCATAGTAGGCCAGTAATATCCAGTCCTGATGAGTTTCTTGGCCAAGGTAAGACCACTAGTATGCAGACCACATATCCCTTCATGCACTTCTCGTAACGCAATCTGAGCTTCTTCACTCTCTAAACATCTAAGAAGGGTGCCATCTAGACCTCGTTGGTATAGGATATCAGCTAAAATGACGTATCGAGAGGATTGGCGGATGAAAGTACGGTGTTGATTGTTCGATAGATCAGGAGGTAAGATATTGTCACGAAGGTATGTGAATATGGAACCATATAACTAGGATTCAGGACCAACAACGCATATCATTTCCATAGGAGTGATCTCGTATGAAGGAATCAGCAAGTTGTCTACTAGGAACTCATAGCAGGTCTCATTTTGTGGTAGATCAATGAGCGAAGCAATTGTAGCCATGGCATCTGCAGCACGATTCTGTTCTCTTGGTATCTGCTCAAACTCTATCTTTGCGAAGTGCTATTTTAGATCATCTACCAGTTGTTTGTAAGGCATTAGTTTTTCATCTTTTGTTTGGTAATCATCAGTTGCTTGACGGATGACAAGTTGAGAATCCCCAAAAACCCGAAGTTCCTGGATCTTCCATTGAACTGCAATTCTTAATCCAGTTGTTAATGCCTCATATTCCGCTATATTGTTGGTGCAAGGAAATGATAAGCGGTATGATTTTGGTATAGAATCGCCTTGAGGAGTTATAAAGAGTATACCCGCTCCTGCCCCATGCTGTGTGTAAGAGCCGTCAAAGTATAATTACCATGGCTTTGCAGGTGATATTGTTAGAATGGACTCATCTGGAAATTCTGACTGTAGAGGAACATCATCTATCATGGGAGCATCTGCCAATTGATCTGCAATTGCTTGTCCTTTGATTGCTTTTCTATCTACATATTCGATGTCAAATTCACTCAAAATCATTACCCACTTGGCCAGTCGTCCAGTAAGTGTAGCTTTGTTGAGAAGATATTTTAGTGGATCAATTCTGGCAATCAACCTAGTCGTGTGAGTGAGCATATAATGTCATAACTTCTGTGAAGCAAAGACCACAGCAAGACATGCACGTTCGATTGGTGTGTAGTTTAGCTCATATCCCACCAATGTGCGACTGATATAGTATACTGCTTTTTCCTTGCCGTCATCAACTTGTTGTGCTAGGAGTGCCCCCAGTGCTGTTGGAGTAGCTGATATGTAAAGTAGCAACGGTTGATCTGGAATTGGTGGCATCAAAACTGGTGGGTTCAAAAGATAGTCTTTGAGCGCCTGAAAAGCCTGTTGACAGTTCTCATCCCATTTGAACTTGATGTTTTTGTGTAGCAGGTGCTGGAAAGGATTACACTTATCTGCAAGTTGTGCTATGAATCTTCGTATGGACTGGAGTCTCCCTTGTAAGGATCGAAGTTGACTGATATTCTTCGGTGGCGGCATGTCCAAGATAGCCTTGACCTTTGCTGGATCGGCTTCTATTCCTCTTTTAGACACAATGAATCCTAGGAGCTTCCCGGAGGTTACTCCAAAGACACATTTCTTTGGATTTAGTCTTACCTTGTATTTTTCCAGCCGATCAAAGACAACTGAAAGTATGTCCAAGTGTGTATCTCTGTCTATTGATTTTCCCAAAAGATTGTCAACATAATCTTCCACGGTTATGTGCATGAGATCATGAAAGATAGTAGTCATCGCTCTTTGATAAGTAGCGCCTGCATTTTTCAGCCCAAAGGGCATGACGTTCCAATAGAAGGTTCCCCATGGACAAGTGAATGATGTTTTATGTTGATCTTCAGGTGCAATCCTGATTTGATTATATCCAGAAAATCCGTCCATTAAAGATAACATTTCATGACCTGCTGTAAGATCAACGATCAAGTCAATGTTTGGTAATGGGAAATCGTCCTTTAGACAAGCCTTGTTGATATCTCTGAAGTCTGTACATATTTGGATACTGCAATCTGGTTTGCTGACAGGTACTAAATTGGAGATCCATTCGGGATAATCAATAGGGCGTATGAATCCGACATCCAATAATTTTTCCAGCTCTGCCTTGACTAGTAATGCCACTTGTGGATGCATTTTCCTCAATTTCTGTTTTACGGGTTTTGCCCCCGGTTTGACTGTCAAATGATGCATTACCAAATCCGGATCTAGTCCAGGCATATCAGCGTATGACCATGCAAAGTTGATTTGTCGTTCCTTGAAGAAGCTTATGAATTTTGCCCTTTCCGACTCTGTCAATGATTGAGCCAAGAATATGTTGTGTGGAACCTCTTCTGTACCAATGTTTGTCTTTATAGTCTCCTCTACCAACATGGATGATTTTTCCTCATATGATGCTGGGAGAATGTCAAGCCTTCCATCTTCGGGTGCCTCAGAGAGGTTTTCGCCCTTAGATACGTCCTTTCTTTTTACTTTTTTGGAGTCAGATAACGCCACAGTGTGGTTTTCGCCATAAGACCCTTGTTTTGTTCTTATTTTCACATTTTTGCGACTAGAAGGCCCGACACCCTCACCGAAGTATGCCATGTTGTTGAGTTCTATGGTGTATCCTGCCTTATGGTCTCCAGGGGGAAGATCATCTCGAATGCCAAGATAGTCGACAATAGCTTCGTCATTTTGAAATGTATCAAATTGTGCTGGTCCTTCATGATCCCAGTCAATGAGTTGGGGGTGAACAAGGGGAAGGTCTTTAGTGCTTTCAGGGTTTGCAGGACTAATAGTGAAGATGTGGTTATACTCAGGTATGTCAAGATAATCATCGAGGTCATCGATGGCACTCTCCTCATCAGTTTTGATCGTGAGCGAATCCAAATTGTCATCACTAGTAGCGCCTTTTGGGACAGGTGTCCTCATCCTATGCGATTTCAACCTAGGACCTTGAAACGAAGACTGTGCGGGATCCTTATGGGTTGGTTCTTGACCAACTCTGAACTTTTTGTAAAATTCCTCCTCCTCTGTAGGTTCATCTGGCTCTCTGAATGTCTCGGTGAGCTCATAGTCACTGAAGGATTTGTCTGAACCCCATTCCCACTCATTAGAATCTGTGGAATAATAATCCTCTTATTGAACTTCGGCCACTTTGATTCGCCATGCCTCTTTTGTTCTTTTATTGTGAATCTTAGAATTCAGAAAACCAAGTCCCTTTGAGCGTTCCCTTCTTGTAGTTAGCTCAGGTTGTAAGGGCTCCATGACACCTTCTTTGCGTAACTCGAGAGGGCTTTTTCCATCATACCCGAATCTTTGTAACATTTTGAAACCTTTGCCATAGTTCTCACAGGGTATAATAATCTGATCTCGTGTGTCCTCTTCAATGTCTTTATAGAGCATTTTATATAAATTTTCCTCTTCTAGTTCACCCCACCTTTGAAAGATGGTAGGATCCCATTTGAGTATCATGATGGAGATTTGCTTGTTAGGATGTGGCCTCCCATATTCTTTTGGAGAGCTCATGACTTGTCGTAAAAACATTGTCTGATTCAAAGTGTATTCTCCCATGCCTTTGTCTTGAAACTTGCCTCTAAGTTCACCTTGTTTGGATGTCAAAGGTTTTAATGACTCAGGATCAATGTACGCTGAAGAAGGAGTAGCCTCACGGTTACTGGGAATGATAGTCTCAGTATGTGATCTCAAGTTATTGCAATATATGAATGGATTTGGATCACCATTTACTGTTACCTCGACTCCATTATGAGGAAACTTAATGCATTAATGATATGTTGATGGGACTGCCCTCATTTCATGAATCCAAGGACGTCCTAGCAATATGTTATATGTGAGGTCTAGATCTAGGACTTGACAAACCACATCCTTTGTGACTGGCCCGATTCTTAGTGGTAAGGTAACTGTGCCCTTGAATGAACGCTCTTCATCATCATAAGCCTTGACGGTGATTTGATTTGTAGAATTCACAGCTTTGTCAGAATATCCCAATTGTCTGATGGTGCTCAATGTACAAATATTTAGACCTGCTCCTCCATCTATCAGGACTCGCTTTATTCGATGTTTATGTATGAAGGCTTCAACGTGTAAAGGTGCATTATGAGGCTGACTTATGGAGGCATCATCGGCTTCTATGAATGTGAGGGAGTGTGGAATGGATAGGTATCCCACCATGGCTTGAAACTGGTCCACGTTCAGATCAGTAGGGACTGCAGTGTCTCTCAAGATTTTGTCAAGGATGGCTTTATGAGCAGGGGATATACGTAAGAGCTCAAGAATGGAGATGAGCGCGGGTGTCTTCCCTAATTGTTCTACAAGGTCATACTCAGGCTTGATTGATAAAGGATTGGTATTCTTAGTGGAGGCACCTGGCAACGTGATCTTACCTCGATGGGTTGTAACATGACATTCAGAGGTAGGTTCGAAAGAAGATCCAACACCCTTTAGGACAATCTTGGGTCTCTGAGAAGGATTCTCAGGATTTTTGTTTTTGATAGTAATAGTAGAAATATGATTGTCCATCGAGATGTGATTGATAGTAGAATCATAATTTTAAGGTGCTCTAGTGTAATTGGCTTGATCATCTATGACTTTGCCTTTTCCTTTGTCATGTTTTGGGAATGGTTCCTTAAACATCTCATGCTCTTGATTAGATGAATGTCCCTCAATCTCGATGTCGCCTCTATCAATGAGATCTTGCACAATGTTTTTCAATCGATGGCAATTACCTGTCTTGTGACCCTTACTCTTATGAAATTCGCAATACTCATCATCATTCCACCAATTTGGTTTGACCTTTGGTTCATATGGAGGAAAATCTGGAACTGTGATCACTTTGTTTGCCACAAGCTTTTTGAATATCGATTCAAGTGGTTCTCCCAATGGAGTGTACTTCCTTCATGGTTTAGAAGTTGTTTGAGTATTCACTTGATTGTTTGTAGAACTTGATCTCGAAAAGATGAATTTGGGTCGCACTGTGTTGGAATCAACAACACCATCATTGACTGTATTCTTGTTCTTGTTCCAAAATTTTGGTTTGTCCTTTCCTTTAAAGTCCTCTTTGTTTTCTTTGAATAGCTTGATAACTCCTTGTTCAATTAAGACTTTTTCTATTGCTAGGCCCTTTTCAATAACATCCTTGAATGTAGACAAACAAGCTTTCCTGGGATCATATCCAATAGCCTTGTTAACATTTTGAGTGAACATTTCTACCATTTGTTTCTGCAGGATTTTGCAAGAGCATCTGCTAGCTAGATTTCTCCATCTTTGTAAAAATGTTGTGAAAGATTCTCCTTCCTTTTGTTTCGTATTGCACAAGGTAGTAACTGAGACATCTGTTTCTATGTTGTAAGAGAAATGCTGAATGAATGCCTCTGCTAAGTCGCCCCATGACTTAATACCAGGAGGTAGCTGAGAAAACCATTCCATAGCTTGATCGCCTAAGCTCTGCGGAAACAACCTCATCAAGTATGTCTCTTCTGCCGCTACCTCAATGCAAGCTATGAAAAATTGTCTTATGTGTGCCTTAGGATCCCCTTTCCCTCTATATTTGTCAAATTTTGGTGTCACAAAGTGTGCAGGAAATGGGGGCATTGGAATGCTCTTATCAAAGGGATAAGGACATATATCTCTCATAGTGTATGTAGGTTTTGATGTACTCATGTCCTCCATTTTCTTTTGTAGATCTCTAATTTGTTGCTCCAAATTATTCTTGGGAGGAGATTGTTGCATGTTTGAAACACCCATTTGAGGAGGAGCTTGTTGCATGTATGGATGATACTGATCGTAGACATGTCCATATGGATTTCTATATTGTTGCGGTATATATGGAGCACTTGGCATAACTTCTTGTTGGGGAACCCCATATCTGTTTTGTGCATATATACCATATTCAATAGGCCTTCCATTTTCCATTGTGTTGCCCCCAATTTTGACATGAGGTCTCCTTGTGTCAAAATTTTGAGGATGTCCTTGAGTGTCCACTTGTTTTGATTGATCCATACCTTGAGCATGTGATTGAGCATATCTATCCACATAAGGCCTCCATGATGGTCTTTGAGTGTAAGTATCATATGTTTGAGCTTGTGTATGTGGGATTGCTGGCTTTTGAAGCAAAACTGATGGTGACTCAGGCATCATATTATTCGGTCCTCTATTTCCTCCACTATTTGGTCTCCTTTGATCCATGTTGGGTTGAGTTTGTTGGGAGGGTCAACTTTCCATAAGTTGAGATAAGTCAAAATCATGCGGTATTTTAGCTCCACTTTGTGCCATCATGTGTAGAAAGTACTGTCGATCTTTCCTCATTATCTCTTCAACCAATCTATTGAAATGGGGATTCATTATGGATTCTTCTATGTCTGCTGATAGTATTGAAGAGTTGTCAACATTTTCATTGTGTGTAGCATTATTGTTTATAGTATTTGCGCTTTCCACATTTGGATTGTGTTTAAAAACATTCATGTCTGGTAATGTAGTGTGCTCAGGATTGTAGAATAGATCATTGTCATACTCATAAGAACTCATGTTTACGGATTCTTGAGCTTCTTTAGCTATTCTCCTAGATTTTTGAAGGTGGGTTTCAACCATGAGCTAGGTATTTGACCAAGATGTGAGAGACTAGATGAAAAATGGAAAAATTATGGAAGACCAAGAGTTGTATGGAGTGTAAATGAATCTTGAGGTGTACTTGCAATGTCCAAAGTGTAAGACCAAGTATGTAAGTAGTAGAGTAGGTGTGACTTCCAAAGAGAGGATAGTTTCTCTTGATGAGGTAAGCTGACCTTGACTCTAAGTAAGACCAAATGAGACACAAAGGTAAGAAACCTTGATGAGGGACCACTTAGCAAAGTGTAGTAGTATGTAGTGTGTTGAAAGAGTATAGTGAGGACAAGCAAGTGACCTTTTGACTCAAGTTTAGACAAGTATGAATGTAAAGTGAAATGTGAAGCAATGATGGACTGTGTGAAACCTTAGAATAGGCTGAATGCTAGATGAAACCTGAAGAGACAACCTAGGAAGCTCAAGTATGCCGAAACTGATTTTCTCTGTTTGCTGGACTGTTAAAGTTTTCAATTCCTGACACAGACGCCTCTGTATACTTCACAGGCGCGATTCCCAGACACAGACGCTTCTCTGTTGGACACAGACGCTGATAAAAACACAGACGCTATTCTGCCCTTCACAGACGCGCTTAGATTACTTAGACGCGGTTAAAACAGACACAGACGTGTTTCTGTAAACTTCGTGCAATTTTTCCAATATGTGAAGTTGTTTTGTTGTGACCAAATCCGACTGTTTGACTGTTTTTCGTGACAAGAGGACACAATGTTGATGAGGACTCAATGTTTGCAAGTGTTTAGAATCCAAAATGACTCCAAGAAAAGTGTGTTGTTTGATGTAAAGTTGTTTTGCATACACTTGAAGACACAAAAGACACAATGTTTTGTTGTTTTGTCTTGAATGTTTGAGTGTTTAGCATAAGACAAGCACAAATCTTAGGGCTGGCCAAGACAATAGTTGTTGATCCCACATAGGGTTTTACCCTCGAGGCTATGCTATTCAGAGCGGATACTTAGATGCTTGACCTCACTGGCTCCACCCTTGGCACTCACTTCTCGGGTCAGCCAAGCATCAGTCCCCATGAAAACTCCCCATGGCGAACTTTGTATCTCTACTAAGAACCATATGTGTGTGGGCCGCTACCAGAGGTCCGACCTCCTGCCTCAACAACTAGAAGGATTTGGGCTTCTAAAACAAAAAGGTGCTAGTAAGGGTATCCGCTTGTGTGGCCATACATGCGGCACTTTCAGCTCTATAAATACAGAAGGCTCCCAGCCGGTAGGGGTTACGCCCTACAAATGATCAAATAAATTTGATCAAACGGGTTTATGGGGAGACATAGTGTCGGTATGAACTAATCAGCACACGTTATTCATAGTTTTCACCATGAATACATTTGATTATAGTGGTTCAGATGAGGTGGGTTTTCCTCGCTACCACTTGGGTCGTTCTCTTCTCACTAGTAGTCCTAATGACCACACGGGAAGACAGGCCCTCTAAAGATTAAACAAAAAGAGCCTATTGCTCAAGACACAAAAGACAATGATTCAATTTTAGTGCACCAATGGAAGTGTTTGCTAATCTATGAAAACAAGGCACACAACAAAACTACAAAACCCTAGCTAAGGTCCTGCAACAAAATTGTTAGTAGTTTGAGTTGTTTCAAATGATAACCCCTTCCTGCAAGCACACAAGTTAGGTGAATTTTAGAAAACCCAAAAGACTTTGTGAAAAGGGGCCTTCAACAAAATGATTTTTTTGCCTCCAAAGCAAGCTACACAAACCAGGTTAGCTAGATCTACAAGGGTTAGCCGAAAATAAACCAGATCTGAAACCCTAAGTACAAAATCCGAAAACCCGAATTAAAGAAAATTGAAAAATTTGCAAAACAGAAAACACAGACGCAGTTATACCAGACACAGACGTGTCTGTATGACATAGACGTGGTTCTGTAATGCACAGACGCGCTTGGATACCGCAGACGCGTTTCCCGAACATAGACGCGATAATATCAATCACAGACGCGGTTCCAAAAACCTGCAAAAATAAACTCTGGCAAAAACACAGACGCGATTCACGATATTACAGACGCTTCTGAAACACAAAAACACGATCCGAACGCTCGCAGACGCAGAAAAACCTAAAATGTCGTCGAAAATTGTCCGATCTACAACTTCAAAACTGCGAAATCTGCAACAAAAATGTTAAATGCAAAGGGACAAGGGTCCCACCGGGCGAGCCAAAATGTGGTATGGTGAAAATGGATAACAATAATAACAATATTGAAAGGCTAAATGAATTCAACCACCAAACCCTAGCCTAACAATCAACAAAGATCCACCATAACATATGAAGATTACCTAAGACAATGCAAAGCACATGAAATCACAAAGATTATACCATCACATGTCCAATAGGGTTTTGATCTCCATTCTTCCTATCTCCATTTATCTTGCTTGATATATTTGCTCTCAAATTTTATGTGCACAAGAGCTCAACAAAGAACGGAATGTGGTTGCAAGTAGGATCGTAGTGTAGCCAAGTCTTCAAGATTAGGTCATTAGCATGAGTGATTAGGGCATTGGGTAATTAAATAAATAAAATATTTATTTAATTAGACTGGACAATTTTAGGTGTCTACACATGCTAATCTTGTCCTCTCTCCAATTTGTCTATAAATTGGATGAGTTTCTTCAATCAAAAAAAAAAAGGAAAAACCACGCTTCTAGTATCCTTATGCTACCATTTTTCTAGTCATCTTGCTTTCATATTATGCTTTTGCACTTGTAGGTGAGATCCACAAACACACTAATTTGAAGGAGAAAGAAGGACAATGGAGGAACAATGAAGGAGATACATGCTTTGGTTTGCATTTCGTTTTAGTATTTCATCTTCATGCCTTTATTGATTGTAATTAGGATTTATCATTGCAATCTAGTTTTTTTGTGGTTGAGCTAGTTTAAAGTTGCTTTTGATGCATTCCATTTTCCTATCTACACTAGGAAATTGTAATGTAATCCTATTGGACCAACATGAAATCAGATAACTTTAAAAGGACATCATGTCCAGGGTTTTAGGTTGTTGCTGAAAAGGTCTATGTTGTACTAGGGTTTAAGGTGGTTGTTGAGTTGTTGTAAGAGTGATCTTATCTGAGAAGATCAAGTTGTAATTGAGAGAGAGATAGAGAAGACTGAAGTAATGCTGGAATGCATTAACTGTGAGCAATACTGGATCTAACCAAGTAGTCTGTGCTATTAGATAGATCAAACACTTGTTGATTACTCACATCTTTGACAAGTTTGTAGCCCTTAACTGGGTAGGCCCAAAAGCCTTTTGTAAAATCCTCTAACAAGGTGGTTCACCTCTGTGAATCTAAAATCCTCTAGCAAGGCAGTCTTTAATCGGACTTATCTCCTAATAGAGATTAAGATTCCTAACAGGATCTGTTCTAATGAAGAACATTGTAAGATCTTAACCAGTCTAACCTTAACTGGTCTGGTTTCTATTCTATAGATAGTGACTTGTGAGTTCCATCTCACCATGGTTTTTCCCATTTGGGTTTCCACGTCAAATATCTTGTGTTATGGTTGTATTTCTTTTGTGGGTAAATGCTTTATTTGCATTTTGGTTTGCATTTGTGATAACCGGTCTTTCTATTAAACTGTTTTATTGGTTTGTCTTCAAACTATTTAGGTGTTTTAATGTAGTGACTTTTGGCATACTAATTCACCCCCCCTCTTAGTATTCATCAATTGGTATTAGAGCCTACCTTTCTATAAGTTTAACCACTTGGAAAGAGATATGGGGGAATAAACCATGAGGGAACTTACTCATCGGCTCACTCAGATGAGAAAGCCTATGATGATCTTATGGTCAAACACAAGGCATCTCAAGCAAAAAGGAGAGAACATGCAGAAAATCTGATGGAGCTATCTAAAAATAGTTCTGCAGATGAAGCAGATATGGAAGCCATGATAGCAGAATTAAATAAGCTGAATGAATCAAACTCCAACCTAAGAAAGGAGTTGGAAGGACTGACTATCCAGTGTAGTCAACAGCTTGAGAACAGGAGGAAAGCTAAAGATCTAGTGAAGGACAGAGATCATGAGATCTCCAAGTTGAAACAAGAGATTAGTGCACTGACTGCTCGCCTTCATGAGAGAAGAATGGAAAAAGAAGGAGTACAAGATGAACTGAACATAGCCATCTCTGAAAATCCAAGCCTAATGGAGACAAATACTGCTATTTCCAAAGAACTCTCTGAGTCAAAGGATATACTTGCTAAGTTCAGCAAAAGTACTATCAAGCTAGACCAAAAGCTTGAGTCATCTAGACCAGTAAAGAATACCAATGGACTCGGTTTCTCTAGACATGAGGAAGGAGAATCCTCAGGAACAAATGCTGAAGCATCAAAGAAGCAACCGACATTCAAAGGAAAAGGTAAGCAAAATTCAAACCTATTTGCTTTAACTATCTTAAAGAAGGACACACTGCCAATGTATGTAGGAGCAAAGCCTACAATAATTTTCCTTACTTTATTAACAATGTACCTAGATCCAATAAGTTCAATGGTCATTGTTATGCATGCAACAAGTTTGGGCATAGAGCATCTGAATGCGGGTATATCATGAACAACACCAGAAGATATCCTCAGAGGACCCAAGGAGCTGGTCCAGAATCTTTTGTGAACCGGAACCCCAACCGGTTTAATGCTTACAATTATCAGTCAGGTAACAATGGTTATCAACCGGCAACCGGATGGAGAGAAAACTGTTGGATTTGTCATGGTCATGGTCACACTGCTGCAACATGCAAAAGGAAGAATGGAAACATGAACGATGGAGCTTGGAGAGCACCTGGATTGGTTTGCTATCACTGCCACAAATCGGGTCACATTGCAAGATTTTGCAGAAGCAGAAAGAGTATATCTGATGATATACCAGTCACTCAAGAAGGAGAAATTTATGTTGAAATAGTTCAAGTGGACATGAACAAAACCTGGAGGAAGAAACCAACAATGTTGGAAGAGGAACTGGTTTCTACACCTAGTGTGGAAATATCAGAACTGACAAACTAAGCTTCAAAAGGCTTAGGGGGAGCAAATGGTGAAATATTTTTGAACCCCTGGTTACACCAGTAAAAGACCTTAACTGGTATGTGATACCTGTCGCTTGGCAAAAGACTGGAAATGATAAAAAGGCAAATTAGGGTTTACGCCCTAATACAGGAGCATTAATGGCGGTAGGTGAGAGTCATGTATAAAAGCATATTTCAAATCATTTCTCACTATCTATTTTCGAGTGAAGAAAATTTTTTCAAAGTGGAGAGCGAAGGTGATTTGAGCTAAGGTTTCAAGAAATTGACAAATCTTGAAGGAGATTCAAATTCAGTTTGCAAACGGTCAAGTGGAGAACACAAAATGGTGATTCGGCAACTAACGGAGTGTGGAGTGAAGCAGAATCAGAAAGCCCTAAATTCATGTTTTAAAGGCATTCCTCGAGTTATTAAAATATTCTACAATGGATTCCGCATCTCATACCAATTCTAGTACATCCATTGAGTCTGAATGTTTCATTCAAAGGAAGTCAAAGTATAATACCCTATCACAAGTTCCAGCTGGAGTGATAGTGGAAGAGGGAATTTCTGACTATATTGATTGCAAGATTGAAGACCTAGGGTCTCTAGCCATCCACTCTCAACTAGGTCTATTTTGTGGAAAGGACAAGAAAATCAAACCTAAATATAGTATCTTAGAGAAGAAGAAACTCCACAATGTTGTATACTTTCTGGAAGACTTTATAGAGGATCATATTAGGATCATTTTGAGTAGAGTCCATGTACCTGGAGAGGACGCATGATATCACGCCTCAGGCAATTCATGCAGTCACTGGTTTCTGCAACATAGGGAAAGTGCCTACCCTAAGAACGGTAAGCAAAACTAAAATGGCCAAGCTCACCGGTTCAACAAGCGACTCACGAGGCATGATAGTGAACTCAATCAAGGATGATCTTGTTAAGTATGCCTGCATGGTGATAGGCCATAGAACATTCTCAACCAACACAATTAACTCTATATCTGCTACAGCGGTAAATGCCGCTTACCGGATGATTAAAGAGGATGCATCTTTTGACCTATGCACCGGTATGCAGAGGCAACTCCTGTCTAATCTGAAGTTGATTAAACAGGATAATACACTGAGATTCAAGTTCGGACAACTATTGGTTGGGTTGTTGTTCTATTTCCAAGGCTACTTTCCTAGAGTAGGAGATGTCCAGTGGTCTCCTGACCAACCGGTAACCAAGCAGATCAAGAAAAGCATTCAAGCTATCGAAACCGGTTACCCTGATGTGCTGAACAAATATTTTGATGAGTTCAGATGGAAGATGAGCCAAAGGATGAGGATCTCAAGTGATATTGTTAAGAAATATGAAGATGACATATGTTTCACCATCCAGGTGAACAAATGCTTAATGGAGGCTATTGAGCCTAGAATGGAAGAAGTGGAGCCAATTGGCTATGAGGTGATGTACGATATGCTAGAAAGGTATGCCTCAAACCTTATTGCCTCACCTCTTGATCCCAAGGCAAAGAGGACCGGAACCTATCTGGAAAGGATTGCACCGGTCGAGGAACCCTCTGTTAAGAAAGGAAAAGAACCGATAGCAAAGAAAGCAAAGGCAGTACCTGCAGCATCGGCACCGGCTACTACTACAACTCCAAGAGTGACCAAGTGGTCACCTACAAAGAAGAAATTGGAAGTGGCACCAGGAAAAGTCTTTGAAAGAAAAAGGAAGACTAAGTCAAATGAACCGGACTCTGAGGAGACTGAGTCTGATGAAATGCCAAAGAAGGCCAGATAGTCGAAGAAGATGAAGAAGAATGAACCGGCAGCGTCTGCACCGGTAAATATTGATATTTCCTCATATAAACCTTTGACACATTGTCAAAGAACAGTAAAGAATATTAGGAGAAAATTACTTCATGATTTAGTAGATTACTATGACAATTTTAGTGATGAGGAGAAAGAAGAAGTACTACAGGAAATTATTATTTATTTGTGTAAGAATGACCGGTCGCCATCAGAGATTAAATCTCAGACATTGGATTCATTATATAAGGCATTAGATAATAAATGGCGCATTGCCATAGAAAAAGAATAGGAGATTAGGGAGAAAGTCTTTGCATAGTACTTTCTCGACCTCTCAAACTCAGAATTATTTGATGTTTTGGACCAAAATAAAGGACTCTTATTCACAAGGAGAAGAAGACGCTGGCTGTTAGAGGGAAGAATTGATGATGTTGAAAAAGACACTCATCAGCATATGAATCATGATATTCAAGCTCACAAAGCATGTATGGCCAACCTGCATGTGGAAAAAGAACCGGTCATATCCAAACCGGATGAAGTTTTTTATGAAGAAGGAAACCCGATTGAAGAACCAATCAACACTATTGATGTCGATGCCCTAGATGTAGAAGATGTCACTCAGGACATACCTTCTGAGGGAACAGAACAGGGGCAATAGGCCAAATAGGGTAGTGAGCAAGCCGAGGACAGACAAGAAGCAGCTAAGGAACAGGAAGAGAAGAAGAAGAGGGATGAAGATGAGAAAAAGTGGAAAGAGGAAGAGAAGAGAACAGAGGAAGAGGAGAAAAGAAAAGATGAAGAGAAAAAGAAGCAAGAAGATGAGAGGAAAAAGAAAGAAGAAGAGGATAAGGAAGAAAAGAAGAAGAAGGAAGAGGAAAAGAAGAAGGAAGAGGAGGATAAAGAAAAAGAAAAGCAGAAGGAAGAAGAAAAGAAGAAGAAGGAAGAGGAAGAGAAAGAAGAGGAGAAGAGGAAGGAAGCTGAGAGGAAAAAGAAAGAAGAGGAGGAAAAGGAACAAGAAAAAAAGAAGGAAGCAGAGAAAAAGAAGAAGGAAGAAGCGGACAAGGTAGTGGAAGCAGTGAAGAGCACACAGATGGAGACTCTGAAGGCAACTGGGAGTCAAGCGAAACTGGCTGATATCTCCAGTCCTATTGATATCTAGTCTGCAAGTGAATTGGAGCTAATGCAGAGAATCAAGGTTGCTCAAGAGAACCTTGAAATCATTCGAAGGAAAAAGGAGCAAGATATAATTCAAGTGGCTGTGGACACCCTTACCGGTTTGATCCTCGGTACCAAGCTTCCCAACACTGAATCATCACTAGCACAGCTTAAGCTACTATGTACTATAGTGGATGATTAGGTGTAGAGCCTGGAAGAAGCAGCTAAGGCAAATGTCAAGAAAGAGCATCAAAAGGCTCTTAACATTGCTCTGGTGAAGAATTTGAATGAACTTTGGTCTGAACTACTGAAAGACCAAAAGGATATAAGGGATGCTCTGGATGAGGGAAATCTGCTACTAAGCAAAATCTGTCAACCCCATCTATTCTACAATGATGTGCTAACCCAGAAGCAAAAGCTTCAAACGGACTTACAGTCTTACTTAAGCACATTTAAGCCACCCTATGATTCCTTTGCAACTTATGGGCAAACCATTCACCAGTTTCAGATCCAGTCAGCCAAAATGGAGCAAGAGATCAGTACACGGTCTAGAGATTTGCAGGAGCTACAACTAGTTTTACTTCTACGTCTGCAAATTCTTCAGAAGTGTTATCGGAACCTAGATGCCTTGATAGTTATGTAGGAGATGAGCACAATTGATGCCATGGAAGAACATGTATCCCAGATGCAAATAGAGAAAGAAGTGGCCACCTCCCTACTTGAGTCTTGGTCTCTATCAATGAAACAATTTTTGCAGGACTATAAATCAATTTTTGACAATTATTATTCCTTGTTGTCATAAACTTTTATTATTTTAATATCCAATGGAAACAGGGTTGTTTAGCAGTACTTTGTCATTGTTGGCAAAGGGGGAGAAGTACTCTATCTATTTTGGAGAAGTATAGGGAGAAGTATCTGGTTTTAAAATTTTTCTATATGCTTTGATATATGCTATATGCTCTGATATCTCAATGTTTATGCTTTGTATGCAAAATTGCTATACATTGTATTGATTAAGGGATAGTGTATATGTTTAGGGGGAGCAATTTTGTTAATGGCATGTTTTTGTTGTAAAACACTTAGATGTCAAAATTTTATTTTCCTAAGTGTTGCTATCAATGCCAAAGGGGGAGATTGTTGGCATTTTTTATGTTTATGTTGTGATTGTCATTGATGGACACACACTTGCATTAATATCCCCTTATATGTATGAGCTAGAGCTCAACCGGTATCTGTTCCAACCGGTATGTTGTATTCTAGTCTTTAGACTATTGGTGATTTTGCAAAATGTGTTTCCCAGTCTAAAGTGGCATGTCAACCCCAAGCGGTTCGTAGATCTCAAGCGGTACGAGGGAGCAAAGCGGCATAACACATTCTTACCAGTCTTCATTTTTGTCAAACCGGCAACCGGTATTTTGTATGAACCGGTAATACTTTGTGATGAGTTACCAATCGACCGATTGTTTGATGGTGCCGACACACTGACAGTGCTTCTTGTGTCATGTTACTGAGTATGTCTAGATTCATTGAACCTAGGAAATTGTAATGTAATCCTATTGGACTGACATGAAATCAGATTCCTTTAAAAGGACATCACGTCTAGGGTTTTAGGTTGTTGCTGAAAGGGTTTATGTTGTACTAGGGTTTAAGGTGGTTGTTGAGTTGTTGTAAGAGCGATCTTATCTGAGAAGATTAAGTTGTAACTGAGTGAGAGACAGAGTAGACTGAAGTAATGCTGGAACACATTAACTATGAGCTATACTGGATCTAGCCAAGCAGTCTGTGCTATTAGATAGATCAAACACTTGTTGATTACTCACATCTTTGACAGGTTTGTAGCCCTTAACTAAGTAGGCCCAAAAGCCTTTTGTAAAATCCTCTAACAAGGTGGTTCACCTCTGTGAATCTAAAATCCTCTAGCAAGGTAGTCTTTAAGCGAACTTATCTCCTAACAGAGATTGAGATTCCTAATAGGATCTGTTCCGGTGAAGAACATTGTAATATCTTAACCGGTTTGACCTTAACCAGTCTGGTTTCTATTCAGCAAATAGTGACTTGTGAGTTCCATCTCACCGTGGTTTTTCCCATTTGGGTTTCCACGTCAAATATCTTGTGTTATGGTTGTATTCCTTTTTTGGGCGAATGCTTTATTTGCATTTTGGTTTGCATGTGTGATAACTGGTCTGTTTGTTAAACTGTTTTACCGGTTTGTCTTCAAACTATTTAAGTGTTTTAGTGAAGTGATTTTTTGCATACTAATTCACCCCCCGCTCTTAGTATTCATCAGATTGAAGTTATGTTTAGGTAGACAATATAGTTAGAGAGGAAGAGGGAGGGAACAAAAGCGGTGAGAAAAATTGTAGAGAGGTCCAAGGAGGGAGGGAGTGAAATAAAGTAGGAGGGATAACTAAGTGAGAAGGAGAGATCTATCTAGGTATAGTGGGATGAAGAGGTAGGAATTCAGAGTTAGGTAGAGCTTGTGAGAGAGAGAGAGAGAGAGAGAAAGAGAGAGAGAGAGAGAGAGATTTCTTGATCAAGATATAGAGGGGTTAAGAGAGTATAACTTAGTGCTAGAGAGAGGGAGGGAGCTTGAGAGTCTAGATGGAGAGGGAGAGACCAAGGCTATTACTTGAATAAGAACATCTATAGAAAGATAAAGGGAGACATATTGAGAGTTTAGATCCCTTGTCTAGCTAGAGAAGATAGATAGAGAGGTAGAGTGATGGGTATAAAGAGGTGAGAAAAAGAGTAGAGAGTTCTAAGGAGCTCAAGGGAGTGAAAGCAACCTAGGGCAGAGATAATGATCTATAGAGAGAGGACTAGGGATTTTGGAATGGAGAGGTACGTAATTTAAGAGTAATACCTATAGAACTGAACAGGTAGAGATCTAGGGATAGAGGGTTATAGAGAGACATATTAATATCTAGATATAGAGAGGTTAAGAGAGTATAACATTGAGGTAGGGAGAGGGAGGGAGCTTGAGAGGATAGATGGGGAAAAAGGATTAGGCTAGTAAGAGTTGGACCTTCTAAAAAGAGATTAAGAGCTAGATCTAGAGGGAGATATGCATATTTAATAGAGAGGTCCTAAACATGTCTACACAGAGAGGATAGTTAGAGAGAGAGGGAGGGATCTAATGAGGTAGAGAGGGATAGATAAGGGTTATTAAGAGACATATATATATATATATATAGAGAGAGAGAGAGAGAGAGAGAGAGAGCTAGAGTTAGGTGGAGAGAGAGATAAAGATAGAGTTGATCGAAATATAGTAGAAAATGAACTTAATAGAGAGATACAAAGAGGGAATATTAGAGGGATCAAGGAATAGAGGGAGTTAGAGAGGGAGAGAGACTATTGATGCTATGAAAAAGGGATTAGTGGACAATCACAAGGAAATCATGTTAGTAAATTTTCAACCATAAGCATAACATGAAGATGAATCCATTTCAAAAGCATATCAAGAAAGATTAGTAACAAAGCAAATAGGAAAATAAAGAACTAGACAACTCTAATACTCCCCCCTATGCTTGATGATGTTGGCTCTTCCTTTATCCTCTCCTCTCCAAGATCCAAAAAGCCTTGCTTGATTGTAGCTCTTAGATTCTAGCATAAAACCATGGATGGAAAATGGAGTATTGAGTGTGGTTGAGAATGTAGCTCTATGACTTATGCAAAGGCACAAACTAGAGTTGCTATGAGAAACTTAGTAATGCTATGCAAGTATAGTAACAATACTCTATTGCTCTTTTTTTCTTGAGGAATGAGGTCCTTTTATAGGGAAAAATGTTGATTGAATGGCCAAGATTGACTGAGCTTGTGAAGGGTTAGGATTGATGGGTTTGTGATCCATGTGATGGTTTTCAACCCAATATAGTGATGACAAGTGTCAATATGAGAGGCCTTGAAAGGAGAGGGAAGAAGAATTAAATGCTTGAGATGACATGAGGGTTACCCTAGGAGGGTTTGGTTAGGCTTGAGTTAGTGGATAAAGCTTTTATCCAAGGGTAATGCTTGTATCCAATGGATAAACTCTTGTGCAAGAGTTAAAGGGATATCCATGGTCAAAGAAATGAATGCTTGAAGAGACTCATCAGTTAAAGGGATGGTTCAGTTAGAGAGAAAGTCTCTAACCAAGGGTTGAGTTTGAGTTAACCATAAATGGTTATTGAATAATTTGGAGGGTAAATTGTTGGAGACACAAATCCTTTAATGGTTTGTGAAGACTTTGCATGTTTTGAGAAGTGACCTTTTTCTTAAGGAATGTGCAAATGATTAGGAGGGGGATTAGGCTAATTAGAAGGGGTTAGAAGAATCTATAAGGGGGTTAGAAGAATCTAGAAGGAAGTTTGTTAGCAAGTGGGTGAGGATAAAAGGGGATTTTAATTAAAATAAAATTCATTTATTTCAACTAAAATTATGCAACTTGCATTTGTAGGAGAATGCAAGTGGGAGGGTTTTAGAGATTTAAATAAACTATAACCCCGTACGTGGTTTTGGTTTGTAAACCATGTGCACACTTGTTGGTCAATAAAATTTAAATTAGTAATATGGACTTGTATGCAATTCATTTAGCTTTCCATTAGGTTTTTCGACAGGATATATATATATATATATATATATATATATATATATATATATATATATATATATATATATATATATATAATATAACATTTAAATAAGTGGCATCTCTTTGCCTATAAAAGACAAAGAGATGCCACTTATACTTTAAGTTATATTTTATGTATATATTGTCAGGATGTTTGAGAGTGGTTCCAAATCTCTAAGAGTTATAATGCAGATTCTAGTTTTTTGAGTATTCCTATAAATTTCAAACAGTCAAATTTCAGTATTCAACATGCTCGTATCAACATTATCTCTCATGTCTCTTCCCTACATTCCCCCTCTCTTCCTTAACCCCTTCCTTTTTGTCTCTTATTCCTCTCCCTCTCTACTTTCTTCCCTCTCTTTCTCATCTCTCTCACCCTCTTTCTCTCTTTCATTTATCCCTCTCTTTCTCTCCCTCTCTCAAATATCTCTATCTCTCACTCTCTCCCCCTCTCTTTAGTGTCTCTCTCCCCCATTATCTCCCTCTCCCTTCCCCTCCCTTTCTCTTCCTCTATCAAGTATTTCTTTCCCTCAAACTCACTTTCTCTCTCCCCCTCTCGCTCCATTTCTCTTTCTCTTTATCAAGTCTCTGGTTATCAACCTTTATCTATCTATCTCTCTCCTCTTCTATCAAGTTTATCTCTCTCTCCCCTCTTCTAGAAACTCTCTCTCTCTCTCTCTCTCTCTCTCTCTCTCTCTCTCTCTCTCTCTCTCTCTCTCTCTCTCTCTCTCTCTCCCCTTCTCTGTGTTGCTCTCTATCTCTATCTCTCCCTCTGTTTCCCTCTTTCCCTCTCTCTCCATCTCTCTCCCCCCTCTTTCTCTCTCTCAGACACACACACATTTATCTCTTTCTCTCCCTCTCAATATATATCTCTCAATCTCTCAATCTTACTCTCCTCCTCTCTTAGGCATCTCTCTCTCCCATTCCCTCCCTCTCCTCCCCCTCCCTCCCTCTCTAGGGTCATATGGTATTCTTAGGGGTCATATGGTACCTTAGGGATCCATGCATGTGTCCTTAAGGGTCACACCCCTTAGGACACCATATAACCCATAACAACACATAAGGGGTCATATGGAGTCCTAAGGGGTCATATGACACTATATGACCCCTTAGCAACCAATACGACCCATAATGACACCAAATGGTGTCCTAAGGGGTTATAGAACACTATACGACCCATAACAACACCATATGGAGTCCTAAGAGGTCATATGGTGTCCTAAGGGGTTGTAGGAGACCATATGACCCCTTAGGACACCATATGACCTCTAATAACACCATATGGTATCCTAGGGGTCATAAGACACCATACGACATGTAACGACACCATATGGTGTCCTAAGGGGTCATAGGACACAATATGACCCATATGATCCCTTAGCACACCATAGACCTATAACAACACCAAATAGTTTCCTAAGGGGTCATAAAACAATGTACGACCCTTTACGACATCATATAATGTTGTTATGGGTCTTATAGTGTCCTAAGGGGTCATATGACATCATATGATCCCTTAGGACACCATATGGTGTCATTATGGGTCCTATAGTGTCTTAAGGGGTCATATGGTTTCCTAAGGGGTCATAGGACACCATATGACCCCTTAGGACATCATACAACCCATAACGACACCATATGGAGTCCTAAGGGGTCATATGGTGTCCTAAGGGCTGATAAAACACCATATGACCCCTTAGGACTCCATATGACCCATAACGACACCTAAGGGGTCATAAGACACCATATGACCCATAACAACACCAAATTGTGTCCTAAGGACACCATACGACCCATAATGACACCATATGGAGTCTTAAGGGGTAATATGGTTTCCTAAGGGCTCGTAGGAGACCATATGACCCTAACGACACATAAGTAGTCATATGGTGTCTGAAGGGGTCATAGGACATCATATGAGCCCTTAAGATACCATATGACCCATAATAACTCCATTTGGTATCCTAAGGGGTCATATGGTCTCCTATGGGGTCATAGAACACCATATGACCCCTTAGGACACCATATAGTGACACCAAATGGTGTCCTAAGGGGTTCTATGGTGTTGTAAGGGTTCATAGAACACCATATGACCTCTTAAGACACCATACAACCCATAACGACACCACATGGAGTCCTAAGGGGTCATATGGTGTCATAAGGGATCATAGGACACCATAGGACCCCTAATGACACCACATGGTGTCCTAAGGGGTCATAGGACACTATGACCCCTTAGGACACAATATGACCCCTAACGGCACCTAAGGGGTCATATTTTGTCCTAAGGGATCATAGAACACCATATGACCCCTTAGGACACAATGCAACCAATAACGACACTATATAGTGTCCTAAGGGGTCATATGGTGTCCTGAGGGGTCATAGGAGACCATATGACCCCTTAGGAAACCACATGATCTCTATCTCTTTCCCTACAACTCTTTTTACCTCTCTCCCTCCCAACCCCCTTCTCCCTCTCACCCTCTATCTCTATCTCTCTCTCTCTCCCCTCTCTTAGGGGTGTGTGTGTGTGTGTCTCTCTCTCTCTCTCTGTGTTTTCTTAGCTATCTCTCTCTTTCCCTCTCTCCCTCCCACACTTTCTATTTCTCTATCAACTCTCTCTCTCTCTCTCTCTCTGGTGTCTCACTCCTTGTAATGCTCGCCAAAATACACTAACTAACATGCAAAATAGAGATATCATTTTTTTTTTAAATATCACATAAGCTAATACAACATATATAATCAACTACTCATATGCATTCAACATTCATTAGAACTCAACATAAAATTACTCATCAAAGACATAATACAAAAATCTTGATACGCAAGCAAAATTAAAACACATTATATCATCTAGCTTCCCTAGGGTATCTCAACGCCACTACTTTAACTACACACTTAATAAATCCTAATCAATAGCATCTATTCCTAACATGATATTATATAAATTTCCATCAACCAAGTGCAACCTAGACATGTTATCCCTCTATCTCTATTTACATACATATATGATCCATCACTTTAACATAGATTAATTACATCCATTTATGAATACTCTAACCATCCCATTGAGTTCATTTTAAAGCACCAATACCAACCCAACCAATCATTTCCTTAAACATCAAATAAACATTTCAATACCAATTACCACATTAATAACCATAGCAATATGAACTAATTACATCATCTCAAGCATAAACCTAAGGTACACATCCATAGATTCAATATCCATTAATCTCATTATTAAATATTCTCAAGATACACATGATACATTATTTTCTATAATAACATCTATTAGATACATGAGTACAATATCTTTTACAACAATGATCATATCTCTCAAATACAATTACATATACATGTTTAATGAATCACGATCAATAAGATACTACAAATATCCATACATGAGCTGAAGAGATAATAGATCCACATCCATGTAAAGCATCCAAGAAAAGAATCCACTAAAGAACATCCCAATGGAAGAAAGGCACCAACCACCTGACTATGTGGAACCAAAGTAACCACCCCCCATGCTAGTAGATGACACAAGATCCCACACACACACTCTAGATCTAAGCTAACACCTACAAACCAAAGAGTAAACAAATCTAATACAACCAAGGAGAAACATAACAAACAACCAAGAGAACCACTAGAAGCAACTCAACAACAAGAAATAAGGAGCAAAGATCAACATGTAGGGAAAGAGTATCATCACATGCTACCACATAGGATTGTTGGCATTTCAATAAGGATATTGAGAAGGTTGTTGATGATTATGGATATAACTGATTAAGGATGTTTACTATCTTAATATTATTATTTTGTCATTGATTTCATGAAATTAATTTTCTAATTTAGTATGATGTTGCCATATCTTAAGATGTATGATTTGATGAGTATAAATATGTCAGTAAAAGACACCAAAAGAATGTGATGAATAAGGGGAGAAATAAGTTATTCAATGGGCAACTATTACCGAGTTAGACAATGATGAGATCATGATGTTTAGATTGTTTTGATATCCTACATATGTTGTTGATTGAAAGGTTAATACTATACTATATTACCGAGCAAAGAACCTAGTCGGTAAACCTTAAGGAACCTAGTCAGTAAACCCTAAGGTTATCGCTATTGGTTAATGAAGGCGGAATTTCTATCGAGTGAAGTTTAGTATTTACCGAGTTGCAACCGAGTAGTAACAGAATGCATTAACTGATTCAATGCATTATTTAATGAAGGAAGCTAATGAGCTGGAATAGATTAAATGATTGGTATGTCGTGCATAAAGTTTGTTAAAAAATCTATGGCAATAGAAGATCGGCAGAAAGATCTATAGCTCAGATTGAATAGCAATACCTTAGCACAAGTTCCAAGAAATGTATGCAAGTTCCAAGGTGAGGTAAAACATTTTCAGATCGAAGGATACATTAAACCTGGTCAAGTTTAAAGATCTGATGGCTATGATTGATCATGGGATATGTGATCAAGGAGATTAAGCGGTTAGCAAATCATTTATAAATAAGGAACTGTTGATAAACAATGCACATGGGCAAGTGTAAGCATAGGGATGCTACATAGTGATTACCAAGCATAGAAGCTTGAAGACCTATTTGATTAACAAAGTATAGAGCCCAGTAGAGGGACAAGATAAGTCCTATGACTAGATTGTATTTAAGCAAATAAGAATCTGCTTTAGCATTTTTTATGTGAAGTTGTAGATATATTTTATTACTGTTATTTTGTAAAGTGACAGAAAATCTCTTAACCGAGTGGACTTAACAGTCTTCTTTGTAAAACCCTCTAGCAAGGTGACATTCTAATTGAGTGTTTGAAATCCTTTAACAAGGTCACTTCTAACAAGGTGAAGATCCTAACAGATCTGAGGAAAATCCCTTAACTGGGTCACATCTAGCAATGTGTTTGTAATCTTTAATATGATTTGCTTTTAACCGAGCATACTCTAGAAGAGTATATTTCTTAGTGGGTCCGAAATCCCACAGTTGTTTTTCCCTATTTGGGTTTCCACATTAAATCTGGTGTTATCAGTGTTATGATGTTTATATGCTTATGAGTTTGCATGTTTAGCAGTTTTGGTTATATTGCTGAAGTATATGTTACCGAGGTTGAATCTATTGTTTTTATGGAATATTAAGTTTGTATGATTCATCCCCCCCTCTCATCTTGTTAGCTTGGTATCTGTACTTAACAATTAGTATCAGAAATATCAATTGGTATCAAATCTTTGGACTCCGGAAGAAAATGTTTAAAGGTACTTGAGGAAAAGATCCAAAGATGTATAAGAGGGATGCACCGAAGTTGAACAAGTCTAGTTTCTCTACACGGTAGAAAAGGATGAAGGTGCACCTATCAGGAGTTGGAGAATATGTTGTATATTATCTGGAGAATGATTTCATTACACCTAGCACCTATCCATTAACAATGGAAGAGATAAAGGCAAAGAAAGAACACATTCAAGCAATTATTGACATAACATCTGCATTGACCGACTCAGAGTTTAATGATCTAGAAGGCTGCAATGATGCCAAGGCAATGTGGGACAAGCTCATATCTGTGTATGGCGGTGATGAACATGTTCAAACAGAAAAAGTGGATATTTTAAGAGGACAACTTGAATCTATGAGGATGAATGAAGGTGAGAACATAACCCAGTATAGTACAAGACTAAAGGAGATTGTCAATCAAATCAAAGGAGCAGGACGAACCATTGAAGAAAAGGATGTCACAAGTAAGCTATTGAGAACCCTTCTACCTGCTTATGCAATCTGAGTCTCTGCAATCAATGAATTGAGGTCTGTACCCAATATGCCAGTTTCTTTGGATGCTACTATTGGTAAGCTACATGCATTTGAGTTAAGTAACTTTGATAGCAGTGGGTCTTCAGTAAATAAAATTGAGTCTACATTTTTTTCTTTAGATCTTGATGAATCTGATGATTACAATGATAGAAAGTATAAGTATTCTGAAGGGAATCACAGTGGAGCAAGTGAAAGATTTCGCAAAAACATGGAGGAGGTACACAAACTTTATGAAGAAATCAGAAAGCAAGAAGAGTTTGAAGCACTATTAGCCAGAAGCCTACCGAGAGGAAAAGGTAAGTGCAAAGGAAATTTGCCTTTGAAATATTTCAATTGTGATAAGATAGGACATATGGCTTCTAACTGTCCTGAGAAAGATTCTACTGAAAAGAGAGATTACCGAGATGATAGAAAAAAAAAAATCATTACAGAGGATACCGAGACTTTAGAAGAATAGATAGAAAGTCATGCCTAATAGCTGATGAGGAATCCAATGATGATAAATCAGATGAAACTGATACAAAGGAAGTAGTTCATGTGGCTATCAAAGATGGATCAGATGAAGAAAGGTATGAAGAAAAAGCTCTAATATCTCACATAAATACTAATGATTCTTGGATCACAGATAGTGGATGCTCACATCACATGATAGGTGATAAACTCAAGTTTATTAAATTAGAAGATTATGATGGACGTTATGTAAGATTTGGTAATGATGCATCATGTCAAGTAAAAGTTAAAGGATCCATAACACTTCTTGACAATGCTAAATGTAATGATGTTTGTTGGGTTTAAGGTTTGAAATTTAATTTGTTGAGTGTAGCACAACTAAACAACATAGGTTACCGAATAGAATTTCAGAAAGGAATTGTCAAAGTTCATGACAAGAATGGAAAGTTAGCTGCTACCAGGACTCAAACAAAAGGTAACACATTTCACCTTGACTCAACTCAGAATAATTGTCTTTATGCAAAGATAGATGATACCTGGTTATGGCATAAAAGGTTTTATCACGTAAATGTTGATAATATGATCAAAATAAGTAAGAAGCACCCAGTAAGAGGTCTACCGAGTCTTGAGAAACCTGAGAATGCTATGTGTTGAGGATGCCAGATGGGTAAGATGACAAGATCAAGATTTACAAGTAAGTCCTACACTTCTAAGGGAATTTTAGATCTTGTGCACACTGATGTTTATGGTCCTATGAAAGTCAAAGTTAATATGGTGATAAGTATTTCATATTATTTGTGGATGATTATTTAAGGATGATGTCAGTTATGTTTTTAAAAGAAAAATTAATAGCTTTTCAAATGTTTAAATGGTACAAGGCAAGAGTCAAAATTGAACAGGAAGACAACTAAAATGTCTTAGATCTGATAGAAGAGGTGAGTTCACTTCTGATGAGTTCAACTTATTCTACAATGATCATGGTATAAAAAGACAAGTCTCTACACCGAGACCTCCACAACAAAATGGGATAGCTGAGAGAAGAAACAGATCTATTGTGGATTGTGCCAGAACCCTGATGATTCAAAAGAAAGTGCCACAAACATTTTGGAGAGAAGCAATAAGCACAACAGTTTACACCCTGAACCGAGTACAACTGAAGAAAGGAACTTTGAAGACACCATACGAAATCTGGTATGACAAGAAACCTAATGTAAGTTACTTCAAAATCTTTGGAAGTAGATGCTATGTACACAAAGATGATAGAAAAGGAAAGTTTGATCAGAAAACTGAAGAAGGAACATTTCTTGGTTATTCTTCTAGAAGTGAAGGATTTAAATGTCTGATCAAATCATCTAACAAAATAGTAGAAAGTGCAAATGTGAAAATTGATGAATTTGCAGAAAGAAATGATGAAGGAAACTCCAAAGAACCAGAAGATTATGAAGAATTTGTCTATGTTCAACCGAGAAGTTCTACCAAGAGAGCTGCTGAAGGAAATGAAGATAATGTCTGGTTACCGAGTGATGAAGAAGACCATACAGAATCTACTGAGCCTGTATTAGACAATTATGTCAGAAGGAATTATGCATCAATTCAGATTATAGGAGATAAGGATGATCCAGTGATGACAAGAAACAAACTGAGACATAACACATGTCTGATATCTGAATTTGAACCAAGGATAGTGAAAGAGGCATTTAACAGTGAAAATTGGATAAATGCTATGATAGAAGAGATTGATCAAATCAAGAAGAATGACACATGGACACTGGTCCCAGTAGCGAAGGACAAAAATGTAATCGGTACAAAGTGGATTTTCAGAAACAAGCTGAATGAGAAAGGTGAAGTCATTCGAAATAAAGCAAGACTAGTTTGCAAAGGATATGCTCAAGAAGAGGGAATTGATTATGGTGAGACTTTTGCACTTGTGGCAAGACTTGAAGGAGTAAGAACATTGTTGGCATACGCTGCTTACAAAACTTTCAAGGTATATCAAATGGATGTCAAATCTACATTTCTAAATGGTATATTAGAAGAAGAAGTTTATATTGAACAACCTGAAGGATTTGTTGAAGGAGAGAATAAAGATCAGGTATGTAAATTGAACAAAGCATTATATGGTTCGAAACAAGCACCTAGAGCATGGTATGAAAGATTGCACTCTTATTTAATCAAGATTGGTTTTATAAGAACAAGTGAAAACAACAATATGTACATGAAGAATGATGAAAATGGAATATTGATCTTAGCCATATTTGTTGATGATATTATCTTTTGTGGAAATGACACTTTATGCAAAAACTTTGGTAATGAAATGTGCAAAGAATTTGAGATGTCACTAATCGGTGAGATAAATTATTTTATAGGTTTATAGATATTGCAAATAAAAGATGAGATTTTCATTACTCAATCCAAGTACATAAATGAAATCTTGAAGAAATTTGGAATGGAGGATTCAAAACCAGTAAGTACTCCTATGACTACCAACTGCAAATTATCAAAGAATGATGAATCTACATCTGTTGATGAGACACTTTACTGATCCATTATTGGAATGCTACAATATGTTGTTCATAGCAGACTAGACATAGCACATGCAGTAGGTATAGTTGCAAGATTTTCTGCAGATCCCAAGGAAACACACATGACAACAATCAAGAGAATTTTCAGATACTTGAAAGGTACTGAGGATTATGGTTTAGTATATAAAAAAGGAAATGACTTTGATTTAAATGTTTATACTGATGTTGATTGGGCAGGCATCATTGATGACAGAAAAAGCACAAGTGGAGGAGCTTTATTTTTAGGAGAAAGACTAGTGAGTTGGCTTAGCAAGAAACAAGGATGTGTTTCACAGTCAATAGCAGAAGCTGAATATGCTGCTAAAGCATTGAATTGTACCAATATAGCATGGATCAAACAACTAATGGAAGGTATAAATGAGAAAGTTACCGAGCCAATAACTATATTCTGTGACAATACTAGTGCCATTAACATTTCAAAAAATCCTGTTATGAACTCTAAGACAAAGCACATCTCTATCAAATATCATTATCTTAGAGAAGAAGTTCAAGAGAAGAAAGCAGTGTTGGAGTATGTTAGCACAAAAGAACAAATAGCAGATATCTTCACTGAGCCACTGCCAAGGGACACTTTTGAGTATCTCAAAAGCAAGTTAGGGGTCCTACCCCTATCTTCTACTCACTGACCGAGTTCGGTGAAAGCATCAATTCGATGAATATATAGAATATTATGTGTGGATTGATGCTTATTTACACACTTTAGGATGATTTCTAATGGTGTGCAAGAAACAAATACAAGAAATAGGAATTGAAGACATAATGCTCTGACCAAGACTAAGTTGACACATAACATCAAGGAATTCACTTCTTAGCGGAAGAAATCATTTTTTTAGCTCTTTTACTTTTTGGCATTGTTGTCAAAAGGGGAGAAGACTAATTTATGGGGGACAACTCTGATGACAGGGGGAGAACATTTCAGAATCTCACAACAATCTGAATCCGAATCAATTAGGTCAAATCAATTGGTTTTGCCATCAATGCCAAAGGGGGAGATTGTTGGCATTATAACAGATAAGGGGAGATTGTTGGCATTTCAATAAGGATACTGAGAAGGTTGTTGATGATTATGGATATAACTGATTAATGATGTTTACTATCTTAATATTATTATTTTGTCATTGATGTCATGAAATTAATTTTCTAATTCAGTATGATGTTGCCATATCTTAAGAAGTATGATTTGATGAGTATAAAGATGTCAATAAAAGACATAGAAAGAATGTGATGAATAAGGGGAGAAATAAGTTATTCAATGGGCAACTATTACCGAGTTAGACAATGATGAGATCATGATGTTTAGATTGTCTTTATATCCTACATATGTTGTTGATTGAAAGAATAATACTATACTATGTTACTGAGCAAAGAACCTAGTCGGTAAACCTTAAGGAGCCTAGTCGGTAAACCCTAAGGTTATCACTATCGGTTAATGAAGGTGGAATGTCTACCGAGTGAAGTTTAGTATTTACCGAGTTGCAACCGAGCTGTAACAGAATGCATTAAATGATTAAATGCGTTATTTAATGAAGGAAGCTAATGAGCTGGAATAGATTAAATGATTGGTATGTCGTGCATGAAGTTTTAAAGAATCTATGGCAATAGAAGATCGGCAGAAAAATCTACAACTCAGATTGAACCGCAATACCATAGAACAAGTTCCAAGAAATGTATGCAAGATCCAAGGTGAGGTAAAACGTTTTCAGATCGAAGGATACATTGAACCTGGTCAAGTTTAAAGATCTGATGGCTATGATTGATCATGGGATATGTGATCAAGGAGATTAAGTGGTTAGAAAATTGTTTATAAATAAGGAACTATTGATAAACAATGCACGCGGGTAAGTGTAAGCACATGGATTCTACATAGTGATTACCGAGCATAGAAGCTTGAAGACCTGTTTCATTAATAGAGTATAGAGCCCAGTAGAGGGACAAGATAAGTCCTATGACTAGATTGTATTTAAGCAAATAAGAATCGGCTTTAGCATTTTTTATGTGAAGTTGCAGATATATTTTATTACTGTTATTTTGTAAAGTGACAGAAAATCTCTTAACCGAGTGGACTTAACAGTCTTATTTGTAAAACCCTCTAGCAAGGTGACATTCTGATTGAGTGTTTGAAATCCTTTAACAAGGTCACTTCTAACAAGGTGAAGATCCTAACAGATCTGAGGGAAATCCCTTAACCGAGTCACATCTAGCAATGTGTTTGTAATCTTTAACAGGATTTGCTTTTAACCGAGCATACTCTAGAAGAGTATATTTCTTAGTGGGTCCAAAATCCCATAGTGGTTTTTCCCTATTTGGGTTTCCACATTAAATCTGGTGTTATCAGTGTTATGATGTTTATATGCTTATGAGTTTGCATGTTTAGCAGTTTTGGTTATATTGCTGAAGTATATGTTACCGAGGTTGAATCTATTGTTTTTATGGAATATTAAGTTTGTATGATTCATCCCCCCCTCTCATCTTGTTAGCTTGGCATCTGTACTTAACAATTAGTATCAGAACTATCAATTGGTATCAAATCTTTGGACTTCGGAAGAAAAAGTTTAAACGTACTTGAGGAAAAGATCCAGAGATGTATAAGAGGGATGCACCGAAGCTGAACAATTCTAGTTTCTCTACATGGCAGACAAGGATGAAGCTGCACCTATCAGGAGTTGGAGAAAATGTTGTATATTATCTGGAAAATGATTTCATTACACCTTGCACCTATCCATTGACAATGAAAGAGATAAATGCAAAGCAAGAACTTATTCAAGCAATGATTTAAATAACATCTGCATTGACTGACTCAGATTTTAATGATCTAAAAGGTTGCAAGGATGCCAAGGGAATGTGGGACAAGCTCATATCTGTGTATGGCGGTGATGAACATGTTCAAAGAGAAAAAGTGGATAGTTTAAGACGACAACTTGAATCTATGATGATGAATGAAGGTGAGAACATAACCCAGTATAGTACAAGACTAAAGGAGATTGTCAATCAAATCAAAGGAGCAGGAGTGACCATTGAAGAAAAGGATGTCACAAATAAGCTATTGAGAACCCTTCTACCTACTTATGCAATCTGAGTCTCTGCAATCAATGAATTGAGGTCTGTACCCAATATGCCAATTTCTTTGGATGCTACTATTGGTGAGCTACATGCATTTGAGTTAAGTAACTTTGATAACAGTGGGTCTTCAGTAAATAAAATTGAGTCTACATTTAGTTCTTTTCATCTTGATGAATCTGATGATTACAATGATAGAAAGTAAAAGTATTCTAAAGGGAATCACAGTGGAGCAAGTGAAAGATTTCATAAAAACATGGAGGAGGTACACAAACTTTATGAAGAAATCAGAAAGCAAGAAGAGTTTGAAGCACTATTAGCCAGAAGCCTACCGGGAGGAAAAGGTAAGTACAAAGGAAAGTTGCCTTTGAAATGTTTCAATTGTGATAAGATAGGACATATGGCTTCTAACTATCCTGACAAAGATTCTACTGAAAATAGATATTACCGAGATGACAGACAGAAAAATAATCATTACAGAGGATACCGAGACTTCAGAAGAAGAGATAGAAAGTCATGCCTAATAGCTGATGAGGAATCCAATGATGATAAATCAGATGAAACTGATACAAAGGAAGTAGTTCATGTGGCTATCAAAGATGGATCAGATGAAGAAAGGTATGAAGAAAAATCTCTAATATCTCACATAAATACTAATGATTCTTGGATCACAGATAGTGGATGCTCACATCACATGATAGGTGATAAACTCAAGTTTGTTAAATTAGAAGATTATGATGGATGTTATGTAAGATTTGGTAATGATGCATCATGTCCAGTAAAACGTAAAGGATCCATAACACTTCTTGACAATGCTAAATGTAATGATGTTTATTGGGTTTAAGGTTTGAAATTTAATTTGTTGAGTGTAGCACAGCTAAACAACATAGGTTACCGAATAGAATTTCAGAAAGGAATTGTCAAAGTTCATGACAAGAATGGAAAGTTAGCTGCTACCAGGACTCAAACAAAAGGTAACACATTTCACCTTGACTCAACTCAGAATAATTGTCTTTATGCAAAGATAGATGATACCTGGTTATGGCATAAAAGGTTTTATCACGTAAATTTTGATAATATGATCAAAATAAGTAAGAAGCACCCAGTAAGAGGTCTACTGAGTCTTGAGAAACCTGAGAATGCTATGTGTTGAGGATGCCAGATGGGTAAGATGACAAGATCAAGATTTACAAGTAAGTCCTACACTTCTAAGGGAATTTTAGATCTTGTGCACACTGATGTTTATGGTCCTATGAAAGTCAAAGTTAATATGGTGATAAGTATTTCATATTATTTGTGGATGATTATTTAAGGATGATGTCAGTTATGTTTTTAAAAGAAAAATTAATAGCTTTTCAAATGTTTAAATGGTACAAGGCAAGAGTCGAAATTGAACAGGAAGACAACTAAAATGTCTTAGATCTGATAGAAGAGGTGAGTTCACTTCTGATGAGTTCAACTTATTCTACAATGATCATGGTATAAAAAGACAAGTCTCTACACTGAGAACTCCACAACAAAATGGGATAGCTGAGAGAAGAAACAGATCTATTGTGGATTGTGCCAGAACCCCGATGATTGAAAAGAAAGTGCCACAAAATTTTTGGAGAGAAGCAATAAGCACAATAGTTTACACCCTAAACCAAGTACAACTGACGAAAGGAACTTTGAAGACACCATATGAAATCTAGTATGACAAGAAACCTAATGTAGGTTACTTCAAAATCTTTGGAAGTAGATGCTATGTACACAAAGATGATAGAAATGGAAAGTTTGATCAGAAAACTGAAGAAGGAACATTTCTTGGTTATTCTTCTAGAAGTAAAGCATTTAAATGTCTGATCAAATCATCTAAAAAAATAGTAGAAAGTGCAAATGTGAAAATTGATGAATTTGCAGAAAGAAATGATGAAGGAAACTCCAAAGAACCAGAAGATTATGAATAATTTGTCTATGTTCAACTGAGAAGTTCTACCGAGAAAGCTGTTGAAGGAAATGAAGATAATGTCCAGTTACTGAGTGATGAAGAAGATCATACAGAATCTACCAAGCCTGTATTAGCCAAGTATGTCATAAGGAATCATGCATCAAGTCAGATTATAGGAGATTAGGATGATCCAGTGATGACAAGAAACAAACTGAGACAGAACACAGGTTTGATATCTGAATTTGAACCAAAGATAGTGAAAGAGGCATTTAACAGTGAAAATTGGATAAATGCTATGACAAAAGATATTGATCAAATCAAGAAGAATGACACATGGACACTGGTCCCAAGACCAAAGGACAAAAATGTAATCGGTACAAAGTGGATTTTCAGAAACAAGTTGAATGAGAAAGGTGAAGTCATTCGAAATAAAGCAAGACTAGTTTGCAAAGGATATGCTCAAGAAGAGGGAATTGATTATGGCGAGACTTTTGCACCTATGGCAAGACTTAAAGGAGTAAGAACATTGTTGGCATATGTTGCTTACAAAAATTTCAAGGTATATCAAATGGATGTCAAATCTGCATTTCTGAATGGTATATTAGAAGAAGAAGTTTATATTGAACAACCTGAAGGATTTGTTGAAGGAGAGAATAAAGATCAGGTATGTAAATTGAACAAAGCATTATATGGTTTGAAACAAGCACCTAGAGCATGGTATGAAAGATTGCACTCTTATTTAATCAAGATTGGTTTTATAAGAACAAGTGAAAACAACAATATGTACATGAAGAATGATGAAAATGGAATACTGATCTCAGCCATATTTGTTGATGATATTATCTTTTGTGGAAATGACACTTTATGCAAAAACTTTGGTAATGAAATGTGCAAAGAATTTGAGATGTCACTAATCAGTGAGATAAATTATTTTATAGGTTTATAGATATTGCAAATGAAAGATGAGATTTTCATTACTCAATCCACGTATATAAATGAAATCTTGAAGAAATTTGGGATGGAGGATTCAAAACCAGTAAGTACTCCTATGACTACCAACTGTAAATTATCAAAGAATGATGAATCTGCATCTGTTGATGAGACACTCTACCAATCCATTATTGGAAAGGTATAATATGTTGTTCACAATAGACTAGACATAGCGCATGCAGTAGGTATAGTTGCAAGATTTTTTGCAGATCCCAAGGAAACACACATGACAATAATCAAGAGAATTTTCAGATACTTGAAAGGTACTGAGGATTATGGCCTACTATATCAGAAAGGAAATGACTTTGATTTAAAAGTTTATACTGATGCTGATTGGGCAGGCAACATTGATGAAAGAAAAAGCACAATTGGAAGAGCTTTCTTTTTAGGAGAAAGACTAGTGAGTTGGCTTAGCAAGAAACAAGTATGTGTTTCACAGTCAACAACAGAAGCTGAATATGTTGTTGCAGCATTGAATTGTACCAATATAGCATGGATCAAACAACTGTTGGAAGGTATAAATGAGAAAGTTACCGAGCCAGTAACTATATTCTATGACAATACTGGTGCCATTAACATTTTAAAGAATCCTATTATGCACTCTAAGACAAAGCACATCTCTATCAAATATCATTATCTTAGAGAAGAAGTTCAAGAGAAGAAAGTGGTGTTGGGGTATGTTAGCACAAAAGAACAAATAGCAGATATCTTTACCAAGCCACTGTGAAGGGACACTTTTGAGTATCTCAGAAGCAAGTTAGGGGACCTACCCCTATCTTCTACTCACTGACCGAGTTCGGTGAAAGCATCAATTCGATGAATATATAGAATATTATGTGTGGATTGATGCTTATTTACACACTTTAGGATGTTTTCTAAAGGTGTACAGTTAACAAATACAGGGAACAGGAATTGAAGACATAATGCTATGACCGAGACTAAGTTGACACATAACAATAAGGAATTCACTTCTCAGCGGAAGAAATCATGTTTTAGCTCTTTTACTTTTTGGCATTGTGGTCAAAAGGGGAGAAGACTATTGTATGGGGGAGAACTCTGATGATAGGGGGAGAGCATTTTAGAATCTCACAGCAATTTGAATCCTAATCAATTAGGTCAAATCAATTGGTTTTTCCATCAATGCCAAAGGGGGAGATTGTTGGCATTATAACAGACAAGGGGAGATTGTTGGCATTTCAATAAGGATATTGAGAAGGTTGTTGATGATTATGGATATAATTGATTAAGGATGTTTACTGTCTTAATATTATTATTTTGTCATTGATTTCAAGAAATTGATTTTCTAATTCAGTATGATGTTGCCATATCTTAAGAAGTATGATTTGATGAGTATAAAGATGTCGGTAAAAGACACAGAAAGAATGTGATGAATAAGGGGAGAAATAAGTTATTCAATGGGCAACTATTACCAAGTTAGATAATGATGAGATCATGATGTTTAGATTGTTTTGATATCCTACATATGTTGTTGATTGAAAGGTTAATACTATACTATGTTACTGAGCAGAGAACCTAGTCAGTAAGCCCTAAGGAACCTAGTTGGTAAACCCTAAGGTTATCGCTATCAGTTAATGAAGGCAGAATTTTTACCGAGTGAAGTTTAGTATTTACCGAGTTGCAACCGAGCTATAACAGAATGCATTAAATGATTAAATGTGTTATTTAATGAAGGAAGCTGATGAGCAGCAATAGATTAAATGATTGGTATGCCATGCATGAAGTTTGTTAAAGAATCTATGGCAATAGAAGATCGACAGAAAGATCTACAGCTCAGATTGAATCGTAATACCTTAGCACAATTTCCAAGAAATGTATGCAAGATCCAAGGTGAGGTAAAACATTTTCAGATCGAAGGATACATTGAACCTGGTCAAGTTTAAAGATCTGATGGCTATGATTGATCATGGGATATGTGATCAAGGAGATTAAGCGATTAGCAAATTGTTTATAAATAAGGAACTGTTGATAAACAATGCACACGGGCAAGTGTAAGCACAAGGATGCTACATAGTGATTACCGAGCACAGAAGCTTGAAGATCTGTTTGATTAACAAAGTATAGAGCCTATCAGAGAGACAAGATAAGTCCTATGACTAGATTGTATTTAAGCAAATAAGAATCTGCCTTAGCATTTTTGATGTGAAGTTGCAGATATAGTTTATCACTGTTATTTTTTAAAGTGACAGAAAATCTCTTAACCAAGTGGACTTAATAGTCTAATTTGTAAAACCCTCTAGCAAGGTGACATTCTGGTTGAGTATTTGAAATCCTTAAACAAGGTCACTTCTAACAAGGTGGAGATCCTAATAGATCTGAGGGAAATCCCTTAACCGGGCCACATCTAGCAATGTGTTTGTAATCTTTAACAGGATTTGCTTTTAACCGAGCATACTTTAGAAGAGTATGTTTCTTAGTGGGTCCGAAATCCCACAATGGTTTTTCCCTATTTGGGTTTCCACGTTAAATCTGGTGTTATGAGTGTTATGATGTTTATATACTTATGTGTTTGCATATTTAGTAGTTTTGGTTATATTGCTGAAGTATATGTTACAGAGGTTGAATCTGTTGTTTTTATGGAAGATTAAGTTTGTATGATTCACCCCCCCCCTCTCATCTTGTTAGCTTGGCATCTATACTTAACAATTAGTAGCAGAACTATCAAGGATACACATGCGGAACCATCTCAACCTTTGAGGAAATCAAGGGATTTCAATTTACCCAATTACTAAATCTTCTACCTCACTCCGGTATCCAATCCATGAGATAGGAACCCCAAAACATATTTATTATCTTGCTTAAATGAGTTACTACTACCTAAGATTAATTATTATGTTATCACTTATTAATTAAAGGAAAACCTCCAATGAGTTATCCAAATAATCTAGACCTTGGTTCTCTTAATCAAGAATCCTAGCAGTCTATTGCTTGTGACCTCGACAGACTCATGGAAGCCTACTCCCCCTACTTAAACAATAAAGCTCACAACCAAAATCTATCTAACCAAAATAGAACATCATAAATACACATTTAGCCAATAACATAATCCACATAGGTTACATAAATCATATAAATTCATAAAGTAAAGAACCATCATTTAAACAAGGTATAATACATCTTGTAGCAATACAAATAATCAAATATTGTATCAAATCTCTTCTCCGAACATTCAAGAGCATTAAAAAATGCAACATAGCCTCTGGGAAGACCCCCTAATCAACTGAGAATAAAAATGATCAGACTAAAAACTCCAGAAACTCCAGAAGACAAATAATTTAGACAACACAGAATAGCACATATGTTTAGCATATTAGCGGATATGAGCACTAGATTAGCGCATTCAATTGTTTCTTCAGTGCATATGACCAATCCTACAACACATACAATAATTTTTCTAGTGCATTTAACAACTTTTTTAGTGCATATGATCGATAGTATAGCATATATAGAGAGCAATTTAGTGCATATAACAAATTAAGTAGCGCATATGATTACTGTTTTAGCACATTTAACACAGATTACAAAAATTACTCGAAAAGGCTAAGTTACGACTTCAAATTAAAAATCATAGAAAGAATATCAAGACACAAAATCAAACTATAAAGAGACGCGCAGTCAATACCAAAAGAAAGGCGTAAACAAATCAAAATAACATAGAACAAATAGGAAGAATTCCCCATTCAAAACTACTCAGCAATTACCCAAACTTCACAAAAATGGAGTCACAGAAAGCCTCTTATAGCCCATAGAAAAACCAAAATAAAACAATACTCCATCAAAAACCACAACCAAATACATTTCAATCCATAACTCAGAGAAAAGAGAAAAAATTCATCACAGACAAAAATATAGAACCATATATTCACGACAACTATATCCCCAAATTATTTTTCCCATTTTCTGAAGTTAAATCATAGGTTAAGTTTTATGTAAGGAAATATTTCATAAGCCAGCTATACAAAACTATATTAAAAAATTATTTTTCCCAAATTCCTGAGAATACACAGTGAAGACAATATTTTCCAAATTGAAAATGTTGATGTAAGAAACTCCAACCTAGTAATACATAGAAACCAAAATTTGATGAAGAAAATCCACAAGCCAAGCAAGCCAAGAAATCTCCAATCTCCAAATCTTCAACCAAACTTGCAAGAGAAAACCTGAGAAAATGCTAACCCAACAACATACTCAGGAAGCCCATTAAATAGAAAATCAAACTAAAACAATAGAAAATCCCCACCAATCAAAATAATACAAAATAATATATTTCTTACCAACCATAACAAAATCCAAGGTAAGAATAATAAAATATCATTTAATTAACTTACCCAGTAATCTAGCCAATATAATAAGAGGGTAACTAGAAAGAATATATTAATTAACTCAAAGTGTAAAAAGAGAAATAATAATAATACTCATATGCACAATCAACTATAAAAGTCCATCAACAAAATAACCAAGGGTGTACAGAGAAATACTCAAATTAATAGATAATATTTATCCAATTATCATAAATCAATAAATACTTAATCAATAATATAAAATCACCTATTAAATACAAACCCCAATAAATAAATAAATAAACCAAGGCTATAATAAATTAAAGGCACAATAATAAATCAAAGGCTATTTATATAAATAAATATTCTAATTAATAATAAAGCCTTTTTTTTACTAAATGATAATATTAATTCCAAACCAATTAATTAAATAATGGATAATAATTATCTAAAGATATAAAATCATTTATCCAATATTACTCTTCCTTGATTAATTATTTATCTTATTATTACCAACTATATATATTTATTTTATTATAAACTATATAAGTCGATTAATTTAATTTAACATTATTAAACTATATAGCTCAATTAATTAATTAATAATAATTAAATCAAACAATAAACACAACACACCATGTCAGATAACAAAGGGCAACTCAAGAGATCACTGATGCTAAACAATAACTCATACCAAGATACCAACTGACAAGGTGACCAACTTAAACCTAGAGTGTGGAATGGGTTTTCATGTCATCTCCGATCAACTTGCCTTTGGGATAAGACACACTCAGACCTGTGAAGCTAGGTGGAGTCGATGTTTGGTAGCCACAAATCCTGCATCCACAAAACCATGATACAACATATACAATATATAATACAGGCAAGTGATAGAGAATCGCAATGACACATCCCTCTCGCAATGAATAATGTGACACCGTCCCTATCACGAAGACAGTAGAAGACACTCGCAAACAATCAAGCAATATCATAATCGATCTCACATCATGAATTAGGGTTAGTACATCATAAAATACCATCAAATCAACATTAAGTAGACTAAGCTCGATATCTATTGTTGCACAAAAGAGCTAAATGGCTTAGGGAGAGGCACTACATCCTCCCCCCCTTGGGCTCGATTTACTCCTAGAAGTTGAAAGGGTTAAATAGAAAGAACGCACCTAGTAATCAAAAACTTTTGAATACATACGAATTAAAGTCTCTCTTTTATTATATATATTGATAAAATACCTAATCTTTCTCATTTAAAGATTCAATCATCAATAAAGAAATCTTAATTCAAGCATCTTTCTAGTTCAAAATAAGGTAGTGACAACAAAAGTTTCTTATTATGCTTCATTTGTCGAAGATAAAAATATTACACAATAGATAGAACAAGTCACAAAACTTCTACTAATTACAAAAAGCATGCTAAATCATTAAAATATGTTCAACAAAGCTTCATTTAATCACATTTCGCAAGGAAAATCTATAATTTATGTCACAGAATTAGCATCTATATGCAAAAATCACATTAACTCACACCATTCAATCTTGACAATCACTCTTTTAATAGCTAGTTACATGCAATCAAGAAGTCAAATATACATTTTACACAATATTTTACACATAAGCACTTACTAAAGCTAGGAAATTTGTAGTTCATTTATATTTAACTATTACAAATTTCTCAATTCCAAATGTACTTCTATCCAATATTTCATAAAATCTAGAAATTTAGGTCATTACTTTTCATCTTATTAACATATTTATCTACTCAATTGCTATCATCATTATGTAATTATTTACTAAGTCTAGTGCACTTCTCTATGGTGTCCTCTCTTGTACACACTATTAGAGATTCAAAGAGAACATGATAGAGACTACACATAACACAAAACGAGGGCCCATAATGCTCAACATCCAAAATAACCACTGGGAACAACAATTAACAACAAAAGAAGAAAGAGAAGAACGAAATAATCCAAAAAGGAAGATCATCAAATCCAACTTAAATCATGAAAGATTGTTGGCAAAATCAACAAGAAATAAAGTGTGACAAGTGCCACTATAAATATCAGAATGGATAAAAGAATAAATAACAGAAATCCAAAAATACAATTAATCAACACAACATGGCCAATACATTCAAATCTACATCATGAGGCGACCATTATTGGTCACACCAAAGGGAGTAAACACTACACAACCTCCAAGGGTATAATGCCCCAGATATGGTAGAGAGTGTGTATGGACATTTAAGTCCATACATTATATTACATTAAAGCACACCACACAAAAATAAGAGAAACAACCTTAACCAGAGATCCCAGTGTTTGCAACCTGGCTCTGATACTAAATGTAATGCCTGCCAAAATACCCTAGTAGTTAACTAACATGTAAAATAGAGAATTTTTTTTTTTTTAAACATCACATAAGCTAATACAACATATATAATCAACTACTCATATGCATTCAACATTCATTAGCACTCAACATAGAATTACTTATCAAAGACATAATACACAAATAATGATATGCAAGCGGAATTAAAACACATTATATCATCTAGCTTCCCTAGGGTATCTCAACTCCACTACTTAAACTACACACTTAAGAAATCATAATCAATAGCATCCATTCCTAACATGATATCATATAAATTTCCATTAACCAAGTGCAACCTAAACATGCTATCCATCTATCTCTACATACATACACATATGATCCATCACTTTAACATAGATTAATTACATCCATTTATGAATACTCTAACCATCCCATTGAGTTCATTTTAAAGCACCAATACCAAATGTTCCTATACCCAACCAATCATTTCCTTAAACATCAAATAAACATTTCAATACCAATTACCACATTAATAACCATAGCAATATGAACTAATTACATCATCTCAAGCATAGCCCTAAGTACACATCCATAGATTCAATATCCATTAATCTCATTATTAACATTCTCAAGATACACATGATACATCATTTTCCCTAATAACATCTACTAGATACACGAGTACAATATCTTTTACAACAATGAGGATAGCTCTCAAATACAATTACATATACATGTCTAATTAATCATGATCAATAAGACACTACAAATATCCATCCACAAGCTAAAGAGATAAAAGATCCATATCCACGCAAAGAATCCAAGAAAAGCATCCACTGAAGAAAATCCTAATGGAAGAAAGGCACCAACCAGCCGACCATGTGGAACCAAAGGAACCATCCCCCGTGCTAGGAGATGACACAAGATCCCACACACACACTCTAGATCTAAGCTGACAACTATCAACCAAAGAGGAAACAACACTAATACAACCAAGAGAACCCCTAGAGGCAACTCAACAACAAGACATAAAGAACTAATATCAACATGTAGGGAAAGAGTGTCATCACATGCTACCACATAGGATACACATGTGAAACCGTCTCAACCTTTGAGGAAATCAAGGGAGATTGATTTACCTAGTTACCAGATCTTCTACCTCACTCTGGTATCTGATCGATGATATAGGAACCACAAAGCATATTTATTATCTTGCCTAAATGAGTTACTACTACCTAAGATTAATTATTATGTTATCACTTATTAATTAATGAAAACCTCCAATGAGCTATCCAAACAAACTAGACCCTGACTCTCTTACTCAAGAATCCTAGTAGTCTATTCCTCGTGACCTTGATAGACTCATGGAAGCCCACTCCCCCTACTCAAACAATAAAGCTCACAACCAAAATTTGGCTAACCAAGATAGAACATCATAAATAGATATTGAGCCAATAACATAATCCACATAGGTTACATAAATCATACAAACTCATAAAGTAAAGAACCATCATTTAAACAAGGTATAATACATCTTGCAACAATACAATTAATCAAATATTATATCAAATCTCATCTCCGGACATCCAATAGCATTCAAAAACACAACACAGCCTCTCGGTAGACCCCCTAATCAAACTAAGAATCCAAAAGATCAGACTAAAAACTCTAGAAGACAAATAATTTAGACAACACAAAATAGCGCATATGTTTAGCAGATTAACGCATATGAACACCAGATTAGCGCATTCAATTATTTCTTCAGCGCATATTACCAATACTACAATGCATACAATAATTGTTCTAATGCATTTAACAACTTTTTTAGTGCATATAATCAACAGTCTAGCGCATATAGAGAACAATTTAGCGAATATAACAAATTAAGTAGCGCATATGATTACTGTTTTAGCACATTTGACACAGATTGCAAAAATTACCCGAAAAGGCTAAGTTACAACTTCAAATTAAAAATCATAGAAACAATATCAAGACCCGAAATCAAACTATAAAGAGACGCCTAGTCAATACCAAAAGAAAGGCATAAACAAATCAAAATAACATAGAACAAATAGGAAGAATTCCCCATTCAAAACTACTCAACAAATACCCAAACTTCACAAAAATGGAGTCACAGAAAGCCTCTTACAGCCCATAGAAAAACCAAAATAAAACAATACTCCATCAAAAGCCACAACAATATACATTTCAATCCATAACTCAGAGAGAAAAGAAAAACTCCATCACAGACAAAAATACAGAGCCGTATATTCACAACAACTATATCCTCAAATTATTTTTCCCATTTTCTAAAGATAAATCATAGGTTAATTTTTATGTAAGGAAATATTTCATAAGCCAAGTATACAAAACTATATTAATAAATTATTTTTCCCAAATTTCCGAGAATACACAGAGAAGACAATCTTTTCCAAATTGAAAATGTTGAAGTAAGAACTTCCAATGTGGTATTACATAGTTTGAAGAATTTAATGAAGAAAATCCACAAGCCAAGCAAGCCAATAAATCTCCAATCTCCAAATCTTCAACCAAACTTGCAAGAGAAAACCCGTGAAAATGCTAACTCAGCAACATACTCAAGAAGCCCAATAAATAGAAAATCCCCACCAATCAAAATATTACAAAATAATATATTTCTTACCAACCATAACAAAATCCAAGGTAAGAATAATAATGTTATTTAATTAACTTACCCAATAATTCAACCAATAGAATAAGAGGGTAAGTAGAAAGAACATATTAATTATCCCAAAGTATAAAAAGAGAAATAATAATAATACTCATGAGCACAATTAACTATAAAAGTCCATCGACAAAATAACCAAGGGTGTACAAACAAATACTCAAATTAATAGATAATATTTATCCAATTAACATAAATCAATAAATACTTAATCAATAATATAAAATCACCTATTAAATACAAACCCCAATAAATAAATAAATAAACCAAGGCTATAATAAATTAAAGCCACAATAATAAATCAAAGGATATTTATATAAATAAATATTCTAATTAATAATAAAGCCTTTTTTAACTAAATAATAATATTAATTTCAAACCAATTAATTAAATAATGGATAATAATTATCTAATGATATAAAATTATTTATCCAATATTACTCTTCCTCAATTAATTATTTATCTTATTATTACCAACTATATATATTTATTTTATTATAAACTATATGTCTATTAATTTAATTTAACATTATTAAACTATATAACTCAATTAATTAATTAATAATAATTAAATCAAACAATAAACACAATACGCCATGTCAGATAACAAAGGGCAACTCAAGAGATCATTGATGCTAAACAACAACTCATACCAAGATACCAACTGACAAGGGTGACCAACTTAAACCTAGAGTGTGGAATGGGTTTTCATGTCATCTCCAATCAACTTGCCATTGGGATAAGACACGCTCAGACCTGTGAAGATAGGTGGAGTCGATGTTTGGTACCTGCAAATCCTGCATCCACAAAGCCATGATACAACATATACAATATATAATACAGGCAAGTGATAGAGAATCGCAATGTCACATCCCACTCGCAAATGAGTGATGTGACATCGTCCCCATCATGAAGACAGTAGAAGACACTCGTAAACAATCAAGCAATATCATAATCGATATCATATCATGAATTAGGGTTAGTACATCATAAAATACCATCAAATCAACATTAAGTAGACTAAGCTATAACAAAGAGATCGATTGTTGTACAAAAGAGCTAAATGGCATAGGGAGAGGCACTACACTCCCTCTCTCTCCCTCTTTTTCCCTCTTTCCCTCTCTCCCTCCCTCATCCTCTATCTTCCCTCTCCCTCTCTCTATCCCATTCTTTCCCTCTCTACCCTTCTCTCCCTCTATCTCTCTCTCTCCCTCTACCAGGTCTCTCCCTCCCCCTTATCTTAGGTGTCTCTCTTTCCTATTCTCTTCATCTTTCCCTCTCTCCCTCCCCCATCCTCTCTCTTCCCTTTCCCTCTCTCCTTCCCATTATTTCCCTCCCCCTCTCTCAAGTGTCTCTATCACATTATTGCCCTCTCTCCCTCTCTCCCTTTCTCTTTCTCTCTCAATTCTCTATCTCTTTCCCTCTAGCACTCTTTCTCTCCTATTCCCTCTCTCTTTCTCTCTCAAGTATCTCTCCCTCTCACCCTCTCTTTCCATCTCTCCCTCCATCCTCTCTCTTCTCTCTCCCTCTGTCCCTCCCAAGCCTAACCTAAGAGAGAGAGACCTAAGAGAGAGGTAGAGACTAAGTGAGAGGGTGGAATGGATGGAAAATGAGTATGAGAATAGAGAAAGAGCCCAAGTGAGAGAGAGGGGTGGAGGAAGGGAAGGGTTGAGAGAGAGAGGGAGGTTGATGGAAAGAGAAGAAGAGAATAGAGATAGAGAGAGCCCATGTGAGAGAAAGGGAGGGAGGAAGGGAGGGGTTGAGAGAGAGTTGAAGTGAGAGAGATGGAGGAAGGGAGGGGTTGAGGGAAGGAGAGGGAGAGAGAGAGAGATATCAAGTCAGAGAGAGGGAGGAGGAAGGTAGGGCTCTCTACTTTTGTCTTTCTCACTTCGTCCCTCCTTCCTTCCCTATCTATTTGTCTTTATCTCACACTCTTAAAAATCCCTCTCCTCTCTACCTACCACTCTTTTAATTCCTCACTACTCTTAACTCCCCTAACTCTCTACATCCTTCCCTTCATACTCTCTCTCTCTCTAAATATCACCTCCACTTCTATCTATCTAACCTATCTATATCTCTCTCTCCTTCTCTTTGCATATATATCTCTCTCTATCTATGTAGGTATTTAGATAAATATTTTAAGGGGGGAGTGCAAAAAGGTAGGTAGATTATGTAGATAATAAGAGCTTAGTGATTACTGAAATTTGATTATGTTTGAGAAATTATAATTTCTAAAGCTTGGGGAGAGAGGAGAGAGTGAGATTGAGAGAGCTAAAGAGAGGATGAGAGAGATAGGAAAATAGATAGGTCTAGAGCTTAGGGGAGACAAATAGCGTGAGGTAGAGAGATAGCAAGTGAATGATGATATAAGCCTACTGATTACTAAAATTTGACTCAGTTTGAAAAATTATAGGATCTCCTAAAATCTAGAATCTGCATTATGACTCCTAGAGATGTGAAACCACTCTCAAACATCCTGACAATATATACATAAACCACTTATACTTAAATGTTATATTTTATGTATATATCCTATAGAAAAACCTAATGGAATGCTAAATGAATTGCATAGAAGTCCATATTATAGATGTAAATTTATTAATTTGAGCCCCGTACGCGGTTTGTCTTCTTAAAACCCCGTATGTGGTTTTGTTTATTAAAACTTTGTACGCACTTCATATTCAAAATACCCCGTACGCAGTTTTGTTTATTAAAACCACATACGTGCTTCATATTGAAAATACCCTATACGTGATTTAGTTTATTTAGGCTTGTGAATAGGCTTGGATGACAAAGTTGTGGGTTGGAAGCTTGAATCCCCTCCATTTCCCTCCTTTTTGACATGTTTTGTTTTATCAACTTGGTTTTTTGACTTTGTCATCATTAGGTTTACACTTTATCAATTGGGTATTTCTAAAATTGCCACCATATTTTCACCCATCTTCTGAGCTTTCTAACCATATAATTTTTTTAGATTTGAACAACAATAACATATTATTCTTGAATATGTTTTACCAGTGTGTCCATAGTTCTCAGAGACATATATGTACCATTTTTTTAATAACTTTTAATCTACTTATCCAAATTTTTTAAAAAATTATATATTATTGTAGTGCACTTGATTCTTAACAATTTAATTTAATTTAATTTTTTTTTTTTGCATTTTCGATTGTTTTGCTGCAAGTTATGCTTCGTGCATGAACAAGTACCTTATTTTTCAGGATGTGCTCGATTCGAAAAATCATAAAAAAAAAAATACTCAACAAAAAATTACAAAAAAATACACAAATTCTAGTGCTCACTCTTAAATATCTTTCTAATAAAGGATTTGTCAAAATACTCAATTTAACTAGTACTCTTAAAATTAGTAGTTTGGAAACTAGATTCAGAGTACTAAAATCTTTTTTCTTTGAGTATCTTCATATCTTGAGTGGATGACTCTCAACTTTCTCCTCCAAGTTCAGGTTTACCTGATTTCAGAAAAAAATTGTCCACTTATACCCCCCTTCTTGCACACCATCTTGGTGCACTTACCCTTTTATTATAAAATTATTTTTTTAGTTTAATTGAACTTAAGTTTTCCACTAAACACCAAGCTCTATATTCTACACATGTGAAAAAATAGTAGATTATTTTTAAAAATGAAAAATATTGAGGCACTAGGTATTAATGTCCTTGTTCCAACAAAAAAAATTGAATTTAGATACATCCAAAAAATGTTATGTTGGATACAATATGCCTATGATAAACTTATAATTGGTTTGATTTCAAAACTTAATTACAAAAAATCAATAAAACGTTATAAAACCAAATGTAGGCACTAGATATTAGAGTTACAAATCTAAATTTGAAAAAAATAGAATTTTGTATCCTTTGTTGAAAGATTGTTATGTGTGACATTATACACATCACTTTTTAAAAATCTTTTTTTCTATTAAAAAAATACTTAACAAAGGAGACACAATTTTTTTTAAGGTAATTCTAAAATTAAAATATACATATTTAGAATCTGGAGACAAAATCTCACAAATCTCTAGTTCACATGATATTTGAATTCCTAATGGTTTAGCAACTATACATATCAAGAAGTGAAGATTTAGTTTCAAATTTTAATTTCAATGTCGAGTTTGCCGAAAAAGTGCAACCCACTATTGTGGCATCACCCTAATATAACCATTTATGATCAAGAGATCTATTAATTGAATATATCTCATGTGGGTTAGGATTGCACATTTTATCATACCTATTATGGTTATATGCAATCAATCTAACCTACTCTAGTGATACTATTTGAGGTTAATATTTTAATTGGGTTTACTTGTAGTTGTTTTGGTTATCCATTTTTTATTTAAATATATATTATAATATATACCTAGAAACATGCTCTTGAGTCTAAGCTAATCTTGAAGCAAAGTAGAGATAACCCACTCCTATAGAGTTGAACTTTAATTATTTATGTTTACTTAAAGAGTCAATTTAAATTGTATGATGAAAACACTTGCCTTGTGAGTGGAATTACATTTTAAAAGAGGAGTGTTTTTGGGACCTAACATAATTGCACCATTACCTAGGGAGAACCTAGGGGTGGTAGACTGTAATTGTCAATCATATATAGTTTATATTTTGTTTTGTATTTAATTTGGAAGGTTGTCAACTAATTTCAACATAATTGCACCTAGAATGAAAAGGATTGTTGGGTTGAGAAAAAAATTACGGCTCTATAGGTTGCTACAACCCAAAATTAGAATTATGCCTTGAAGGTCCATGTCACTTCAATGGTTTCCTCACTTTTATGAGAAGGAAACTTTTCTTGCAAGGAAAAAAGTTATTCTATTTTAACCTTAATCAAAGTTTCTACTCAAACTTAACACTTATCAGTATAAGAAGCATTAATAATAAACATGCACACATAAAATCAATCACACATGAACACCAAGGTTTATCACGTGGAAACCCAAATGGGAGAAAACCATGGTGTGAGTAGAAACTCACAAAATCTGGATTGTTCTGGAGTATGCTCTATGAGGAGCCATCCCTATTAAGAGATTATTTCAACAATATGAGTCACCTCCTATGACTGCATCATCATTTCAACTACCAGTTTGAGAGACTAATCTCAACACCTATCGGATGCATGACTGACCGGTCAGCTACTTTGTTTATCCTTCAACCGATTAGTCTTCAACCAACACTCTACTTAAGTGTGTCAATAATGCAAATTAGGTAAGTATTGAATCCTCCATACTCTTTGCAGCCATGAGTAAACCATTGAGGTTTATGACACCTCCTTGCCTATGATCTTGGCCTTATTCACTGGTAAGTGTTTGTCATCAATGACAATACTAATTGATGAACCGGTTGTGCCAACACCTTCAGTTATGCCAACATGCATTTCTCTAAATTAATGATTTTAGTCATGTGGATTGGTGGACATGTTTATATTGTTTGTGTAGTGTCTCAATTCAATTTTTAGGTGATAAAGTGTACTATATGTATGTTTGACATTATTTTATCTCATGATTGTGTTTTTAGAGCTTTCTGGTTTGAAGAACATTGCATCTATTTGGTTGTGCTAGCTTGATTTAGCATAACAATGTGAAAGAATTATCTGTGAATGTCTTTGGATGTTTGAATGAAATGTCTCTATGTGATCCACATGACAACAATTTTATCTTTTTAGTGCCACACTCTATCTAGAGTTGGTTTTTAGGGTTGTTTGTGGTTGTCTAGTAGACTTAACTTATTCTCTTACTTGTGTTATGTATTTTGGGTCTATGTTAGCATGGAGGTTTTCTTTGGTCCCTTCTATGTCTTGGTTTGAGCCACATTGTGTAAATTAATCTAGTTGTTATACTTTTGGGCTGACTAGTTACATGCTACATGTTTCATCTACACATTACCATATTGTTGATTTGGAAGGATGTGTGCCAACATGTTTTATGTTTGGTGATGCATAGAAATATGTAATTATTTGTGTTTTTGGTCCTCTCTATGTCCTATATTGGACCACTTTCACCATAAATATGTATTTGAGGTAGACTTGTTGGGGTCATTGCTTGTATTCTAATCTAGCTGACCTAATTTTGTGTTTTCCTAGCTTGCAGATGGTATCAGGTTAGTGTAGAATCCTAAAATTGAACCCTTGTATAATTTTGACCTCATTGGGTCCCTACCATAGTGTTTGTGCCCCTTGGCCTGATTGGGACTTGACTTTGCCCATGCCCCTCATGAATTGCATCAGTTTTTAACTTTTTCTATGCACTTGGCATCTTATCCTAGCCCTAAATAGGGGTAGGACTAGGGCACCAAGGTTTGGTCCTAATTAGGACCAAGGAACCATGCTTTGGTCCCCCCTAATTTGGGCCCTTTTTAAACCCTTTTCCCTATTTAAAAATTGAATGGGAATTGTGTCGGCTCATGTCGGGAAATTAGCAAGTTTTCCAATAAGAAAGTATAAAAGGAGGTTTTCCCCTCTCATTCAAGGTCTAACACATCATCTATCAAGCATCTGACAATCATATGACATCAAGCATTCAAGCAATTGAGCAATAACTAGTCTTCCTTCAAGCCTTGGAGCAGTAATATAGTCATGAATCAAGCACTGAAGTAGACATCTTTCATTATATTTTGTGGAAGACTTCATCAAGCTCTAATTTCATATGGAGACAAACAAACTTCACAAGGAGGTATATCATTTTATTTTAAATCATTATTCATCATCTCCCTCAAAAGGAGAACCTTTCATTACAAAGATTTCAATTATCTTTATCTCAATTTCATGGTTAATTCCAAAACTAGGGTTTGACCTAAGGTAAGCTCCTAATCCCAACCTATTGTCCTTTCTTTCTATGTGCAGGAAACAGGTACAGAGCTATGATCTTAAGAATAGGCATTATTTACAAAGATGAATCAACCCTTTTTGGTGTGTGAAAAGTTAGGAGGACTAGAGTGATAGGCGCTCCGCTCCTGACATTTTTGGAGCATTTTTGGGGATCAAATCTAAATCTGCATATACTACTTAGATCCTAGTGTGTCTCTCAGTCCCACATTTGTAGCTCATTGTTTTCACATATTTACCTTCATTTTTCAACACTTTATATTAATTCAGCATTTCAACTCACAAAAGAGGTCAAAACAAATCCACACTCCCCTAAATCTAATTAGTATTCAGTCCTTATCATTTCTGATTCATGTCTGAATCTATTGGATTTCCCCCTCTTTGAATGTAATGGAAAATTAGTGGTTTTCATACATCTAATGGTGGAAACCCTAATTTTTCACCATTGCAGTTAGTTTCAAGTGTGTGGATTGATTTGGATGGTGTAATATGAAAATTTGAGATAGTAAAAGTGTGTGGTGGAAGTTTTGGAGCTTGATTGTTTAATGGTTTCTTGAGGAAGCATGTTAGGGGCACCTACATTCTAAGGAGATAGTTGGAATTTATGAGATTAAGGCATATACTTTGTAATTCAAATATTCATTGTTTCCTATTCTAAAATAGTGAATCTTTTAGATATTCTTTTTTATATTGCTTGGAGGCAGTGAACTTCTTTAGCAAGTCCTTTTGAGAGTGGTGTGCTTCCTTAAGTAGTGAGCCTTAAAACAAATCTGTAATACTTGTTAATATATTGTGAGTTAACTCTGAACATGGATTTTCCCTTTTTGGGTTTTCCACATAAATATAATGTTCTCTTGTGCATTGGTGTTCATTCTTGCTCATCTATTTAAAGATTTTGAATTTGAATTAAAGGGTTTATGTTTTAAGGATACTTCAATTCACCCCCCTCTTAGTATTGAGGTGCGTTCAACACCTATATAAAGTTCAAAAATAGATTTTGTTGATTAAGACATAACATGTATTACTAGAATCATAGTGGTACTTAGTCAAGATACCACAAAATATTATACTTTTAAAATACATAAGAAAGATAGGCTCTATGAAAACAATCATAATAGTATTAGACTTTTCCAAAATATTAATTGAATATACTTAATAATCCTTGAGCATTCAAATATGCTTCCTTATTATGGTTAGAAGATAGCATACAAAGTAATTGAATGTGTTGGAACGCCAAATATTTTGTTTCTTGGATATTTTTATTTTGTTCTCCATGAATTCATTTACCTTGCCTCTACTTATGGTCCATTAATGATAATCAATTAGGGAAATCCTATGCGCCACACATTTTTTATCCATCATGCCTTGATTATGTTTCTTATTTTGCTAAAATTAAAAAATGTGTCCTTAATTTTTTAATGATGGCACACCAGTTTTAATAATTATAATGTTGGAACTTTGAACTATGACTAAGTATGGATGCACCAATCATTTGAAGTTTCCAACGTCCTATTTTTCATTTTATAGGCACACTATGATGCAACCCCAACACTCTTTCATGCCAATTGACATTTTTTTTATTTTTTTTGAGATGCATTTTCCACCTCAATAGACACTATAGAGGACATCAATGCTTGAATTCCCCTTCAATAATAATAATTTGAATCTAGGAATTTAGAGATGGTGTTTGAACATTTGTGTTAGGAATCCCAAGGTTAAGAATAGTGCCCATAATATAATTATTATGTACGAGTGCATCTTTATCAAAATCATTCTCTTGGTCACATCTTTTGCAAGAATCAATGCACTCAAAGTCAGAATCCTTTATTCTTGGATACAAATGACCAACAAAACCATCCTATAGTACTTTTTATGATCATTCAAATTTGAATTTGATTGACCTAGTTTTTTTCATGAAATTGGGAGGTCAAAATTTCTTGATTATTTTTGTAACCATCTCTTTTATAATGCCTAGAGTGAAGGATAAAGAATAAAATGAGCATTATTTGAAAAAAAAGGAATGAAAGGGTATAAAACTAATAGGATAGGAGAAAAATTTGTAGAACCAACAAAATATAATCACTCATAGGAATCCTTTAGGTTTCAATTTCTAGTTTTGGGTAGAGGTATTCGATATTGTAATGATATAGGCATGTGCAAAATATGTAAGACATATTTGTAACCATTTTATGTTTGATTAATAGTAGAATCAACTTTATTTGAATGTCTCCTTGCATGTTCAATTGTATTTTTTATGTATGTCGATTAGTTTCTCATCTATATTTTTTTAATATACATGCAGTGACATTATATGACATCTTTTCAACATGATAAAGAATTCAATCTAAATGTTACAATATTGATAAGTAGATTTGAACACTTAATATTCTACAAATATCCATTTCTTTCTTGAATATATGTGTAGTACCTAGTTTATTTATATGTTCATAACATAACAGTCTTTTGTGATATCTTGGTCAAAATATCACCTTGGTCTCAATTGTTATGTATGCTTTGTGTGATTCTAGAGAATTTCCCAATTGGATATAGGTAGCGGTATACTTATTTCTTTCTCTCTCTAACAATCCTCAACACACTCAAAATTCATCAAATTTAACACCTTTCACTTCTAGTAGTTGTGTGTATGCTACCAATTTTTGAGTTTGTATAACATCATAAGGGGTTATCAAAATGTATTCTTAGTTGATCACATGGAAGGATGCCTATTGATTATATGTTTTCCCTTATATATCTAAACTATAAAATAGGTATATTGCGACACTAATATTCAAATACACTATGAACTTAGTATAGTTTTCATTAAGAGAGTGTTCAATATGTTTATCATTAATCCAACATCTTAGGGATACCCCCTTGGTCATGTAGAGCTAGAAGTAAATAAGGTCTTACCCACCTTATTCACTAGTCTTTAGTTGTTGAGCATGAAGATAGGCTTATAGTATTATTCTTAGGTTTGAAACCCCTAGCACTTGAGAGATTACCAAGCCTTATAAATTTGAGACCCATAGCTCAGATCACCAACAAATTGGTGTCCTTGCCAGGGATATGAAATTGTAAATTTATCTTGAGATCTTTGATAACTTGTATAATATTATAGATGTGTATTTTGTTTGGATAAGTTTGGGATCCTATCAAATTACATGAACAATGTGGTGTGTTGTTGCTAGGGAGGATTTCCTACTCAGTATGTGATGTTTTTTTCTATTTGAAAGAATCATTGTCTTTCAAATTGAAGAGTACAAAACCTCTTTCAGTCAACCTAAAAATCAACAATTACATCATAAGAATTTGTGATGAAAATAAATCAACCCAGATACCACCAAGAAGAATATGGAGCTTCCATGAGTGTACGAAGATATCCATCACAAGAAGTTTAAAACAATGATAAGTTATTTAGATGTGCCTATTTAATCTCAAAGGTTGGTTATAAAAATAGAAATGATCTATGGATGGATGTTGGAAATGAGAACCTACACATTTCTAATGATTCCAATAACAGCATAATCAAAATATATAAGAAATTTTATAGGTCCAATTCTAGAGTTGAAAATTGTATACCCTTTGCAGTTTCATCTACACTTTTGTATCCATTTTAGTTTACATCCCTATAGTATTTTTGTGTCCATTTATATGGTAAAGGATAAGAGACCCTAAATGAAAATCTAAGTGAAGTTTATATTAGATTATGACATGTGTCCTAATCCTATGGATTGAGATAAAGAGAACATGTTCTAAGTAAGCTCTAGTATAGTTGTGTGAAAGGGGGGCTAATTAATTAAATAATTAAATAAAATATTATTTTTTACTTTAACATAGTCCTCTCACATAAACTTGATATATTCTAGCTTCTAAGACCAATTTCTCTTAAATTCTAGACTATTAATCTATCAAATTTTATGTTGAAAAACCTTGAATTGAGCATGTAGTATCTTGGATTTATAGATAGTCCTAGCTTATTAACTTTATAATAGAAATTCACTTTCGAATCTCTTAGAGCATATATTGTATGCACAAAAGAAATACATAATTACATCAACACAACAATAACAATTACATAATAGACACTCTATCAATTGTTTGATGTGTGTTTAATTTGTATTATCAACAAAGGGCCTTGAGTGTCATGAAGGTAGTCAATAACATCCACTCAATTATACACTAGGCTCTAATATGCTTTTAAGAACGAACCCTTGTTTGCATAGAAGTGCCAAAGATATCAATTTAAGTCACATTAGTGAAGTAAACTACATCACATGACAAAATAGTGTGCCGATGAGACTACAAATGCAACCTAATCCAATATTAGTTTGATCATTTTTTAAATTACATCACAATCTCCATATTTCAACTCTATCATGAAATCGATTGCAAGTACAACCTAATCCAATATTAGTACGATCTTTGCTGAAATTGTGTATGGTGAAAAGTGGCTAATGGAAACGATAATATTGAAAGACTAAATGAATTCAACCACAAAACCCTAGCCTAACAACAACAAAGATCCACCATAACATATTAAGATTACCTAAGACAATGCAAATCAACAAAATCACAAAGATTATACCATCACATGTCCACTAGGGTTTGAATCTTTATTCTTCCTATCTCCATTGATCTTGCTTGATATATTTGCTCTCAAATTTTATGTGTGCACAAGAGCTCAACAAAGAACGTAAATGTGGTTGATAGCTTGATCGGAAAAAGACTTGATTGCATAAGATTGATTAGAACGCTTGGGAGGGTTGATAATGAAAGAAACATCCTCTTATATAGAAGACACTTTAGGAAATGGAAGGATAAGATTAAGAGGTGTAAAGATAGATGGCCGACTAGGATTAAAGGGTAGGTAGAAGAAATAAGAAAATAATGAGAGGGTAAGTAGTGTAGGAATTAAGAGATGAATGACATGTGTCATGGGTAGAAAATGCTAATGAATTAATTAAATAAATAAAAATTTATTCTATTAATAGAAGAAATATGATCAATTAAATAAATAAAAGTATTTATTTAATTTAGGAAAATGACAATTTAAATAAAAATATATATTTATTTAAATGGGGAAAAAGCCTAGAAGAGGATAAACGAATTAATTAAATAAATAAAGATTTATTTAATTAATAGAAGATTTAGGCTTAAACAATTAAATAAATAAATAGAAGATTTAGGCTTTAATATTTATTTAATTAGACAATACAATTTTAGGTGTCTACAGAAATTACATGACAATCTCCACAATACAACTCCATCATCAAATTGTCAATTTCAATTATTTATCACAATCAACCAATAGAACACATATCATCAACAAGAGAAAAACAAACAATGAACAAACTAAACACTTTTTCATTTGATTTTTTATTGTAACTAATTTAAAAATCTAATTAGTTTATTATTTTATAGTTCAATTAAAGCCATAACTTAATGCACCGTATGCTTTATTTCATATACAATTCTAAAGAAGCTCCAAATCAAAACAATTCCCCCCAACTTCCATAAAGTGCAATTGGAAATGACAGTAAGTACGTGGGCCTTGTTTCTCTCTGCTTCTTCTACAAGCAATAGATAATGCTACAACAAAAGTTCAAATTAAAGGCGTGCTTTAGTTAAATTGCTTTGCTTTCACTTAATCTATAACGTAGAAACAATTTTTTTTAAAATTGTTTTTTTATGCAGAATACAATGCTTTACTTCTGATATGCAATGTGTGAGCATCAACTTGCTTGCCATTGAAGGTCAAATGGGTAGGATAAAATTGTATAGAAATTGATAATCTTGAATAATTTGTGTAGACAGGTGAAGGATTTGAAGAAGCCATTGAAGATGTCTGGTGTGTTAGATGTGGTGTATTGTTCAATGGCATACATACCTTCCTCTACAAGAAACATACCATTAATGCTCAGGCAGCTTTTTGTTTTTGGTCGCAGATTATACTCTTATCTGCTGAGGAGTGCTCAGGATTTGCGTGAGATTTACATGAGTGTAACTTATCTACAATTCTATGCCTGGTCTGAAGCTTATGAAAGCAATGGCAGCGTGGAGCTGCTATACAGTAGCCTGCTATGCTAATTGACTATGCCCACAATGTATTGGTCAATTTATCTGAAATATGTACAATTTATTGGATATTGTATATCTGAAAATTGTAGATAAAGTTCAATGGATTGTTACCAAGATTTCCCCTGCCTATTTGCAGTTAAATGTGTAATCAATTCAGCTTATGTATAAGAGTTGAGGGAGAATGTCAATCATGCAGTAGTTAGGGTTTGTTTTGTTGGTAGGTTCTTCATCTGGGTTTGGTTCATTTTTTCAACAATTACTTTTCGACTGTGGATTGATGGTTGGGGTTCTTAGTTTGGATTTCATATAATGTTTCTTTTCCATAGATCAGTCAGGACTCAAATGTTGATGTATTGCTCACTTAGAACTTCTACTTCAAATGTTGGCATATTTTACTATTGAGTTTCAAGAATACCCTCTATATGAGAATGCTCCTTTTTTAGTAGGCTCTTTATGAAAAATTGGGTGTTGAGTATTTCTCACATAAAACCAATATACTTGATAGAATCTAAAATAGTAATAAAATAATAATGATAAATGTATACCTTGGAATTGGAGATGGATAAGACTACGATTACTTGAACTACAATGTTGAAATTAGTGATGAGTAAGCTTTGACGATCATGCCTTGAGAACAATGTGACTAAGTGCTAGTATAATCACTTTCATGTTTAAAAGTGGTCTTTGTGTCAATTTATCTAATCTTTGATCTATAGAAATGGTAATGTTTTTTTTTAAATGGCATTAATGTTGGTAAACCTTTAGTAACTATCAGCATAGATTTTCCTTGAATAATTTGATTTATAATGGAAACTGAATTATGTTATTGAACTTATTCAAGAACTTGCTAATTCAAGAACTTTTTCTTACAACAAATCATTTGAGTGTATGGGAATTTATTTGCTAGGCACCATTTAGGGATAATTGCAAAATATCTTAGTTGATGTCATAAAGGGGAATCCACCTAGGTTTTATAGTACCTAGAGTATAGAGGAAAATAAATTAAGAGTGTTTCTTGTTGTTGGATAGTACTTTCAATCTCTTCATGGATGAAATCTACTTAATCTCTTGGAGATATTGAAATAGAAGTTTGGGAACCAATACTCATCATTTTACATCCCAAGATATTAATATTTAATGTATAGTATGTCATATTTGTTGGCCATTTGGTGGAATTGATTATGTGTTGCATCGATGTTTTGTCATTGATGTCAACATTAATTGTTTGGATGCTTTACCGACACCTTTCTGTTCCCGATAGGTTGAGTAGTTTTTGGTTAACTTGGATCTGGCATGATCTGGTTGACTCGAGTACAACCTGGTGATGGAATTGACTTGTTCATGATGCGTATACTCATATTTGGTTTGGTGATTGGATGCTATCCTTCTTACTTAGAAGATTGGTTTCTGGTTTCGGCGAGGGTTTCACCGACACAACTTTTGGTGGAGTTTCAGGATGCTGTTGGTGATCATGTTCGAGACTTGGCATTTGGTGATCATTGCTAAAGCATGTGGACCTATACTTGGTCCTAGATGTTCTAGGTTATGGACCAACATTAATGTAATGTATGGATAGGACCTATTGTTGTATTTCCAGGATACGTATTGGATATTATGTGTTTTGGTCTAAGGCCGACATGGTTTGTATTTATGTAATTGGTTTAATGTTTGGTGGCCGACCTGATTGTTTATGGTCGAGGGTTGTATAAATAAGAAGTAAGATCTCATGGTAGATCATCATGGTTAATGTAAGAGGTCATGGTCAAGGAATGTAATGTGTGAATAATGTAATATCATTCTGGCAGAGGAGTTGGTCGATCATTAGAGATCGAATTGGGTTTATAAGAGGATTTAGTCCTCTGATATTGAGCCTAACTAGAACTGTATTCAGGCATAGGAGATGCTATCTTTTGCAATTCAACACTTCTCTAGATTGTAGTCTGGATTTGCATGTAGTCAGTGAGACTCCTTTTGTGATGAGCAGTGTGCTCTAGACTATTGCCCTTCCTACAATTGCATGCCCCTTCATTGTAAATTCACATACTTACTACAAAAGTATTATCTGACTGTGGGTAGACTTCCCACCGTGGTTTTTCCCTTTACAGGGTTTTCCACGTAAAAATCTTAGTGTTGTGTGGATGGCTTTTAATATGTGATTATTATTTGTACTTTATTAGATTAACTACTATTTTGGTACTGTTGTTTTAAATTGCTAAAGCTTCTGGTAATCTGTGACAACTGATTCACACCCCCCCCCCTCTCAGTTGTCTTCCGATTATCTAAACTCTCTAACAATATTTAAGGACATGCCTTAGAATAGTTGTCATCCATTTAAGGATCACATAAAAAAATCCTAAAATTGAATTGGATCACAATGAATAATTATCAAATATAAATTCAAGAATTGCATCCATCATTGAAATATAACTTACATGGAACGTGTCATCTTCTCATGAACATGGATTCTTCTTCTTGAATTTAAAAGGGGAAGCATAATCAATTGTAAAGGATTTGAAGGAGTTCAAAAAATTTCTTTAAGCAAGATAATAATATTCTAAAAGTTTTTTTTTAGGAAATTAATTGTCTAGTTCTATACATCTCTTCTATAATAACACTATATACTTTGAATTGAGGAATATATGAATACAATATTTAGTGTTTGTAATCTCTATATTTTTATAAGATATATATTTTGGTAGAATATTCAAGGATTGTAATGTCCTTCAACATGTATTTGTTGCATCTATGTTATTTTAATTGTTAGTCTACGTACAAGGAGTGTTTTAATCTCTTTCATGACAATAATAATAATATTGATGTCATAGGATTTGATTTTGAAATAGGGTCACATTGTTAGCCTATAGAAGCTTGAATTATTACAAGGTAATATTTCCTTAATGACCATCAAACTATATTTATAGATCATGAAAGGAATATGTATAGCAAAATGATTGTGACCCTAAATATACATTGATATGTTTTAAATCATGGAAATTGTTGTCATTGATTACTAAGTGTTGTCATTGATGTCAACCCTCAACTTGTATGTTGTCATTGATGGTATGCTTAGTGGTGTGTTGGGATTGTTAGATTGTTGTCATTGATGTAGACTGCAAATGGATAATGGTTAAAGATGTTCTTTGTAAATGTCCACCTTCTTGGTGTTTGATGTATACACTCAATATGTTGTAATGGTTCTTATGATAATAATTATATGGTTTTGAAGCTCATGTTGATGGGAGAGATGTTATCATGATGATTAGAAGTATTAAGATGAAGATTAGAAGCATGGTGGTGTGATGGTGATGATCATGTACATACCATAGGATGTTGGATCATCCCCTTGGTGCTCTTGAGTGAGAAAAAGATGTTACAAGGATGTTCTAATCATTGGAGACTGGTGAAGTGTGAAGATCTAGGAAAGTGTGCTGACTATTGTCTGGGAGAATGCTTTGCATCCCTTTGTATTTCTAGATATGTCTTGTAGTTTTGGATTTGACATATTTGTGGTGTGGATCTTGTACTCATATCTTTTCTAGTCCCTAGTGTTTTAGAAGGTGTCATTGATAAATGAAGTATGTTGATAGGTTGTATGTTTGTCTCCACGTCAATGTTGTTGTTGTTATAGCTTGGTGGATGTGCTTGTAATGTCTTTGCAATGTCTAAGTTCTAATTTCAAGTGATGAAGTGTTTGGTAAGTATTTTTGACAATGTCTAATCTCTCGATCATTTTGTTTGGGCGTTCGGGTTTGAAGAACTTGTTGGCTCCCAAAAATGGATGGGTTTACACTGCCACTGGGCATAGACCAAGCTGATTCCTCCAAATATCTATGGAGAGCCACCTCCAATTATCAATATCCGTCAGGCTTGGACCAACATTAACAAGGACATAAAATCCTTCTACACTTCAGGCTCTGTAGGACCTGAGAGGGTGATCCCTTCAGTAAATCTCCTTCTCTCTGCAACAATACTCAGGAATTCACTAAAAACAAAGCAGATAATCTCATGAAAGGACTCAACGGAAAGGGAGAATGCTCAAGCATGACAAGTCCTTCAGTGATCCTCAACCTTAAGCTAGAGTATGAGAAAGGGCGGGACAACTTTTAGAAAATACATAAAACTTAACAAATGATATTTTGATATTTATGAAATGTGTACAGATTCATCAGTTGAAAACAAAAAAAGGCTGATAAACAAAACCAATTACAAGCATTGATTAGTGTCTTATTCAATTGGGCACCTGAGTGATATAAAACATAGACCTGAAAGTGTGACAAAATTTGATCTGATAGCATTTGAGATGATATTGCCTTACAATATATCCCTTTTGTAACCCTAACCCATAACTACTTACTAAAATCCTTGCATAATTCCTATCATTCTGCAACTCCATTTAAGCGATTTAATTGAACCCTTGGGCCAAAGCATAAACACAATGCTACATACATCATAACAATGCACTAAATGAAACAAACCCTTGATTCATTTCATTTAAAAATTGATAGAATCATGCAATGGAGAGAAAAATGTCAGAATTCTATTTTTCTTTAAACAAAATCCTATCTCTATCACAACATAAAATTTATGCATAACTCCTTCAAGAACCTGTACAAAATTTGACACTAAAAGATTTCTTTATTTGCTCTATAAAAGATTTTACAGCTTGTTTTCTTTACTTTGACTCACTACTGGGAACAGACTAGGAAAAACCCAAGGAACAAGAAAACTGAACCTACAAGACATTTCCAACAAATCTGAACCCTTCTTTTGGCCATGATTTCCCTTTTTATAGAATAAAAGGAGCAACAAGCTTTTGGCCAGAAGACACATGTTAACCGTAGATTCATTCTTAACAATTAGCCCTAAAAGGCTGTATGCAATTCTGTTACAAAAATATTTACATGTCCATGCACTAGCACATGTGAATCATCATTCTTAACTGAAAATTGGTAGGGGTGAAACCATTTGAGCCATGTTGTTATCGCCCTAACACCTTCGGATGGAGTGTGAGATGTTGCACTTTTTTCCTATTGAGAATTTCCTTTCTAGGAAAGGAAATGAGGTCCTGGCAAGAAGAAAAGTCACCTCTAAACTAGAGGAGGAGCTTCAACCTTCATGCCCAGGATTAGAGGTAGTGGGAGGGGAAGTTATAGGGTAAACATAATATGCTGGGGAGGGGTCACAACTTCCATGCAGCTACATGGATGGATTGCTACCAATCCCTACCCAGACATATTCCTTTTCATTCCTCTATGGGCTCTCTCTAAGAACCCCCTATCATCCAGTGCTAGAGTAGACACTGAGGTGCCATGAGTGACCTTTCTTCATAAGAAAAGGCTTTCATGCCCCCTCTGGAAATCCTCCCCACTTTCACATCTCCTTTTTTAATAGACATACTCACACATGAGAGAAAAAATCCATCCAGTATCACAGAGTATATTGCAACTCCATCTACAAGCTTGCTCAAACATCATTCCCTTTGTAGAAGGAAAAACTACATTCAGAAAATGAAAAGGCTTCATACTCTCCTACCAATTTGATCACCAACTTGTTGTCTTTATAGTTTAACAATACTTCATCAAGTAGTGCTTGTTCGTGAAACATCATCACTCTGGTGCTCTTAATTCAATCTGTCAGCTATGGACACTAGAATTCATGCATATCACATCCACTGTATTCTTCTGTCAAGGTTTATTTGATGTGAGTGATTTTATCCTGATTTTATTCTTCCATGGGTGTACATTCTTCTACTTTAGGATCTCTGCCAACAATCAAATCTCTGAATTCATCAAAAAACTTGTGATCCATCACACTTGAACAAGAAGCTTATCCAAATCCTTTCACATCTTTGATATATCATCATTTCCTTGTCGAATAAGTCCTTTGCTCAATAGAAAATTTGAAAATAATCCTCCTAGATTGGGTCGACATCAAAACCTCCCAACTAGTCACTAATCATCCTGAGTGGACAAGTTTGTATCCCATTCATTTTGCCTTTCTTGTGCAAGCTACGATCGGTGCCTTATATGATCCCTCCTAATTTCTCATTTGAAACTCAACCACAAATCTTACCCATCTTGGCAAATCTAACGATCATTGCATGTAGAATCAACATTTGTCCTTCCATCTATATCTGCTGACCCACCAAACCCCGACTAAACAATGCCATATCATCTTTCAATCAAACTTTGTTAGTGGCCCCATCATAGGTCTTCTTGGTCACCCTGGAACACGTGGCATCATCTCATGATGCCATGGTCCATAACCTCCTTGCAAATTCCATCATGGGGACATAGGGGCCGCTAGATCTGTTCAAACTTTACTCGCTTTGCACAATGCCTATTAATTTCTCCAGAATTTAAAAATCGAGAACCTTTTACCTGAGGATAAAAAATCTCTATTCATTTTGAACACATGAAAATTGATGGGACTATTAGTAGACTGACCTTTACCACTTGAGAATTGGTAACACAATGCTTGGATTGGTTATATTGCCAACATTGTCGGTTTTCGCTGAAAACACGTGGCACAATCTCGCGATGCCACAGTTTTAATCATCCTCGCATCTTTGATCATGGGGAAGCCCAAACCATTAGATTCATTTTGTCTTTAGTAAAGGATCAAAATAATTAGGACTTTTGGGCTTAGGAAAACATAAGCGCGGGCACAAATATTTAAAGGGAGACCGGTCATAGGAAAATTTTATGCGCATGACTTAGGAAAATCATATTTCATAAACCGGTTAACCACCACTTAATACTTAGGAAATGAAATGGCCCTACTCATGGTAAACAACCCTTGGCTTTAAGTGGGAAAAAGTAACAACAAAATATATCATTGCTAGGGTTTTCTTCACAAAACATAAGAAATCTTGATAAACCTTAAACCCTAGACCTTGGATCATTTATAGAGGATACAAATAAAACCAGAAAATCAATATTCTAAGCTCAAAGTTGAAAATTTCATGCAATCAATTTTTAGAGCTATCAGAACTCTATATCAGTTTGGTTGTGCTAGATTTTTTTGATGTGACATGATGAAATAAGTGCATGGAAATGTTGATGGATGCTCATGAAGTGTTTCTATATGGTCCACATGACAATGGCTTATCTTTTTGGTGCCACATTATGTCTAGAGTTGGTTTTTTAGGTAACTTATGGTTGTATAGCCAATAGGGATGATTCCCTTTCTTGTGCTATGCATCTATGGTTTGTGCCAACATTTGAGGTTGAGTTGAGTTGTGCTAAATCCCTACTATGTCTAATGGTGATTTGTATTGTGCAAATTCATTTGGAAGTTATGTTTTTGGGGCCGACTAATAAAGTGCTACATGTTTCTTCTCATGTTACCCTATTTATAAATTTTGGGGATGTGTGCTAGTGTGGTTGATGTTTGAGGTTGCATTGGAAGATGCAATATTTTATTTTAGGTCCTCTCTATCTCTTGGATTGGACCACTTTCATTGTAATTATATTTTTGGGCCAACTTGTTAGGATTATTATTTGTCCCTTGTTTTGTCCAGCCTAATTGGAGCTTTGAGATGATGAAAATTGTATACATAGAAGATAAAATTAGTGTGGATGTGGATTTTCAAAGATGAAAAATTGTAGTAAGTGTGTGCAATGGAAATTTTGGAGCTAAATTGTCAAATTGTTGCTTGAGGTAGTGAGTCAAGAGAAGCAACATTCTAAGGAACATTGTTGGATGCAATAATGTTGAAGGCCTATTCATTGTAATTCAAATATTTATGTATCCTGCTCTATGATAGATAGTCTCTTCAGTAGGTCTTTATATCTCATATCTTTCCTTGTGAAAGTGATCCTCAACAACAAGTCTATTCTAGGAGCATTGAACTTCCTTAGGTAGTGAGCATTAAAAATATTGTTTTTTTTGTTCATATATTATGGGTTATCTCTCACCATGGTTTTTCCTTTCTTATGTTTCCTATGTAACTATGGTGTTCTCTTATGAATTGGTGCTCACTGCTTTATCTTTCTTTGCCACTATTTAGAGTAATTTTTAGTTGAATTGTGTTAAAAGTTCAAGTTTTTGTTCAAGACTGATTCACCCCCTTCTCAAATGTGGGGTGTGTTAATAAATTGGTATAAGAGCCAAGCTCCTCTGAAGTAAACTTAACCAATTGAGGAAGGTTCAAGATGGAATAAGATGGACCTTACAAGGCACCAAATTTTGATGGAAACAACTAAACCTTTTGGAAAGTAGGAATGGAAGGATATTTTTCCTCTTAGTGTTTGGAGTTTGGAACTCAGCTAGAGATGCAACTGAGATTAGGTTGTATGAAAATAATGGAAAAGAAAGAAACACAATCATGAGTGTATTGGAAGATTTAGAACTTGTGAAGGTGATGCACTATGTTATAGATAAATAGATGTGGAAAAAACTCAACAAAATTTATGAAGGAGATGATAATGTAAAGAGAATCAAGTTGCAAAATTTGAAGTGCAATTTTGACTATTTAAGGATTTTTGAGGATGAAGACATTGCTAATTATTTTATTTGGGTTGATGAAGTAGTAACTAGTAGCAAGGGTATTGGTATTGAATTAAAAGAAGATGAAGTTGTATTTTTAAAAGGTACTTAGATCTCTTCCTAAATCTTATAGTCATAAGGTATCTTCTAATAAGGAAAGCAAGGACTTGGATAAATATTCAATGGATCGACTATAATGTGCTTTGACTACATTTGAGATGAGAGAGTTTGGTATGTTAACATATTATTGTCATTGATGTCAACATAATCAAATGTAGGTTGTTCTAGCTGAGTTGCAGATGAGATGATGAGTTGTGCATGTGTTGGTTCGAATTGGAGAAGTGTCAGTTCAGATTTGGCTCAGAGCTTCTTCATTCTTCATGTCGACTTGAAGCCTCTTCATGTGGACTTCACATTATGTCAGGTTTGAGTATATCGGTGAGACATTGGTTCCATCTTCTCAATAGGGCATTTTTCAGGGTGACTTCACATTTCGGTGAGATCCTTATCGACCTTTGCAAACTCACTGACATGGTATACTGATATCCTTTTTTTGATGTGACTATTGATCAGGTCTTGGTGATAATGATTCTAGTTTGGTGTGACCCATGATGTGTCTCATCAACATGCTCCCTTTTCAATGAGACCTTGCCCTTTGGTGAGACTTATTTCACCCTTTGCAGACTCTCTATCTTATGCTGACATCCTTGATTCAATAAGAAGTTTTCCTTGTCTTGTTGACATGCCTTCATGTGGAGCTGTGGGGTTAGCTTCTTTGAGCTAGGTCAACTAATAATGCAATCACACATTAATATGGGTCATCCAATTGAAGAAAATTTATTTTCATTTAGTACGGTGAACATTGTTGAAATTTTAGGTCCACTTTGTCAATGCATCCATAGGTATCTAGTTGGCGATTGTTGATTGGTCCACCCATGTCATGATTTGTTCTTGTGGGGCCCCCTCTTCCTTTCATTTGGCTCACTGGTTTCATCATGACAACGAATATGTCTTTGTGAAATGTTTCTTTTCGGTGAGAATTTTCTCTTCAATAAAACTCACTTTGCATTTTGGTGGCCTATGAAGCTATACTAATATGCTCTTTGTTCGTTGTGAAATGAGAGGTGTATTGTCAACAGAGTCTTTCTTTCTGTGTGACAGGAGAAGCATCTAGCTGATAAAGCTTTCTTTTTGGCATAACACAAAATGCCTTTTGTTGTCCCTTGGGAGATATAACAACATGTCATTTTTGGTGTGACCTGAGTTGCATCTTGCTGACATAGTTTTCCTTTTGTTGTGATAGTGAACATGTCTTGTCGATAAAGATTCCCTTTTTGGTATAACTTGGTGTTTCGATATGACACCAAAATGCCTCTTGCAAACCTTTGAGCTATAGCGATAAGAAGCCCATTTTTCTATGATGGAGGTAGAGTCTTGGTGAAATAACCCCAACCATAGAAATTGACCAAATGACATGACTTTATCCTCTCCAATGCATGTCGATACATGTGTAGCCCACATGGGCAGTTGACCGAGATGAACTTGATAACAAAGAAGATGATTTAGAGGATGCAGAGCATATAGGGAAACTCAAATTTTCATTTGGATGAAAGAAAAGGGTACTGCTGATAGAGAGGGATTTCATGAAACACCAAACTTGGTAGTTTACAGTCCTATCAGAGTTGTTCATAGGAAGTTTGAATTTAATGGAGAACATGTAGTAGGTTTTTTAGTGGCTCCAGGAGGATCTAAAAATCTTCAGTCAATGAGATATCATAGACATGAAAAAATCAAATATTCCCCAATCGATAAGACATCAAAATATTGGGCAGGTTGTTGGCATTCTACACTCTAGTGAGAAATGATGGTGTTGTCATTGATGGAAACCTACTGGAAACCTTTAGGTAACAACCCGAAATTCATCTGGTAAAGACATCGGCAGGCACTGGCACTGGCACCAACAAACACTTCACTGACAGCGACAACAATGTATACCGACACCCCAGCCAACATGAATAAAGTTTTGTTTATTGTATTTAATTATAAATATCTTTTGTAAAGTCGACATAGTATATTGTAATAGACTCATATATGTATGAGATCTTGTAAATCATTTAGAGGATAGAGATATATGTAAGAGATGGATATGGTAGAAGTGATGAGCGAATATTAAGGTAGATTTTGTATAAGGGTTTATGGTTATAGTATGAGCTTAAACCGGTACAGAACCTGGCATAGCAGATGCTGAATTGTAGCAGTACATTATATTGGATTCTCATAATCCATTTTGTAAGTCAGTGAGACTTCCTTTTGTATTTGAGCAGTGAGCTCTAGGCAATTGGCCTTCCTGCATGTGCACGCACCACATTGTAAGTAATATCCATTCATTGGTCAGTGAATGAATATTGTGGGTCGCATATCCCATTGAGGTTTTTCCCACACCGGGTTTCCTCGTTAAAAATCTTGCGTTATGGTGTGATTTCTATGTTGTCTTTATTGTTCCTATTTACTGCATTAATTCTTATTTACTGGTACACTTTTTGGAATACAAAATACTTAATAAGGTCAAATATTCTGTTAACTGGTTAAGTACTGATTCACCCTCCCTCTTATTATCTTTGGGTCTATCATTAATCCTAACAATTCGTATCAGAGCCTGATCCTCTATTTTCAAAAGTCTAACAACTTGAGGAAGATTCTGACACTGGTACAGATGGAAAACTTGAGAAAGCAATTAGAAGGAGCTCTTGTTGACTATGATTCAGAAAAGTTGAAGAATATCAAACTTGAAGATGATTTGAGGACTGCACAAGAATTCATTCAAGGACTTCAAGAAAATATCACCATTGTTAGAAATAAAAGAAAAGAACTTCATGAGAAGATGCAAAGTATTGATGATGAAAAGGAAACTCTTAATGATCTTGTGAACAAATTGAGGCAAGGAAACAATACTATGAGGAATGAAATGCAAGATATGACTATAAGGTTTTGTAAAGACATTGAAGACAGAAAGAAGAATGAAGATGAATTGACTAGGAGACTCAATGATGCTAGAAATGAGAATCTAAGACTCGGTCATGAGAATGAAATGTTGAAGACAGATTTAATTCATATGCAACATGATAAAACTGAACTTATGAGATAGATGGGAATTCTAGAAAATGAGTTGGCTACTGCAAATCAACATAAAGAGAAATTCAAGAAAAGTTTAGAAGAACTTGATGATATGTTGAAAAGTCAGAAACCTAATGGAGACACTAATGGACTTGGATTTGAAGTTGGTGAAAGCTCTAGTACTGCAAACAATCATGATCATAGTAAACTGGTAAGACAACATAATGCTTACAAATTTAATGGGAAATGTTTTAACTGTAACAAGTATGGTCATGGAGCGAATCAATGTAGATCTAGAAACAATCAGAACATTAATGCACCCACTAGTCAATGTTCCAAATGCAACAAAGTTGGTCATAACTCAGAAAATTGCAGGATGAATGTAAGATGTTATGTTTGTGGAAGATTTGGGCACTTATCTAATCAATGCAGTACACAAACCGGCATAGGATATGGAAAGGCTATTCAGAAGAATGATGTGACTTGTTATGCTTGTAACAAGATTGGACATATTGCAAAATTATGTAGAAGTAAGACTTCACTGGCAAATAATAAAGGACCTAGTTTGAAAGGCAAAGAGAAGGTAGATGAGGTAAAGCAAGAATTTTCAAAACAATGGATTAGAAAGAGAGATCAGAATGTTGATGAGACTATTCCTTCACTGGTAGAACAAAGTATTACTCCACTGGCAGGAGATTCTTCATCCAAATGAAAAGATAACCCTTGGGGGTATTGCAACAAGTTGAAAATCATGCAAATTTACCCTTGGTTGATGGTGAGAAGATGGATTTCTTCTTTACTGGTAGATATGTTAAGTTTCACTTAATCAGTGAGCATTTATTGCGGTTGTTCAAGGAAAAGACATTATAAAACATTAATTTTCCCTTTTACAATTCACCGAGCATTCAAACTTTTAGAGGGTGCTAAAATCCGAGTGAAGGCATCCAAAGTGAAGAAGGGAAGAAAGTTCTTTCAATCACTCAAACCTATCGGGTAGCTTAAGGTATTTATCAATGGCTTCCTCCTCTGCTATGGAATTTATTGCAAACCCTACTGTTATAGAAGTGATGAAGTGCCCTAGGCCATTTTTTAAAATCATTCCCAAGATAGTGAAACAAGATGATTCCCTAGGTTCTTTCTCTAAAATTCCAAAAGGTGTTGCATATGTTGAAGACCCTAGAATCTATATTCATTGCCATATTGAGGAATTAGGTTCTGAGGAAATACTGAAAATGTTTAAAACTGTTATCTGTGATGAAAATGGAAATATAAAACCCGAGCACAAGGTAATTGAAACTATAGGTTTTGTGGAAATCTTGGACATCCCTGATTTCCTAAGGAGGTAGTAAGAATTGTTCTTAGCAGAGTTCATGGATAATTCTTTTGGCTAGATTCAGTTTGCAAAATCACCAAAAAAGCAGTTAGGGCAGTGATAGGTTTACCCTCCATCGGTAATAGGCCAGATAAGACTAAGAAAGTATCCAATAACATAGTGATGACATTAACGGGAGCAACCTATGATAGAAGACCCCTGAGAGTAAATGATGTTAAGGATGTGAATGTCAGATTCATAAGCATGATCCTAGGTTATAATACCACACATGCAAACCGACTTAACTCAGTATCCAGTCTTTGCATTAAAAGTGCTTATGATATGGTGAATAATGATGCAAAAATAGATGTATGTAAGTGGTTAAAGGATGAATTGATAGATAATCTGAAAAAGATAAAAGGAGACAAGAAAGGAACATTTCGTTTTGGCAATCTTCTTGTATGTGTGATGTTGCATCTCACAAAAGAGGTTCTTTGTATTGGAAAGAAATATTTTGGATATGATATACTGGTAGGAAAACAATTGATAGAAATCTTCACTAGTATGGGCACTGATAAGGATAATGTAAAGCAGAAAAATCGAACCCTAATTGTTCTCCCCTCCCCAACTCCAAGGAGAGAGAAGGGAGAGTCACTAGGGTTAATGGTTTTCACTTAGGGGAGACTTTACATTCAAAAGAGGGGTTGAAACCCACAAGATCCAATCCCATGCAATGCAAGATTGGATTCTAAATGAGTTTCAAGGGTTAAGACATCAAGGATACCCTCTTTTGTAAAGAATGTAGATAGAAAGATTGAACTAGGAATGCATGTAAAGTAGGAAAGATTCACTTATAAACAAAGATAGGGATATGGGATGAAGCTGCGGACCTGGAATTAGCAGTAAAATGTTGAGACGGTGCTGTTTTGCAAATTTGAGCGAAAGTTGACGGGACGATGGCGCCCGGCATGCACACGGTCCTTCGAAAAATCCACGAAACGAAGGGGGATCTGTTCGTCTCGGCACAAGGATTCCAGATCTTCAATTACAGCCGCGTACCTGCAACCTACACACAAAAAAGAGAGGATGATTGGGGGGTTAGGGATGAGGGGTTTTCCTTTAGGTCAAACCCCGGTTTTGGAATTAACCAAGAAATGAGAATGCTGTAAATGTAAATGTTTGTAATGTAAACAAGTCCTGATACCTTGTTGTAAGAATGTTTGTATTCTTACATGCGAAGGTGTAATATATGTAGTATGTTGTATGTTGTATGTGATCTCCTCTTCAATGGTTGAATCCTTGTCTTGAATGCAACACTTAGCCTTGAATGGAGACTTATAATGATCAATTACCTGAAGGAATGCTTGAATGCTTGAATGTTTGAATATCATTTCCGCCTCTTTTCCATCTACCAAAATGGGAGAGGAAATGTAGTTTATATACTTGTCAATTAGGGCTGATAGAGTGATTTTCTTGACCTTAGGCCGACTAGGAAACATTATTTTCCAATTTGCAAACTTAAAGACCCGAAGCCCCAAAAGAGATCGGGCCCAAAATAGGGCCAGGGACCAGGGTGCTGGGCGCCATGGTCCTGGGGGACCAGGGCGCTGGGTGCCCTAGTCCTGAAGGACCAGGGCACTGGGCACCATGGTCCCACCTCCAGGGATAGGAAGGTGCAAGGAGGATCAGGCCAGGGTGCTGAAAAATGCAGTTTTTAGTGTCATAAGCAAGTTTCGGGGTCTCCATTCAGGTTCCGTGTTGCATCGCCATCGTGAAGACCCAAATGCGGTCAAAATTGCAAGTGTTGCAATTTTAGGATGCTACATTTAGCCCCCACTTTAGCGGGATTATAAGCGTACGCTCATACTTCCGGTAAAGTAAAAGGAAACAACATTGAAAAACTTTCACCACGTCAAGGAGGCAAGATACACCAAGCCCCCAGTGGACTAAGGATCTTACGACTTCAATTGACAAAGTAAAAGGGAAGATCACGAGGGAGAACCATGACTGTCAGTAGTAAGGTTCCCTCACTATGAGTCATGCAAGAAAGATATCAAAAATTTTCAAGGCAAAGCTAAATTTGTCAAGAAATTTTCAAGTATCTTGAAAAGATATTAATGGGATGTATGCCCCCCTACGTTAAAGTGATCGCACACGCCTCACTGGGGGTGATTGCTTTAAGGTAGTGGTACATATAAGAAATGAGAAAGGAGCACGTTATCACAAGGATTTAGCCCCCAAGTGTGAGATAAGCCCAAGGATAATAGACACAAAACACAAAGCACAAGGTGACTTCGCTTTCCTCGGGGTCGGTATGCTGTATGATAATTCATGTATATCATATGTATGTATGCATAATTGTTCTTCATTCCCCAATCCAAGAAGGTCACCTAGAAGAAGGGAGCACATGTGTCTTTTGAGTCAACATGAGAGAGACCAAAAGAGATCTCAATGTTTTGCATCGTCCTCAAGTAGACAACACTAAGGACAACAAATAGAAGAATGAGAATAACACATAGAAGAAGTAACACAAGAGAGGAGGAGAGAGTCTGCTATGCTAATGAACTAGTCTAGCACGTCATCTACCCCCCGATCTTGCTGATCAATATTTCGGGAAGGTAGGAAACACACTAGAGGAGGAACATCCAACACAGCAGATGGAGCTATCACAAGATCCAAACAAGGGCTATGTTCATATCCCAAGCCATGGTGTTCCTGTCTAGGAGCTAGGATAAGTGCTTTAGAAAATTTGTTAGATAGATGGTTATCAACATCAACATATTCATATTCACTATCAGAATGAACAGGAGTAACATTTTCATCATGCATAACATTTTCATCTATATCATCATCAAGATTTATAAAAATAGGATCTTTAACTCGCATAGGATCAAGACCATCATGCATCTTATGTTCAGGAGATTTCGGCTCAATCGTCGGCTGAGGAGAAAATGGAATAATAGTAGCTGAAGGTGTTTTTGGGGATTGCAAAGTTTGAGAAGCAGCTGCCTGAGCTCTAAGACGACGCTTTCGTCGGCATTCACGTGCAGAACGATTTCATCTAGTCTTAGTAGGAAGTTGCGAAGATTGAGGAGGAGGAATGTTCTCATCCTTATCACTTGGGTGTTTAGGTTGTGGTCTCTTAGGTTGAACAATAGGAGAAGAGGAAGGTCTCTTCTCTCCATAAGAGGAAGGAGGAGGAACTGCTCCATATAAGGGTGGAATATTTGGTTTAGGAAGTAGACCAAGCCCATCATGACGAGGAGGTATAGGTCTACTTTTAGGAAGTTTATTAGTCATAGGCATAGTCACATCCATAGGGATGGGTTGGGAATCTCCTTGAGGAAAGACATTAGTTTTATCTTTCAAAGGAAGAACTTCCTTCTCAAGAACGATAGGAATGTCAAGTTTGGGTGTTCTAGGTTCACTTAGAGATAGGATCATATCTTTTTTCCACTTTTGATAAGATTTGAAAAGATGATCACTTCGCGGAGGAAGAGATTGGAATTGTTTAGGCCAAAAGTAATCAATAGGAATGCTAGAAGTTCTTTCAGCTGGTTTAAAGAGACTATGATTGACAGTAACAACTTCACCATTATGGGGAAATTTCAAACACTTATGAATAGGAGAAGCAATAGCTTTCATGGAAGATAGCCAAGGATAGCCTAGCTTCACACGAAATTGTTCGGACGATGGAATAATAGCAAAGTCCACATCAAGGGATTTGTTATGGACCTCAATAGGTAATGTAATAGAACCAATTGCAGGAGAAGAAAATGCATCAAATAGTTTCACAACCACATTTGTTTCATCATAGATCACTTGATTCAATTGCAAAGTAAAAAGAAATTCTTCAGTAATGATATTAACCATACAAGAAGGATCAATAAGCACTCCACAGCAAGGTGTATTCTTGACTTTTGCAACTATATATAAAGGACCATCAAGTGCCCTGATAGTTTCACTAGAATCAAATGTGATGGAAGGTTCTCTAGGGATTTTCTGCTACTCTACAAAGTTAATCACATTCGGAGTCATAGACACAAGATCATCAGGTGAGACAGAGGAATCAGTAGTATCAATTGCATTAGAGGTATGAGAAGGCAATGGATCAGTAAAAATCTGAAGATTTTGGTTAGGAGGAGCTACAGATGTATTGCCTTTATCATTCACTCCAGAAACAGAAATAGTATTATTATCAATCAAATCTTGAGTTTTACCCTTTAAAGCAAAACATTTTTAAGTATCATGCCCAGGATGACGATGAAATTGACAAAAAGATTTGTTATCAAAATAGGGTGAGTTAAACTTTGTAGGATCTATTTGCTTTATAGGAGGAAGAGTAAGCACATTTTGTTCCAATAACTTATTCATAATACTATGTAATGATTCATTCAAAGGAGTGAACTTTCTTTCTTTCTTGAAAAACTTAGAAATAGGAGGCACACCTGATGCTGCATTCACATTGTTGTTGATGATGTTTTCATTGAATTTAATGGACTCTCTGTTCGGTTTAAACTTCCCAAATGGTTGTTGACTACTATCACCCTTATCACCCGGAGCCATAGGATTTGCTTGTTCCATTTGACTCACAGTCAGTTGATAATTGTGAAGAGTGGCGCACAACTGTTGGAAAGAAGTAAACTCAGAAAACAGGAGTTTTTCTCTGATATCTTTTTGTAAATTAGAAATAAAGATTCTTGAATATCATTGTCAGGCACTGGAAAACAAATTTGAGCATACAAATGCTTATATCTACCAATGAAATCAGTCACTTTTTCTTTAACACCTTGTTTACAATGCATTAAATCAATCAAAGTAACTTTAGGACTTATATTGTTTTGAAATTGTTGAATGAAAGCATTTTCAAGTTGTTCGAAAGAAGTAATAGAATAAGAAGGCAACGAGCAATACCATTGTAAGGCTTTATCTCTTAATGTTCTAGTAAACAGTTTTGCAAGCAACCTTTGGTCATAAGCAAAATCAATACATATTGTTTGAAAGGTCTTAACATGTGTTAAAGGATCACCCTTACCATTATAAAGCTCCAAATGCGGAATTTCAACATGTTTAGGGGGGATAGCTCGAACAATGTCAAGAGAAAGTGGGCTCACAACATCAAATGTGGGCACACTAAACTTAGATTGATTCATAGAGGCAATTTGTTGCTGTAAAGAAGAGATAGTTTGTGCAAGATTGTTAATGGTCGCTTCAGTCGAAGAGTTCATATTAGACGTGTTAGATTGTGATGGAGGTATTATGTTGTTGAAAGAAGGTATTGATTGAGAGTAAGGTGGTGGGACACTATGATAGTTAGTCATAGGAGATGATTGGAAAGGAGGAACACTACAAGGAGGAATGGAAGGGTTAAATGAATTCCCCCTTGCGTCATGTTCATTTGTGGAGATATAATAGGAACACTCATTGAAGGAATGAATGAAGAAGTCGGATTGAATGAAGGAAGCGGGTTGATTGAAGAAGAAGGATTGCCCCCATGATTAGTGATCATAGGAGGAATGTCTTGTATTGAAGTAGTCATTATGTTTGATGTAAAAGTAGGTATACTAGCAACAGGAGTTGTCAAAGGAATAGAATGATTAACTTGAGTAGGAGGTTGTGTATAACCTAAGGTTTCGGCACAACTTTTCATAGGTATCACATTCGAATCCACAATGTGTGCAATACCACGCAAAATATCAATTACATTCTTATCACTTTGAACCATACGTTTTAGACCCTCAATTAATGAAAGAGCTTGACTATCGGGGTATTCCTGAGACATCCATTGTCGAAAATCATCAAGTTGGTTATCCAATTTTGAAAGTTGTTCTACAGAAACCTCATGGAGAGCTTCTTCATCATTAAGAGGATTAGAGGAATTACCCATGTCCTCGTTAAAAAGGCCATTCAAATTAGGTACCATCTCCTCAGTAATTAAACCTTGGAAAGACTTAATTCTAAGGCTTCGTCTAACGGGAATAGTGTAAGTAGGGCTTATTGTTGTAAAACTCATGCACTCAAGAAAGAGAGAAGATTTTGAATTTTAGAGGTAGCAAATTTCAATAAAATCAGCCAATCTCCTAGATTTAAGCTGTTAAATGCAATCAGGACAATCTCCCGAAATTTCGGAAAAAATGTTCGGGACCGTGGTGAACGGAGTGCACACGGTCCTCGCAACTTTTTTCGAATTTTTCAGGGATGAAATTTATGATGATTTTAAAGCTAATCTGAAAAAATTGAGTGATTTTATGATCTGTAGATAGGCCAAATTAAAGTTGCAATCTCAAAATTGAACCCTACCAAGATTGTTGAAAAATGTAAATTTTGAATCTTGAAAAAGAGGGGGAAACTGAAATTTTGAATTTTATGATTTTAGAGGGAATGCTAAAAGCAATGCAAGTTTTGAAATTTAAAAGTTGACTCGATTTCATGCAAAATTCGAATTTTGAAAATGGAAATCAAGGTTGTTGCAATTAAACACTTAATTTCAAAAGTCACAAACCACAAAAATTTGAATAAAACACTGAAATTTCGAATGAATGCTAACGCACTTTTCAGATTTAGGACTGTAAGAAACACAATTTTGATATGAATTTCAATCTCAACAATTTTTGAATGATTAGAAGCCTCAATCCAAGCAATCGCTAGACCAACTTTGACTTTAATTTTGAAAGTGTTAGAATTGATAAAATCAGCCAAAATTCTAGATTTTAGCAGAAAAATACAGTAAGATCTAGCTCCCGAAATTTTGAAAAAAATGTCGGGGACGATGGCACTCAGGGTGCACACGGTCCTCGCAACTTTTTTCCAAATTTTCAGGGATGAAAGATATTGTGATTTTATTGCGGAATCCAAAGTTACAGCAGATTTGGAAGTGTTTTGATTAGTGAAATTATCAGTCAAAGGTTGAATCAAGGTGGTCTTAAAAATTAGGGTTTTGACATTTAACCACTTAATTTTCAGAATTAAAGCACAAATATGAATTGACAATTTGCAATAGAAGGGTAGATCTGAAACAAGCATTAACAATTAAACATTTCACAAGTTTAATTACAAAAAAGAAAATTTTAGGGTTTTTATGCAATTAACCTCTAAAATTTGCAAAAGATCAAACATGAAAATGTAATTAGGGAAGCAAATTTTTCAGATCTAACCATGAATAATCAGAATGAGGATGTTCACGTCAGGTTCACCAAAATGTAAAGTAGAAAAATTGAACCCTAATTGTTCTCCCCTCCCCAACTCCAAGGAGAGAGAAGGGAGAGTCACTAGGGTTAATGGTTTTCACTTAGGGGAGACTTTACATTCAAAAGAGGGGTTGAAACCCACAAGATCCAATCCCACGCAATGCAAGATTGGATTCTAAATGAGTTTCAAGGGTTAAGACATCAAGGATACCCTCTTTTGTAAAGAATGTAGATAGAAAGATTGAACTAGGAATGTATGTAAAGTAGGAAAGATTCACTTATAAACAGAGATAGGGATATGGGATGAAGCTGTGGACTTGGAATTAGTAGTAAAATGTCGAGATAGTGCTATTCTACAAATTTGAGTGAAAGTTGACAGGACGATGGCGCCCAGCGTGCACATGGTCCTCCGAAAAAGCCGTGAAACGAAGGGGGATCTGTTCGTCTCTGCACAAGGATTCCAGATCTTCAATTATAGCCGCATACCTGCAACCTACACACAGAAAAGAGAGGACGATTGGGGGGTTAGGGATGAGGGGTTTGCCTTTAGGTCAAACCCTGGTTTTGGAATTAACCAAGAAATGAGAATGCTGTAAATGTAAATGTTTGTAATGTAAACAAGTACTGATACCTTGTTGTAAGAATGTTTGTATTCTTACATGCGAAGGTGTAATGTATGTAGTATGTTGTATGTTGTATGTGATCTCCTCTTAAATGGTTGAATCCTTGTCTTGAATGCAACACTTAGCCTTGAATGGAGACTTAGAATGATCAATTGCTTGAAGGAATGCTTAAATGCTTGAATGTTTGAATATCGTTTCCGCCTCTTTTCCATCTACCAAAATGGGAGAGGAAATGTAGTTTATATACTTGTCAATTAGGGCTGATAGACTGATTTTCCCGACCTTAGGCCGACCAGGAAACATTATTTTCCAATTTGCAAACTTAAAGACCCGAAGCCCCAAAAGAGACCAGGCCCAAAATAAGGCCAGGGACCAGGGCGCTGGGCGCCATGGTCTTGGGGGACCAGGGTGCTGGGCGCCCTAGTCCTGAAGGACCAGGGCGCTGGGCACCATGGTCCCACCTCCAGGGACAGCAGGGTGCAAGGAGGATCAGGCCAGGGTGCTGAAAAATGCAGTTTTTGGTGTCATAAGCAAGTTTCGGGGTCTCCATTCAGGTTCCGTGTTGCATCGCCATCGTGAAGACCCAAATGCGGTCAAAATTGCAAGTGTCACAATTTTAGGATGCTACAGATAACAATATAACATAGTACTTCAAATCCTTTAAGGAAAAAATGAAAACAAGAGAGAGATTACCACAAAGTTTTGTAGACAAATATGAAAAAGAAATATGTTTTGTAATTAAAAAGGATGAGATATGGATGGAAGCAGTTCTTCCTATAACTGTATGGGTAACTGAAATGGGGTATGAGGCAGATGTAAACATTATTGAAACTTATGCTAAAGCCTTATTAGAGGCACCTAGAGAATCAGAAGAAAAGGTTTTTGGTAATGCAGAATCAATTGAGAGTGATGTACAAACATTGAAACAAAGGAAGAAAAGAGAAAAGTACATTAGAAGTGCAAAAAAACAAGCAAAGAAAATAAAGGAAAATGTCTTGAACATCACTGGTATTAAGGAAAGTGACTTAGAAAGATTACAATTGGAGGCACATCTCTCACTGGTTGGTACATCCTCTAAGAGTGAAATACCTACTAAGTTTAAAAGAGTTGATAGGAAGAGAAAACCATCACTGGTACCCTCTCCTACACCCAAGAAGACAAGGAAAAAGCAACAGGTAGTAAGGCCACCGACAAAAAAGCTGACACCTAAAAGGAAACAAAAACAAGTCATACCACCATTGGATAACCTATTGAGTGAAATAACTAATGATGGCAATCTATCTAATGTGAGCAAACTATACAATACATTTACAGATGCAGAGAAAGAAAGTATTGAGAATAACATTATTTTACATCTTGACATTTACAAGAAAGTATTAATTGAAGTTGTAGATGATTTGCCTAGTGAATTATATAGGTAGTTAGATGCTAAGAGGTTAGCAATTATGGAGCTAGATAAGAAAATTAAAATTGAGAAACTACTAGTTGTACATCTGGTCAAATCTGTAGAAGAAATTGACGAGTTAATCAGTGAAGCTAACATACCAGTTTTTGCAAGTGGATATCGACATGTGAGCCTAATGGCTAGCAAGGTAAATGAAATTGTAGAAGAAACAACCGACAAGTGGGACATTTTCTTTGTTGAGAAATAAAAACAGGAAGAGTTGAAAAGACCAAAAACTTTCAAAGTTTATCAAAAGGACAGAGACAAGGGGAAAGGTAAGGTAGGTGGAATACCAAACATTAAAGTAACTGACAACCTACCACCACCTATACTTACTCCACTAGTACAGACTAATAGCATACCAGCTATTGAGAATGTGGATACACCACATGAGGATACCAACCCCAAGTTAGAAATTTTGTACACTATGAATATTGACACTCAAGAAGCAAACATTGTAATTGATAATGAGAGCACAAAAGAAAAGAATGATATTTCTACTGAGCAACCGACAGATAACATTGGGGTTGGAACACAAACAAAGAAGGCAGAACAAGGAGAGCATTCAGTGGAAACCTTGGATAGTGGAATTGTTACTGGTAATACTGATGCAAGCACAAAGAAACTTGCAGAGACAATAACAAAGACACTGGCAGTGGATAACATAGTGAAACAAATAGAGAAACTGGCTGAGTCATAGGTACACATTGAGGTAGTGAAACCGACAATCATAGAGAAAACAAAACCATTGCTAGTGGAAATACAAACATAGACTGACCAGAGGTCGATTCAGGTAAATTGGTTAACTCCCACCGAAAGCACAAAAATTGTAAAGGTAGTTGGCCAGACATTTGGCACTTCACTAACAGAATGTAGACCTACTAATGTGACTAAAGTACTTCTAGATTCAATAAAGAAAATAACTGATTATAATACATTGACCTACAAGGCAATTGATGACACAATTCCTATTCTTAAGTTGATGGCACCCAAATGCAATGTAGATAATGTAAAGGATTCTTTAAGTTAGTTAGACACATTGTCTAAATTCATTTCTAGAAATATACTGACAGTTGATCAAATTAATGAGGAAACATTCAAGGAGAAAGTGGAAAAGGAAAAAGGAAAATTCTTTGAGGAACAATAAACAAGTGCACGGAACACATCAATGCACTTTTACTGGCACTAAATAAAACAATTTTGGAGTATAAGGAACTATACAAAGATACTTGCAAGGCAAATCTGTTGACAGTTAACATTGATAAGGAAATTAGCAAAGTTCAAAAATAAATAGATGATATAGTTGATAATATCATTGGTTCATCTGAACCTATATCAATTATTGAGAAAGAAATTGTTGAATTTGAAGAAAAATTGGAGAAGTTAGAAAAAGAGAAGGAAAGGATAAAGGGAAAGCCAGAGATCCTAAGTGCAAAATCATTCCTAAGTTAGATAACCCTATCTCTCTAAGGAAAGAAATCTCTGAGGCATTAATTCAAGGACAAAAGACATTGGAGGAACATATGCATCATCTCACCAGTACAATTCAGAGAACTGAGTTAGCTATGAAGGATAGTAATAGGTTTATTCAAAGCTTAAACTTGGTTTTAGTAGACATATTCAAGATTGTAACCAACCGGTTACAAAGTTCAAGCTGAAATCTGCACTCATTTGACAATTTTTGACAACCTTTGTCATTGATGGCAAAGGGGGAGTAGGGGGAGTAGTAGACAAAGAAAAATGGCTAATCAAAGGAGATCATCTACTCAGGGGGAGCACACATTTTTGGTAAATTTTTGGACTTCATTTTTGAAAAGATTTTTGGATTTTTCTCATGAGTGTTGCCATCAATGCCAAAGGGGGAGATTGTTGGCATTCTAAACTCTAGTGAGAAATGATGGTGTTGTCATTGATGGCAACCTATCGGCAACCTTCAGGTAACCACCTAAAATTTATCTGGTAAAGACACCGACAGGCACCAGGACCAGTACCAGCACCAACAGACACTTCACTAGCAGTGACAACAATGTATAGCGATACCCCAGCTGACAAGAATAAAGTTTTGTTTATTGTATTTAATTGTAAATATCTTTTGTAAAGCCGACATGGCATATTGTAATAGACTCATATATGTATGAGATCTTATAAATCATTTAGAGGATAGAGATATATGTAAGAGATGGATATGGCAGAAGTGATGAGCGAATATTAAGGCAGATTTTGTATAAGGGTTTATGGTTATAGTATGAGCTTAAACCAGTACTGACCCTGGCATAGTAGATGCTAAATTGTAGTAGTACATTATATTGGATTCTCATAATCAATTTTGTAAGTCAGTGAGACTTCCTTTTGTATTTGAGTAGTGAGCTCTAGGCAGTTGGCCTTCCTGCATGTGGAGGCACCACATTGTAAGTAATATCCATTCATTGGCCAGTGAATGAATATTGTGGATCACAAATCCCACTAAGGTTTTTCCCACACTGGGTTTCCCTGTTAAAATTTTTTTGTTATGGTGTGCTTTCTATGTTGTCTTTATTGTTCCTATTTACTGCATTAATTCTTATTTATTGGTACACTATTTTGGAATGCAAAATACTTAATAAGGTCAAATATTTTGTTAACCGGTTAGATACTAATTCACCCCCCCCCCTCTCAGTATCTTTGGGTCTGTCATTAATCCTAACAAAGGTGAGCATTACTAAATGCAGTAATCTAATCTTAGAAATTGATCTAAAATGGAAAAAGATGCATTTATTGATAGCCACCAATTAGCCTATAGACAAGATTTCTTAGAAGTTCGAGATGATTGATTTGAAAGTTTTTTTTGGAGGGAAAATCTTGAGTGTGCAGAGATGAATATTAGAGGGGCAGTTCAATATGATGTGTGGTAGGTGAAATGAGAAGGTAGTAGAAGAAGAGAATAAATTGAGTCGAAGTGGGATTGAAGAATAGAGTGTGCAAGGAAGAAAGAGAGTAGAGGATTGAGTAGTATTGTGAGGAAAACATAGTGGCAATACACATAGAGAAAAAATCAATAGAGAGGACAAAGGAAAAAGAGAAGAACAGAGTTAGAAGATAACTAAGGTTATAGCATAATAGAGAATTGAGAGGAGATGATAGAGTCTTGAGAAGAAAAGATTTGAATCACTCACAAAGGTAGAAATCATAGAGGGTTGCATAAATCAATTGTAACAAGGTGTCTCATTGTATTTGAAATAAATCATTAAGTCAGTGTATGTCATCCGATGTGTTCTCAGATTAGGGCTAGTTGTTTTTTTGAGTTGGTTCTCCTTTGAGTTGGTGCCCATAAACATTGTAATGAAATACTTTTCACTGTGAGGCTGGATTAAAGTAGTAGACTCTAGCAACATTTCTCACCAAGGTTTTTCCCATCTTGGGTTTTCCTCATAAATCTTGTGTTATGTGATTGACCTTTGTGTGATTGCATCCTTTGTATTTTTGTTGATAGTGTCATCATAATTGGATTTCAAGTTTTAAGGATTCATTGATTCAACCCCCCCCCCCACCTCTTAGTGGAAATTTGTGTTCATTCAATTGGTATCAGAGCCCTAGGTTCCCTATTAGATAAGCTTTCTCCAGCTTGGGTAGATTATAGCTTGTGAACATAATGGCTAGGAATGAATCATCCTCTACTAAGGCACCAATGTTTGATGGTACAAACTATTCCTTTTGGTGCAGAAGAATGGAAACCTACTTATCCTCTTTAGGTTTTGATGTCTGGATGTCAGCTAAGAAGGGCTACACTATTCCTCAAGTTCCTCCTATAGACCCTGATGTTAAAAAGGAATATGAACACAATGCTAAAGCCAAGCATACTATCCTTAGTGGATTATCTGACACAAAAAATTTCAAAGGTATGCATTGCACATCTACTAAAGAAACATGAGATAAGCTGCAATGGATCAATGAGGGAGATGTTAAGGTAAAGGAGGCTAAACTACAAAATCTTATAGGATAGTTTGAAGGACTAAAAATGAAGGAAGAAGAGAAGATAGTTTATTATGTTAAAAGAGTGGATGAAATTGTTAATGCTCCAAGAGGACTTGGAGAGGATGTCTCAGATGAGGTAATTGTTAAGAAGGTGATGAGATCATTGACAACAAAATATGACACAAAGGTCTCTACCATTGAAGAAGACAAGGACTTGAAAACCATTTCTATGGATGAGTTGTTTGGTTCACTGTCTGCCTATGAAATGAGGATTGTGAATATTGAAACATCTAAACGAGAAGCTTCCTTCAACACAACAAAGAAAGGAAAAGTAGCAACAAGTGTTGAAGAAAATGACCCAGACTCTACTGAAGAAAACTTTGTTAGGAAGCTCAAGAAAGGACCAAGAAATACAAAGGTAAGCTTCCATTTAAATGTTTCAATTGTGGAAAAATATGACACTTTGCTGCTAAGTATCCTTATGAAGAGAAGGAAATAAGGAGCAAAATGTAAGAAGCATATAAAAAGGAAAGGTAAAGAAATTTTATAAACCAAAAAGAAGAAAGTTCAAGAAGAAGAATAACCTCTTCACCATTGATAGTGATGCTACTGATGAGGAAAGTGAATTAGACATAGGCAACAGTGAGGATGAAAGAGAAGTCAATATTTTCATGGCACAAGAGGATTTAGATGAAAGACAAACCTCAAGGAATGAGAGTGGAGTTCAATCTAAAAATTCAAATCCTTGTGACAATGATGAGGAAGATGAGATTGATGTTCAAGTTGATTTAGAAGGAGAGTTAGTGTGTGCACTTGAAGAGATTAAAAGGTTGAGGAAGGAAAATAAAAAGTATAAGAATGCTACAATAGAGGAACAAAATTGATTAAATAAAAATCTTGAAGAGTCAAAGTTATATATTACTAATCTAAAAACATAGCTAGAAGAAGCTAAGAGAATGAGTGAAGTGATAAAATCAGATTTGAAAGCCAAAGATAAGGAGTGTCAAAAGCTGAAGCAAGAAGTTGTGAATCTTAGAAAAGAGCTAGAGAAGAGCAAGGATGATCTCAAGCTGAGGATGAAGTATGAGGGCAGCACCAATGCATTGAATGACATGTTGTATAAGAAAAATACTCAAAAGATTATACAAGTGTGGGATATGAATATGGACAATGTTTTACTAGTTCTAAGCCATCAAATAGAGATATAAATTTTGTATCTTCTATCTTGAATGTGTAAGGAAAGCACAGTGTGGAAACACCTTCCTAACACCAATTCTAAGGGGAATCAAGCAAGTATGTCTTTAAATTATTTTGCAGAACATTAAGATATACACAGAGTAATGAAAAACTAATGACACAAAAGACACAACAAAGAGTTAACACCAGATTTACGTGGAATAACCCTTACGGGTAAAAAACCCACCACTAAAGAGAGATCACTTTATTCATAGTTAACAAAAGGTTACAATAAAGTTACAGATCCTCTTCACAAGCATTTTCTCTCAGAATCTATGTTCGGATCATAGTCATCACCTATACAAAACACTCAAGCTTCCAACAGGACTCCACACCATACATCACATAGTAACCACTCTCTTCCTATCAGTTACATCTTTGGCAACATATATATCAGCCATTGATTACAGTGTATCAATTAAGCATAACCATTATGGACTCCAATAGTCTGTCATTCGGTAACATCCATCCACCTAACCAACATTGTGTTTCGGTTTCCCCTGGCTACTCTGATTACACCTGTCAAATACAGTTCACACAATAGTTAGTTGCTCCAATCGGCAAGAAGTCTAACTGTCGATGTCGGTTTGCATTCATGAGAAACACAATATACCACATGCACCAAGAAGTCGTGTTGGTTCATATTCATATACACCAACAAGACCATCTTCAGTGTCCAAGTATTAATCTTTTGGACTCCGGTTTGAAAATATCAACCCGATCGTCGAAGGCGACCTCATCGGCCATTGACCTAGCAAACAACCAGTTCTTCTGATCTCTAATGACACTTCAATATCTCTCTACGCTATGCCACATGGCACCCCCTGATTGGTTCCAGGGTCCCTGCCCTGACAACTTAGCATGGCCTCACTAACCACCCAAAATTCTTCTTTGTCGTTGGGTTGCGATGGAAAGTCTAATGAGAAATTTCCCATCGTGACCTAGCGACCACCATTGGATCTTCTGCGATCATCCTCTGATCATCTGTGATTTGCTTGACCTTTAACTCACCTTAGCCGCTCTCTTGTCGGGTCCCACCACTTGGTCACCATGTCACGAGGGATATACTAATGAGAAGTTTCCCATTGCGACCTAATGACCACCGTTGGATCAACCTTGATCACCTTTTGATCATTTCAATTTGCACGACTCTTATCTCACCTGATTTGCTCACTTATCAATCGCCAAGCCACAATAGATAAACTTCATGCATCTCACCCATGCAGTATAGCGACAATCGTTCGATCATCTCGGACTTGCTCACCTATTAACGGATCATAGGAAGAAGGTTCCATCGACCATCGACAGAACTACGAGCAAGCAATCCCGATCACCTAAATTAGCTTTATCGGGTCATCGGCATATACCCTGAACTATTTCCCCGATGAGTGATGCACTCCAAATCAGAAGAAGTCAAACCCATTGGACATCGATGTAGCTTCCAACTTGTTTCACTGATAGCCGATGACAACCCAATCGCCGAAGGTGACTTTATTGGGTCATCAACAAGAGTTACACCGATAGGAAAAGTCCACAACCCGATACCTTCCCACAAGCTGTTCCATTGGGGTAAGTTACACCGAACAACCCGAACATTGGTCAAGAGAATTTGAGGCATATTTCCAACATAATGGTTTAGAGAAAACCTTTAAGGTTAGAAATTCTCCAAGAGAGAAGATAAACTTAAATGTTGCAGCCTCAAAGAAGGAAAATGCTACTGCTGCTACAAAACACCGTCATGTTGATAACAAAGGAAAAACCAAACTGGATGATGATGGCTTCACCAAAGTCAATGACACAAGGAAGAGATTGAGAAGACCAAGATATAATGCTACAAGGAGGCCAACGTGGGACTACTCCTTCAACAATTACTAGTATCCTCCTCAATTTCATGGTTATTTCTATAAATGTAATGTGTATGTATATAGAATCTCAAACTATAGACTCATGCTTAAGCCTGCACCAAATTATAAAAATAAGAATCCCTTTGTCATCCTATGAAATCTTGATATTATATGCTATCACTGTAATGGAGTTGGTCACAAGAGATAGCTGTAGGAGATAAATATTTCAATCTAGTGGCAGCCACTCTACTTCATCGTTCAACAAGAACATAAAATGCTACAACTGTCAAAATTTTGGTCACATAGAAAAGCATTGTAAACTAAGAGCTACTAAACAAAAGAAGAAATCAACCATGGAGCCAAAAACAAATTCCGATTAGAATGCTGTAGCTAAAAAGAGAAAAGAAACCAAGCAAGTCTTGGTAGAAAAGGAAAGTAAAATAAAGGAACCAAGTCTGATTGTCCAAACATCGCTACATGCAAAGAGGAAAAATCTATGGGTTGTTGACAGTGGGTGCTCAAATCACATGATTGGAGATAAGAAAACATTTATAAAATTTGAGGATTGGAATGGAGGTTCAGTCAGATTTGGTGACAACTCTTCCATCAAGATAAAAGGCAAAGGAACATTAAGTATTGATGGCAAGCTGAAAGCACATAATGTGTACTATGTAGAAGGATTTAAACACAACCTACTTAGTGTGAGTTAGATGTGTGATAAAGGGTACAAATTTACATTTGACTCCAAGGGATGTGAAATCATAAAATAAAGTAATGGCAAACTAGTTGCAGGAGGTAAGAGGACTGATGAAAATGCATATAACTTGAAGGAATGCTATGAGTCATAGTGCATGATGGGACAAGTAGATGAGAGTTGGTCATGGGATAGAAGGTTAGGTCACATAAACTTTGACAACCTTATCAAGATGAGAAAAAAAGGTTATATAAGACACTTGCCTTATATTATTAGGCCAAAAAACACCATATGTGATGGGCGTTAAAGAGGAAAGCAAACTAGAGTAAGGTTCAAGACAAAGGAATATTCTACTACAAGACCATTGGAACTAGTACATACTGATCTATGTGGACCAACTAGAGAAAGAACTCTAAGTGGTGAAAATTAATTTATGATTATCATTGATGACTTTTCAAGGATGACATGGGTTACCTTCCTGCAAGACAAGTCACAAGCATTTGAAAGATTCAATTTTTTCAAAAAAATGGTTGAGAAAGAGAGCAGATACAAGCTGAAATGTTTGAGATCAGATCAAGGAGGTGAGTTCACATCAAATAAATTTGAATCTTATTGTGAGCCACATGGGATCAAGAGACAATATTCTTCTCCTAGAACACCGCAACAAAATGGTGTTGTGGAAAGAAAGAATAGGATAGTCAAAGAGATAGCTAGAACAATGCTAAATGAGTGAAATCTGCCTGATGTCTATTGGAAAGATGTTGTCCATACAAAAGTCTACATACTTAATAGGGTATAGCTAAGAGTGAATAGAAAAATGACACCATATCAGCTAAAATATGACAAGAAACCTTCAGTCAAGTACTTCAAGGTTTTTGGAAGTAAATGCTTTATCAGAAGAGATTAGGATGGATTACGAAGATTTGATGCAAGGTGTGATGAAGGGATCTTCTTAGGGTACTCAACTCTTAGAAAAGCCTACAAATACTTCAACAAACACCTCAAGAAAGTTTTTGAGACTGTAAATATATGAGTTGATGAGGACTTGCATAAAGGAAAGAAAAATATGGTAAATTAGATTGAGGAACCATACGATGAAGATGAAGAGCAATCTAAAAGTGAAAAAGAAGTTCCTAATAAGCCCCCAAATAGATATGTGCAAGAGAGCCAAATCCTGAACATCAAATCATTAGCAACAAAAATGAAGGTGTACAAATAAAAAGAAGGCATGCAAGAAAAAATGAACAATAGATTTTTGTCTCCTGATTGAGATGGAACCAAGTAACTACAATGAAGACAAAGTGACAAATGCATAAAGGCAATGGAGGAAGAGTTGTAGAAGACTGAAAAGAATAAGACTTGGGATTTAGTACCAAGGCTAGCTGATAAGAATGTTGTAGACACCTAAAAATGTCTCTTTAATCATATACTAATTATTCATCTAATTAATTAAGTAATTCTTTAATTATTTGATTAAGCTAACTATTTCTTCTAATCATCACCCTTCAACACTTCTAATTATTCTATTTCTATTCTCAAATCATTTTAATCAGTTAACCCTATTTCAAATATTAATTATTTAATTAATTCTGATTTATTCCTTAGTTAAATAATCTTTATTATTTAATTAAGCTCATTTCTAATGTTTAAATAATTTAAATTAATTAAATTATTCTTCCAAATCCCCAAATTCAAATTTCAAATAATTCCATCTAATTTCATTTCTCTCAAATTCATATTTTCCAAATTCGAATTTCAATTAATTTCATCTAATTCCAAATCATCAAATTCACATTTCACCAAATCTTAATTTAAATTAATTTCATGTGCATTTCAGCATTCAAAAGTCCAAATTCAAATCCAAATTGAAAATGAGAATCAAATTCAATTTCAAAATCCTACAACACATGCTAAAATCATAACTGATTGATCAAATTGGTTATCTAATCAATTAACTCATCAATCATCCTTTTTAACTCTCAATCACCTTTTTTTGACTAATCCATCTAATCAGTCACCTCCCTAATCAATCTAGTCAACTAGCAAGTCAATTCAGTCTACTGATCAATCAATTGAGTTTACTAGTCAATCTATTTAGTTCACTCTCAAATCTATTGAGTTAAAAATCAATCAACTTTGTTAACTGATCAATCTAAATCAGTTATCTATCAATCAACACTTGAGTTCTATTTCTCACCCTCTTTGTATTGAAAATCTATAAATTCAACCTATTTTCTCAATTCAAGCTAGAGAATCACAGTCTTCAAAGCTATTGTCCATCTTATGCAGGAAATCGATGCAATACTTGAGAGCCACCTACATCAACAATAATGGAGAAGAGAAATAGAAGCCTTGCTATGTCAATTGAGGGAGTTTTAGATACATCTTTCTTTCATTTCAATTGATTTTGCATCATTCCATTATAATTTAGGAGTAATATTAATTAGATTAGAGTTGTGATTCACTCTTTGATATCTTATTATGCAATTTACACTTATTTTACCCCTAGATACATTTGGTGAATCTGACGTGAATCATGCTAACCTTCACTTTTTGTTTTGAATGATTTTCCAAATCCGTACGTGCATAGGAATCCTGATTTCGCACTTGCATACACAAAAATTTGCAATTGCTTATAATACTTTGCAATTTCTATCACATCATTTTGCAATTGCTCAGAGGGTGCACCACAATTGATAAAACATCTTGTGATTGCCTTAAGGGGTTGCAAAATTAAAAAGTCTTTTGTCATTTCTTTATTGTGTAATCTTGCACACCTAACCCAGAAAATCCATTAAATTTTGGAGATTTCATTTTCTGTGTATAAAATGTATCTAATCCATGGCAGGAAAGGTAACATTTAGAATTTCAAGTGCAAGAAGGGCAAAATAGCATAGGAGAGAACAAAGAACATATCAAAGACTCCTAAAGGCAGAAAGGGAGCTTCGTGAGATTGAGGAAAAAGAGGAGATTGCTCAATATCATAGAAATATCCACCGCTTCTTAGCCAAGTACAAATTCTACGATGACATTGATGTGATGGCTCGGGTGGTGTGGGATAACATAATTTCTGAATAACCTCTCTATCTTCTGTCTTTTTCTGTTGTTTTCTTAAAAATTCAAAAAAATAAAAAAAATAAATTTATTGATGAGCAGTTGATCTTATATCAATGAGCAATTGATCAGTCATCACATTGCAATTGCTATAACAGTAATTCGCATTTGTTCAGTAGTTAGGTTTCAATTGCTAGATTAGGTTTTTTTTATTCTATTTTAATATAGTTCTAGTTTTTATCATAATTGCTCTTTGTCTGTGAAAAGACAGAGCTTTGTAACTGAGAAAAATTAGGTTGGATAGCCCACCATGTGTCTACTAATGTTATTTTCTATGCAGGGTTAAAATAGAAAACTTCCTTTTGGTGCTCTTAAAAAGAACAAACTCAATTTCCTTTAATCTTTTCTCACACATCGCTATGAAGGATAAAACTGAACCCTGTGCCTTTTTGGAGCAACATCTCCACTTAGAATAGAAAATCATTGCAATAAAAGGATAAAAAGAACTTTTTTTTGTGTGTCTTCAAAGGGATAGGTATTATGCTCTCCCCTTCAATGGGTGATTAGAAAACTAGGCTCTCTTCTTTTATGCTTTCAGTAAATTTTTGTACTTACATCCTCTAGAAGGCCTGCCCTCCCGAGTCACCCTTAGGGCGCCATTAAGGTTGGTGAGAGGGGAACAACCTAAGTGCCAATGGCTAAAGCCAAGTAATCCAAGCCACTATAAAGAAATACGTATGTGATGAAAATCATATTCGACGAGTGTTACATGTTGTCACAAGGACATTATGTTTCCCCTAGTGCCTATAAGGCACGTTAAAATCTATAGAGCATAACCTCTACAGATTGGGAGGCCTCCCTCAACGGAATGTAAAACATTGTTGATTATGACCACTCGAATGAAACCCTTTCTAAACACCTTAGAAATTAGAAGCCCAACTGATTCAGTAACCAAACACTTTTATTATCACAGTGCAAGGGTGGGGAAGAATCCGCCCCCAAGACACTCACCATATGTCTCCCAAAATACCAGGCCAATTGAGGAGCAGTTTTCTTTGGTTCAATTTCCAGACAAAGGCAAAAAAACGGGCACACCCTAGTGTGTGATAGGGTTGTTTGAGCTGACGGAGTATCAAGATGTGGGTTGTGGTAATACTTGTGACCTTTTATCCTTAGGAGAGTCTGCTTGATGTGTTATCGAATTGCCAAAATACTATAAAAAACAAAATGGAGTCTTAAAAAATATCTCAACATTCATGGGGATTTAAAAAAGTCCTTTAAACAAATGTCTTTATTTAAAGATTTCTTTCTTTTCTTGTTACTATGTATTTGCAAATGCCAAATTTCAACAAGGTCTACACATCAACAAGGTCAAGTTTCAACGTCAACAAGATCAAACACCCTCAACAAGGTCAAGTTTCAACATCAACATCAAATATTAGATCAACATCAAACTTTTGTAACATTCTAGAAATGGAGAAGACATCTTACATGTTGTGATCCTAGGTCCAAACCAATCAAGAAAACATCATGGATTGGCATTATGCATTTCAAAGGGAAGGTGAAGAATTCATCCCTTCCGTTCTATTCCATCACCATCCATAGAAATCTTAGCTTAACAAATCAATACTATGCAAAAACAAATGAGAGACATGACTAGTCCTAGCAACCATAGGGGCTAGTTAGAAAATATGATGAGGGAGGTTATAACCATGAGGGAATAATTATGAAGTCAACCTTCTTCTTCTTGTGAGACCATTCAAACATGCCAACCTTCATTCTTCAACAAAATCATTCCTACCTCAGTTCAACCAACATTAGAGTCATGTCGACCTTCTTTCAACCCAAGATATCTATCATACCGATCATATCAACCCAACATTCAAAGTACCTATTTCAACAAAAATCAAACCCCTTTCAACCAAAATAAAACCCCATTCAATCAAAGTCCTAATCAAAATTCACACCAACCCAACATTCAAACCTCTTTCAACCAAAATCAAACCCCTTTCAACCAAAGTCCAAATCAAAATTCATTCAACCAAAATCAAACCTCTTTAACCCAAAATCATACTCCTTTAAACCAAAATCAAATCCCTTTCAACCAAAATCCAAATCAACCATATCTATCCACCATTTTATCATCCTCTGAAGTCACATAGGACCTATCAACACCATCTCTACCCAATAACACAATCTCCCAAGGGGTATCCATAGGACAAATCCAATCTAATTCAAGTCATGATTCTGAGGATCTCATTCAAAATCCTTCCTCATCAAGTCAAAAGGTTGAAACCTTCAAAAAATATCCCATGCAAACTCATTCCCTATGTCAGGAGGACAATCCAAAATCAAAAGAAATCAGTCATGAAATAAATCAAAATCAAGAACAAACCTTTTCATCATACCCAATTTTCAATCAAGATCCCATCGACCAAGACTATTATGATTATCCCCTCATTCTTTTCTATTCCACTCATAATAACACCCTTGTTTCGTAAGACAAAGATGTTCCTTCAAGTACTATCCAACATCCACCTCCTAAACAAGATCTCATTATTTCTCCAATCTCTTGTCAAGATCCCTCCATTTCATCTTTTTTTTGTCATAATCCTCCATGTCTCTCACAAGATTCCATCTCACCAAATGAATATACCATATCTCCTAGTCTCCCTCATGATCTCAATATCTCTATACAAGTTATTCATGAACCCCTCATCAATGAAATCACCAATCCAAACCATAATGCATAGAATAATTTATCAACAATGGTATGTTCACCATTATCAAATACCAATGTAGTGACATAAACAAGCATAACACCAACAAATGAGATCAACACCTAGTTGGCTTCATCATACTCTTTAAGTGGATCAATAAAAATAGGCATAATACCCACTGATGTCACAACTTCGAAACCAAAATCTATTTGCCTCATACACTCCACACTTGAAAGACTGGGGGCAAGAAGGTCTACCACAACTAGATTGGTTTGAAAATAAGAAGGCTATAGCAAACACTATACATGAAAGAATCCTAGCTAACTATCCTATTGAAAAAGATAGGTTCATCCAACTCTTAAAACAAAGGCCAATGAATTATCTACACAAAGTTCATACAAACTCAATAGAAAAATCCACCTTAAAAGATATTACATCTAAGGGTTGGGTTCATTTCAATTTTTAGTACTACATTTGCATATTTCTTTACTGCATTGCATATCTTCAATTCAGAGTACATCATAGTTTCTTGCATGTCACCATTGCACAACATATAGATGCATATCATTATTGCTTTCTCATATAGTTGCATCAATAAAATCATGATAATTGTCTGAGTCATTCACCTGTATGCACTGAAAGGAAGGAAGGTTGTCTCATTTCCTAGATACCTGTTCATGAAATCTTTAGGAGGCCTTTAGTCATTCATCTTCAAAGTCACCTTGTGATTAAGCTTTATCCTTGGTTGGGTAGAAGTTTCTCTATCAAGTCTTGTTACCCAAAATCTATCAATTGCTATATCTCACACATTAATCAAAAGCTCTAAGTCATTACAGATACCTAGTTGGTCATGTGGCTAGTGAAAAATCCAATATTCTGCTTCTGCACTGCTGTAATTGTCATACCCAAGTAGGTTTCATTACTTACAAGTCAAGGCAAGAAAATAAAAGAAAAAAAGTGTTATTGTTGGTGTAAATAATTATTCATCTTGGATATTATTACACCATACTTAAGTTTACTTAGGAAATGCATTTCATAGTAGTTTGGGTATGAGACACTTGGGTGTTTGTGCCACATTGGGATAGTGTGTGTAGGAGAATTTCCACCTTTTATGGTGTGATCTTGTTGTTAAACTCCACATTCAGTGGCTGATCTACCTCATGTGGACTATTATATTATTTCTCCTACCTACCCACACCTATTTCCTACCTACCCTTGTTTCTTATTGAGCCACATGTCATGTTTGTGTGCTCACATATCCATATAGCTTTGCCTATATAAGCAGGCTCATGTTCATTGTATGTAACGATTGATGATCTAGTTGATCAATATTTTCATCTTGATAGAATACAGTTTATTCATATCATTCTTTTGTCTCTCTATAGTATTTTTCATTGAGCCCTTGATCTTGGCAAAATCTCACATGGTATCAGAGCATATAGGGCTTCATTGATTAGTCTTTTGGAGACATTTTGGAGGCTTCAATTTTTGGATTTGGGGATGTTCATTTTTTGGGGGCGCCATACAATGATTTGGACATCACGGTTGAATCCAGGAGGTCGTTTCCATGAATTTTGGCTATAAAGTCGACATATTTTGGTGAGAAACTTTTTTTTGCCCATTTTGGCTATTATTGTACAGATTTTGAAATGTTTTTTGTAAAAAATCTTTTTTCTAAAAAAAATCAAAAAAATCAAAAAAATCAAAAAAAAATTGTTTTGGGGGGTCCGCAGACCCCCCCCTCCCCATGACCTCTCTACTGTAGGTTGTGTATGTAGGGTTTTATGAGGTGTCGTACCCTGCTCCAATGGCTCCCAACCTCATTCTCCTGCAGGTCTCCATGTACACTGGTTCTCTGCCACCGCTGCCGCGTACTTTGCCTCCGGTAGTAGCCTTCCGCCGTCGACCGTACCACCGAGTGTAGACCCTATGCTCTGACTACCTCCGATCTACTGCCCCTGCTTTGATGGACCCTTGTCACCGGCTATGACCTCCACTAGCGAACTCACCTGCCTTCAACGGTCCCACCTCCAGCGACCGCTCACCATCGCCGCTCGCCCTGCTGCTCTGATGGCTTCCTTGCCAATAGCTCCTTCCCATCGTCGAACCTCTGACAACTAGCCACCTACCACCACCTTAGCATCGGGCCCACCGTCCTCCACCACATGGAAAACCTTTGCCACACCTGCCTTCTACATAGACATTTACCACAAGTCACCTACCAGTTATCCGATCCGAACTGCCACTTGGCGCCACAGTCAGCCCATTCATACTGTACAGACACCGAATACGCAGGGAGGCAAAATTCTTTTGACGGCCAGAGGGGCATCAAATTTAAGCCCATCATTTGTTGATGTCAGCACCACATCAGTAGTATTTGCAAAAATTTGCAGGCCCCTCTCATTGATCTATTTGATTTTGTAGTCCAACTTCAAATGGCCATATCTTGCTCATTTTTGCTCCTTTTTTGGTGCAATGTTTTTTGAAATGGGCTAGAATTTCGTGCTCTTCGCAATGGTGGAAGAATTTTTTGATTTTCATGGATGTACTTTTTAGAAATAGAAGAACTTAATGACTGTACCTATCTAATCCCCAATTTTGCAACTTCAGAGGCTTTGTTTGGGGTCATACGACCTCCTTCTTAGGTGCCATTTTTTTGAAAATCAATATTGTTTTGTCTACTTTCATAATCTTCCATTTGTTTGTAATGATTTTGAGTAGAAATTGCACTTTCAGTATTTGGCCATTCTTGGCATATTTGGTACTTGCATTTTGCTTGGATTTCAGTTTAGATCACTAGCAGTATTTGTTGAAGTCTCTTAGATCTCATTTTGAGAAGTTGTAAATTGAAATCAGAAGTCCACTTTGCCTTGTTTTGCAAGTGGCCCATTGTATACACACTAATTATAAAGTGTCAAATCACCCTTTTTTTTTTGGGGGGGGGGGGTTGTTTCTTGATTGAGTATTTTTTGGGGGGGTGTCTTGTGTGATTTTGTCTCTCTCTATCCTGTGTTTTTTCATTTTGGTGCTATGGGTTCTCCTAAATTTCCACTTTTAACTCCTCATAATTATGCATCATGGAAGATTAAGGCATGGAGTAAACTAATGGAGAAAGGACTCATTCATTATGCAAATGAAACTATAACAGCACCACCTAATCCTAAGGCTGATCCTAATGCTCAAATTGAATGGCTTACTAAGAATGCTATGACACTTGGAACTCTTAGAAAGTATGTATCAGATGACCTCCTTTTTCACATTGATAAGTGTACAACAATTAAAGAGGCTTGGGATATTTTTAAGAAATTGTATGGTCAATTTGATGAGATTAAAGGCTACAAGCTTGATAGTGAACTCACAACTTTGGATCCCAAGGATTTTGATACAATCCAAGATTATGTCACAAAAGCAACTGAGCTAAGAGCAAAGCTAAAGGATTGTGGAATTGACAAAAAGGATGCTCAATTGGTTTATAACTTGTTGGACAAGCTTCCTTTAGAGTATGCAGCCTTTGTATCTAGCTTTCACACCCATAGGTTAGCTCAAGGTTCCTCATACACTTCTCCCTCATTTGATTCATTCACGGAGATATTGATACTTGAACAATCTAAGTTAACCACGATTGGGATTCTCAAATCTTCAAAGTCACAAGCTTTGGTGGCTAATAAAGGGAATCAAAGTAATCAAGGAAAAGACAAGAATAAAAAACAACCTAAGTCAAAACCACAACAAGATGGAGCACAATCTTCCTCTCCACAACAAGGTGATTTACCATTCTCACCTAAGAGGAAATCATATAAGGACAATCTTTTTTGTGGATATTGCAAGAAGTCAGGACATGATGAACATCATTGTTATAAGAAGGATATTGATGAGTTGAAGAATCTTCTTGAGAAGAATATAATCAACCTATCTTCTAGAATGTCTATGGAAGCTTCTTCTTCCAAGGATAAAGGAAAGCATCACTCTTTTGAGATAGATAAAGGAAAGGGACAAGCTCTTTGTGCTACTACAAGTCCTGATTCAGGGAGATGGCTTCTAGACTTAGGGGCTTCTCATCATATGGCATCTTCACAGTCTATGTTTTCTACATTTGAGCCTTGCCACTATAGGCAACTAAAATTGTCTAGTCTAATTAAATAAATATTTTATTTATTTAATTATCTAAGATTAATTCTTCTATTAATTAAATAAATTCTTATTTATTTAATTAATTCATTTATCCTCTTCTAGCCTTATTTCTCATTTAAATAAATACATTTATTTATTTAAATTATCCTTTTCCTAAATTAAATAAATATCTTATTTATTTAGTTATCCCACTTCCTCTATTAATTAAATAAATCTTTATTTATTTAATTAAATCATTAACCTTTTCTACCCATGACACATGTCATTCATCTCTTAATTCCTACACTACCTACCCCTTCATTGTTTTATTATTTCTTTTACCTACCCTCTAATCATAGCCGACCTCCTTTTGCACCTTTCAATCTTATCCCTCCATTTCATATTAGTGTCTTCTATGTAAGGAGATGCTTCCTTCATTATCAAACCCTAATCAATCATTCTAATAATCTTTTTGATGCACTTGACTACATTATGATCCTACTTGCAACCACATTCCGTTCTTTGTTGAGCTCTTGTGCACATAAAATCTGAGAGCAAATATATCAAGCAAGATCAATGGAGATAGGAAGAATGGAGATCAAAACCCTATTGGACATGTGATGGTATAATCTTTGTGATTCATTTGATTTGCATTGTCTTACGTAATCTTCATATGTTATGGTGGATCTTTGTTGTTGTTAGGCTAGGGTTTTGTGGTTGAATCTATTTAGTCTCTCAATATTATTGTATCCATTTTCACCATATACATTTTGGCATGCCCGGTGGGACTCTTGTCCCTTTTGCATTTAACATCCTTGTTGCAGATCTGACATTTTTAGCAACATTTTGATATTTTCGCATCTGCGCACTTTCGGATTGTGTTTTTGATTTTCTGGCATGTCTACGACATCTAGAATCGCATCTGTGTTACTGGTAGTATTTTATTTTGCAAGTTCTGAGAAAGCGCGCTTGTGTTATTAAGTCGCATTTGAGGTGTTTTTAGCCGCGTCTGTGTCCAGAAGTCGCGTCTGCGTTCTGTAGCTGCGTCTGTGACTCACAGAACCACGTCTGTGTCATGAAGTCGCATCTGTGGTGAGGGTAATCGCATCTGTGTTTACTGATTTCAAATTTTGGGTTTATTGATTCAGTTTTGGATTTTGCATTTAGGGTTTCAGATCTGATTTATTTTGCGCTAACATTTTCAGATCTAGGTAATGAAATTGGTGCAGCTTGTTTTGAAAGCAAAATCCTTTGGTTGAAGGCCCCTATTTTCACAAAGTGTTTTGGGATTTAAAATATACCTAACTTGTGTGCTTGCAGGAAGGGGTGATTATTTGAAACAATCCAAACTACTAACAACTCTTTGTTGCAGGTCCTTGGCAAGGGTTTTTGGATTTTTATTGTGTGCCTTGTTTTCATAGACTAGCAAACACTTCAATTGGTGCATTAAAATTGAATCATTGTCTTTTGTGTCTTGAACAATAGGCTCTTTTTGTTTAATCTTTAGAGGGCCTGTCTTCTTGTGTGGTCATTAGGACTAATAGTGAGAAGAGAATGACCCAAGTGGTAGCGAGGAAAACCCACCTCTTCTGAACCACTATAAACAATTGTATTCATGGTGAAAACTATGGATAACGTGTGCTGATTAGTTCATACCGACACTATGTCTCCCCATAAACCCGTTTGATCAGATTTATTTGATCAGTTGTAGGGCGTAACCCCTACCGGCTGGGAGCCTTCTATATTTACAGAGTTGAAAGTGCCGCATGTATGGCCACACGAGCGGATGCCCTTACTAGCACCTTTTTGTTTTAGAAGCCCAAATCCTTCTAGTTGTTGGGGTAGGAGGTCAGACCTCTGGTAGCGGCCCACACACATACAGTTCTTAGTAGAGATACAAAGTTCACCACGGGGATTTTTCATGGGGATTGATGCTTGGCTAACCCAAGAAGTGAGTGCCGAGGGTGGAGCTAGTGAGGTCAAGCATCTAAGTATCTGCTTTGAATAGCGTAGCCTTAGGGATAAAACCCCATGTGGGATCAACAACTATTGTCTTGGCCAGCCATAAGAATTGTGCTTGACTTATTTTAAACATTCAAAACATTCAAGACCAAACAGCAAAACATTGTGTCTTTTGTGTCTTCAAGTGTATGCAAAACATTTTCACATCAAACAACAAACTTTTTATTAGAGTCATTTTGGAGTCTAGACATTTGCAAACATTAGGTCTTCAATAACACTGTGTCCTCTTGTCACGAAAAATAGTCAAATAGTCAGATTTGGTTACAACAAAATGACTTCACAGATTGGAAAAAATTGCACAAATTTTGCAGAAATGCGTCTGTGTTAGACATAATAGCGTCTGTGTTGTATAACTGCATTTGTGAGGGCAGAAATGCATCTGTGTTCACAGAATCAAAATTACACTTTGCAAAAACATCTCAGAAGCACGTTTGTGTTGAACAGAGCCACGTCTATGTCAGGAAACCATGTCTATGAAGTAAACAGGAGCGTCTGTGTTCATAATTGAAAAACTTTTACAGTCCAGCAAACAACCACAGTCAATTTCAGAATTCTTGAGCTTCCTAGGTCATTTCTCCAGGGTTTCATTTAGCATTAAACCTGTCTTTGGGTCTCAAAAAGTCCATCATTGCTTTACACCTTACATTTCATTCACATTTGTCTAAACTTGAGTCAAAAGGTCACTTGCTTGTCCTCATCATACTTTGTCAACACACTACATACAACAACACTATGCTAAGTGGTCCCTCATCAAGGTTTCTTATGTTTGGGTCTCATTTGGTCTTACTTAGAGCCAAGGTCAACTTACCTCATCAAGAGAAACTATCCTCTCTTTGGAAGTCACACCTACTCTACTACATACATACTTGGTCTTACACTTTGGACATTGCAAGTATACCTCAGATTCATTTACATTCCATCCAACTCTTGGTCTTCCATACTTTTTCCATTTTTCATCTAGTCTCACACATCTCGGTCAATACCTAGTTCATGGTTGAAACTCGTCTTCAAAAATCTAGGAGAGAAACTAAAGAGGCTCAAGAGTCCGCAAACATGAGTTCTTATGAGTATGACAATGATATCTTTTTCAATTCCGATCATACTACATTACCTGACATGGATGCTTATAGAAATATTCCAAATGTTGAGAACATGGACATTACAAACAACAATGATACACACAATGACAATATGGACAACTTTTCCATACATTCAGCAAATGTGGAAGAATCCATTATGAATCCCCATTACAATCGATTGGTTGAGGAAATAATGAGGAGGGATAGACAATACTTCTTACAAATGATGGCACAAAGTGGAGACAAGATACCTCATGATTTTGACATGTCTCAAATAATGGAAACTCGGCCTTTGCAACAACCTCACTCCAACATGGATCAAAGGATACCTAATAGTGGAGGCAATAGAGGACCACATATGGTACCTGAATCACCATCATCTTTGTTTCAAAAACTAGAGGTCCCACATACACATGGTCAAGCATATGATACTCACCTTCGTAGACCATTATGGAAGTCTTATGCAGAGAAATATGCTCAATCACATATCAATGCTAAGGATCAACCACCAAAGCAATTGGATATTCAAAGGCATGCCCAAAATTTGGACACAAGGAAACCTCGTGTCAAATTTGGGGGCAACACATTAGAACATGACATGCCTGTAGAGTATGGTATACATGGACAAAATAGATATTTCATTCCTCAACATGACTCTATACCAAGTGGTCCATATACACAACATCATTATAGACCTCCTCCATATGAACATGTGTATGATCAATATCATCCATATATGCAACATGCTCCTCCTCCAATTGGTGCCTCAAGCATGGGGTATGGTCCAAGAAGTTGATCTCCACCTAAGAGCAACTTGGAGCAAAAAATCAGGGACTTACAAAAGAAAATGGAGGACATAAATACACCAAAGCCAACTTACACAATGAAAGACATATGTCCCTATCCATTTGACAAGAGCATTCCAATGCCTCCTTTTCCTACACACTTTGTGACACCTAAATTTGATAAGTATAGAGGAAAAGGAGATCCTAAGGCACACATAAGATAGTTTTTCACAACTTGCATTGAGGTAGCAGCAGGAGAGACATATTTGATGAGATTATTCCCACAAAGCCTAGGTGATCAAGCTATGGAATGGTTCTCCCAACTTCCACCTGGAATTAAGTCATCGGGTGACTTAGCATAGGAATTTATTCAACATTTCTCCTACAACATAGAAATAGACATATTAGTCACTACTTTGTGCAACACCAAGCAAAAAGAGGGAGAGTCTTTTGCATCAGTTTTACAAAGATGGAGAAATCTAGCCAGTAGATGCTCTTGTGAAATTCCACAAAAACAAATGGTAGAAATGTTCACACAAAATGTTAACAAAGACATTGGCTATGATCTAAGGAAAGCTTGTTTTTCCACCTTCAAGGATGTCATTGAAAAAGGCTTAGCGACAGAGAAGGTCCTAATTGAACAAGGAGTCATTAAGATATTCAAGGAAAACAAAGATGACTTTAAAGGAAAAGACAAGCTGAGATTTTGGAATAGAAACAAGAACACAGTCAATGATGGTGTTGTTGACGCCAACACAGTGCGACCCAAATTCATCTTTTCGAGATCAAGTTCTACAAACAATCAAGTGAATACTCAAACAACTTCCAGATCATGAAGGAAGTACACTCCCTTAGGAGAACCACTTGAGTAAGTTTTCAAAAAGCTAGTGGCAAACAAGGTAATCACAGTTCCAGATTTTCCTCCATATGAGCCAAAGGTCAAATTAAATTGGTGGAATGATGATGAGTATTGTGAATTTCATAAGAGAAAAGGTCATAAGACGGGAAATTGTCATCGACTGAAGAAAATCATACAAGATCTCATTGATAGAGGTGATATTGAAATTGAAGGACACTCATCCAATCAAGAACATGAGATGTTTAAGGAACCATTCCCAAAACATGACAAGGGAAAAGCTAAAGCCATAGAGGACCAAACCAACTATACCAGAGCAACCTATAACTATGATTCAACCATCAATCACATCTCGATGGACAACTATGTCTCTACCATTATCATCAAGGACAAAATGTTTGAGAATTCTACTTGGAGACCCAAGATTGTCCTAAAAGGTGTTGGATCTTCTTCCCAACCAACCTTTGAATGTAATGTTACAACCCGTCGAGGTAAATTCACTTTGCAAGGTGCTCCAGCCAAAAACACTGCTTCCTCATCAACCAAACCTGAGTATGACCTTGTAGAACAGTTAGGGAAGACACGCGTGCTCATCTCCATCCTTGAACTCTTACGCATATCCCCCACTCATAAAGCCATTCTTAACAAAATCTTGAGAGATACTACCTTTCCTACTGATCTGAACGTGGACCAGTTTCAAGCCATGGTGGGATACCTTTCCATTCCACACTCTCTTACACTCACAGAAGCTGATGATGCCTCTGTGAGTCAGCCACATAATGCACCTTTACACATTGAAGCCTTCATACACAAACATCGAATAAAATGAGTCCTGATAGATGGAGGAGTTGGTCTGAACATTTGTACATTGAGCACTATTAAACAATTGGGATATTTTGATAAAGCTGTGAATTCTACAAACAAAATTACTATCAAAGCATATGATGATGAAGAGCATTCATCCAAAGGTACAGTCACCTTACCTCTCAGAGTTGGGCTAGTTACAAAGGATGTGGTTTGTCAAGTACTTGATCTTGATCTCACATACAACATATTGCTAGGACGTCCTTGGATTCATGAAATGAGTGCAGTCCCATCTACATATCATCGATGTATCAAGTTCCCTCACAGTGGAGTTGAAGTGAGCATCAAAGCAGATCCAAATCCATTCATATATTGCAACAATCTGCAACCTCAATCAAAAATAACAATCCCAGTCAATCGAGAAGCTATTCCTTCATCGGCATATGTGGATCCAGAATCTTGAAAGCTTCTACATCAAAACAAGCAGAGCACAAAGAAAATTTCAATTTTAAAGACATGGGATGTGGGGAGTATATCTTTCATGTTGATCAACTCCCACTATCTCCTAAGGTATTCAGTCGACATGAACAATCTATAAACAATTTGAAAGGAATTGGGTGTGAACCACCTAGTGTTGTGGCTACTAAGTCTAAATGCAAATTTCCTCTAGTGGTGCAAGCAACTCTTGATATCAATAGTCCTAAGAGCGATTCCAGTGAAGAATCTATTGAGTCTATCACCAGACCTCTTGAGAACTCACATAGCTTTACCATATCATCCACTCATTCCATTTCCACTCCTCTCCCAGACTTGGATCAACAACAATTACAAAAACCCTCACTAATCAGGGATAACAAATCAAGCTTTGAAAAGAAAATCTAAAATTCAATAATAAAGAAAAGTCCTTTAGTCCAAATCAAAATCAAAAGCTATTGGACTTTGCAAAAATCAAAGTCAAGGATAAAAATCCCCTGAAGCAAAAAGAGCAAGAGATGATCTCCCATAATATCAAAATAACTGGGGGCAAAAGTTCTAAAATTTCAAGTCAAAAAGCATACTTGTTGATCCTAAGTCTCCATCGTGCTATCTTACTTTCACTTCTTTTCACAATCATAAGCCTTTATCAATCATCCACTTGTTCTGCACATCACCCCCCTTTTGGTGATACATCATGGATCTTTAATGGAGCTTCCTCGAAGGAATTTGTTATCAGGGATGCCCAAACTTCTTTAGGTGACATGCATACAGGCCTGTGTAGTCCACACACTAGTAATTCTATCTCAGTTCCTTTATCAAAGAAGATTGTTACTCGAGCTACATATCATTCAGTCAAGGAACAATGCAACTACAATTATAATGTCAAGCCTCATACATTCGAGGTAGGTGATTTGGTTCTCAGAAAAAAACACAAAATCAACAAGACAGAGAGAGGAAGGGCAAGTTCGAACCAAATTGGATTGGTCCTTACATCATTATAGTAGCATATGGATCTGGGGCATATCAGCTCTCAACCATAGAGGGTGAACATTTGGAGGATCCTATCAATAGCATGCACCTTTGCAGGTTTTACACATAGCTCTTTAGAGTATCCCAATTCAAAAATACAAAAAAAAAAATCATAAAATAAAAAAATCGTTACTTGGTGAAAACCTGGCAAACAGGCGCCTTGTGACACAAAAAACATTGAAAAATTCAAAAAAAAAAAGTAAAGAGAAATAATTTTGTCCAACGGTGAAAACCACTTCGGTGGTGCCCTGGGCAAGTACCATGGTGAAAACTGGGTCACCAACGCCATGTGTAGAAACATTGCTCCTCCCTCCTTCAGGATTCACTTTCATCCTTTCACTTTGCACACACTCACAACCTATTCATTCATAATAAACTTACCCATTCCCATCATGGCTTGTTATTGATCTACCCAAGATTGGTTAGCCATTCATAATAAACCTCCCTTTTCACCTCCCTTTCCATCCATAATAAATCAGATCCTATCTATGGCTAAGGAAAATCCTACGTCTAGTGATGGGTGTGGAACTGAGAACATCACATGTTTCGAGGAGTACAGTTTCTTCCAGCTTCCTTCAGTCTATACACGCACAATCTGCAATAAAGCAACATTTGCATCATAGATCTGTAATAAAGTTTCATCTTCTCCACAATAAAGTATCAATTTCATGGATTCAGTCAGTTTTAGATGAGATACAGTAGCAACAATGGGCTTCAACAAATCAAATCTTTCAGCAAACTCAGACAACAATATGGTTCAGTGCTATCTATCCTTTTTGTGAAAGTAAACATTGTGACCACAATCAAATAAGACTTATACAAGTGACAAGAGCCACTAAAATTGAGGACTACAGTGGATGTTGGTGTCAAGTCTTGGTTTTCTTTTGATTTTATCTTTTGGTGACATGTCTTTTAGCTTTCTGGGATCTCTCTGACTAGAGATTCTATCTCCAGGATGTCTTTGACTAGAAAGGCGAGGATGGGGTATCATCACTTATTTGTATTTGTTGTCTATGGATTGTCTCTTAGTAAAGCTATGACTTGTCCAAGGATATGAGGACACTGTGAGTCTAGTATGAACTGGGGCATTCTTTGTTTGTGATTGTCTTATCTCCATGCAAACGGGTACAATGACTTTCTGGGTCGAACATATGCCTAGATTGTCATAACCTACTTGCCATAATAAAGCTCAATGATGATAATGCACAAGAAGCTCTTTCACTTTCATATCTTCTGTCTTTCATCCCCCTTTCTTGATTGACTTCTATCATCCTTCTCGAGTCCATGTAGCCTGCTATCACATGACTGAGTATAATGACACACCAAAAAAAACATTGGCATTTCATGTAGTTGCACTTGCATTACCACATGTTAGCATTTCATACATACATATAGATATCACAACTGCATCACATCCTGCACACAACACCTGTTAGCACATTTTACATTTGCATTATCATATTCATCTGCATTACATACATTCACATTTGCATCATGCATACACATATAAAACATAAAAGAACAAATATATTGCATTGCATCAAATACATATTTGCATCCATATCATAAGCATCACATAAGAACATCTCATCAGATAGGTACACATGCATATAGCTACCGCAAAGATGAATCATCTCATATATATATATATATATAAAGTGTCATGATACAATGATGTCAAAAAATCATATGGCTACAATCACCCAAAGGTGTCTACATCATCATACAAAAATGGTACAATACTGATACATAGGGAGCCCTCTATGGCTATGATGAACTCCCTCCCTCGGAGCCGCCTGGCCTCGAAGGAATCTAAGCCACTGAAGGACCCACCCCAGGATCATCCCTCATGTCCCCTCTATCTGGTGGTGGTGGAGGACCCATAACCCCACCACTCAATGCCTGTCTCCTCCGGCTCCCTCCCGTAGCTGTCACTGTCCGCGATGGTCTATGGAAGCTCCTCGCCCACTAATCCACTGGAACTACACCATAATAGAGATCCCGCCAGTAGGCAATCTCCTCCCTAGCTCATAGAACATAGGCATATCCAGCCCCTATGTCCTCTACTGCCTGTCTCCCAGCCCTCAGTGTTGTCTCAGCCTCTATGTAGCACTGAATGGCCTGGTCTCGCTCCCGCTCAGTATCTCAGAGCCACCTCCTGAGCCTATCCCTCTAACTCTCCAACTCCTAGATCTCATCTGCCTATCCTTGGCAGATCTCCCTTAGCTCTATCAACTCATCCTCCTCTGCATCAGCCCCCTATGGCTCCCTCTGTACGGGTGCCTACCCTTATGCCTATGCCTATACTAGTACCTATCCCTATATCTATCCCTGTCCCTGTACCTACACCTGTCTGGGACCCTGTGCTGCTAGCACCTATAGCGACAATCCACCGTGACCCCTCACCACCCGAGCCTGCCTCTCCTCTCCACCCTCCCTTCGTGGTGCAACCCTCCTCTCTCCAACTTCTCCCCTCCTCCTCCATCAACCTCTGCCCCCATCACCTACACCATCATCATCATCCCCACCACCATCTCCATCTAATGGCTCTCCTGGATCTGTCAGGCGTGGGAATGGATGCTCCGCCTAGTATGCTGTGTACTCGGCATCCATGCCGACATGCTCAATCTCTGGCCACATGTCCTAGGGTAGGGGCATCATCTCTACCAGCTACGTAACAGCCTGATCATATGATAACAGGGGCCCAAACTGTGCCTGATCTCTCATAGTCTGTGCATACATGCCTGAGCCTTGTGGCATCTGCTGAATCCTACCGAACTACTTGCCAACCCTATCCACTAGCTGCCTCTCCAGCACATAGGGCATCTGCCCAATCAGGTACCTACTCTGGAAGGTGTAGGGAAGCTCTACCACATCGTCCTCCCACTGCTCGCATCCTAGGTATGGCCTCCATATGACCACATCGATGTCATCTATCACCCGCCGCCAGTGCTCTAACCTACCAATCCATGGCTGTGATGTGATCATGTCGTACAAATGCACAAAACTGCGTCTGTCACCTCTGCCTCTGAAGTGTATCGGCCTTGTCACTAGCAGATGCTCATAAGCCCATACCTGCAGCAATGTCACCCCGTAGCCCAATCCCACTGATCCATGATATACAAACTAATGCAGCTCGTAATATAGGTGTGCTAGCACACACGGTCCCTAGGCATATCTGGTGTGTTGTGTCACCAGTGTCTCTAGTGTACCTCCCCAGCCCATAGCCAACCCCCGTGTCGCCCTATCTGGACACAGGAACCCACTGATCGCTCCTCTTATCACTGCTGGCAGCGCTAGCCTTGTAGTTGTCATCGTATCACAAGCCACATGCCCTGCCCTCATCTCCAGTCCTGGGTCCTGGAACACTCATCTTAGGGCCTCCCTGTCTCCATCTCGATCGTATGGGATCAGCTCCCCATCAATCGGTATCCTCAAGATCCTATATACATCCTTGAGGGTGACTGTCATCTCCCCCATCGGCAAATGAAATGTACATGTCTCGGAGTGCCATCTCTCCGCCAGCGCAGTCAACAGTCCCATGTTCACCTAAAACTCAGGCACATACAACACATGTCTCAATCCCATGGCCTCGATAGTAGCTCGCTCCTCGGCTGTCAGCTCAGGTCGCAATCTCTGAGTTGACTGAAATCTCTCCCGTGACTCCAGCATAGGAAAATACTCCTTTAGTCAAGAAAATCAATCATGTCAGTCAAGCAAATCAATCTAAATGCATATGGCTATCTATCCTAGTGACACTCACTATTCATCACAAAGTGTTGCTTCTATCCTAGTGGTACTCCCTGTTCATGAAAAAGTACTACATGTGTGGCACTCTCTGTTCATCGCAAAGTGTTGCTCACATTTGCACTCACTGTTCATCACAAAGTGTTGCTCACATTTGCACTCACTGTTCATCACAAAGTGTCGTGATCTCTCCTAGTCTTCCCTAGAGGACCTGCTTGAGTGTATCCTCTCAGTAGCTTATCCAATTGACAGTGTATGTTCATCACAGAACTACCGATTTGACCTCGAAGACACAAATTCACTTTTTTGACACAAATGCGCTTTCCTGACATAAACGTGCTTGAAGACTGTACAGACGCGCCTAAAAAACACAGACGCGCCTGAAAAACATATATGTGCCTATGCTCTACATAGATGCGCCTGGGTGACATAGACGTTCCTTCTTGGCACAGACGTGCCTACACATCACAAACGCAGCTGCATTTGGCACAGACGCGGTTTCCATCACAGACGCGCCTAGCACAAACACAGATATGCCTCGCGAGCATAGACGTGCTTGGCACCAACGCAAACACACCTGGACATTTTTGGACATTTTTTGGACCCTATTCTAAGCGCATTTATTGCCCTATCTACCATGCATTAATGACAATACTAAATGCATCGAAGTACGAGGAGGTTTGGTGGTACTTACCAGCTCTCCTGCCTCTGTTGGCCTCTGAAATTGGCGAACGTGATCGAATCTATGAACGAAGGCCATCGCTGTTGATTGTTGCTGCTCTATTTTCGCTCTGCACTCTGCTCTTGTGGATGTGTAGATGACAATGAGGATGTATTTTCCCCCGTGGTCTATCTTATAGACTACCCTAGCCCTAGCCCTCATCTCCCAAGTCAGTCTTCATTATCTCGTGACTTTGTCACTTTATCCGGTCAGTCCATTCTAGCCTTTCTTTCTTATCAAGAGATTATCTGCGATCTTTTCAAACATTTTCATCCAATCTCTCGAGGGGGCATATCATTCCCATCTTGGGGCAACTCTGTATCAGTTCATCTTATCTTCTTTGAAACAATGTGACAAGCCGCATTGTCTCAAAGGGGCAAAATGTAGACACCCAAAATTGTCCAATCTATTTATTTAATTATCTAAGCTTAATTCTTCTATTAATTAAATAAATTCTTATTTATTTAATTAATTCAGTTATCCTCTTCTAGCCTTATTTCTCATTTAAATAAATACATTTATTTATTTAAATTATCCTTTTCCTAAATTAAATAAATATCTTATTTATTTAATTATCCCACTTCCTCTATTAATTAAATAAATCTTTATTTATTTAATTAATTCATTAACCTTTTCTACCCATGACACATGCCATTCATCTCTTAATTCCTACACTACCTACCCCTTTCATTATTTTATTATTTCTTTTACCTACCCTCTAATCATAGCCGACCTCCTTTTACACCTTTCAATCTTATCCCTCCATTTCATATTAGTGTCTTCTATATAAGGAGGCTTCCTTCATTATCAAACCCTAATCAATCATTCTAATCATCTTTTTGATGCACTTGACTACATTATGATCCTACTTGCAACCACATTCCGTTCTTTGTTGAGCTCTTGTGCACATAAAATCTGAGAGAAAATATATCAAGCAAGATCAATGGAGATAGGAAGAATGGAGATCAAAACCCTTTTGGACATGTGATGGTATAGTCTTTGTGATTTCATTTGATTTGCATTGTCTTAGGTAATCTTCATATGTTATGGTGGATCTTTGTTGTTGTTAGGCTAGGGTTTTGTGGTTGAATCTATTTAGTCTCTCAATATTATTGTATCCATTTTCACCATATACAGCCACATGTCACAAATTTTGATGGGCAATCATACATACATGGATGTGATTCGGAAAGGATCTATTACCATTGAGGATAACTCCTTCAATGATGTGTTGTGTGTACCCCACTTGACAAATAATCTTCTTTCCATCTATCAAATCACACATGGGGCAACTAGGAAAACTGTGGAGTTTCCACCTGATTCAGTTATCATAGGAGACTTGGAGAGTGGAGCTATCATTGCATTTGTGGTGGTTGATCATTCATCTCAGTTGTACTCTTTTTCAGATTTTGGTCCTATTGATGAGGTTGATTCTTCTTATGTTGATGATTCAGATTTTGAGGAGAATTTTGGGCATTTGAACTTGGGGATTCTCACATGTGACCCTGTTCTTGAGCCTTGCATTTCATCTCCTCCTATTGATATCACTCCACCTATTGCACCTGATGATGCAGCTAGTGCAATAGTTTTGCCTTCTTATGATTTAGTGCAGTAGGATATTTCATGTCTTCCAACTTCAGTTGATTGGGATGCCTACTTGACAGACATTGCAGGTTTGTTTGTGGAGTCCTACATTACAAATTTGAGAGACACCATTGATGACATTCATCTTCTCTTTGATGAAGATGATCCTTCTTTGATTGTTGCGAAGGATCACTTTGACCCTCTTGTGCATTCTCTAAATGATCAATCTTTAGAGGTTGATATGATTGTGGATACTTTTGTACAACACTTGGAGGAGGTCTCTTTATCTTTTGAGGAGACATATGAGTCTTTGAACATTGTTCTAAATTCATCTCCACTAGATCTTGGAGTGCCTTTTTTAGCAGTGTGGCACAGTTTACCACCTTTGGAGGGTCGACATGAGGACACTTGAGTAGTTTTCGGAGATTCCTTTCATGATGAGTATTTTTTGCTTCATCTCCCTTTCATCATTGGGAAGACTTCATGGATACACCTTTGGTTTTTTTTCTTCCTAAGGGGAGGAACATGGTTTGATGTTCGTGGAGCAATTTCTTCATTCATCTTCGAGCTTCTATCATTGGTGCAGATTCCACATTGAGGGGTGGCTTCCTAGTCTCTCTTCATCTTCTCTCATATGGAGGGGACTTTTTCCTCACATGGGTTTTTGTCCTTCACATAATTCTATGAGAGTTATTTGTATCTAGTTTTCATCTCTCTTTTGGGGGAGGGTTTTTTCCCATTGGGTTTTTCTCTCTTTCCCCACTTTGTGAGAGATTTCATTGCATTGGTTTACATGCATTTGCATTTGTACATGGGTACCTAACATGGCCTAGTATTCGGGACCCATCTTGCATTGCTTAGTTTCATATTAGACTTAAGTGCATTCCCCTATGTTGCACTTAAGGGGGGGTGTTGGTGTAAACAATTATTCATCTTGGATATTATTACACCTTACTTAAGTTTACTTAGGAAATGCATTTCATAGTAGTTTGGGTATGAGACACTTAGGTGTTTGTGCCACATTGGGATAGTGTGTGTAGGATAATCTCCACCTTTTATGGTGTGATCTTGTTGTTACTCTCCACATTCAATGGGTGATCCACCTCATGTGGACTATTATATTATTTCTCCTACCTACCAACACCTATTTCCTACCTACCCTTGTTTCTTATTGAGCCACATGTCATGTTTGTGTGCTCACATATCCATATAGCCTTACCTATATAAGTAGGCTCATGTTCATTGTATGTAACGATTGATGATCCAATTGATCAATATTTCCATCTTGATAGAATACAATTTATTCCTATCATTATTTTGTCTCTCTATTGTATTTTTTATTGAGCCCTTGATCTTGGAAAAATCTCAGAGTTATTATTTCTCCTACCTACCCACACCTATTTCCTACCTACCCTTGTTTCTTATTGAGCCACATGTCATGTTTGTGTGCTCACATATCCATATAGCCTTACCTATATAAGTAGGCTCATGTTCATTGTATGTAACGATTGATGATCCAATTGATCAATATTTCCATCTTGATAGAATACAATTTATTCCTATCATTATTTTGTCTCTCTATTGTATTTTTGATTGAGCCCTTGATCTTGGAAAAATCTCATAGTTATATCCATCTCAAAGAAAAAACAAAAAATATATATAACTGAAATATCATGCATACAAGTGCAACAAAAAGCTTGACTATGGGAACATGCAAATAACTCCATCAGGGCTATGGATATCTGCTAGCAATGGAGCAATATTCGAGAGATTATAGTGTATAACCTCATCGGAAACCTAAAAGCTTGCTAGCAACGAGGCTCTATCTAGGTTGCTTTTGAAGTCAGAATAACTCAAGTAGATAGCCACATAGGATTCCAAGGGTCTTTGATGGTTATAAGTCAGAATAAACTGAAATGTACACACATGGGCAACAAAAGATCAAATTTTCAAGAATTGATGGAGAAGTTTTCCATGCCTCCATTCATAAATTTTGGTTACACAGTGTATTCGGTTGGATGGTCTAAAGTCTTTTGAGAATGGATTGAACTCCTATCTGTGAAACATTTTGCACCTTTATGTTAGGATTCCCAAAGATACTGAGAAGGGGGGGGTGAATCAGTATCTTATCGGTTAATGTATTTTCTTAACTTATTGAAAGAAAAGCATTTCAAAACTGTGTACTGGTAAACCAAAATTAATGCAGTAAATAAGAACAATAAGCACAACATGAAAGACACACCATAACATAGTATTTTTAATGAGGAAACTCGGTGTGGGAAAAACCTCGGTGGGATTTTTGACCCACAATATTCGCTTACTGGCCAATAAGAGAATATTACTGTTACAATAGGGGTCTGCACATGTAGGAAGGCCAACTGCCTAAAGCTCACTGCTTACATACAAAAAGAGAAGTCTCATTGAATTACAAAAGTGGATAATGAAAATCCAATGTCATGTAATACTACAAAAAGGGCATTTGCTATGCCAGATCCAATACTAGTTTAAGCTCTGCAACTTCCAAAACCTTATACCAAACTCTGCCTTAATATTCACATCAATAATCTAAGCATATCTGCATCATATATCCTCTGTACAAATGTCCTCTAAGATCTCATACTTATATATGAGCCTTATTATAATATGCCTTATCGGCTTACAAAAAGATATTACAATTAATTACATTTTACAATAAATAAAATCCTGTTGGTCGGGGTGCCGGTAATCAATCTTTTCGGTACCGGTGAACGTATGTCAGTGTAGAGTTTGTTGGTGCCGGTGTCTACTGGTAATATATGATTGTAAAGTTGCCATCAATGACAATACCTTCAATCACCTACAATTTTTCATTGGAATGTGCATTTACCAACAATCTCCCCCTTTGACATTGATGGCAACACTCATGAGAAAAATCCAAAATGTGTCCAAAAATGTTGTCCAAAAGAATCTTGCAAAACTATCAAAACCGTGTTACCAAAATGTGTGCTCCCCTCAAGCAGATGATGTCTCTGCTGATCATTTTTCTCATCTCCACTACTCCCCCTTTGGCATCAATGACAAAGGTTGTTATTCAATGTCAATGGAGTGTGATTTCTGCCTAGATCCTTGTAACTAGTGGGTTACAATCTGATAGATGTCTACCAATGCAAAATTTTGGTTGTGCCTAAACCTTTCGCTACCCTTTATTTCTGCTTCTGTTCTTTGAATTGTACTAGTGAGTATGTGCATTTTCTCTTCCGGTGTCTTAAGTCTTGGAACTAGAGCCTCGAAAATCTCTTTTCCCAAAGAAATGAGGTTGTCCAGTTTAGGCCTAGTTTGCACTTTAAATCCTTTGCCTTAGATTTTATTCTTTCTTTATCTTTTTCTAATTTTTTATTTTTCTCCTCAAGAATTGCAATTTCCTTTTCAACTACCAAAAATGAATCTAATGCTCCTATTAAGTTGTCAGCAATATTGTTGATTTCTTTTTGTGCATTGTTGATCTCTGAATCTATGTCCTCTATCAAAATGTCAGTTTTGCAGGTATCTTTGTACAGTTTCTTGAAGTCCAAGATTGTTTTACCTAATGCCGGTAATAAGGTTTCCATATGTTCCTTATTATTCTTAACTGTTTCCTAAAAGGATTTTTCCTTCTCCTTATTCATTTTCTCTCTGAAGGTTTCTTCATTTATTTGATCTAGTGTTATTAGATTGCCAGTAATATATTTATATAATGTGTCTAATTGGCTCAAGGAATCTTTATTCTCTATAATACCCTTTGGAGCTCTCATCTTCAAAATTGGTAAAATATCATCTATAGCCTTATACACCTATGCATTACACTCTGTTATTTTCTTTATTGAATCTAAGAGTACCTCTATTATATTTGTAGGCTTAAATTCAGTCATAGATGTACCAGATGACTGTCCAACTAATTTCACAATCTGTAATCCGTTGGTGGTTGTGATGGCTTTGCTTTCCTCTTTCTCTGGAGGGTTAGTTTGTGTTTGCATTTTAGCTACCAAAGGCTTAGGCTTGTCAGATGTAGCCGGTGGTACTATCTGTGAAGGAGCCTATTGCTCTACCTATTTCTCAGTGTTTTCTCCTAATGGTGTCTCTGTTTGTGTCTCTGAAGATTTCACTGTAGTGTCCACTGTCAGTTTTTCTTTGTTTACCTCTATGCTGTCTACTATCGGTGACTCAGTAGGTATTCCAGTTTTAGTGGTTGTCGGTGGTTCAGTAGATGCATCAGTATGCACACCTGTGGTATCTTCCTTTCTAGTGTCTAGGGGTTCATTTGATTTTTTCAGTTTGTTGTTGTTCCCCAATTCCAATGTTTTCAACTCCAACATTTTCTATCGGTGGCTCTATTGCCACATCCCTCTTGTTAGTTGTTTCTTTATCTACCACAATATTGACTTCATGTGTGTCAATATTCACTGTGTACAACACCTCAGAGTCAGGATTTGTATCCTCATGCGGTGTATCCATAATCTTTGTTGCCAGTTGTGTGTCAACAGTTTGTACCAGTGGAGTATCAGAGGTTGGTGGGGGTAAATTATCTGTTATTTTTAGGCTTGGATGTCCACCTACCTTACCTTTCGCCTTATCCTTTTGGTAGACTTTGATAGTCTTTGGTCTTTTTAGCTCTTCTTGTTTCTCTTTTTCAACAAAAAAATAAATCCCACTGATCTGCAGTCTCTTTTGTTATTTCATTTACTCTACCTGCCATAAGTGCAACATGTCGGTGACTAGTTTAAAATACTGTCCAGCTTGCTTCACTGATCAGCTCATCAATTTCTTGTGTGGAGTTCATTGGGTGAACTACAAGTAGCTTCTGTATTTTTATCTTTTTGTCCAATTCCACAATAGCTACCCTTCTAGCTTCTAATCTTCTGTACAAATCATTGGGTATCTCATCCACAATTTCCATCAGAAATTTCTTATAGATGTCTAAGTGTAAGATTACACTATTTTCTATGCTCTCCTTTTCATCATTTGATAGTGTGTTATATAACTTACTGATGTTTTTCAATTTCCCATCCTCAATTATCTCATTCAGAAGTTTGTCAAATAGTGGAATGACCTGTCTTTCTTTTCTTTTCTTTGGTGTCAATTTCTTAGCTGGAGGCCTAACTGCCTATTGCCTTTGTCTTGTCCTTTTGGGTGTAGGTGAGGATATTGGTGAGGGTTTTCTTTTTCTTTCTACCCTTTTGAACTTAATGGGTATCTCACTATCCGAGGAAGTAGCAACTGGTGAAAGATGTGTCTCTAGTTGTAGTCCTTCCAATTCACTCTCCTTAATACCAGTTTTATTCAAAACATCTTCCTTTATTGCTTTTGCTTGTCTTGAACCTCTCCTAACTATTTGCTTAGTTTTCTTAACTCTTTTCTGAGATTGAATGCCACTTTCAATTGTTTCAGCATTGCCAAATACTTTTTCTGTCGGTTCCTTAGGGGCTTCTAAGAGGGCTTTTCCATAAGTTTCAACTATGTTGTCATTTGTCTCATATCCCATCTTTGTAACCCAAATGGTCCTAGGGATTACTGCCTCCATCCAGATTTTGTCTTTCTTGATCACAAAGCATATCTCTTTTCGATACTTATTAACAATTGCTTGAGATAGCCTTATTCTTGTCTTCATCTTTGCTTTCAAGGTTTGAAAATGTTTGTTTATATTTTTCTCTCTATCATCTTCCATGTTCAGTATATCAAGAAGTCATTTTCCTACCGGGATATCAAAACCAAAGTCTTTCCTACCAATACCGAGAACTTGCTTGGTAATGTACAACATTAAACATACAAGAAGGTTGCCAAATCTAAAAGTTCCTTTCTTATCACCTTTGGTTTTCTTCAAATTGTCTATCAGTTCATCTTTAAGCCACTCACATACATCAATCATAGCATTGTTATTCACCATGTCATATGCACTTTTAATACATAAATTGGAAACTAAGTTTAGTTTGTTTGCATGTGTAGCCTTATAACCAGGAATCATACTGACAAATCTAACATTGATATATTTCACATCGTTTACTCTTAGGGATCTTTTATCAAAAGTTGCACCAGTTAGGGTCATCACAGTGTCATTTGAAACCTTCTTAGTTCTGTCAGGCTTGCTACTGGTGGAAGGTAAGCCTGTCACTGCCCTAACTGCCTCTTTAGTATTCTTATGGATGGAATCCAACCAAAAGAACTCTCCATGAACTCTACTCAAGACTATCCTTATCACATCCTTATGAAAGTCAAGGATACTAAGAATGTCCACAAAGCTTAGGGTTTCCACTATCTTGTGTTCTGGTTTAATATTACCATGTTCATCACAAATTACAATCCTATACATGTTCATTATTTCTTCAGCTCCTAGTTCCTCAATATGACAATTTATATACATTCTAGGATATTCTACATAGACTAATCCCTTAATATTTTCGAGAATGCTTCTAGGGTATCATCTTTCTTCGCAATTTTGGGAATAAGTTTGAACACGGGTCTAGGGCACTTAATAACTTTAATCATAGTAGGGTTTGCAATGAATTCAGGTGTAGATGAATAAGCCATTGTTATAAATACCTTAATCTTCCTTTAGGATGATTTGCTTGGATGAATTGCTTCACTTTTCACTGTGGATGCCTTCGCTCTGGATTTTCACGCTCTCTAGAGATTTGAATGCTTGGTGAATGAAAAAAGAACCAAAACACTTGCTTTATAATGTTATTTCTTTCACCTGCCACATTTAATGCCTATCAGTTAAGTCAAAACTTAACTCATTTGCTGGTAAAGAAGTAATCCAACTTCTCACCATCAACCAAGGGTTAATTAGCATGTTTTCAATTAGTTGCCATACCCCCAAAGGGTTATTTCTCAGTTAGATAAAGAATCTTCTGTCGGTGGAGTGATACTTTGTTCTACCAGTGAAGAAATAGCTTCACTAACATTCATGCCGGACTTTCTAATCCATTGTTTTGAAAATTCTTGCTTCACCTCTTCAACCTTTTCTTTACCTTTCTAGTTGGGTCCTTTGTTATTTGCCGGTGATGCCTTGCTTCTACAGAATTTTTCAATATGTCCAATTTTGTTACAAGCATAACAAGTCACATTGTTTTTCTGAATAGCTTTCCCATATCCTATGCCAGTATGTGTTCTGCATGGATTAGATAGATGTCCAAATCTTCCACAAATATAACATCTTAGATTCATTCTGCAATTTTCTGAATTATGACCAACTTTATTGCATTTAGAGCATTGATCGATGAGTGCATTATTATTCTGATAGTTTCTAGATCTACACTAATTTTCTCTATGACCGTACTTGTTATAGTTAAAGCATTTTCCATTGAATTTGTAAGCATTAGGTTGTCTTACCGGTTTGCTGTGATCATGATTGTTTGCAGTACCAGAGCTTTCACCAACTTCAAAGCCAAGGCCATTTGTATCTCCATTAGGTTTTTGATTCTTCAACATGTCATCAAGTTCTTCTGAACTTTTCTTGAATTTCTCCTCGTGTTGATTTGTAGTAGCAAGTTCATTTTCCAATAAGTCCTTCTGTCTCATGAGTTTAGTTCTATCATTTTGTGTATGCATCGAATTTGTCTTCAACATATCATTTTCATGACTAAGTCTTGTGTTTTCATTTCTAGCATCATTGAGTCTTCTAACCAAGTCATCTTCATTCTTCTTTCTATCTTCAATGTCTTTATAAAATCTCATGGTCATATCTTGCATCTCATTCTTCATTGTATTGTTTTCTTGTCTCAGTTTGTTCACCAGATCATTAAGAGTTTCTTTTTCATCATCATCACTCTGCATCTTTTCAGAAAGTTTTCTTCTTTTGTTCCTAGCAATAGTTAGATTCTTCTAAAGTCCTTGAATGATTTCTTGTGTAGCCTTCAAATCATCTTCAAGTTTGATATTCTTCACTTTTTTGCATAATAGTCTGCAAGAGATGTTTCAAGTTGCTTCCTCAAGTTTTCCATCTCTACTAGTGTTAGAATCTTCCTCAAGGTGTTAGGCTTTTGAAAATAGAGGACCAGGCTCTAATACCAATTGTTAGGATTCCCAAAGATACTTAGAGGAGGGGGGGGTGAATCAATATCTTGTCGGTTAATGTATTTTCTTAACCTATTAAAAGAAAAGCATTCCAAAACTATGTACCGATAAACCAAAATTAATGCAGTAAATAATAATAATAATCACAACATGAAAGACACACCATAACATAGTATTTTTAACAAGGAAACCCGATGTGGGGAAAAACATCGGTGGGATTTGTGACCCACAATATTCGCTTACTAGCCAATAAGAGAATATTATTGTTACAATAGGGGCTTGCACATGTAGGAAGGCCAACTGCCTAAAGCTCACTACTTACATACAAAAAGAGAAGTCTCACTGACTTACAAAAGTGGATTATGAAAATTCAATGTCATATACTGCTACTAAAAGGGCATCTGCTATGCCAAATCTAGTACTGATTTAAGCTCTGCAACTTCCAAAACCTTATACCAAACTCTGCCTTAATATTCGCATCAATAATCTAACCATATCCGCATCATATATCCTCCATACAAATGTCCTCTAATATCTCATACTTATATATGAGCCTTATTACAATATGCCTTGTCGGCTTACAAAAAGATATTACAATTAATTACATTTTGCAATAAATAAAATCCTATCAACCAGGGTGCTAGTAATCAATCTTTTCGGTGTTAGTGAACGTATGCCAGTGTAGAGTCTGCTGGTGCCAGTGTCTACTGATGTCAGTGTCTGCCGGTAATATATGATTGTATGGTTGCCACCAATGACAATACCTTCAATCACCTACAATTTCTCATTGGAGTGTGCATTTGCCAACACTTTAATCCAATTAGTGCATTTCAAATTGAAAGACACACACACTCATCCTTGTCCAAATAGGAACTACATTTTTATCATGCATCCTGCATTAGCATAACTCATATCAAAAATTCATTGTCTCCATATGCATCGCCTAAATCATGATGTCATCATAGGTCTGCATACTGGGGGCATAACTGAAAAAATCTCTAAAAATAAAAAATGTCATGAAAAAATCCAAAAAATCAGAAAATGTCTTGAAAAAAGCCTTAAAAATCAAAAATCAAAATCTGAAAATCAAAGCAAGAAAGCATGGCCCATCCATCAAATCAAATCAACAACATACAAACTCTCAAAATCTACAAACAAATTGATCACATGTTTTTCTAATCAATCTATCGATCAAACTTTATCAAACATCAACATGTCTTATACAAGGAAGGGTACACTCGAAACCAGACAGATCGGTCTTATACGGGGTACTCACTCTTTGAAACCAGACATTCCTATCAATGATCACACAAATCAAAACAATGACATAGATTAGTATGATTGTTGGATTTTGTCCAAGTTAGTCTTATCTTTATCAATTAATGGCAGGTCATGTTTCATCAATACCAAAAACATCACAAAAATCAAAATCAAACAAAAACATCGCAAAAATATCAAAAATATAAAAAATACAAAAACATTGAAAATCAAGCCCAAAAAATGGAAATCTGCAATTGATGTTAAAATCTCACACAATTGCTAATATTTATCCACAAATGATGTTAAAATCCCACACATTTGCTATCAAAATCTCTCACAATTGCTAGATCCACCGCAATTGCCAGAAAGGGGCAAAAAAAAAAAAATTCAAAAACATCGAAAAACTCTTCGAAAAATCAAAAAACATCAAAAACTTGCAATAACATGTCTCGCAAGAATCAAATATCCTAGCAGCTATCCAGCAAACACTTCGCATGAAGTTCACAAAGAATATAACTATCTTAAACCAAACATCTGTAATCAAACTGAACAAGTCTTATCACTCATATCAACTATCCATATCAACGTGATCATTATCTTGTCTTAAACAGAATCGGTACACTCAAAACCAGATAGGTCAGTCTTAAATGGGGTCCAAAACTTCTGAAACCAAACATTATCAAAGTTACATAAAAAATATTAAAGCAAAGACATAGTTAGTGCAACTGCTAAGTTTTGTTTATCTTGGTTGAATCTTTTTATCAAATTGGCAAAGATCATTGCTTTTAGCTACTCAAGGATGTCCAAAAAAGTGACTAGAGAAGCCGTGATGGGCATGATCCTTTTCTTTGTTTGCTATTTTTTTGGTGTGAACCAATGAAGTTCTGGGGCAATAGTTCTAGTGGGTGTCTATGATTGGTACGTTCATTCATCAAGTCCCATGAGGGATATCTATGCTTGTGACTACCGCACATACCTCGACCCCTGATGTTATTCCTAGAATGGAAGGCTCATTCCTTGTCTTCTACGTGTTTGTTTCTTTGCAATGTGATATATTTACATCTTGGTTCCTCATACCCTGATGTACAAAGCTTCATTGTTACATAATAAGGCTCAATGATGAAAAAGTGTTGCACTATGAATAAAGACAAGAAGACTATTCATCATCAGTCATATCATTTCATTTTTCTAATCTCATCATGCTGATTATTTTAATCAAGATCATTCTCTCATCAAGCATCTTTTCTTGGATTAACCTTTTCAATTATTTACAATCATTCTTTCATCTAACATGATCTCTATCATCACTTAATTCCAATATTTTCATCTATAATTATTTCATTTCCTCACATCAACTATTCTATCTATCAATCAATTATTCCTCACCTTCATCATAAATTATCATTCATCCAATTTTTATCTATCTTTGTCTTATACAGGATGTATCCTTCCTGAAACCCGACGTTTGATAATTTTTGTCTTATACAAGATGTGTCCTTCCTAAAACCAAAATTTATCTTTATTAGATCAATCTGATCAATCCTATCAATCTTATCAATCTTATCAATTCTATCAAATCAATCAATCTACAAATCACTTCAACCATTCCTTTTCTATAATCAAACTCATTCATGTCATCAATTTAACCATTCTTCATCTTTCATCTAACATTCTTCTTCTTTCAAGAGATCATTCATGCCTTCAATGCAGAAACAATCTCTCGAGGGGGCATTATACCCTAGTGTTACCGGGGCAAATTTTTTTGTTTTCTTTGAAACAACGTCATTTCGACATTGTCTCAAAGAGGGGCAAATGTAGACACCTAAAAAATTATCTTTAATCGTATGCTAATTATTTGTCTAATTAATTAAGTAATTCTTTAATTATTTGATTAAACTAACTATTTCTTCTAACATCACCCTTCAACACTTCTAATTATTCTATTTATATTCTCAAATCATTTTAATCAATTAACCCTATTTCAAATATCAATTAAATATTAATTATTTAATTAATTGTGATTTATTCCTTAGTTAAATAATCTTTATTATTTAATTAATCTCATTTCTAATGTTTAAATAATTTTATTTAAATTAATTAAATTATTCTTCCAAATCCTCAAATTCAAATTTCAAATAATTCCATCTGTATATGGTGAAAATGGATAACAATAATAATGATATTGAAAGGCTAAATGAATTCAACCACAAAACCCTAACCTAACAACAACAAAGATCCACGATAACATATGAAGATTACCTAAGACAATGCAAATCAAACGAAATCACAAAGATTATACCATCACATGTCCAATAGGGTTTGGATCTCCATTCTTCCTATCTCCATTGATCTTTCTTGATATATTTGCTCTCAGATTTTATATGCGCGAGCTCAACAAAGAACGGAATGTGGTTGCAAGTAGGATCGTAGTGTAGTCAAGTCAAAAAGATGATTGATTAAGATGAATGATTAGAATGCATAGAACGATTAGGGTTGATAATGAAGGAAGCATCTCCTTATATAGAAGACACTATAAGAAATGGAGGGATAAGATTAAGAGGTGTAAAAGGAGGTCAGCTATGATTAGAGGGTAGGTAAGAGAAATAGTAAAATAATGAAAGGGGTAGGTAGTGTATGAATTAAGAGATGAATGACATGTGTCATGGGTAGAAAAAGTTTAATGAATTAATTAAATAAATAAAGATTTATTTAATTAATAGAGGAAGTGGGATAATTAAATAAATAAAATATTTATTTAATTTAGGAAAACAATAATTTAAATAAATAAATGTATTTATTTAAATGAGAAATAAGACTAGAAGAGGATAAATGAATTAATTAAATAAATAAAGATTTATTTAATTAATAGAAGAATTAAGCTTAGATAATTAAATAAATAGACTGGACAATTTTGGGTGTCTACATTTTGCCCCTCTTTGAGACAATGTGGCTTGTCACGTTGTTTCAAAGAAGATAAGATGAACTGATACAAAGTTGCCCCAAGATGAGAATAATATGCCCCCTCGAGAGATTGAATGAAAATGTCTGAAAAGATTGCAGACAATCTCTTGATAAGAAAGAAAGGCTAGAATGGACTAACCGGATAAAGTGACAGAGTCATGGGATAATGAAGACTAACTCAGGAAATGAGGGCTAGGGGTAGAGTAGTCTATAAGATAGACCACGGGGAAAATACATCCTCATTGTCATCTACACATCCAAGAGATCAGTGTGCAGAGCGATAAGAGAGCAGCATCAGTTAGCAGCGATGGCCTTCATTCACAAATTCGACCACGTTCACCGATTCCAAAGGCCAGCAGATGCAGGAGAGCCAGTAAGTACCACCAAAGCTCCTCGTACTTTGATGCATTTATTGTTGTCATTAATGCATGGTAGATAGGGCAATAAATGCGCTTTAGGTTAGGGTCCAAAAATGTCAAAAAATGTCTAGGCGCATCTGCGTTGGTGCAAGGCACATCTATGCTCGTGAGGCACATCTATGTTTGTGCCACGCGCATCTATGATAGAAACCGCATCTATGCCAAATGCGGTCATGTTTGTGATGTGTAGGTGCGTCTATGCCAAGAAGGCACGTCTATGTTGCCTAGGCGTGTCTGTACAGAGCATAGGCACGTCTATGTTTTTTAGGCATGTCTGTGCAGTCTTTAAGCACGTTTATGTTAGGAAAGCGCATTTGTGTCAAAAAAATGCGAATTTTTGTCTTCTAGGTCAAATCGACAGTTCTGTGATGAACATACATTGTCGATTGGATAAGCTGCTGAGAGGATACACTCAAGCAGGTCCTCTAGGGAAGACTAGGATAGATTGTTGAAATGTGGCGACTGATCACCAAAGTACTGTACACTTAGCACATATCCTCACCGGGGTTCGGGGGTGGTAGCCCCCGAGAAAAGTGGGGGTTCGGCGACGGCAGCCCCCAAGAAAAAAATTTATGCTGTTTTTTGTTGATGAAAACTGACATTGTAATAAAACCCTAAAAAGGCCGACTTTGTTTGTTGCCCTAAAAATGCATGTTATAAGCGGCTGGGATGCTTGAGACATTGTAAGGTTGATGTACTATTTTTGCTGGATAATAAGAAAGATTGGACGGCTATGTATGGTGGACGTAACCCATTCTGGGTGAACCACGTTAAATCTCTATGTTATCTGTGTCCTGTTTTATTTCTTTATCTTTCGTATTTAAATCTGCATATAATAGTTAGTTCATATTTTCTTTGGATCTGTTTGAAACCCTAACAATTGGTATCAATTGTTCAGTGTGGAGCCTGATCAGTCTCCAAGTGGGAGATTGTTGAAATGTGGTGACTGATCAGCAAAGTACTGTACACTGAGCATGTATCCTCGCCGGGGTCCAGGAGTGGCAGCCCCCGAGAAAAGCGGGTGCCCCCGAGAAATTTTTTTTTGCCATTTTTTGTTGATGAAAACCGACATTGTAATAAAACCCTAAAAAGGCCAACTTTGTTTGTTGCCCTAAAAATGCATGTTATAAGTGACTGGGATGCTTAAGGCATTGTAAGGTTGATGTACTATTTTTACTGGATAATAAGAAAGATTAGACGGCTGTGTATGGTGGACGTAACCCATTCTGGGTGAACCATGTTAAATCTCTATGTTATCGGTGTCTTGTTTTATTTCTTTATCTTTTGTATTTAAATCTGCATATAATTGTTAGTTCATATTTGCTTTGGATCTGCTTGAAACCCTAACAATTGGTATCAATTGTTCGGTGTGGAGCCTGATCAGTCTCCAAGTGGGAGATTGTTGAAATGTAGTGACTGATCAGCAAAGTACTGTACACTCAGCACGTATCCTTGTTGGGGTCTGGGGGTGGCAGCCCCTGAGAAAAGCGAGCGCCCCCGAGAAATTTTTTTTTGCCATTTTTCGTTGATGAAAATCGACATTGTAATAAAACCCTAAAAAGGCCGACTTTGTTTTTTGCCCTAAAAACTCATGTTATAAGCAGCTGGGATGCTTAAGGCATTGTAAGGTTGATGTACTATTTTTGTTGGATAATAAGAAAGATTGGACGACTATGTATGGCGGACATAACCCATTCTGAGTGAACCATGTTAAATCTCTTTGTTATCTATGTCCTGTTTTATTTCTTTATCTTTCGTATTTAAATCTGCATATAATTGTTAGTTCATATTTGCTTTGGATCTGCTTGAAACCCTAACAATTGGTATCAGAGCGAGGTTTTCTATAAATTGGCAAGACTTTCAGATTTGAGTGGGAGCAATGGAGGATTCCAAATTCAAGGTCTAAAAGTTTAACGGCCAAAATTATCAGTTATGGAAAATGCAGATGGAGGATTACCTATATCAAAAGGATTTGTGGCAGCCATTGGAAGGAAAGGCAAAGAAACCGATCACAATATCAGATGAAGAGTGGGACATTTTAGATAGAAAGGCACTGGGATCCATTTGATTGTGCATTGCGTCATCTGTAGCATTCAATATAACAGAAGCAAAAATGACTGTAGATTTGATGGCAACATTGGCTAAGTTGTATGAGAAACCCTCGGCTTCGAATAAAGTATTTCTTATGAAGCGTTTGTTTAATTTGAAAATGAGTGAGGGAGGATCTGTAGTGGAGCACTTAAATGAATTTAATACAATTACTAGTCAATTGTTTTCGGTAAAAATTACCTTTGCAAAAGAGGTTAGGGCTCTCTTGATTTTATGTTCTTTGCCAGAAAACTGGAATAGCTTGGTTATGGTTGTAAGTAACTCTGTCTCTGGTAAAAATACTTTGGTATTTGATGATATTGTTGGTATTATCCTAAGCGAGGAAATGCAAAGGAAAAGCACAAGTGAGACTCCAACATCATCGGGTAGTGTTTTGAATGTGGAGAACAGAGGAAGATCAAAGGAAAGAGGAAAAGGCCCTGGGAATGAGAAGTCACAAGGGAAGTCAAAGAAAGGACACTCTCAATCTAGAGGAAAGAAAGATTGCTGGTACTGTGGAAAGTCTGGTCATCTAAAAAAATACTGTTGGTCTCGGAAAAACAAAAAAGGAGACAAAAATGAAAATGACAGTAAGGAAGCTAATATTGCAAGTAATACTTTACAAGATGCTTTAATCTTATGTTTGGATAATGTTAATGATTCCTGGGTAATAGATTCTGGGATTTCATTTCATGCCACACCCCATAGAAAATATTTTCTAGATTATGTTCAAGGTGATTTTGGACAGGTATATTTGGGTGATGATGAGCCCTGTCAAATTGTTGGAAAAGGAAAGATAAAGATCAAGTTGCAGAATGGTAATGACTGGTTTCTGTAGGAGGTAAGACATGTCCCTAATTTAAGAAGAAATTTAATTTCTGCAGGGCAACTAGGTAGTGAAGGTTACATAGTCACCTTCTCAGATAGTATATGGAAGGTCGCTAAAAGATCATTAGTAGTAGCTAAAAGTGTGAAGGTAGGCACATTATATATATTTATAGGTAACAATTACTTTACCTTAGCTGCTACAAATAAAGTTACTGCAGGGACACCAACAATAAATGTTGCAAGAATAGATTCGATAATGTGGCACCATAGGCTTGGGCACATGAGTGAGAAAGGGATGAAAATCCTTCACTCCAAAAATATATTGCTAGGACTGAAGAAGATTGATTTAGAGTTCTGTGAAAATTGTGTTTATGGTAAACAAAAAAGAGTCAGATTTCTCAAGGTTGGGAAAGAGAAGAAGAGTGAGAAGTTAGAGCTTGTACATTCAGATGTATGGGGATCGGCTCAAGTATCATCTCTTGGTGGCTCTTGTTATTATGTTATTTTTATTGATGACTCAACCAGAAAAACATGGGTATATTTCCTAAAACAAAAATCAGATATTTTTGAAACTTTTAAGAAATGGAAAGCTTTGGTTGAGAATGAGACAGGGAAAAAGTTGAAGTGTCTCAGATCGGATAATGGAGGTGAGTATTGCAGCAAAGCATTTGAAGATTACTATTCCTTAAATGGGATTTGAAAGCATAAGATAGTTCCAAGAACTCCACAGGAAAATGGTGTGTTAGAGAGAATGAATAGGACCATCATGGAACGTGCGAGGAGCATGAGATTGCATGTTGGATTGCTCTTACATTTTTTGGTAGATGTTGTACATACTGCTGTCTATTTGATAAATAGAGGACTTTCAACCTCTTTGGATGGTGGTATTCCAGAGGAGGCATGGACTGGTAAAAAGGTAAATTATTCTTTTCTAAAAACTTTTGGTTGTGAAGCTTTTGTCCATGTTGATAAAGAAAATAGAACCAAGCTTGATGCTAAATCTTAGAAATATACCTTCATTGGATATGGGATAGATGAATATGGCTATTGGTTATGGGATTTTCAAAACAAGAAAATAATTAGAAGTAGAGATGTTATATTCAATGAGAAGGTTATGTATAAAGAATAGATGTAGGAAAAGAAGCATGAACAGGACAAACAAGAATATGTGGTGTTGGATGAGATTCCTGAAAATGAAATGCCACAGGTACCTGATGCTCAACAACAACAGATTGTCCCACAAACTCCTGCAGGTGTTAGACGTTCTATGAGGACAAGTAGACCCCCTAAAAGATTTTCTCCTTCTTTTTATTCTATTTTATTAATGGATTCTAGTGAACTAGAAGAATATGAAGAAGCAATGCAGGTGGATGTCAAACAATAGTGGCAGCTAGGCATGAAAGAGGAGATGGAATCCTTGATGAAAATAAGACTTGAGACTTAGTCCCTTTACCTACAGAAAAAAGAGCCTTGCTTAAAAAATGGGTTTATCAACTGAAGGAGGAGGAAGGAGGTCAGAAAATATATAAGGCCAGACTTGTGGTAAAAGGTTTTGCACAGAAAAAGGGTATAGATTATGATGAAATATTTTCTCCAGTTGTAAAAATGACTTCAATTAGAACTGTACTTAGTCTTGTGGCTGCAGATGATTTACATCTTGAACAATTAGATGTCAAAACAGCTTTTCTCCATGGAGATTTGGAGGAGGAAATTTACATGTTGCAACCACAGGGATATGAGGTCAAAGATAAGGAGAACTTGATGTGCAGGTTGAAGAAAAGTTTATATGGCCTAAAGTAAGCACCCCGACAATGGTATTTAAAATTTGATAGTTTCATGGCTGAACATGGCTATCATAGATGTCATTCTGATCATTGTGTATATTTTAAGAGATTTGATAATGACAGTTATATTATCATGTTGCTTTATGTTGATGACATGCTTGTTTTTTGGTCTAACATGCAACATATAAATGATCTTAAATAGAAATTAGCTAGGTCATTTGCTATGAAGGATTTGGGTGCAGCTAAGCAAATTCTCGGTATGAGGATTACATGGGACAGGAAAAATAGAACCTTGAATTTGTCCCAAAGTGAGTATATAAAGAAGGTGTTGAAAATATTTAACATGCACGATGCAAAAGTAGTTAGTACACCTTTGGCTAGTCATTTCAAATTGACTAAGGAGATGTGCCCAAAGGCATAGGAAGAGGTTAATAAAATGTCTAACATCCCATATTCATTAGCTGTTGGCAGTTTGATGTATGCAATGGTATGCACAAGGCCAAATATTGCACATGCAGTGGGAGTTGTGAGCAGGTTTATGAGTAATCCAGGTATGGAACATTGGAATGCTGTGAAATGGATTCTTCAGTATTTGAAAGGAACTACTACGAAGGCATTATGTTTCAAAGGATCTAATGCTGCTCTAAGTGGATTTGTTGACTCTGATCTGGCAGGTGATATTGATTCATGAAGGAGTACTACATGGTATGTTTTTACTATAGGAGGAACTACAGTCAGTTGGGTTTCTAGGTTGCAAAAGGTTGTTGCACTTTCAACCACTGAAGCTGAGTATGTTGCTGCTACAGAAACTAGCAAGGAGATGATTTGGTTACAATATTTTCTAGAGGAATTGGGTCAGACACAAGAGGATAGCCCATTGTATACTGATAGCTAGAGTGTCATTCATCTTGCAAAGAACTCTGCTTTTCATTCAAGGACAAAGCACATTCAGCTTAGGTACCACTTCATCCGGACTATTTTGGATGAGGGTCAGTTACGGCTTGAGAAGATTCACACAAGTGAGAATCCTGCTGATATGTTCACAAAGGCAATTCCACAGGAGAAGCTGATTTCTTCATCAGTTTCTATTGGTCTTCTTGATTGATAATTGTGAAATTTATACTAGTCAAGTCCTAGTGTTTTATCTAGCGGATGTTGCATGTACAGTGGTGTCATGTAGTATCAGTCTCCAAGTGGGAGATTGTTCAGTGTAGAACCTGATCAGTCTCCAAGTGGGAGATTTTTGAAATGTGGTGACTGATTAGCAAATTACTATACACTCAGCACGTATCCTCGCCGAGGTTCAGGGGTGGTAGCCCCCGAGAAAAGCGGGGGTTCGGGGGCGGCAGCCCCCAAGAAAATTCTTTTTGCCATTTTTCGTTGATGAAAACCAACATTGTAATAAAACCCTAAAAAGGCCGACTTTGTTTGTTGCCCTAAAAATGCATGTTATAAGCGACTGGGATGCTTAAGGCATTGTAAGGTTGATGTACTATTTTTGCTGGATAATAAGAAAGATTGGATGGTTGTGTATGGTGGACGTAACCCATTCTGGGTGAACCACGTTAAATCTCTGTGTTATATGTGTCTTGTTTTATTTCTTTATCTTTCGTATTTAAATCTGCATATAATTGTTAGTTCATATTTGCTTTGGATCTGCTTGAAACCCTAACATAGATCAAGGCACTTTGTGATGAACAGTGAGTACTAAAAAAAGTAGCACTTTGTGACGAACAGTTAGTGCAAATGTGAGCAGCACTTTGTGATGAACAGTGAGTGCCACACACATAGTACTTTGTGATGAATAGGGAGTACCACTAGGATAGAAGCAACACTTTGTGATGAACAGTGAGTGTCATTAGGGTAGAATGTCATATGCATTTAGATAAAAAGTAGCATTTTGTGATAAACAGGGAATGCCACTATGACTGACATGATTGATTTCCTTGACTGCAGAGGTATTTGCCTATGTTGGAGTCACAAGAGAGGTTCCCATCGACATAGATATTGCGACCTGAGTTGACAACCGAGGACTGAGTTGCGATCGAGGCTATGGGATTGAGACATGTGTTGTATGTGCCTGAGTTTCAGGTGAACATGGAACTGTTGACTATGCTGGTGGAGAGATGGCACTCTGAGATATGCACATTTCATTTGCTGATGGGGAGATGATAGTCACCCTCGAGGATGTATAAAAGATTTTGCGGATACTGATCGATGGGGAGTTGATTCCCTATGATCAAAATGGAGACAAGGAGGCCCTGAGATGAGTGTTCCAAGACCCAGGACTGGAGATGAGGGCTAGACATGTGGCTTGGGATACTATGATAGCTATAGGGCTAGTGCTGTCAGCAGTGATAGGAGGAGCGATTAGTGGGTTCCTATGTCTGGATAGGGTGACACGGGGGTTGGCTGTAGGCTGGGGAGGTGCATTGGAGACACTGGTGACATAGCACACCAGATATGCTTGGGGACCATGTGTGCTGGCACACCTCTACTATGAGCTGCATCAGTTTGTATACCATGGATCAGTGGGATTAGGCTATGGGGTGACATTGTTGCAAGTGTGGGCTTATGAGCATCTGCCAGTGACGAGACCGATACATTTCAGAGGTAGAGGTTACAGATGCATTTTTTTTCACTTATACAACATGATCACGTCATAGCCACGGATTGACAGGTTAGAGCATTGGCAACGGGTGATTGATGACATTGACATGGTCATATGGAGGCCACAACTGGGATGTGAGCAGTGGGAGGATGATGTTGTAGAGCTTCCCTACACCTTCTAGAGTAGCTACCTGATTAGATGGATGCCCTATGTGCTAGAGAGGCAGCTAGTGGATAGGGTTGGTAGGCAATTTGGCAGGATTCAGCGGATGCCATGGGGTTCAAGCATGTATTCATGGACTGTGAGAGATCAGATGCAGTTTGGGCCCCTATTATCATATGATCAGGTTGTTACGCAGCTAGTAGAGATGATGCCCCTACCCTGGGACATGCGGCCAGAGATTGAGAATGCCGACATGGATGCCGAGTACATAGCATACTGGGTTGAGCATCCATTCCCATGCCTGATGGATCCAGAAGAGCTATTAGATGGAGATGGTGATGGGGATGATGATGATGATGGAGTTGATGGGGGTAGAGGCCGATAGAGGAGGAGGGGCGCAGTTGGAGAGAGGAGGGTTGCACCACGGAGGGAGGGTGGAGAGGATAGGCAGGCTCAAGTGGTGAGGGGTTGTGGTGGATTACCGCTATAGGTGCCAGCAGCACAAGGTCCTACGTATAGGGACATGTACCAGTACAGGCACTAGTATAGGCACAAGCATAGGGGTAGGCACCTATACAGGGGGAGCCACAGGGGGCTGAGGCCGAGGAGGATGAGCTGACGGAGTTGAGGGAGATCTGCCAAGGATAGGTAGATGAGATCCAGGACCTAGAGAGGGAGAGGGATAGGCTCAGGAGGCGGCTCACAGATACTAAGTGGGAGCAGGATCAAGCCATTCAGCACTACACAGAGGCTAAGACAGCACTGAAGGATGGGAGGCAGGCAATAGAGGACACAGGGGCCGGATATGCCTATGTTCTATGGGCTAGGGAGGAGATTGCCTACTGGCGGGATCTCTATTATGGTGCAGTGCTAGCGGATTAGTAGATGAGGAGATTCCATAGACTATCACGGACAACGATAGCTATGGGAGGGAGCCAGAGGAGATAGGTATCTAGTGGTGGGGTTATGGGTCCTCCACTACCACCAGATAGAGGGGACAGGAGGGATGATTCTAGGGTGGGTCCTTTAGGGGCTCAGATTCCATCAAGGCCAGGTGGCTCTGAAGGAGGGAGTTCATTATAGCTATAGAGGGCTCCCTATGTATCAGTATTGTACCATTTTTGTATGATGATGTAGACACCTTCGGGTGATTGTAGCCATATGATTTTTTTGACCTCATTGTATTATTACACTTATGATATATATATGAGATGATTCATTTTTGTGGCAGTTATATGCATTTGTACCTATGTGATGCGATGTTCTTATGTGATGTTTGTTTTATGTGATGCTTATGATATGGATGCAAATATGTACATGATACAATGCAATATATACTTTTTTTTGTTCTTTTATGTTTTATATGTGTATGCATGATGCAAATGTGAATGTATGAAATGCAGATGAATATGATAATGCAAATGACTATTGTCATGATGAGAATGTAAAATGTTCTAATATGTGTTGTGTGCAGGATGTGATGCAATTGTGATACCTATATGTATGTATGAAATGAGATATGTGGTAATGCAGGTGCAACTACATGAGATGCAAATATTTTTTTGGTGTGTCATTATACTGAGTCATGTGATAGTAGGCTACGCGGACTCGAGAAGGATGATGAAAGTCAATCAAGAAAGGGGGATGAAAGATAGAAGACATGAAAGTGAAAGAGCTTCTTGTGCGTTATTATCATTGAGCTTTATTATGGCAAGTAGGTTATGATAATCGAGGCATATGTTCGACCCAGAAAGTCATTATACCTGTTTGCATGGAGATAAGACAGTCACAAACAAGGAATGCCCCAGTTCATACTAGACTCACAGTGTCCTCATATCCTTGGACAAATCATAGTATTACTAAGAGACAATCCACAGATAGAAAATACAAATAGGTGACGATACCCCATCCTCGTCGTTCTAGTCAAAGACATCCTAGAGATAGAATCTCTAGTCAGAGACATCCCGGAAAAGCTAAAAGACATGTCACCAAAAAAAGATGAAATCAAAAGAAAACCAAGACTCGACACCAACATCCACTGTAGTCCTCAAGTTTAGTGTCTCTTGTCACTTGTATAAGTCTTATTTGATTGTAGTAACAATATTTACTTTCACAAAAAGGATAGATAGCACTGAACCATATTGTTGTCTGAGTCTGTTGAAAGATTTGATTTGTTGAAGTCCATTGTTGCTGCTATGTCTCATCTGAAATTGACTGAATCCATGAAACTGATACTTTATTGCAGAGAAGATGAAACTTTATTGCGGATTGACAATGCAGATGCTATTTTATTGTGAATTGTGCACGGATAGACTAAAGGAAGCTAGAAGAAACTGTACTCCTCAAAACATGTGATGTTCTTAGTTCCACACCCATCACTAGATGTAGGATTTGCCTTAGCCACAGATAGGATCTGATTTATTATGGATGGAAAGGGATGAAAAGGGGGTTTATTATAAATGGCTAACCAATCTTGGGTAGATCAATAACAAGCCATGATGGGAATGGGTAAGTTTTTTATGGATGAATTGGTCATGAGTATGTGCAAAGTGAAGTGATGAAAAAGAATCCTAAAGGAGGGAGGAGCAATGTCTCTACACATGGCGCTGGTGACCCAGTTTTCACCATGGTACTTGCCTAGGGCACCACCAAAGTGGTTTTCACCATTGGACAAAATTATTTCTCTTTACTTTTTTTTTATTTTTCAATGTTTTTTGTGTCACAAGACGCCTGTTTGCCAGGTTTTCACCAAGTAACGATTTTTTTGTTTTATAATTTTTTTTGTATTTTTGAATTTTTTTTTTTTTTGTATTTTTTGAATTAGGATATTCTGAAGAGCTATGTGTAAAACCTGTGAAGGTGCATGCTATTGATAGGATCTTCCAAAGGTTCACCTTTTGTAGTTGAGAGTTGATATGCCCCAGATCCATACGCTGTTGTAATGATGTAAGGACCAAGCCAATTTGGTTCAAACTTGTCCTTCTTCTCTCTGTCTTGCTGATTTTTGGGGTTTTCTCTCAGAACCAAATCACCTACCTCAAATGTGTGAGGCTTGACCTTGTGATTGTAGCTGCGACTCATTCATTGTTGGTAAGCCTTGAGATGATTAAAAGTAGTTTGTCTTCGTTCATCCAGTAGTTCAAGCTTTTGTAAGCGAGAGACTCTATAGTCTTCATCACTGATGATGTTTTGCAAAGAGACTTGTAAAGAGGGTAGCTCGACCTCAATAGGCAAGATGGCTTCAGCACCATAGACAAGTGAATAGGGTGTAGCTCCTGTAGGTGTGCGGACACTTGTGCGATATGCCCAAAGTGCAGGATTAAGTTGGATATGCCAATTACGGCTAGCGTCATCGACTGTCTTCTTTAGGATTTTAAGGATTGTTTTATTAGACGTCTTAGCTTGACCATTACCTTGGGGGTAATATGGCATGGAGAAACGATGGGAAATATGGAAGCGATCACAAAGTTCACGAACATCCTGATTTTTGAAGGGATGCCCGTTATCAGTGATAATGGAAATAGGAATACCGTATCGACAAATGATATAGTTGAGGATGAACGTAGCAATCTATTTTTCAGTGACTTGTGTGAGAGGCATGACTTCGATCCATTTTGTGAAATACTCTATGGTAGTGATAATGAATTGATGACCATTGGAAGAAGGAGGTTGAATCTTGCCTATGAGATCGAGTCCCCACTGACAAAAAGGCCAAGGAGATGCAATTGGTTGAAGTTCTTGTGCGGGTGCATGTATGAGGTCTCCATGAATTTGACATTACTTACATTTCTTGACAAACTGATATGAGTCCTTTTCCATATTGGGCCAGTAATATCCAGTCCTAATGAGTTTCTTGGTCAAGGTAGGACCACTAGCATGTGGACCACATATCCCTTCATGCACTTCACATAATGCAATCTGAGCTTCATCACTTTCTAAACATCTAAGAAGAGTACCATCTAGACCTCGCCAGTATAGGATATCAGCTAAAATGACATATCGAGAAGATTGGCGAATGAAAGTGCGTTGTTGGTTATTTGATAGATCAGGAGGTAGGGTATTGTCATGAAGGTATGTGAAAATGGAACCATATAACTGGGACTCGGGACCGACGATACATAGCATCTTAGTAGGAATGATTTCATATGAAGGAACCAAAAGGTTATCCACCAAGAACTCATAGCGGGTCTCATTTGGAGGTAGATCGATCAGGGAAGCAATTGTAGCCATAGCATCTGCCGCGCGACTCTACTCTCTTGGTATCTGCTCAAAGTCTATCTTGGTGAAGTGTTGTTTCAGGTCATCCACCATTTGTTTGTAAGGTAGTAATTTTCCATCTTTTGTTTGGTAATCATCAGTTGCTTGATGGATTACAAGTTGAGAGTCTCCAAAAACATGAAGTTCCTGGATCTTCCACTGAACTGCAATCCATAATCCAGTTGTTAAGGCCTCATATTCTGCTATATTGTTAGTGCAAGGAAATGATAAGCGATATGATTTTGGTATAGAATCCCCTTGAGGAGTTATAAAAAGGATGTCAGCTCCTACCCCATCCTGTGTGTATGAGCCATCAAAGTACAGTTGCAATGGTTTTGCATGTGACATTGTTAAAATGGATTCATCTGGAAATTCTAAACTTAGAGGAACATCATCTATCATGGGAGCATCTACTAATTGATCTACGATGGCTTGTCCTTTTATTTCTTTTCTATCCACATACTCGATGTCGAATTCACTCAAGATCATTACCCATTTGGCCAATCGCCTAGTAAGTGTTTCTTTATTAAGAAGGTATTTCATTGGGTCTATCCTTGCAACCAACTTAGTCTTATGAGTGAGCTTGTAATGTCATAATTTCTGCAAAGCAAAGACCACGGTGAGACAGGCACCCTCAATTGGTGTGTAATTTAGCTCATATCCTACCAATGTGCAACTGATATAGTATACTGTTTTTTCCTTGCCCTCAGCAATTTGTTGTGCTAAGAGTGCCCCCAGTGCTGTTGGAGTAGCTAATATGTATAGTAACAGAGGCTGATCTGGAACTGGTGGCATTAGAACTGGCCGATTCAGAAGATAATCTTTGAGTGTCTAGAAATCCTGTTGACAGTTATCATCCCATTTGAATTTTATGTTTTTATGTAGAAAGTGCTGAAAAGGATTACACTTATCTATAAGTTGCGTTATGAATCTTCATATGGACTGGAGTCTGCCTTGTAAAGACTGAAGTTGACTGATATTTCTTGGTGGTTGCATTTCCAAGATGGCCTTGACTTTTGCTGGATTAGCTTTGATTCCTCTTTTGGATACAATGAATCCTAGAAGCTTCCCGGAGGTTACTCCAAAGACACATTTCTTGGGGTTTAATCTTACTTTGTATTTTTCCAACCGATCAAAGATGACTGAAAGTATGTCCAAATGTGTATTTCTATCTATTGATTTTCCCAAGAGGTCATCGACATAATCTTCCACAGTTACGTGCATGAGATCATGAAAGATAGTAGTCATGGCTCTCTGATATATAGCACCTACATTCTTTAGCCCAAAGGGCATGACATTCCAGCAAAAAGTTCCCCAAGGACAAGTAAATGATGTTTTGTGTTGATCCTCAGGTGCGATCCTTATTTGATTATAACCAGAGAATCCATCCATCAATGATGACATTTCATGACCTGCTGTGAGATCAATAATCAAGTCAATATTTGGTAATAGGAAGTCATCCTTTGGACAAGCTTTGTTGATGTCTCTAAAATCTGTACATATTCTGATGCTGCGATCTGGTTTACTGATAGGCACCAAGTTGGAGATCCATTTAGGATAATCAATTGAGTGTATGAATCTGACATCCAATAATTTCTCAAGCTCTGCTTTGACCAATAATGCAACTTGTGGATGCATCTTTCTTAATTTCTATTTCATTGGTTTTGCCCCCGGTTTAACTATCAAATGATGCATTACCAAATCCAGATCCAATCTAGGCATATCAGCGTATGACTAGGCAAAGTTGATTTGTCGTTCTTTGAAGAAACTTATGAATTTTGACCTTTCTGACTCCGTCAATGATTGAGCCAGGAATATGTTGTGTGGAACCTCTTCTATACCAATGTTTGTTTTAATAGTCTCCTCTACCAACATAGATGACTTTTCCTCATATGATGCTAGGAGAATGTTGAGCCTTCCATCTTTGGGTGCCTCAGAGAGGTTTTCGCCCTCAGATACGTCCTTTCTTTTTACTTTTTTGGGGTCAGACAGGGCCACAGTGTGGTTTTCACCATAAGACCCTTGATTTGTTCTTATTTTGACATTTTTGCGACTGGAAGGTCTGACACCCTCACCAAAATATGCCATGCTATTGAGTTCAATAGTGTATCCTGCTTTATGGTCCCCAGGAGGAAGATCATCTCGTATGCCAAAATAGTCAATAAAAGCTTCATCATTTTGGAATGTGTCAAACTATGCAGGTCCTTCATGATCCTAGTCAATGAGTTGGTGGTGAACAAGGGGAAGGCCTTCAATGTGTTCGAAGTTAGCGGGGCTAAGAGTGAAGATGCAGTTATATTTGGGTATGTCAAGGTAATTATCGAGGTCACCGATGGCACTCTCCTCATCAGTCTCGATCGCGAGCGAATCCAAATTATCATCACTAGTAGCACATTCTGGGACAGGTGTTCTCATCCTATGTGATTTCAACCTAGAACCTTGAGATAAGGACTGTGTGGAATCCTCATGGGTTGTTTCTTGACCAACTCTAAACCTGTTATAAAATTCCTCTTCTTCTGTGGGTTCATCTGTCTCTCTGAATGTCTCAGTGAGCTCGTAGTCACTGGAGGACTTATCTGAACCCCATTCCCATTCATTAGAGTTTGTGGAATAGCGATCCTCTTATTGAATTTTGGCAGCTTTGATTTGTAAGGCTTCTTCTATCCTTTGAGTGTGGATCTTAGAAGTCAAGAAACCAAGTCCTTTCGAGCGTTCCTTTTTAAATGTCAATTCAGGTTGTAAAAGTTCAATGATGCCTTCCTTTCGTAACCCAAGAGGGCTTTTTCCATCATACTCAAATTTTTGTAGAATTTTGAAGCTTTTGCCATATTTCTCACATGGTAGACTGATGTGATCTTGTGTGTCATCTCCAATGTCTTTGTAAAGCATTTTGTATAAATCTTCCTCTTCCAGTTCACCCCATCTTTGAAAGGTAGTAGGGTCCCATTTGAGTATCATGATGGATACTTACTTGTTAGGATGTGGTCTGCCATATTCTTTTGGGGAACTCATGACTTGGCATAGGTACATGGCCTGATTTAAAGTGTATTCCCCCATGCCTTTGTCTTGAAACTTGCCTTTAAGCTCACCTTGTTTTGATGTCGAAGGTTTTAATGACTCAAGATCAATGTATACCGAAAAAGGAACAACTTCACGATTACTGGGAATGATGGTCTCAGTTTTTGATCTTAGGTTATTGTAGTATATGAATAGATTAGGATCACCGTTAACTGTTACCTCCACTCCATTGTGAGGAAACTTAATGCATTGGTTATATGTGGATGGGACTGCCCTCATTTCATGAATCCAAGGACATCCTAGCAATATGTTATAAGTGAGATCTATATCCAAGACTTGACAAACCACATCCTTTGTAACTGGCCCAACTCTGAGAGGCAAGGTGACTATGCCCTTGGATGAATGTTCTTCATCATCATATGCCTTGATGGTCATTTGATTTGTAGAATTCACAGCTTTATCAGAATATCCCAATTGTTTAATTGTGCTCAATGTACAAATGTTTAGACCAGCTCCTCCATCTATCAGGACTCATTTTATTCGATGTTTGTGTATGAAGGCTTCAACGTGTAGCGGTGCATTATGTGGCTGACTTAGGGAGGCATCATTGGCTTCTGTGAATGTAAGGGAGTGTGGAACGGAAAGGTATCCCACCATGGCTTGAAACTAGTCCATGTACAGATCAGTAGGAATGACAGTGTCTCTAAGGGTTTTGTCAAGAATGGCTTTATGTGCGGGGGATATGCGTAATAGCTCAAGGATGGAGATAAGAGTAGGTGTCTTCCCTAACTGTTCTACAAGGTCATACTCAGGTTTGGTTGACGAAGAGGCAGTGTTTTTAGTTGGAGCACCTTGCAAGGTAAATTTACCTTGATGGGTTGTGACATGACATTCAGAGGTAGGTTCGGAAGAAGATCCAACACCTTTTAGGATGATCTTGGGTCTCCAGGTAGAATTCTCAGGGTTTTTGTCCTTGATGATAATGGTAGAGACATAATTGTCCATCGAGATGTGATTGATAGTTGAATCATAGTTGTAGGATGCTCTGGTATAGTTGGTTTTGTCCTCTGTGGCTTTAGATTTTCCCTTGTCATGTTTTGGGAATGGTTCCTTAAACTTCTCATGTTCTTGATTAGACGAGTGTCCCTCAATCTCAATATCACCTATATCAATGAGATCTTGTATGATGTTCTTCAGTCGATGACAATTTCCTATCTTATGACCTTTGCTCTTATGAAATTCACAATACTCATCATCATTCCACCAATTTGGTTTAACCTTTGGCTCATATGGAGGAAAATCTGGAACTGTGATTACCTTGTTTACCACTAGCTTTTTGAAAACTGACTCAAGTGGTTCTCCCAAGGGAGTGTACTTCCTTCGTGATTTGGAAGTTGTTTGAGTATTCACTTGATTGTTTGTAGAACTTGATCCCAAAAAGATGAATTTGGGTCGCACTGTGTTGGCGTCAACAACACCATCATTGACTATGTTCTTGTTTTTGTTCCAAAATCTCGGCTTGTCTTTTCCCTTAAAGTCATCTTTGTTTTCCTTGAATATCTTAATGACTCCTTGTTCAATTAGGACCTTCTCTATTGCTAAGCCTTATTCAATGATGTCCTTGAAGGTGGACAAACAAGCTTTTCTTAAATCATAACCAATGTCTTTGTTAACATTTTGGGTGAACATTTCTACCATTTTTTTTTGTGGAATTTCACAAGAGCATTTGCTGGCTAGATTTCTCCATCTTTGTAAAAATGATGAAAAAGATTCTCCATCCCTTTGCTTGGTGTTGCACAAAGTAGTGACTGATATATCTGTCTCTATGTTGTAGGAGAAATGTTGGATAAGTGCCTCTACTAGATCACCCCATGACTTAATACCAGGTGGGATTTGGGAGAACCATTCCATAGCTTGATCACCTAGGCTTTGTGGGAATAATCTCATCAAATATGTCTCTTGTGCTGCTACCTCAATGCAAGCTGTGAAAAATTGTCTTATGTGTGCCTTAGGATCCCCTTTTCCTCTATACTTATCGAATTTAGGTGTCAGAAAGTGTGTAGGAAAAGAAGGCATTGGAATGCTCTTGTCAAATGGATAAGGACATATGTCTCTCATTGTGTATGTTGGCTTCGGTGTATTTATGTCCTCCATTTTCTTTTGTAAGTCCCTGATTTGTTGCTCCAAAATGCTCTTAGGTGGAGATCAACTTCTTGGACCATACCCCATGCTTGAGGCACCAATTAGAGGAGGAGCATGTTGCATATATGGATGATATTGATCATACACATGTTCATATGGTGGAGGTCTATAATGATGCTATATATATGGACCACATGGTATAGATTCATGTTGAGGAACACCATATCTATTATGTCCATGTATACCATACTCTATAGGCATGTCATGTTCTAATGTGTTGCCCCCAAATTTGACACGGGGTTTCCTTGTGTCCAAATTTTGAGCATGCCTTTGAATATCCAATTGCTTTGGTGGTTGATCCTTAGCATTGGTATGTGATTGAGCATATCTATCTGCATAATACATCCATAATGGTCTGCGAAGGTGAGTATCATATACTTGACGATGTGTATGTGGGACCTCTGGTTTTTGAAACAAAGATGATGGTGAGTCAGGTACCATATGTGGTCCTCTATTGCCTCCACTATTAGGCCTTCTTTGATCCATGTTGGAGTGAGGTTGTTGCGAAGGTCGATTTTCCATTATTTGAGACATGTCAAAATCATGAGGTATCTTGGCTCCACTTTGTGCCATCATTTGTAAGAAGTATTATCTATCCCTCCTCATTATTTCCTCAACCAATTGATTGAAATGGGGATTCATAATGGATTTTTCCACATCTGCTGAATGTACAGAAAAATTGTCCATATTGTCATTGTGTGTATCATTGTTGTTTGTAGTGTCCATGTTCTCAACATTTGGAATGTTTCTATAGACATCCATGTCAAGTAATGTGTTATGATCAGTATTGAAAAAGATATCATTGTCATACTCATAAGAACTCATGTTTGCAGACTCTTGAGGCTCTTTTGTTTCTCTCCTAGATTTTTGAAGACAGGTTTCAACCATGAACTAGTTATTGACCAAGATGTGTGAGACTAGATGAAAATGGAAAAAGTATGGAAGACGAAGAGTTGAATGGAATGTAAATGAATCTGAGGTTTCCTTGCAATGTCCAAAGTGTAAGACCAAGTATGTATGTAGTAGAGTAGGTGTGACTTCCAAAGAGAGGATAGCTTCTCTTGATGAGGTAAGTTGACCTTGACTCTAAGTAAGACCAAATGAGACCCAGAGGTAAGAAACCTTGATGAGGGACCACTTAGCAAAGTGTTGTTGTATGTAGTGTGTTGACAAAGTATAGTGAGGACAAGCGAGTGACCTTTTGACTCAAGTTTAGACAAATGTGAATGTAATGTAAGGTGTAAAGCAATGATGGACTTTTTGAGACCCAAAGACAGGTTGAATGCTAAATGAAACCCTGGAGAAATGACCTAGGAAGCTCAAGAATTTTGACACTGACTGTGTTTGTTTGCTGGACTGTAAAAGTTTTTCAATTCTGAACACAAACGCGCCTATATACTTCACAGATGCGGTTTCCTGACACAGACATGGCTCTGTTCAACATAGACGGGCTTCTAAGATTTTTCTACAAAGTGTAATGTCTGTAAACACAGATGCATTTTTGCCCTTCACAGACACGGTTATACAACACAGACGCTATTATGTCAGACACAGATGCATTTTTGCAAAATTTGTACAATCTTTTCCAATCTATGAAGTCGTTTTGTTGTAACCATATCTGACTGTTTGACTATTTTTCGTGACAAGAGGACACAGTGTTATTGAAGACCTAATGTTTGCAAATGTCTAGACTCCAAAATGACTCTAATAAAAAGTGTGTTGTTTGATGTGAAAATGTTTTGCATACACTTGAAGACACAAAAGACACAATGTTTTTCTGTTTGGTTTTGAATGTTTTGAATGTTTAAAATAAGTCAAGCACAATTCTTATGGCTGGCCAAGACAATAGTTGTTGATCCCACATGGGGTTTTACCCCCGAGGCTACGCTATTAAGAGTGGATACTTAGATGCTTGACCTCACTAGCTCCACCCTCGACACTCACTTCTCAGGTTAGCCAAGCATCAGTCCCCATGAAAACTCCCTGTGGCGAACTTTGTATCTCTACTAAGAACTATATGTGTGTGGGCCTGCTACTAGAGATCCGACCTCCTGCCCCAACAACTAGAAGGATTTGGAATTCTAAAACAAAAAGGTGCTAGTAACGGCATCCACTCGTGTGGCCATACATGTGGCACTTTCAGCTCTGTAAATACAGAAGGCTCCTAGCTAGTAGGGGTTATGCCCTACAACTGATCAAATAAATTTGATCAAATGGGTTTATGGGGAGACATAGTGTCAGTATGAACTAATCAACACACGTTATCCCTAGTTTTCACCATGAATACAGTTGTTTAGAGTGGTTCGGAAGAGGTGGGATTTCCTCGCTACCACTTGAGTCATTGTCTTCTCACTAGTAGCCCTAATGACCACCCAGGAAGACAAGCCCTCTAAAGATTAAACAAAAAGAGCCTATTTCTCAAGACACAAAAGACAATGATTCAATTTTAGTGCACCAATTGAAGTGTTTGCTAGTCTATGAAAACAAGGCACATAATAAAAATCCCAAAAAACCCTTGCCAAGGACCTGCAACAAAGATTTATTAGTAGTTTGGATTGTTTCGAATAATCACCCCTTCCTGCAAGCACACAAGTTAGGTAAATTTTAAATCCAAAAGACTTTGTGAAAATGGGGGCCTTCAACCAAACGATTTTACTTTCAAGACAAGCTGCACCAATTTCGTTAGCTAGATCTAAAAATGTTAGCTCAAAATAAACCAAATCTGAAACCCTAAATGCAAAAACCCAAAACTAAATCAATAACTCAAAATTTGAAATCGATGAACACAGACGTGATTACCCTCGACATAGATGCGACTTCATGATGCAGATGTGGTTCTATGAGACATAGATGCGGCTCCAGAATGCAGACACAATTTCTGGACACAGACGTGGCTAAAAACATCGCAGACGTGACTTTACAACACAAACGCGGTTTTCGGAACCTGCAAAAAAATAAAATACTGCTGATAACATAGACGCGATTCTAGATGTCGCAGACGCGATTAGGGAACCCAAACGGGATCCAAAAGTTCACAGATGCGGTAAAAAGCCAAAAACATGATCCGAAAGTACGCAAATGCGAAAATATCAAAATGCTGCCAAAAATGTCAGATCTGCAACTTCAAAACACAAAATCTGCAACAAGGATGTTAAATGCAAAAGGGACCAGAGTCCCACCGGGCATGCCAAAATGTATATGGTGAAAATGGATAACAATAATAATGATATTGAAAGCCTAAATGAATTCAACCACAAAACCCTAACCTAATAACAACAAAGATCCACCATAACATATGAAGATTACCTAGGACAATGCAAATCAAACGAAATCACAAAGATTATACCATCACATGTCCAATAGGGTTTGGATCTCCATTCTTCCTATCTCCATTGATCTTGCTTGATATATTTGCTCTCAGATTTTATATGCACAAGAGCTCAACAAAGAAGGAAATGTGGTTGCAAGTAGGATCGTAGTGTAGTCAAGTCAAAAAGATGATTGATTAGGATGAATGATTAGAATGCATAGAATGAATAGGGTTGATAATGAAGGAAACATCTCCTTATATAGAAGACACTATAAGAAATGGAGGGATAAGATTAAGAGGTGTAAAAGGAGGTCGGCTATGATTGGAGGGTAGGTAAAAGAAATAATAAAATAATGAAAAGGGTAGGTAGTGTATGAATTAAGAGATGAATGACATGTGTCATGGGTAGAAAAGGTTAATGAATTAATTAAATAAATAAAGATTTATTTAATTAATAGAGGAAGTGGGATAATTAAATAAATAAGATATTTATTTAATTTAGGAAAAGGATAATTTAAATAAATAAATGTATTTATTTAAATAAGAAATAAGGCTAGAAGAGGATAAATGAATTAATTAAATAAATAAAGATTTATTTAATTAATAGAAGAATTAAGCTTAGATAATTAAATAAATTTAATTAGACTGGACAATTTTGGGTGTCTACACCATCTAATTTTATTTCTCTCAAATTCATATTTCCCAAAATTGGAATTTCAATTAATTTCATCTAATTCCAAATCATCAAATTCACATTTCATGAAATCTAAATTTTAGTTAATTTCATGTGCATTTTAGCATTCAAAAGTCCAAATTCAAATCCCAATTGAAAATGAGAATCAAATTCAATTTCAAAATCCTACAACACATGCTAAAATTAGAACTGATTGATCAAATTGGTTATCTAATCAGTTAACTTAGTTAACTCATCAATCATCCTTTTTAACTCTCAATCACCTTTTTCTGACTAATCCATCTAATCAGTCATCTCCCTAATCAATCTAGTCAACTAGCTAGTCAATTTAGTCTATTGATCAATCAATTGTGTTTACTAGCCAATCTATTTAGTTCACTCTCAAATCTATTGAGTTAACAAATCAATCAACTTTGTTAACTGATCAATCTAAATCAGTTATCTATCAATCAACACTTGAGTTCTATTTCTCACCCTCTTTGTATTGAAAATCTATAAATTCAACCTATTTTCTCAATTCAAGCTAGAGAATCATAGTCTTTAAAGCTATTGTCCATCTTATGCAGGAAATCAGTGCAATACCTGATAGCCACCTACATCAACAATAATGGAAAAGAGAAATGGAAGCCTTGCTATGTCAATTGAGGGAGTTTTAGATACATCTTTCTTTCATTTCAATTGATTTTGCATCATTCCATTGTAATTTAGGAGTAATTTTGATTAGATTAGAGTTGTGATTCACTCTTTGATATCTGATTATGCAATTTACACTCATTTTACCCCTAGATACAAATGCCATTGGCACAAAGTTGGTCTATAGGAATAAAGTAAATAAAGATGGAAAGGTGATAAGGAACAAGGCCAAGCTTGTGTGCAAAGGATATTCACAAGTAGAGGGTATAGATTTTGAAGAAACCTTTGCCCTGGTTGCTAGACTTGAAGCCATTAGAATGTTCTTGGCATTTTCAACATACAAAGGGTATGAAGTATATCAAATGGATGTCAAATCTGTATTCCTAAATGGCATTCTTGAAGAAGACGTGTATATTGAGTAGCTTGAAGGATTTCAGTTCCATGAAAATGAAGACTTTGTTTGCAGACTAAGGAAGACTTTGTATGGTTTGAAGTAGGCACCTAGAGCATGGTACTCTAGGTGGGACAAATATTTGCATCAACAAGACTTCAAAAAGGAATGTGCTAAGAGCAACTTGTACATCAAAATAGATGGTAATCTCATAATCATAGTTATTGTATATGTAGATGACATAATCTTTGCTAGAAATAAGGATATCTTATGTAAAGGGTTTGTTGATCAAATGAAATCAAAATTTAAAATGTCATTGTTGGGAGAGTTGTCCTACTTTCTTGGCTTGAAAATATCTCAATTAGGTTAAGGTATATTCATCTCACAAACTAAGTATGCTAAGGACATGTTGAAGAAGTTCCAAATGGAAGATAGTAAGCTGATTAGTACACCCATGGTGACTGGATACAAACTAAGAAAAGATGATGAGTCACCTAATGTTTATTAGACTTTTTATAGATCAATGATTGGAAGCTTGTTGTACCTAACTTCCTCTAGACCTGGTATAGTGCAAACAATGTGTATGGTGGCTAGATTTTGAGCTGCCCCAAAGCAATCTCATGTGAATGTTGTTAGAAGAATTTTTAGATATCTGTAGGGCACACTAGATTATGGTTTGTGGTATCCTAAGAATGACGATTTCACTTTGCAAGCCTAAATAGATGCAAATTAGGTAGTTTGTGTGGATGACAAGAAGAGCACTAGTGTTGGAGATTTCTTCCTTGGTGAGAGATTGGTCTCATGGCATAGCAAAAAACAAGAGTCTATTTCTTTATCTACTACTAAGGCTGAATACATAGCTACTGCTACATGTTGTTCACAAGTTCTATGCATAAAAAAAACACTCAAGGACATTCAGGTAGAGTTTGACGATCCCATCTCCATAAAGTGTGACAATTTAAGTGCAATCAATATATCCAAGAACCCATTCATGCGCTCAAGAATAAAACATATAGCTATAAAATATCATTTATTGAGGGAGAAGGTAGGTGAAAGAGAAGTTAAGGTTGAATATGTAAGCATAGGTGAGCAAGTGGCAGATATTTTTACCAAACCCCTATTAGTAGCAATCAAGAAGGAAGATTGAGAGGGGGAGGTGAATTAGTATTCACCAAATACCAACAAATTAAACTTCAAAACATAAGATGATAGACTGCATCAATGACAGATAAGAAAATTAACAACACGACACACAACACCAATATTTTTGACATGGAAAATTTGGTTAAGGGAAAAACCATGGTGCGAACCTACCCATAGTAAGATGATACTCTGTAGTAGTATGTGAAAATATTACAATGGGGAATGCACATGCATTTAGGAACACTACCTAGAGCTCACTACTCAAAATATATATGCCTGGAAGGATACAACCCTCGAGGAAGTCTCACTAACTTACAATATGATTCAGACTACAATCTAAAAGGAATGAACTACAATGATGACATCTACAAATGCCTGATGGTAGTTTTGGTTAAGCACAATTGTCTAGTCTGCAACACCAATCTCATCTCAATACTTCACCAAACATATAAATATTTTTTTCACACAATCTCCTCTCTTTGATAATGTAGACATAATACCGACACCTAAATTACATAAGCATCTCACCTATATATACAAATCATCAACCTTGATAACAAGGTTGGGTAAATCCTCAACCCTCAACTCACAATTACAAAAATTTCATTGCACAATACAAAGATCGACCACTAGACCAATATTATGATTTACATTACATAGCATGGACCTAATTCAAATTCCCAAATGATTACATGCACTAGAAATCCTACCAAGATCAACCACAATACGCTACACCATGAGAAATACTACATAACATGAAAAATCATCATCGGTTCATAAAAATCCCCAAAAAATTGCACAAATATCAATGCGGATCACCAAAACAAATAGGAAATGACTAGGAAACACCAATAAGCATGTTAGAATCATCTGGAATGGTTGCACCAACACCTCTTTTCAAATCTTCACCGGTCAACTTCTCAAAGCCGAAAAACACAACCAATCAACAATTGTCACGAGGAAGGATAGCTTGTGGAGCACCAAATCAAGAACCATCTGAAATGAGATACACAAGATCATCCCAAACAATAATCCAAAGTCTCAATACAAGATATAATCATACTAGAATATACCAGAGGAAATACTAGACTTTGCAAAATAGTGATCAACAAAACCAAACTACAAAATCAAATAAAAAACTCTTCCCAAACTCACCATAATAAATCATAGGAATATGTTGACATCAATGACAACAACATATCCTAGCAATAGCAATGAATAAGCAAATCCAACAATCTCCCCAATGATCAAACAATCTCCCCCTTTGGCACTGATGGCAACATATGAATGTGAAAAATAGTCAATGCAAAGAAAGAAGATATCACCAGCAAACTCCCCCTAAGATCAAGATAGATAAAGCATTTTTTCAAATGATCTCTCTCCATCTTTTGACAAAAATGTCAAAGATCTCCAAAATAGAAAATCAAACTCTCAATATAGAAACATGAATCTCTCTCCCTGGGATACACAACCAAATCAACAAACTACTCCAGTAGAGGAGCAACACCAACTCATCAATCTAGATAAAAGAATAAGGCCCTAAATTCCACCAGATTGATGCAACTCAATGCATCTAATTCTCATCAAGATGGGTGGATATCCCTAACTTGTCTCTCAAATAGATAAATGTATCTTCATGCAAAGGCTTAGTGAAAATATCAGCAATTTGTTCCTTTGTAGATACATATTCCAACTTCACCTTCTCTTCACTGACTTGCTCTCTCAAGTAATTATATTTGATTGATATATGCTTAGTCTTTGAATGTTGCACCAAATTCTTGGACATCTTTATAGCACTGGAATTATCACAATATATTGTAGACACCTAAAATTGTCCTATCTAATTAAATAAATATTTTTATTTATTTAATTATTTTAGCCTAATTCTTCTATTAATTAAATAAATATTTATTTATTTAATTAATTCATTTATCCTCTTCTAACCTTATTTCTCATTTAAATAGATACATTTATTTATTTAAATTACCTTTTTCTAAATTAAATAAATAAATTTTTTTTATTTAATTGATCCCACTTCCTCTATTAATTAAATAAATCTTTAATTATTTAATTAATTCATTAATCTTTTCCACCTATGACACATGTCATTCATCTCTTAATTCCTACACTACCTACACTCTCATTATTTTCTTATTTCCTCTACCTACCCTCCAATCCTAGCTGACCATTTATCTTTTACACCTCTCAATCTTATCCCTCCATTTCTTATAGTGTCTTCTATATAAGAGGATGCTTCCTTCATTATCAACCCTAATCAATCTAATCAACTAACTCCCCAACTACACTTTTGATTTTTCACATGCAATCAAGCCTACTTGCAACCACATTTCCGTTCTTTGTTGAGCTCTTGTGCACACATAAAATCTGAGAGCAAATATATCAAGCAAGATCAATGGAGATAGGAAGAATGGAGATCCAAAATCTATTGGAAATGTGATGGTATAGTCTTTGTGATTTCATTTAATTTGCATTGTCTTAGGTAATCTTTATGTGTTATGGTGGATCTTTGTTGTTGTTAGGCTAGGGTTTTGTGGTTGAATTCATTTAATCTTTCAATATTGTTGTTTCCATTTTTACCATAAACATTTTGGCATGCCATGTGGGACATGGATTTTTGTTAGATCTATGTTTTTTACAGATTTTTCTAACCCTATATTGTGGTTTTGTAAAACAATTTGGAGAATAACCTTGTGCAGCTAGGGTTTTGGACACAAAATTAAGATCTTGAAGAGATCTGATCCGATTTCACAAACCGATTATAATGTTTGCACCAACTTTTGTTGGTAGGTTGAAGATAGTATCAAGAGCTCTCAATCCAAATTTCAGAATTTTGGGAGCACATTTGCATTTTCTATGAATTTTTTATGATTTTTCATAAAAAAAAACAAATTTGAGAGAAAATGAGCGAATTTTTCGACTTTTCTTATATTTTTGGAAATCTCTCAGAATTATACACAGGATATGATCTTTGTGATTAGATCTCATAAAATAATTTGAATTTTGGCATCAAATTTTTCTGATGGTCCAGAACATTATCCAAAGTGTTCAGTAAAAAAATCAATTTTTTTGGAATAATTTGAATTTTCTATGAATTGTTTATGCATTTTCATAAAAAATTAAATTTGAGAGCAAATTAGCAAATATTTCAGATTTTTTTACATTTTTGGAAATCTCTTAGAATTATACATAGGATCGGTTCTTTGTAATTTTAATTTTAATGCAAAATAATTCCTAAAAAATCGGGTCTTTAAACATTAGGGTTTTGCATTATTTTGGTCATATCTCACAAACTGCTTAGAATTTTTGCAAAAATTTTTTTATGTAGATTGGGAATGGTATTAGGAGTTTCCTGTAAAACATTCAGATTTGTTGGATCAATGTTGCATTTTCTTTGAATTTTTTATGATTTTTCATTAAAAAAATAATTTTTGGAGCAAATTAGAAACTTTTTTGGATTTTCTTACATTTATGGAAATGTCCTGAAATTTTATAGGTGGTATGTTTTTTATGATGCAAAATAACTCATGGAAAATCAGATCTTTGGATCTATCAAAAAAATGTCTTGTCGAAGGCCCCTATTTCACAAAGTCTTTTGGATGTAAAATTTACCTAACTTGTGTGCTTGCAGGAGGGTTATTATTGCAAAACTACTAACAAATCTTTGTTGCAGAATTTTGGCAAGGGTTTTTTACCTTTATTTTGTGCCTTGTTTTCATAGATTACCAAACACTTCAATTGGTGCACTAAAATTGAACCAGTGTCTTTTGTGTCTTGAGCAATAGGCTCTTTTTGTTTAATCTCTAGAGGGTTTGTCTCCCCGTGTGGTCATTAGGACTACTAGTGAGGAGAGAATGACCCAAGTGGAAGCGAGGAAAACCCACCTCTTCCGAACCACTATAAATAATTGTATCCATGGTGAAAGCCATGGGTAACGTGTGTTGATTAGTTCATACCGACACTATGTCTCCCCATAAACCCGTTTGATCAAATTTATTTGATCAGTTGCAAGGCGTAACACCTACCGGCTGGGAGCCTTCTATATTTACAGCACTGAAAGTGTCGCATGTATGGCCACATGAGCGAATACCCTTACTAGCACCTTTTTGTTTTAGAAAGCCAAAATCCTTCTATTTGTTGGGGTAGGAGGTTGGACCTCTAGAGCAGCCCACACACATATGGTTCTAAGTAGAGATACAAATTTTTCCATGGGGAGTTTTCGTGGGGATTGATGCTTGGCTGCCTCGGACAAGTGAGTGCTGAGGGTGGAGCCAGTGGGGTCAAGCATCTAAGTATCGGCTCTGAATAGCATAGCCTTGGGGGAAACCCCATGTGGGATCAACAACTATTGTCCTGGCCAGCTCTAAGAATTATTCTTGTCTTCTTTTAAACATTCGAACATTCAAGACCAAACATCAAAACATTGTGTCTTTTGTGTCTTCAAGTGTATACAAAACATTTTTACATCAAACAACACACTTTCTTTGGAGTCATTTTGAGTCTAAACACTTGTAAACATTGAGTCCTCATCAACATTGTGTCCTCTTGTCACAAAAAATAGTCAAAAATTTAGATTTGGTCACAACAGCAACTTTACAAAATTGGAAAAATTGCACTTAGTTTCTGGAAATGTGTCTGTGTAGTGTTCAACAACGTCTGTGTCATTTAGTTGTGCCTATGTTATCACAAGAAAAATTGCATTTACAAAATCTCAGAAATGCATTTGTGCTATGTTCAAAAACATTCGTGTCATTTAACCATGTCTGTGAAGTATACAAGCACATCTATGTTCAGAATTGAAAAAACTTACAATCCAACAAACAAGAGCAGTCAATTTCAGACTCATTGAACTTCCTAGGTCATTTTTCTGGGTTTTCATCTAGCATTCAACCTATTTCTGGGTCTCACAAAGTTCATCATTTCTTTACACCTTGCATTACATTCACATTTGTCTAAACCTGAGTCAAAAGGTCACTTGCTTGTCCTCATCTTACTTTGTCAACCAATACATACAACAACATTTTGCTAAGTGGTCCCTAATCAAGGTTTATCACCTTTGGGTCTCATTTGGTCTTACTTAGAGTCAAGGTCAACTTACCTCATCAAGAGAAACTATCATCTCTTTGGAAGTCACACCTACTCTACTACATACATTCTTGGTCTTACACTTTGGACATTGCAAGTACACCTCAGATTCATTTACATTCCATCCAACTCTTGGTCTTCCATACTCTTACCATTTTTTTTCATCTAGTCTCACACATCTTGGTCAAGACCTAGTTCATGGTTGAAACTCATTCCCAAAAATCTAGGAGAGAAGCTAAAGAGGCTCAAGAGTCTGCAAACATGAGTGGCTATAAATATGACAATGATATCCTTTTCAATTATGATCATACCACATTACCTGACATGGACACTTATAGAAACATTCAAAATGTTGATAACATGGATAATACAAACAACAATGATACAAACACTAATAATATGGATTACTTTTCCATAGATTCAGCAAAAGTGGAAGACTCCATTATGGATCCCCATTTTGATCGATTGGTTGAGGAAATCATGAAGAGAGATAGACAGTATTTCTTACAAGTGATGGCACAAAGTGGAGTCAAGATTCTTCATGATTTTGACATGTCTCAAATAATGGAACATCGACCTTTGCAAGAACCTCAACTCAACATGGATCAAAGGAGACCTACTAGTGGAGGTACTAAAGGACCACATTTTGTGCCTGAATCACCATCATCTTTGTTTCAAAAACCTGAGGTCCCACATACACATGGTCAAGCTTATGATACTCACCTTCGCAGACCATTATGGAAGTCTTATACAGAAAAATATACTCAACCACATACCAATGCTAAGGACCAACCACAAAAGCAATTGGATATCCAAAGGCATGATCAAAATTTGGACACAAGGAAACCTCACGTCAAATTTGGGGGCAACACACTAGAACAAACTCATGGCATGCCTATAGAGTATGGTATACATGGACAAAATAGATATTTCATTCCTCATCATGACTCTATACCAAGTGGTCCTTATATGCAGCATCACTATAGACCTCCTCTATATGATCATGTGTATGATCAATACCATCCATATATGCAACATGCTCCTCCACCCGGTGGCTCAAGCATGGGGTATGGTCCAAGAAGTTGATCTCCACCTAAGAATAATTTGGAACAACAAATTAAGGACTTACAAAAGAAAATGGAGGACATGAATACACCAAAGCCAACTTACACAATGAGAGACATATGTCCCTATCCCTTTGACAAAAGCATTCCAATGCCTCCATTTCCTACACACTTTGTGACGCCTAATTTTGATAAGTATAGAGGAAAAGGGGATCCTAAGGCACATATAAGATAGTTTTTCATAGCTTGCATTCAGGTAGCAACAAAAGAGACATATTTGATGAGATTATTCCCACAAAGCTTAGGTGATCAAGCTATGGAATGGTTCTCCCAACTTCCACCTAGAATTAAGTCATGGGGTGATTTAGCAGAGGCTTATAGAGACATATATATTAGTCACCACTCTTTGCAACACCAAGAAAAAGGATGAAGAATATTTTTCATCATTCTTACAATGATGGAGGAATTTAGCCAACAGATGCTCTCGTGAAATTTCACAAAAACAAATGGTAGACATGTTCACCCAGAAATGTCAACAAAGACATTGGTTATGACTTAAGAAAAGATTGTTTGTCCACTTTCAAGGACGTCATTGAAAAAGGCTTAGTGACAAAGAAGGTCCTAATTGAATAAGGAGTAATTAAGATATTCAAAGAAAACAAAGAGGACTTTAAAGGAAAATACAAGCCATGATTTTGGAACAAGAACTAGAAAACAGTCAATGATGGTGTTGTTGATGCTAATACAGTGCGACCCAAAATCATTCTTTCTAGATCAGGCTCTACAAACAACCAAGTGAATGCTCAAACAACTTCCAAATCATGAAGGAAATACACCCCATTGGGAGAACCACTTGAATCAGCTTTCAAGAAGATAGTGGCAAACAAGATCATAACAATTCATGACAATCCTTCATACAAACCAAAGGTCAAACCAAATTGGTGGAATGATGATGAGTATTGTGAATTTCACAAGAGAAAAGGACATAAAATAGGAAATTGTCATCGGCTGAAGAATATTATACAAGATCTTATTGATAGAGGTGACATTGAGATTGAAGGAAATTCATCCAATCAAGAACATGAGATGTTTAAGAAACCATTCCCTAAACATGACAAGGGAAAATCCAAAGCCACAGATGACCAAACCAACTATACCAAAGCATCCTATAACTATGATTCAATTGTCAATCACATTTCAATGGACAATTATGTCTCTACCATTATCATAAAGGACAAAATGCCTAAAAATTCTACCCAAAGACCCAAGGTTGTCCCAAAAGGCATTGGACCCTCTTTTGAATCTATCGCTGAATGTAATGTTACAAATCATTGCAGTAAATTCACTTTGCAAGGTGTTCCAACTAAAAACATCACTTCTTCATCAACAAAACCTGAGTATGATCTGGTAGAGCAATTAGGGAAGACACCCGTGCTTATCTCCATCCTTGAGCTTTTATGCATATCCCCCACACATAAAGCCATCCTTGATAAAACTTTGAGAGAAACTTATGTCCCCACTGATCTGAACGTGGACCAGTTTCAAGCCATGGTGGGATACCTTTTCGTTCCACACTCCCTTACATTCACAGAAATTGATGATGCCTTCGTGAGCCAACCACATAATGCACCTTTACACATTGAAGCTTTCCAACACAAACATCAAATAAAATGAGTCCTGATAGATGGAGGAGCTAGTCTTAATATATGTGCTTTGAACACAATAATACAATTGGGATATTCAAACAAAGTTGTGAATTCTACAAACAAAATTACCATCAAGGCATATGATGATGAAGAGTATTCATCCAAAGGCACAATCACCTTACCTCTGAGAGTTGGGCCAGTTACAAAGGATGTGGTTTGTCAAGTCCTAGACCTAGATCTCACATACAACATACTCTTGGGATACCCATGGATTCATGAATTGAGAGCTATTCCCTCAACAAATCATCGATGTATCAAGTTCCCACATAATGGAGTTGAAGTGACCATCAAGTACCATGGTGAAAACCATGTCACCGAGAAATAAATTCATCCAACAGTGAAAACCACTTTGGTGGCACCCTGGGCAAGTACCATGGTGAAAACCAGGTCACCGATGCCATGTGTAGAGACATTGCTCCTCTGTCCTTTAGGATTCACTTTCATTTTTTTCACTTTGCACACACTCACAACCTCTTCATCCATAATAAACTTACCCATTCCCATCATGGCTTGTTATTGATCTACCTAAGATTGGTTAGCCATTCATAATAATCTCTCCTTTTCACCCCTTTCCATCCATAATAAATCAGTTCCTATCTGTGGCTAAGGCTAATCCTAAGTCTAGTAATGGGTGTGGAACTAAAAGCATCACATGTTTCGAGGAGTACAGCTTCTTCCACTTTTCTACAATCTATCCACACACAATCCATAATAAAGAAACACTTGCATCATAGATCTACAATAAAGTATCAATTTCATGGATTCAGTCAGATTCAGATGAGATGCAAGAAGCAATGGGCTTCAACAAATCAACTCTTTCAACAAACTCAGACAACATTATGGTTCAGTGCTATCTATCCTTTTATGAACGAAAACATTGTGACCACAATCAAATAGACTTAAACAAGTGACAAGAGACACTAAAAAACTTGAGGACTACAGTGGATGTTGGTGTTGAGTCTTGGTTTTCTTTTGATTTTATCTTTCTGGTGACATATCTTTTAGCTTTTCCAAGATGTCTCTGACTAGAGATTTCATTTCCAAGATGTCTTTGACTAGAAAGGTGAGGATGGGGTATTGTCACCTATTTTTTTTCTTTTGATGTCTATGGATTGTCTCTTAGTAATGTTTTGACTTGTCCAAGGATATGAGGACACTATGAGTCTAGTATGAACTGGGGCATTCTTTGTTTGCGATTGTCTGATCTCCATGCAAACAGGTACAATGACTTTCTGGGTCGAACATATATCTAGATTGTCATAACCTATTTTCCATAATAAAGCTCAATAATGATAATGCACAAGAAGCTCTTTCACTTTCATATCTTCTATCTTCCATCCCCCTTTCTTGATTGAGCTCCATAGTCCTTCCTGAGTCTATGTATCCTTCTAGCACATGACTGAGTATAATGACACACCAAAAATATCTGCATTTCATGTAGCTGTACCTCCAATCCCACATATTAAGCATTTCATACATACATATAGATATCATAATTACATCACATCCTGCACACACCACATGTTAGCACATTTTACATTCTCATCATGTAAATAGTTATTTGTATTATCATATTCATTTGCATTTCATACATTCACATTTGCATTATGCATAACATATAAAAACATAAAAGAACAAAAAATATTGCATTGCATCATGTACATATTTGCATCCATATCATAAAACACATAGAAGCAACACCACATAGGTACACATGCATATAGCTGCCATAAGGATGAATCATCTCATATATATATCAAAATCATAAGTGTCATGATACAATGATGTCAAAATACATATGGCTACAAAATCACCCGAAGGTGTCTACATCATCATACAAAAATGGTACAAAACCTGATACATAGGGAGCCCTCTAAGGCTATGATGAACTCCCTCCCTTGGAGAAAGTTGGCCTCGATGGAGTCTGAGCCTTGAAAGGATCCACCCCAGGATCATCTCTCCTGCCCCCTCTATCTAGTGGTGGTGGAGGACCCATGACCCTACCGCTAGATGCCTATCTCTTGTCTCAGTTGGCCTCGACGAAGTCTGAGCCCTAGAAGGACCCACTCTAGGATCATCTCTCCTGCCCCCTCTATCTAGTGGTGGTGGAGGACCCATGACCCCACCGCTAGATGGCTATCTCTTGTCTCTCCCTCTAGAGGTCATCGTCGTTCGTGATGGTCTTTGAAAGATCCTAGCCTACTGATCTGGTGGCACCACTCCATAGTATAGGTCTCTCCAATAGCCTATCTCCTCCCCTACTCATAGAACATAGGTGTATTTGGCCCCTGTGTCCTCTACTGCCTACCTCCTTGCCCTCAGTGTTGTCTCAGCCTCTGTATAGTGCTGAATAGCCTGATCCCTCTCTTCCTTAGTGTCCCTCAGCTGTCTTCAAAGCCTAGTTGTCTCCCTCTCTAGATCTTGGATCTCATCTGCCTATCCCTAGTAGATCTCCCTCAAGGATAATAGCTCATCCTCTTCCTCTCCCCCCTCACCCTATCCTTGTGGCTGCTCCTATGGTTGCTCCTGTCCTTGTCCTTGTCCCCATCCTTGTACATGTCTAGGAGCATGTTGAGCCTATCTCTCCTCTCTACCCTCTCTCCTTGAAACCTCTCTCCTCTCTATCACTACGCCCCACCTCCACCATCGGCCTCTACCTCTACCATCCCCACTATCATCTCCATCACCTCCACTATCTCACTCTATCGACTCCCCTGGATTTGTCAGCCATGGAAATGGATGCTATCCCCAATATGTCATGTACTCTGCATCCATCGTTACATCCTCTACATCTTCCCACATATCCCAAGCCATGGGAACCATCTCTACCATCTGTGTCATAGCCTGATCATAAGAAAGCAATGGCCCCAAATGTACCTGATCCCTCACTGTCCGTGCATACATCCCTGAACCCCATGGCATCCGCTGTATCCTACCAAACTACCTGCATACCCTGTCAATAAAATACCTCTCAATGATATATGGTGTCTGACCAATCAGATACCTACTATGGAATACATATGGCAACTCCACTGCATCAACCTCCCACTCCTCATAGTTCTAGTACGACCTCCATACCACACTGTCTATCTCATCGATAACCCTACACCAATACTCCAGCCTCCCAATCCATGGTTGTGATGTAATCATATCATATAAATGTACATAGCTACGCCCATGTCCCCTGCCTCTAAAGTGTATCAGACGTGTAATCGGCAGATGCTCATATGTCCATACCTCCAACAATGTCATCCCGCATCCCAATCCTATTGATCTATGATACACAAACTGATGTAGCTCATAATACAAGTGTGTCAGCAGACATGACCCCCATGCAAACCTGGTGTGCTTAGTCACCATTGTCTCCAGTGTCCTCCCCCATCCCACAACCAACCCTCATGCCACCCTATCCGGACAGAGGAATCCACTGATCACTCCTCCTAGCACCGCCAGTAGCGCCAATCCTGTCGCTGTCATGGTATCCCAAGCCACATGTCTATCCCTCATCTCTAGTCCTAGATCCTGAGACACTCATCTCAGTGCATCCTTGTCTCCCTCTTGATCATAAGGAACTAACTCCCCATCGATCGGTATCGGCAGTATCCTATACACATCCTCTAAGGTGACTATCATCTCACCCATCGACAAATGAAACATACATGTCTTTGAGTTCCATCTCTCAATGAATGCAGTCAGCAATCCCATGTTTGCCCAAAACTCAGGCACATACATAATGTATTGTAGACCCATAGCTTGAGCTGCTGCTCTATCCTCGAGTATCAGCTTTGCTCGTAAACTCTGAGTCGATGGGAATCTCTCTCATGACTCCAGCATTGGTAGGTCCTCTTGCAATCAAGCAAATCAACTGTGTCAATCCTAGTGGTACTCCCTATTCATCAAAAAGTGCTACTTTTTGTCCTAGTGCTTATATCTATCATATGGCACTCTATCCTAGTGCTACTCCCTATTCATCACAAAGTACTGCTTTCTATCCTAGTGGCATTCCCTATTCATCACAGAGTGTTGGTCTTTTTAGCACTCCCTGTTCATCACAAAGTGCTGCTCTTTTTAGTACTCCATGTTCATCACAAAGTACTACTCTTTTTAGTACTCCCTGTTCATCACAAAGTCTTGCTTCTTATCCTAGTGGTATTCCCTGTTCATCACAAAGTGCTACTTTTTAATCCTAGTAGTACTCCCTATTCATCAAAAAGTGTTGCTTTGATCCTATCTTTAGGGAACCTACTTGAGTGTATCCTCTTGAGTAGCTTATCTAATTGGCAACGTATGTTCTATCACAAAATTGTCAATTTCAGCCTAATCCAATTGGCAACCTATGTTCTATCACAGAATTGTCAATTTCAGCCTAATCCAATTGGCAATGTATGTTCTATCATAGAATTGTCAATTTTTTTTTGGTACTCCCTGTTCATCACAAAGTGCCTTGCTCTATTCTATCTTGTCAGTCTTGTCTAGCCTTTCTTTCTTATCGAGAGATTGTCTATGATCTTTTCAAACATTTTCATCCAATATCTTGAGGGGGCATATCCTTCCCATCTTGGGGCAACTTTGTATCAGTTCATCTTATCTTCTTTGAAACAACACGACAAGTTGCATTGTCTCAAAGAGGGGCAAAATGTAGACACCTAAAATTGTCATGTCTAATTAAATACATATTTTTATTTAATTAATTATTTTAGCCTAATTCTTTTATTAATTAAATAAATATTTATTTATTTAATTGATTCATTTATCCTGTTCTAGCCTTATTTCTCATTTAAATAGATACATTTATTTATTTAAATTATCCTTTTCTAAATTAAATAAATACTTTTTATTTATTTAATTGATCCCACTTCCTCTATTAATTAAATAAATCTTTAATTATTTAATTATTTAATTAATTCATTAATATTTTCCACCTATGACACATGTCATTCATCTCTTAATTCCTACACTACCTACCCTCTCATTATTTTCTTATTTCCTCTACCTACCCTCCAATCCTAGCCGACCATTTATCTTTTACACCTCTCAATCTTATCCCTCCAATTCTTATAGTGTCTTCTATATAAGAGGATGCTTCCTTCATTATCAACCCTAATCAATCTAATCAACATACTCCCCAACTACGCTTTCAAACTTTCAGATGCGATCAAGCCTACTTGCAACCATATTTATGTTCTTTGTTGAGCTCTTGTGCACACATAAAATCTGAGAGCAAATATATCAAGCAAGATCAATGGAGACAGGAAGAATGGAGATCCAAACCCTATTGGACATGTGATGTTATAATCTTTGTGATTTCATTTGATTTGCATTGCCTTAGGTAATCTTCATATGTTATGGTGGATCTTTGTTGTTGTTAGGCTAGGGTTTTGTGGTTGAATTCATTTAGTCTGTCAGTATTGTTGTTTCTATTTTTACCATAAACATATATAACAGTAGGCTCATCAAAAAATAACTATAACATCTTTCAACATTTTCTTCATCCAAACTATCTAAGTGTAATTACTAGCAGCATCAATGTACTCAGCTTCAACAATAGATAAAGATACTGAATCTTATTTCTTGCGAGCCCATGAAACCAACTTCTTACCTAAAAACAATGCTCCACCAGTAGTACTCTTCCGGTCATCAACATCACCAGCCCAATCTGCATTAGTGTAAGCAGACAACATGAAATCATCATTCTTTGGTTACCATAAGTGATAATCCTCAGTTCCCTTTAGATATCTAAATCTTCTTTTAATAGTAGTGACATGACTTTCCTTTGGATCAGCTTGATATCTAGCAGCCATACACACAACATGCATAATGTCAGGTCTAGTCTGAGTGAGATACAATAGTCCACCAACCATAGAACTATACAAACTCTGATTAGCTTTAGGAGACTCATCATTTTTAGACAATTTACTACCAGTCGCCATAGGAGTTCCAACTGGTTTGGAATCATCTAAACCAAATTTCTTCAATAATTCCTTCACATACTTAGTTTGAGATATAAAGATACCTTTTCCTATTTGTGCAATCTGCAAACATAAGAAAAATTCCATCTCACCAATCATAGACATCTCAAATTCTTTTTTGATATCATCATCACCACTAAAGATAATGTCATCAACAAAGACTTCAACAGTAAAAATGTTATCATTTTCAATCTTAAAGTACATATTACTATTAGCAACACCTTTGATAAATCCCAATTTTAGCAAGTATCTGTCTAACCTAGCATACCAGGCTCTAGGAGCTTGTTTCAATCCATAAAGTACTTTCTTCAACTTACATACCATGTCTCCATCATCTAACAATGAAAATCCATCAAGTTGTTCAATGTAAACTTCTTCTAGATCACCATTCAAAAATGCAGATTTGACATCCATCTAATATACCTTGAAATGTTTATAAGCAGCATAAGCAAGCAACAATCTAACAACTTCAACTCTAGGAACCAAATAAAATTTTTCTTTATAATCAATCCCTTCTTGCTGTGAATATCCTTTGTAGACCAGTCTGACTTTATTTATGGCTACTTCACCAACTTCATTCAATTTGTTCCTAAAAACCCATTTAGTACCAAAAACATTTTTATCCTCAGGTCTAGGTACAAGTTCCCAAGTGTTGTTCTTTTCAATTTGATCTAACTCTTCTTCCATGGCTCTTATCCAGTTATCATCTTTACAGGCTTCAACAACATCTTTCGGTTCAAATTTAGAAATCAAGCATACTTCTTCTATAGTTAACCTTCTTCTAGTCATCGCACCTTTATTCTTATCACCAAGAACCCGATGCTCAGAATGATTTAGTCTGACATACCTCAAAGTCTTCTAATTGTTTGGATCCTCAGGTTCCTGCACATCATCACCAACAATAGTAACATCCGGATTTATAGTTTCTACTAGATCATTCTTCTTGGGCTCTTCAAGCTGAATAGGAGCTAAAATAACATGTTGACCTTCATCATAAGCTCTGATCTCCTTCCCAAGGTTTTCATCCACCTTCACATTTTCACTCTCAACTATCTTTCTCGATCTCTTGTTATAGCACTAATAGGCTTTGATATTTGTATAATATCCCAAAAAGATACCTTCATCACTTCTAGCATCAAACTTTCCAATATCCTCATCTCTTTTGATATAACATTTTCTACCAAAAACTTTGAAATATTTCATAGTAGGAACATGACCAAACTAAAGCTCATAAGGGGTCTTACCTGTATCACCTTTGATATGAACTCTATTGAATGTATAGACTACAGTGCTAATAGCTTCTCTCCAGTACAACTTCGAAATATTTCCTTCAATCAACATAGTTCTTGCATCATCTAAAACAGTACGGTTCTTCCTTTCAACAATCCCATTCTGCTATGGGGTCCTAGGAGGAGCAATCTATCTTTTGATTCCATGCATCTCATAGAAATAATTGAACTTAGTAGAACAAAATTCTCCACCTCTATTTGATCTTAGACACTTCATCTTCAATCCGGACTTAGTTTCAACTTTAACTTTGAATATCTTGAATTTCTCAAATGCTTCTGATTTTTCTTTCAAAAAGACAACCCACATCATTCTAGAATAATCATCAATTAGTAGCATAAAGTATCTATCACCCTGCACACTTCTAACATTTGTAGGTCCACACAAGTTAGTATGCACAAGACCTAACAATCCATCAGATGTATACCATTTTCTCTTGAAAGAAATCCTTGTTTTCTTACCCAAGTGACATTCTGTACATACCGGATTAACAGGTTTAACAATCTTAGGTAGATTCCTAATAGCTTGTGTAGAACTGATCTTGATAAATGAATCAAAGTTTACATGACATATTCTTCTATGCCACAACCAACTCTCATCTATCTTAGAAATCAAAATAAAATTCTCACCAACACTCAAATGAAAAATGTTACCTTCGGTCTTAGTTCCAAATGCAATCTCTATATTGGAGGCATTTAAGATCTTGCATTTACCATCTTTGAATTTTAGATCATAACCCTTATCAACCATCTATCCAACACTCAAAATATTATGCTTCAAACCTTCAACATACAAAACATCATCAGTGTTATGCTTACCATCAAAAGAAATAGAACCTCTCCCACAGATTACACAAGCTTTGTCATCTCCAAATCTAACTATTCCACCATCATACCTTTCCATGCTTACAAATTTTATTTTGTCACCGGTCATATGATGTGAGCAACTGCTATCAATCACCCATACACCCTTTTCTTCTACCTTTGCAGCCAAAGCTTTCTCCTCAATAGAACAACTAGTGGAATCAATAGGCACATTTTTGTCCTCTTTAATTACAATAAACACAACTTCATCTCCTTCTGATTCATCATTTATAACACCTTCATCTGTAGCATAATAACAGTTCTTATGGTTCCTAAACTTCCAGTTAAACTTATAAGGCTTATAATATCTTTCATGCTTCTCATATCTATCATTCCTATAATGCTTATCAAACTTATCATGTCTATCATACTTAGGCATTCTCTTCAGGCATCTAGAAGCAAAATGTCCTATCTTATTATAAAAAAAAAATTCCATGGGCAACTTTCCATCATACTTACTAACACCTTTAGACAATCTTCGAGCAATTATTGCTTCAAGCTCATAAATCTCTCTTTCAAATCTGGATATCCTGCACTTATTAGGATCATATTTATTCTTATCAGGCACATATGCTAATTCTTTGAATGTTGTCTCAGACTTTCCATGTGATTCTCCAAATTTTCTCAGCTCAAATGCACCAAGTTTTCCAACCAACACATCTCTTGTCACTGTAGTTACACTCTGGATCTCATCAATAGCAGCAACCTTATGTTCACAAGTAGGAGGCAAAGATATCAACACCTTAGCAACAATCTCATCTTCAATTTTTTCACTAGCAGATCTCATACCAAGGACAAGCTCATTCACCTTAGCCATGTATGAATGTATGTTCTCATCATCTCCCACCTTCAATGTCTCATACTTTCCTTTTAAACTCTACAACTTAGCAACTTTCCCTTGACTATCACCTTCATATAGGATTTCAAGCTTCACCCAGATCTCATGTGCAGTCCGAAGTTCCATAACATTTGTCATTTCAGAATCAGTCATGGCACTAAGAAATGCTTCCTTCACTCTGATGTTATATTCAGCTTCCTTAACCTCATCAGGAATGGATGGTCCATTTTGAGGAACAACATAGGCATTCTTAGTAATATTCCAATAATCTTCTCCAAGACATTTCAAATGTACCTCCATCTATCTCTTCCACATCATGCAGTTGCTTTCATCAAACCTCAGACTATCCTTCTTGAAAAGAATACCTTGAGCTACCATCTCGAATCTCCTCAAGCGATTAAGCTTCTACTAGAGGATCTAGCTCGAATACCAATTGTTAGCAGCAATCAAGAAGGAAGACTAGGAGGGGGGGGTGAATCAGTCTTCACCAGATACCAACAAATTAAACTTCAAAACATAAACTGATAGATTGCAATAATTACAAATAAACAAATTAACAACACAACACACAACACCAAGATTTTGGAAGTGGAAAACCTGGTTAAGGGAAAAACCATGGTGGGAACCTACCCATAGTAAGATGATACTCTATAGTAGTATGTGAAAATATTCCAATGGGGAATGCACATGCATTCAAGCACACTTCCTAGAGCTCACTGCTCAAAAGATATATGACTAGAAGGCTACAACCCTCAGGGAAGTCTCACTGACTTACAATATGATTCAGACTACAATCTGAAAGGAATGAACTGTAATGATAGCATCTACAAATGCTTGATGACAGTTCTGATTAAGCACAATTGTCTACTCTGCAATACCAATCTCACCTCAACACTTCATTGAATGATAAATCTCTTTTTCACACAATCTAGTCTCTCTAATAATGTAGACATAATACCGACACCTAAATTACATAAGCATCTCACCTATATATACAAATCATCAACCTTGATAACAAGGTCGGCTAAACTCTCAACCCTCAACTCACAATTACAAAATTTTTATTGCACAATACAAAAATTGACCACTAGACCAATATTATGATTTACATTACATAGCATGGACCTAATTCAAATTCCCAAACAATTACATCCACCAGAAATACTGCATAACATGAAAATCATCACTAGTTCATAGAAATCCCCAAAAACTTGCACAACGATCAATGTGGATTGCCAAAATAAATAGGACATGGCTAGGAAACACCAACAATCATGTTAGAATCATCTGGAACAGTTGCACCAACACCTCTTTTCAAATCTTCATCGGTCAACATCTCAAAGCTCAAGAACACAACCAATCAGCAATTGTCACAAGGAAAGATAACTTGCAAAGCACCAAATCACAAACCATTTGAAATGAATATACACAAGATCATCCTAAAAAAAAATTCAAAGTCTCAGCACAAGATCTGATCATATCGGAATATACTGAAGGAAATATTGGATTCTACAAAATAGTGATCAACAAAACCAAACTACAAAATTGGATCAAAAACTCTTCCCAAACTCACTAGAATAGATCATAGGAATATGTTGACATCAATGAAAATAATATATCCTAGCAGCAACAATAAACAAATAAATCCAACAATCTCCCCAATGATCCAACAACCCCTACCTAAAGACACATTTGAATATTTGAGGCTCAAGTTGGGGGTTGTCCCTCCTTTCAATGCTTAAGTAGATTAGAGGTCTATAGTTCAGAGAGAGCTTACAAATTCACATTCTAATTCCTTGAACCCGTGTATTTTTTTAGGGTGATGCTAAATTTTGGTTTTGGTTCTTAGGGGGAGATAAGCAATATTTGCACAATCTATATTGTAATAATAGTTCATCTAGCACATAGGCAGCAGAGGTGTATGCAATCATATATACGGTTGTTGCAGGGGGAGTGTGTCAGATGATTATGAAAGTTCTTCCAGCAAGGAAACAAATGCAGATGAAGTAGACAGTCCCTTTTCCATTGCTGTCAAAGGGGAAGAAGAGGTCTGAGTGTTGATATGAACGACAAAAGGGGATATTGCTAGCATATTGTTGTCATTGATGTCAACATGATCAAATGTAGGTTGTTCCAACTGAGTTGCAAATGAGATGATGAGTTGTGTATGTGTTCGTTTGAATTGGAGAAGTATCAGTTCAAATTTGACTCAGAGCTTCTTTATTCTACATGTTGACTAGAAGCCTCTTCATGCCGACTTCACATTGTGTTGGGTCTGAGTATATCGGTGAGACTTTAGTTTCATCTTACCAATAGGGTGTTTTTTGAGGGTGACTTCACAGTTTGGTAAGACCCTTATCGACCTTTGTAGACTCATAGTGGTATATCGATATCCTTTTTTCAATGTGACTGTTGATAGGGTCTTGGCGATAATGATTCTGGTTTGGTGTGATCTGTGATGTGTCTCATTGACATGCTCCCTTTTTGATGAGACCTTTCCCTTTGGCAAGACTTATTTCACCTCTGCAAACTCCATGTCTTATGGCGACATCCCTTGTTTAGTAAGATGTTTTCCTTGTCTTGTCAGCATGCCTTCATGCAGAGCTGTGGGGTTAGATTCTTTGAGCTGGGTCAACTAGTCATGTAATTGCCTGTTAATCTAGGTCATCCAATTGAAGAAAATTGATTTTCATCTAGTGCGGTGAGCATTGTTGAATTTATGGGCCCACTTCATCCAAGCATCCATGGGTATTTAGTTGACGATTGTTCATTGGTCCACTTGGGGCATGATTTGTACTTGTGCATTCCCCCTCTTCCTTTTGTTCATTAGATTAGAGAAATAGACACTAGAAGCATTTCTCATCGAGGATTTTCCCATCTTGGGTTTTCCTCATACATCTAGTGTTATGTGATTGACCTTTGTGTGATTGTGTATTTTGCATTTCTGTTGATAGTGTCTCCATAATTGGATTTCAAATTTTAAGGATTCACTGATTCACCACCCCCCTCTCAGTGGTCATTTGTGTTCCTTCATGGTAAATATTATCCTAAGATAAAAGATGAAATAAAAGTCATTAAAAAGGAAGAAGATGAAGTTACTGATTAGCTTGATGGCTTTGATAAATTTGAAGAAAACTTTGTTAGAAAATTGAAGAAAGGAATTGAAAAGTATAAAGGTAAGTTGCCTTTCAATTTTTTTAATTGTGGGAGAATTGATCATTTCACATCTTAGTTTAACTTTAAAGATTTACTAGATAGCAATAAAAAAGAGCAATTCAAGTTTCCAAGGAAAGAATTTGTTCTTTTGAAGATGAGGATCACAATGATTCAAATGATGAAACACTTTTCATGGCCCTAAAAGTTGGTGACAAAAGGAGTGGTGTTAAATAATATAGAAGGTTTGGAATCTTGTAGTCTAACAAGGATGATGAAAAATCAATAATTGTGTATACTTTCTTCCAAGAAAAAGAAGAATCAAATGCTCGGGTAATTGAGAATTATTGTTCTCATCATATGACTGGTGACAAAAGAAATTTTATTATCCTTAGGATATGGAATGGTGTATCAGTTAAGTTTGGATATGAAGGCTCTGCTCAAATCTTTGGAAAGGGAAATATAACAATTGATGGGAAGAACAATTTACAAAGGATATTCTTTATGTTAAAGGATTGAAACATAATCCTTTTAGCGTTAGTTAGATTTGCAGCTAAGGATACAATCTCACATTTTATGACAAAGGTTTTTAAATTAGAAAAGGTAACTCAAGAAGACTAGTTGAAGAAGGAACAAGGACTGATGGGAATGTTTATCATCTTAAAGAAGCTAAGGGATGAAGTTGTTTCATGGCTCAAACTAGTGAATGTTGTCTATGACACAAGAGGATGCATCACATCAACTTTGAGAACATGGTAAAGATTAGCTCTACACATGCAATAAAAGATATATCAAGGATCATCAAACCTACAAACACCTTATGTAAGGAATTTCAAATGGGAAAGCAGACTACGACAAGAATCAAGAACAAGGAGTATTCTTATACCCTTAGAGCTAATACATATTGACCTATGTGAACCAACCAAGACACAAGGACTCAACAGTAAAATATATTTATGTTGCTTATTGATGATTATTCTAGAATGACATGGGTTACATGTTCTAGAAAAAAATCACAAGCTCTAGATAATTTAAATCTTTAAAATTTATGCTTAAGAATAAAGTAGATGCCAAGATCAAATGTTTAAAATCCAATAGAGGTAGTGAATTTGTACATCAAATGAGCTTGATAAATATTATGAAGATAATGTGATTAGGAGAACCTTAGTAGAATGGGGTAGTGGAAAGAATGAATATAATAGTTCAAGAGATGACAAGGACAATGCTAAAGGATGCTAATCTGATTGATGTATATTGGAAATAAGAAGTACACACTTTGGTCTATCTTCTTAACAGAGTGTAATTGAGGGTCAATATTTCTAAGATCCTTATGAGCTATGGTATGGAAGGCCTACTACTATCAAATTTTTAGAATTGTTAAAAGAAAATGTTATATTAGAAAAGATATGAAGGAGACTTGGGAAAGTTTGAATCAAGATGTGATTTAGGGATCTTTATAGGTTACTGAACTAGAAGTAAGACCTACAAATTCCACAACAATAGATTGAAGAAGATGCTTGAAGGTAGAAATGATAAAGTAGATGAAGTTTGGAGTCAAAGTACACAAGAACTGCAAGATTATAGATCAAAAGATCCTAGCTGCATAGAAGAAGAATAAGAGGAGATAGAGAGAAGGAAAAAATACTAGAGAAGACTCCCAAGACTTTGGCCAAGTATGTTCAAAAGAATCATTTAGAAGATAAGATCTTAATGATAAGAATGAAGGTATGCATACTAGAAGAAGACTTGTACAAAAGAAAGTGAACAAGTGAATAGTTATCTTCTATCAAAGATAGAGCCCAATGCCATTGTTGATGCCAGCAAGGATGAAGGATGGTTGCAAACAATGGAAGAAGAGTTAAATCAGCTTGAGAAGAATTAAACAAGGGAATTAGCCCTTAAAACTACAAATAAGAATGTCAGAGGAAGAAAGTGGGTGTTCCAGAACAAATTGAATGAAGAAGGTGAAGTGATAAGAAATAAAGAAAGATTGATTTGCAAAGGATATTCACAAGTGGAAGGTATTGATTTTGAGGAGACATTTTCTTCGGTGTCTAGGATGAAGGCAAGAAGGATGTTTCTTGCCTTTTCTTCTCATAAGAACTTTAAGGTCTATCATATGGATGTCAAATCAACCTTCTTGAATGGTGATCTAGAGGAGGAATTCTATATAGATCAACTTGATGGGTTTTAGTTATTAAAGGATCCAGATATGGTTTGTAGACTAAAAAAAGACATTGTATGGTCTCAAGCAAGCCCCCAGGGCTTGGTATGCAAGGTTGGATAAGTACCTACTTTAACAAGACTTCAAGAAAGGTACCGAAGATAGCAATCTTTACATTAAGGTTGAGGAAGACATTTTTTTATAGTAGTTGTATATGTTGATGACATTATCTTTGGTGGAGATGATGGAGTATGTAAGAGATTTGCAATTAAATGTGTAATCAATTTGGTTTATATATAAGAATTTAGGGAGAATGTCAATCATGCAGTAGCTAGGGTTTGTTTTGTTGCTAGGTTCTTCATCATAGATTGGGCTTGGTTCATTTCTCCAACAATTACTTTTGGGTTGTGGATTGATGGATGGGGTTCTTAGATTGGATTTCATATGATGTTTCTTTTTCATAGATCAATTAAGACTCATACCTAGAACTTCCACTCCATATGTACTTGGTAGAATGTAAAATATTAATAAAATAATAATGTTAAACGTATACCTTGGAATTGGAGATGGATAAGACTATAATAAATGAATATCGCTTGAACTACAATGTTGAATTTAAGGATGAGTAATATTTAATGACCATGCCTTGAGAATAGTGTGACTAAGTGCTAGTATAATCACTTTCATGTTTATAAGTGGTCTTTGTGTCCATTTATCTAACCTTTGATCTATAAAAATGATATTTTTTTAAATGACACTAATGTTGGTAAACCTTTAGTACCGACCAATATAGATTTTCCATGAATACTTTGACCTATAATGAAAACCTAACTATGTTATTCATTTGAGAGCTTGCTAACTCAAGAACTTTTCCTTATGACAAGTCATTTGAGTGTATGAGAATTTATTTGCTAGACACCATTTAGGGATAATTGCAAAATATCTTAGTTGATGTCATAAAGGGGAACAAAAATCCATGTAGGTTTTATAGTACCTAAAGTACATAAGAAAATAATTTAAGGATGTTACTTGTTTGATGGATAGCCCTTTCAATCTCTTCATGAATGAAATCTACTCAATCTCTAGGAGATTTTGAAATATAGGCTTGAGAACCAATACTCATCATCTTACATCCCAAGATATTAATATGTAATGCCTAGTATGTCATATTTAAGGACACACCTTAGAAGACTTGTCATCCATCTAAGGATCACATCAAAATAAACTAGAATTGAATTGGATCACAATGAATTATTACCAAATATAAATTTAAGATTTTTTGCATCCATCGTTGAAAGATAGTACACCTAGGCATTTTCTATGGCATGTCTTTTATGTCTTGAAAACTTGTGGAAATGGCAATAGAGATTTGAAATTCAATCAAAGAAGTTTTATGCTTCAACCCTCTTATACCAAGCCCTCAAATGCTCTTATTATCACAACTATTTTGCAAGTTTATAAGTTATAAGAGCTTAAGACATAGATGTCATAATTAGTACCATACAAACATAAAAAGTTCAAAGCCAAACTAAATCATGTACCTATAGTTGCATCCAAAAAAGGCAAGTGATGGAAATCAAAATAAAAAATTGATAACAAAATAACAAATGCGATCATCAAATACATCATACAACCAAATCAATAATATAAAAAATTCAATTTAATAAAAAAATTTAAACAACCAAAATCTAACCTTTTTAATGACTCTACCATTTAAGATTTAATTGTATTGACCAATTATTATCAAATTAAAAAAGATGTGACTATGTCCACTACAAGAAGTAATAAAAAATATCCTTTGTGATTACCAAACACATCATACAATCAAATCAATAATATAAAAAACTCAATTTAAAAAAAAACAAAACTAAACAATCAAAATATAACCCTTTTATATACTTTACCATTTTAAATTTAATCATATTGACCGATTTATCTATTTCATCTACAACAACATATACCAAAGAGGTAATAAAAAATATCTTTAGTGACAATCCACAAAAAAATAAAAATCAAAGAAGTAAAACCTACTCTAGGAGTATATGTAAGAAAAGTGTATAAAAAGAAGGATACAGATTTCCTGCCATATAATGAAACAAAAAACGTCATCAATGGTATGGAGCAAGTAAAAGTCACTAGCACGTAAAGTAGTGATCCTGTCAGATACACAATACTTGCATTGTCATTAATGTGTTTTGTCAACATCAAAAACAACTAGTTGGCCCCTTTTTCTACATTGCTTTAACTTCTTTTAAAAGCAATAGATGATTCGATTCAAAAGATAAAATTCGGTGGAATGCATGTCATCTCAGACCGGCCATTGATTTTGTTGGGTTATCAGATAAATATTGAATTAAAGATTGCTTACCAGTTCAAGGCGCGTCAAAATTGGGTCTTTTTGATTGAAGTTCTTCATGTGGGTTTTCATTCTGAATTGAAGTAGTTGTGAAAGATTTGTAGTAGTTATTGTGGATTACTTCTGGTAGTGGCTGGGTCAGTTTATTTTTTCAATATTTCAGTTCAAATTATATGATTCATCATCAGAAAGAAGAGAGCGAAACAAAAGTTATACTAGTGATGAAAAATAAAAAATTAGATCTGTAGTTTAAAATTCTTTATGTGGGTATTCATCCTGGAGTGAAGAGATCTGTAGTTTAAAATTCTTTATGTGGGTATTCATCCTGGAGTGAAGAGATTGTGAAGGATTTGAAGGTAAAATTAAGGATGTGGAGTGCCTTTGATTTGATCTGTTATTCAGTTGTGTACATTCCTTCATGCACCAGAAACATACCATTGATGCTCAAGCAGCTTTCTCTTTTAGCTGGCAGACTGTATTCTTATCTGCTGAGGACTGCTGAGGAAATGAGAGAGACTAACATACAACATCAACCCTGGTTAGCAGGTGGCCAAAGGAGTGAGAGCATCCCCTGGAACAGTCTTATGGCAGGTTCTTTTGTTAGTTGAATCTGCTCCCAAGATCTTGTTCACTGTTCATCTGTAGATTTGTAGATGGTTTTTGGGCATTTGGATCTTGTAAATCAAGAGTACAGATGTAAATGGATTGCTATCTGGCTTTCCCCTGTCTTTGTGCCAAATTTAGTTTTGGTTTATTGTAGAATTGTTTCAAGAAAGATTGTTTCCCTGGTCTATGGTGTGTAATTGTAATATACAACTTTGAAGGATTTGGCTAAACGATTGTTCTTGATGATCAGTGCTTGACTGAGTATATCACAGTACTGTCATGACTAATTCTAATTTGCAGTAATGATATATTAATTGTTTGACTGAGATTGTTTAGAGCTTAAGAAAAGTTGTATCAATTTTGTTATTATTTATTTATTTTATAATGAATAGTGTTATAATGGAAATATTTTTTACATAATTCACATAAAAGATGGGTGGTGGGCGGAATGGAACCACACTTCAAAACGAAAAAATAGAAGTGGTTAAACTGTATTGTTAAGTTACAAGGGTTATGTCAGTAAGAGAGGGATAATAATTAGGTGGATAACTGCATAGGTCTGAGAGGTCATGGTTAATGGGCTCTCAACCCAAGATGGCATCATTTAGGGCTTATCCTCAACTCACTAATCAGTGTGTATAAGTGAGATGGCATGTCTATAAAGGGACAAACAAGGAAATTTTCCATTGGATGGTAACTCAACATGTCTAATGACCACATGGTGGAGGGTCATCTCATAGTGTCAATGATGTGGAGAATCTTGGGAACCATGTTGGCCTTATTGAGAACTATGGTTGTGAGCATGTGGACACCCATGCGATGGAGACACATTCATATTGTTGAGCAAAAGAGGAACACAAGCAAATGTGTAAGGCATGTTGGATTAATGTTGAATTAGAGTTTGTAAATGAGGAAACAACCTCTAAGCCTTCTTGTTGTCTTCGATTTGGATCTATAACATAGCATTAGAATATATACTAGCTTCAACAAAAGTTCTTATCCATGGTTAACATAAAAATAAAAATAGAATTTATAATTTTTCAAATTAAAAATAGTATCTCCAATTTGAAATCATACCACACCTACGTGTATTTGGCTAGTATCCCAAGCCAATCATGTACAAGAAACATATACTATGAGAAAGGCTTAAGGTGGAAATGCTTAAAAAAACATATATCCAATGCCAAGGAACTTGGGATAAAAAAAACCATGAAATATGCTTGATGGTTTCAAAATAGCTACATAAAGGATAATGCAAAGTTGACATTCCTAGATTACCTCCTACTCAAGATCATATGGGGAAAGTTGTTGAATATAATAACACACAAGACAACTTAGGGGTGGGGCGGAGGGGGTGAATCAGTTGTATAACACCTTTCAACCATTTCCCAACTTAGATCAGCAACAACTTAACTTTAACACATAATTTATAGAAAGATATAACCATGAAACATCATAACACAACATGCACAATGAGACACCAAAAATTACATGAAAAACCCCGTTAGGGGAAAAACCATGGAGAAGCTATTCTCAAGATATGAATGTTTGTTAGGGTGACACCGGTTGAGGTGATTTTTACAAAAAAAGGCTCACTACTTAAGGGCTCATTGTCCAAGAGAAAGAAAGAAGAGGCTCACTGCTAGAATGAAGTAGAATAAAAGAGAAAGAATCAACACTGATTCACATCTACAATCGCAAGATCTATAGATACATTTAGCTCACTACTTCCGGTAGCTAACATAAGAAATCTCACACTACTCAACACTTTTCATCAACTCAGTAATACCATCAAACAGTTAAGAAAATAGATCCTCTTGCATACAACTTCATTGCATTTTACTTTCTTTAACCCTATAATGTCACCAAAATATAATGGTGGGTGAAAAATGTGTGAATGATAGATCAAGAGGAAAGCTACCCTTTCCCTCCAAAGAAAGATGAGAGTTTCACTACGGATTTCCCTTCACACACTTTTCACGCATTACATTGGAAGAGGGCGGGGGGGGGAGGAATAAATTAGATTCAAACTCCAAAGAAGAAGATATAATTTTGAATGAAATGAGAATGATAAGTTAATCCCCTCTTCTATTTGGAATGGAAAGGAATTGATTGAATTATGTATTAAGACTAAATGCAAAAGTGACAAAGAACTAGTAATAAATCAAGATCAGAGTGTGGGATGAAGCTGTGCACCTGGATCTGGTAGTAATATGTTGAGTTGAAGCTGCCCTGTGAATTTGAGGAAAAGTTGCCCAGACCGTGGCAGGATTGTACACGGTCCTCCGAAAAAATCCGCATAACGAAAAGGGTTTTTCCGCCTCTGAAAATGGAGTACAAATCCAAAAGTACAACTACGCACCTGCAACCTACACACATAAAAGAGAGGAAAATGGGTTGGGATTGGGGGTTTTCTTCAGGTCAAACACCAATTCTTGAAATAAACAAGTAATGAAAGAAAGTACTTGCAAGTAAACGTAATTGAAAGACTATAATATAAATCACCTCAAGGGAGGTTGTGATAGAAATGTTGATAGAAATGCTTGTATGAAGTTGAATGTTGAAATGGATCTCCTCTTCAATGATTGAATCCTTGACTTGAATGCAACACCTAGCCTTGAAAGGAGACTTGAGATGCTCAATGCTTGAAAAGGATGCTTGAATGCTTGAATGCTCTTGAATGCTTGATCATAAATTTTCAGCTTATTGAACTTATGCAAATTAGAGGGCAAATGCAAATTTTATACTTGTCAATTAAGGTTAATGAAACTGATTTTCGTCACACACCGACATCGAGGAAGTTTTCCCACTCATTGCACAACCTTCAATGCAAGCCCTAAAATAGGGCAGGGATGGAGGTGCCAAGCTCCTATCCTTGAAGGACATGGGCACCATGCCCCTGTCCTAGGGGGGAAAGGGGCACCATGCCCCTGTCTTGCCCTTTTCTCTAGGGCAGAGTGTAGACAGGGTAGTGCGGAGGGCAAGGGAGAAGTAGTTTTCGGGGGTTGAGCACTCTCTAGTCTTTGATTAGGCTAGGGGATTCAATTTTGCATGTGTGAGGACCCTAATATGGTCAAAAATTTCTAGGGTTGCAATTTTATGACAATACATTTAGCCCCCATTTTAGTAGGAGTATGAGTGTACGCCAATACTATTGGTAAAGTACAAGGAAACAAGATTGAAAGACTTTTACCACGTCAAGGAGGCAAGATGCACCAAGCCCCCAGTGGACTTAGGATCTTACGACTTCGATTGACTAAGTAAAAGGGAAGATCGAGAAGGGGAGAACCATGTCTTCAAGTAGCAAAGTTCCCCTCACTACGAGTCATGAAAGCAAGGGGTAAGTGCACAAAGATGGTGGTCAAAAAGGGGGGTATAAGTGGACACTTTTTTTGTGAAATCAGGTGAACCTGAACTTGGAGGCAAAATTTGAAAGTCATCCACTCAAGATATGAAGATAATCAAAAAATAAATATTGTAGTACTCTGAATCTAGTTTCTAAACTAATAAACTTTTTCAAAATTGGATAAGATTAAGGGGGTCAAATCATTCGTGCACGAAAAACAAACCCTGATTTTTTTCAGAAAAACATAACATAGTGTTTGACGTGTGCATCAAAAAAGTCATAGTTAGATTTAGTATTTTGACAAATTCTTTGGCAGAAATATAGTTAAGAGTAAGCACTAGAAGATGTGTATTTTGACAAATTCTTTGGCAGAAGTATAGTTAAGAGTGAGCACTAGAAGATTTATGTTTTCAAATTTGAGTGTTTATGCTATTTCAAATTCAAAATTGTATTTACAAGTCTCAATTTCTTGCAAGATTCAAAAATTTAGAGGAAATTTTTGCTAAAACCCTAATTTTTCAATTCAAAGTTGAACTTGTGGATAGCTTAATTTGGATCAATAATTTTAAATCTGATTTAGGAACTCATTTGAATCATAAATTTCATTTTCTAAATCTACATTCTAAGTGCTTGCATTGGTTAAAATTAAACATTTCCTTCTATTTTGCATGTGTTATCATTTGAAAGAGGAAAATTGTTGTCATGATGCATTCATTTCATAGATGTGATAATGGGTTGGCTTCCCTTGTTTCAATTTTTCCTTCTCCTAAAGAACCTCCCCCCATCTATAACAACATTTTAGTGCCTAAAAAAGTTGCTATCAATCCCTTTGAGACTCTCCCATGCTCTAAGGATGAAGACTTTAAGAGTGATCTTGACAACTCTCCTAAAATGTGCCCTTCCTATTTAGCTATCCTAGAGGAAGAGAATAATATCATAAACACCTTTCTTAATGTTACTTTACCTTCCCTACATGATGCCTCTCTAAGTGAAAAGGTATTGATGGACATTGACTTATCTTCTCCTAAAGTTGGTCCTTCCAATGGGGCCATGTTAGTTCAACAAGAGGTTATGAACACTTCTTTCAAAGATCTCCTTCCTAAGCATGAATCTTTGGAGAAATATGTTCATGTTCCTCCTAAAAAACACTCCCTTCATGAGGATCCTTTTGTGCAAGAAGATGACATTATCCCTACATTTCCTAGTGATGGCATTTCCTTTTCCAACAAGATTCCCACTAGAGATGGTGAATTAATGATAAATATTTACCCTTCTCCTAAAGTTTGTCTTACCCATAAGCATCCCTTAGAGAAAGAAGATGAAATAATAAGCACTTTCCTTAATTCTCTCTCCCCTAAAGATCATATTGAACATATTTTGAGGAAAGAGGATGAGTTTAACACATCTATTGATGCTCTCCCTCCTAAGGATGAGGAATTAATAAACAATGTTATCTCCTCTCCTGAAATTGACAATACTTCAAACATTCCTTTCAACAACCTCACTATTTGGGATGAACCATTAGAAGAAGGTGTAGATTATTCTCTCTCCCTTGATAGTTTCTCACCTTCCTTGAATATCAATTATTCTCCCTCTCCTCAACTTGGTTCTACTCATAAGGATACCCTAGTTCAAAGCAAGATGGTTAACATCTCTTTCAAAGATCTCCCTCTCAAAAGTGAGACTTTAGAGAGTAATTTTGATCCTTCTCCTAGAGAGTTTATTCCCCATGTAGATCCTTTGATGATAGAGGATGATATGACCTTTCCTAGTATTACTCTTCCTACTAGAACATCAATGCCTATCCCTTGTCTCTCTCCTAAAATTGATCTAATCTGTGATAAGATTTTAGTGCAAGAGAAGACTATCAATAATTCTTCCAACACTTTTGTTCATTCCTCTAAACCATCCTCAATCAATTTGATACATGTGAATGAGACACCTAACAAACCTCTCTTCACTGTCCAAGGTGCTTGTCCTTCTCAAAATTCTCAACCTTTAAATAAGCCTATCTTAGTGGTTCAAGGTGGTTATGCTAATGATTTTTTTTGCACTCCTAAGAAACCTATTATTACTGTGCAAGGAGGTTATTTTTCTAAGAGCCCTTATGAGTATGCTAAACAACTGACTAGAGAGAGTTATCATGCGGTTGCTCATACCTATAACACAAGAAACAATAGGCAACCTAATCCTCCTCCAGTTATCCCAACTTCACTTCCTCCTTCTCAACCAATTCTTCCTCAAGCTCCTCGTATTTCACAAGTTCTTGGTAAGGAATATGATCTCATAGAACAACTTAAAGCTACTCCTGCTAAGATATCCCTTTGGGATTTGATCCAAACTTCTTCTGTTCATCATGGAATGTTACAAGATGCCTTGAAAGATTTGAATGTTCCTCCACCAAATACATCTAGTAATATAGTATCTTTGGTTAACTTTGTGATGAATCCTAAAGCTCAAATTGTTTTTACCCAAGATGAGTTGCCTACTAGTGAAATTCAACAACAATATGATCCCTTGATGATTGTGGTTATCATAAATGACACTGCTATAAGACGAACACTAGTAGATAATGGCTCTGGCCTTAATGTATGTAGCATTAATCTATTGCATAAGATGAATGTGGATACATCCCTTATTGAGCCTGACTCTCATCCCATTTGAGGCTTTGATAATGTGGCTAAGTCTTCATTAGGTATTATCACCTTACCCATCACAGTGGGACCTGTTACTTTGCCTACTCCTATCCATGTTATGTCGGGAAATCTAACATACAACTTGTTATTAGGGAGACCTTGGATTCACAGTATGCAAGTTGTCCCCTCTACATTGCATAGACAAGTTAAATTTATTTATAACAATAAGACATATACCTTGATAGGTGATACTAATCTTCAGGCTTGTTTGCAAACATCTACTTCCAAAGGGAGTTCTTCTAAGCCTTCCTCTTCTATTGATGACTTGTTAAACAAGATACCTATGGATGAATCATCACCCTCTAATAATCAAAATTCTTTGGATGAGTCTAAAGCTCCTGAAGAAGATCCTTCTCGACTTGAGTTTACACATGAAAAGGCTTTTGATCTTGAGAAGGTTCTCGCAGAAGACGATTGGGGATCCCTTGATTTTAATCCCACCTTTGTAGGTGAATATAGGGTTCCTCCTAGAGATCTTAAAGGTAAAAAGAAGGAAGAAACTAGAGATCAATCAGTCTTACCTGAACCTATGAGCAATAATTTTGTGGCCACTTCTCAAACTTCTTCTCCTCACACCTCTAATTATGAAGAGTTTGATTCTTTGTCTTATGAAAAACCACCTTCTCTTCCTGAAATGGTTGATCATTATGGTCATGGTTTTCGCATTTTTGCTAAGCATGGGTATCATGGAAATGGTTGTGGCGCTCATGAACAAGGGATAAAAGTTCCTCTAGAGACTAATTTTCATAATTATGCCTTTGGACTTGGCTATAATCCCTGCAAACACACTAAAGCATCTAAAAGACCATCTCTTAATGTGAATGCTATATTTAGTAGTGATGATGATCTCACTTCAACTAAATCATCTTCTACTTCTATCAACTCTCATTCCCCTCATAAGGAAATCTTGGCGATGAACAAATCTCTTTATGACTCCCCTCAAATTTCTAAATCCACTTATGAATCTTTATCTCCTATTCAACACAAAGTCCTTTCCTCCAGGGATAAGGCTCTAATAAATTACACTCATCTTTCTTCTAAGATTTCTCATAACTGTCCTTCTTCAATTTTTATCACTTTATACATGTTTTTGATCTCACTTATAGTTGAGCATTTAGCATGTCATATTCAAATACCTCATTCAATCTATCATGTCTTTAAATAACATTAATGGCTATTATGTTGCTCATCATTATGTGACATTGGTAGCTCATTTACTGGGGGCTCATTGTCATTCATGATGGTACAATTTCAAGTGCAATCATATTTTTGAAGCAACATAATAGCCTAATTTTCTATGTTATCTCTTGTTCCTATGGGGACAAGAGTGATTTCATATATCTCTTCTTTTGCTTATGTCCAAATCTCTCCCTAGAAGATTGTGTAAGTCCTTCTCATTTAGGCAATGATCTTTCCTTATTTTTATCTAAGGATCCACTTTTTCCTATTCCGTGGATGGTGTGAACTTTATTATTTGATGTTATTCCTTGTATGCATTTGTTGTTGTTTGTTCAAGGATTCTCTCTTACAAGAGGTGTAAGTCCTTGACTACAACCTCTTTTGCACTTGGTAAAATACATCAATAATGAATTCACTCTCCCAATTGGGTTAAAAAGAGTGTCATCCTTCATTAAGAATCACTTTCACCTCGCAAAAGAAGGAAGTATTGCATTCTTATTCTCTTCTTTGTCTCATTCTAGGAGATGTTATATTTGTCTAAGACAATTCCTCTTGGGGATAGGTGTCTTTTGTACAAAGATCTCTTGTCCTCTAAGGATCTCCTTTACACATACTACGGGATATCCCTTCTCAACTATCTTATCCTTGCTTAAAGAGTGCAAAACTCTCTTGCTTGGATCTATGACATTGTTGTATTTTTGGGGTATCTTCTTTTGTGATGAAGGTAGGTATCCTTGTTCTACTTTTCTTATGACATAAAAATTACACTTTTTGAGCAATGGATTATTCTCGGAACCAGAGCATAGACTCTTAGAGCGAGATGTCTCCATTTTTCTTTTATGCAAGGTGATTATTCTCGGAACCAGAGCACAGACTCTTAGAGCGAGATGTCACGCTTTTGTACTATACATATACAGGTTGTAGCATACTCGGGCATAGACTCCTATGAGGTGCTTCTAACCTCCCTTACACACACATGCATGAGGTTGAGTGGAACTAGCGGCATAAGGCTAGACTTTCTCACTCTCCTCCCTTACATGGATCACCTAGACAGACTCTAGGGGCTAGTTTTCCATGTCCTTTTCCCATGGATCACCTAGACAAGATCTAGGGGCGAGAAGTCCATGTTTTCTCTCTCTCTATTCTTCTCATGGATCATCAATGTGTGTATTCATGCTTTTTTCCTTTCTTTTCTTCTCTTTGCATTTTGTTTCCATTTACATCCTTCATCTTGTGTTAGAGAACTCTCAAATCTTCACACTCTTTGTTGTGTTGGAATTGAGATTTAGTCCTCTTTCTTACCAAATGATTCTCCATTAGTTTTTGATCTCATATCAAATCTTCTTGTGAGCATTTTTCATCAATATTCTTTAACAATTCGAAGTGGTAAACATGATACCCTGTTTCAACTCACTAAAATTAGCAAGCCGAAACAGGGGGGGGCATATAGCTACCCTCAAATTTTCATCACCTTCCTTAGTAAGCATTAGGTGATTTTGTGATCTAACGTGTGGTTTTGTAGGGTGCGATTCCTAACTATGTACTGCAGATACCGCTGGGGGCTTCGTTCGACAGACTTATGGATATATCTTTTTTCAAATAATGTTTACTTTTCTGTACTTTAGCTTGCATATGCACGTAGTGTTCATATGACCGCTAAAGTGGGGGCTAAATGTAGCGTCATAAATTGTATGCACTTGCTAGGGTGGTACAATTTCACACCTAGTTTAGCACCCGCCTTGGCACATTTTGCATCTTGCATTGCATTTCCCCTTTAGCACTTAATTAATTAAATTAATTAGGTCTAAGGTCCTATTTTATCATTTCCCACATCATAAAGTTGGGCCCTTTCATTAAAGTGTGCCCTTTTCATTTTATTCCTCCTATACATCATTTAATCAAAAACCCTAATTAGGTCCTATTTTGAACTTGGGGGCTTGATTTCGGGGGTCAAAACATCTTGAAATCAGCTATAACTTCGGGATTCTCTCTAAAATCATCATATCCGACGGCCCTGAAAATTTGGTGAAAAGTTGCCGGGACCGTGGCGCCCGGTGCACATGGTCCCAGACATTTTTCCTGAAATTTTGGGAGCACGATCCAATCATAAAATAAAGCTTAACCCCAAGAAATTGGCGGGATATTCAATCTCTAGGTCGGCCAAAAGACGGAATTACGACCTAGGGTTTCATATATAAGAGCTCTCTTTCTTCATTTGAAAGGAGGGGAATTTTGGCTTTGGAGGACCTTCTATGCAGTGAAAGAGTAGATCTTTGAAGACTTCAATAACATTCAACATCCTTCTATCAAGCATTTATCAATTTCATTCATCCATTTAGGGCTTGGAAGACATTGAAGAACAATAGGAGATTACCGACTGAAGATTGGCTTGTACTCCTCCCTTGAGGGTTGGGTATGATTTCATGTTGTTTTCATGTCTTTGCATAAGCTTCAATATATCCTTTATTCATGCTTTAGATCACTTTGCATCTTGATTTAGAGCATTTACATTATCATTTACAAGCAATTAGGGTTTACTTTCTAGGTTGCTCTAGTTTGCTTTCTTGCATTTAAGGACCTTGCACACACACTAGGTCTGCACACACAATACATTTTACAATACAACTTGGCTATTCGTGGAGGTGGAAATCACCGAAGCGAGGGTTTGACTAAGGCAAAACCCTATATAGCTGCCCAAACACCTTTTCAGATATAAGTGCAGGTTTCGGGACTCGGACGACGCCGCAAGTTACAGATCCGGAAGAAGCAGACGGAGACCAAACTTCACACCAAATTTCAAAGCAAAAGACCAGGACAGGGGCGTGGGGCACCCTGGTCCTGCCAGGACAGGGGCGTTGGGCGCCCTGGTCTCTGGGACAGGGGCGCTGGGCGCCTTGGTCCTTCTGTCAGACAACAACTTTCAGCAACTTTCTGACAGCTTTTCAGGTTGCAAAAACAGCAGTTTCAAGAGCAGAATCAGGACAGTGGCGCCCGCGCCCCCGTCCCGAACATTTTCACTCAGATTTTAACACCGGGTACACATTTACATTCTTGTCTTGTCCTTGTGTTTACAGCTTTTCATTATTTAAGTTCAATTCTGTAATCTTGTTATTAGTTCATACTTGCACTTTGGGGTTAGGGATTGAACTTGCATCATTTCATCTTTCAATTACAACAAAGGAATAGAAATCCTAATAGGTAGCCCGTGGCTCTCTCTTCCACAAGAAGAAGTAGCCAATTGTGTGATACCTCTAGGCTCTTTCGTATTCCACAAGTGTGTGGTTGAAAGTGAGATTAGGGCATGTTTGCTTAGTGTCACTTTTTCTCCTACACATTGAGTATTTTTTTTTTTTAATTTTCCAATTGAGCACATCCTAAAAAATTAGGTACCTGTTTGTGCGCGAAGCGTAAGTTGCACTAAAAAATCAAAAATACATTTTTTAAAAAAAATTTGTAAAGAATCAAGTGAACTACAATAATATATAAAGTTTTTTAAATTTGGATAGGTGTATCAAAAGTTATTAAAAAAATGGTGCATGTATGTCTGTGAGAACTATAGAAACACTGGTAAAAGAAATTCAATAATAATATGTTATTGTTGTTCAAATTTTTAAAAAATTATATGGTTAGAAAGCTCAGAAGATGGGTGAAAATATGGTGGCAATTTTAAAATACCCACTTGATGAAGTGTAAACCCAATGATGACAAAGTTGAGAAACCAAGTTGATAAAATAAAACACATCAAAAAGGAGGGAAATGGAGGGAAATCAAACTTCCAAACCGTAGCTTTGTAATCCAGGCCTATTTCCAAGCCCAAATAGTCAAAAACGTGTACGGGGTACCTATGGTATAAAAAGCACGTACGCGCTTTTTATGTTTAAATTTTGGGTGTGTATAGTATGATATTGTATATATAATATGTGTATATACATATAATATAAAATATATAATATATAATATTTATATATATGTATATAATAATATATAATATATCAAGTATATATACACACACATGTATGTATGTGTATTGTCTCCCTCTCTCTCTCTTTCTCTCTCTCTCTCACTCCCTCCCTCTCTCCCCTTCTCCCTTCTTCCATACCCCATCTCTCTCTCTCTCTCTCTCTCTCTCTCTCTCTCTCTCTCTCTCTCCAATATATCTTATTTTTGTTTGCATATAGATGAGGTGATAAGAAGATTGACAAGGTGGTCAGTTTTTTTTTTTTTTAAAGAAGATAGGATATAAAGTAGAATGTTTGAAGAAGATGAACGTATTGGTTTTTTTGGATCATGTGGATGTATTGGTTGGATAATCTTTATGGGTTTTATGGTGTATTAAGGCATCATATGGTGTCCTATGACCCCTTAGGACTCCATATGACCCCTTAGGTGTTGTTATGGGTCATATGATGTTCTATGATCCCTTAGGACACCATATGACACCTTAGGACTCCATATGGTGTCGTTATGGGTCGTATGGTGTTCTAAAGGGTCATATGGTGTTCTATGACACCTTAGGACACCATATGATCCCTTAGGTGTCATTAGAGGTCATATTATTTCCTAAGAGGTCATATGGTGTCCTATGACCCCTTAAGACACCATACGACCCATAACGACACCATATGGTGTCCGAAGGGGTTATAGGATGCCATATGACCCCTAAGGACACCATACGACCCTTAACAACACCATATGGTGTCCTAAAGGGTCAGATGGTGTTCGATGACCCCTTAGGACACTATTTGGTGTCATTACAGGTCCTATGGTATGCTAAGGGATCATATAGTGTCATATGACCCCTTAGTTGTTGTTAGGGGTTATATTGTTATCTAAGGGTCATATGGTGTCCTATGACTCCTTAGGACAACATATGGTGTCGTTATGTGTCTTATGGTGTCCTATGATCCCTAGAACACCTTATGACCCCTTAGGACACCATATGGTGTTGTTAGGGGTCATATGATGTCCTAAGGGGTCATATGGTCTTCTACGACCCCTTAGGACACCATTTCACCTCTTAGGACTCCATATGGTACTATTATGGGTTGTGTGATGTCCTAAGAGGTCATATAGTTTTTTGTTGGTGTAAATAAATATTCATTTTGGATATTATTACACTTACTTAAGTTAACTTAGCATAATGCATCTCTTCATAGTTTGGATTTGAGACACTTCGGGAAGTGTGCACATAGGGATAGAGCTTGTAGGAGAAATTCCACCTTTTGTGGTCTTATTTTGCTGTTACACTCCACATCCGGTGGGTCATCCACCTCTTATGGAATATTATATTATTTCTCCTACCTACCCTTAGTATTTCTTACCTACCCTTATTTTTCATTGAGCCACATGTCATATTTGTGTGCTCATACATCCATATGGCCTTGCCTATATAAGCAGGCCTCTATTCATTGTATTGGTTAATCCAGTTGATCATTTTGCATATTGATGAGAATACAGTTTGTTCTTGTCATTCTATTGTCTCTTTTATGCTTTTCATTGTGCCCTTGATCTTGGCAAAATCCTACATGGTATCAGAGCTATTGGGGCTTCATTGATTGGTTTTTGGAGACATTGTGGAAGGCTTCCATTTTCGGATTTGGGGATCTTCATTTTTTGGGGCGTCATAAAGTGATTTGGACATCACTGTTGAATCCGGGAGGCCGTTTCCATAAATTTTGACTATAAAGTCGACCTATTTTGGTGAGAAAATTTTTTTTCCCCATTTTGGCTATTTTCGTAAGGATTTCAAAAAATTTTAATTATTTTTTGGAAATTTTTTTTTTCATATTTTTTGAAAAAATTTCGAAAAATCAAAAAACATAAAAAAAAAGAGGTTATTTTGCTGTGTTTGGGGGTACGTAGACCCCCCTGTACTCACGTGTGTTGCGTTGCAGGGCCGTACTCTATCGTCTGCAGGTCATACCTACGCCGCCGTAGGTCCACGTTGCCCATGCCACTGTCGGTCTCTCCCGCCGCCACCCGTGCTGGTACCCATCGGTCTCTGCTTGTTGTTGCCGCCACCTCTGGCATCCTCGGCTCTAGCTGCTTCCTCCTCTCTGGTGACCACTCCTTCTCTCCAGCCAAAGACCCTACCATGCGGAGCCCAGTCGGCTACTAGGACCCCGCCATGCAGTGCCATGTCAGATTTGTACGCCCTGTCAGCCGTACTGCACAGTCAGCAGTGTGTACAGTATGGACGCCCAGTCAGCAGGGAGGCAAAGTTTTTGCGACGATCATACGATCGTCAAATTTAACACAGTAAACTATTGAAATCAGTGCCACATCAACATTTTTTGAAAATTTTTTGACCCCTCTCCATTGGGCTTTTCAGTTTTGCAGTCCAACTTTGAAAGGCCATAACTTGCTCATTTTTGCTCCTTTTTTGGTGCAATTTTTTTTGAAATGGGTCAAAATTTCATGATCTTCGCAGTGGTCTGGTTATTTTCTGATTTTGGTGCATAGGTTTTTCAAAAATTTTGGATTTTCTCAGCTGTACCTATCCAATCCTCAATTCTGCAACTTCAAAGGCCTCGTTTGAGCTCATACGACCTCCTTTTCAGGTGCCCTTTTTTTTGAAAGTGCTTATTTTTTTGTCTACTTTCATAATCTATGATCAGATTTCAGAGATTTTGAGTGGAAATTGTACTTTCAGATATTGGTCTTATTTGGCCTATTAGGTACTTGTAAATTGCTTGGATCTTAATTAGATCTCTTGCATTATCAGTTTGAGTCTCTTTTGGCCTTATTGAGGCAGTTGTAAAATTGTAATCAGAAGTCCACTTTGACATCTTTTGCAAGTGGCCCATTGTATACGCACTAATTATAAAGTGCCAAATCATCACATTTGGGGGGGTTCTTTGATTGAGTGAATTTGGGGGGGTGTTTTGTGTGATTGTGCCTCTATTTGTGCTCTTTCCATTTTTGTTGCAATGAGTCCTAATAAATTTCCACCTTTAACTCCACATAATTATGCATCATGAAAAATTAAAGTATGGAGTAAATTAATGGAAAAGGGTCTCACACATTACATAGATGGAACAATAACAACACCATTTGATCCTAAGGCTGATCCAAATGCTCAATTAGAATAGCTCACAAAGAATTGCATGGCTCTTGGAACTTTACGCAAGTATGTATCAGATGACCTCAATTTTCACATTGAGAAGTGTAAAACAATCAAAGAGGCTTGGGATATGTTTCAAAAATTGTATGGACAAGTTGATGAAATCAGAGGCTATCAGATTGACAATGAGCTCACCAACTTGGATCCCAAGAGTTTTGATACAATCCAAGATTATGTCACCAAAGCAAATGAGCTAAGAGCAAAGCTTAAGGATTGTGGAATTGACAAAAAGGATGCTCAATTGATATTCAACTTGTTGGATAAGCTTGCACCAGAATATGCAGCATTTGTGTCTAGCTTCCAAACTCATCGTTTGACAGTGGGGAGTTCTTATGTTATGCCTTCATTTGATGCTTTCATAGAAATGTTAATATTGGAACAATCTAAGTTGTTGAACATGGGGTTTCTCAAGTCTTCAAAGTCCAAGGCTTTGGTGGCTAATCAAGGGAATCAAGGAAGTCAAAGCAAAGATTCCAACAAGAAGAAGAAGAACTCTAAGTCTAAGCCACACCAGAAAAAAGGGCAATCATCCTCTCCATCACAAGGTGATTTTTCATCCTCTTCCAAGAAGGGGACACCACCTAAGAAGGATAAACCAACTTGTGCATATTGCAAGAAGTATGGTCATGATGAGCATCGATGCCATGCAAAGCAAGTTGATGAGTTAACCAATCTTCTTAAGAAAAACAACATCAACTTGCCATCAACCTACACAAAGAAGGATTCATCTCCTTCCACTTCCTCACAGTCTAAGGGAAAAGGGCAAGCATTTGTGGCTACAATAGGTTCTTCACAGCAATGGAACAATTGGGTTCTACAAAGGAGCAGTTTTCTTCATTGGAACCATCTAAGGTACCTCACATTTACATAGGTGATGATACACAAGTAGAGGTTGAAGGGAAAGGTTCAGTTGACATGGATGATGGAACATTTGAGAATGTTCTCTATGTTCCTAACTTGTTCACCAACCTTCTCTCCATCTACCAAATCACTCACTATGGGAATGGGAAAAAGGTTGAGTTTACACTAGATTCAGTTGTGGTAAAAGAACTTGATGATGATGCCTTGGTAGCAGTGGGACAAGTCAATGACAACTCAAGGCTTTATTCATTCTCCCACTTTGTGCCAAGTTCACCTTCTAGGGCCTTGCTTACTCATTCAAATTCAGATAGTAAGCTATGGCATGAGCGGTTTGGTCACCTCAACTACCGCTATCTTCAGCAACTAAGCACTAAAGACATGGTCACAGGTCTACCTCGAATCAGTTTTTCAGAGGGTGTATGTTCAGGTTGTTCCATGGGCAAGCATCCCGAAGAGAAGTTTGATAAAGGGAAAACTTGGAGAGCTTTGGAAGTTCTTCAACTTGTTCATAGCGATGTAGCAAGTCCATTTCCAGCACCTTCATTTAGTAAGGCCCGCTATGTTCTCACCTTCATTGATGACTACTCCTGCTTCACTTGGGTCTACTTTCTCATTCATAAGAGTGAAGTATTTGACAGATTTCAGGACTTCAAGACTCGTGTGGAGAAGCAATAAGGGAAAGTGGTCAAGATTCTTCACATAGATAATGGAAGGGAATATGTGAACAAGAGACTTGAGGATTTTTGTACTTTTGAGAGGATTGATCTTCAACATTCTGTCGCATACACTCTACAGTAGAATGGGGTTGCAGAATGCAAGAATAGAACTCTCAAAGAAATGGCTAGCTATATGATACATGCACGTTCTCTTGGTCCCACCTTTTGGGCTGAGGCTATTAGTTGTGCCACACACATCCAGAATTGGGTTCCTCACAAAGCTTTGCAAGGTATTACTCCTTTTGAAGCTTGGGCTGGTAGGAAACCGATTGTGAGACATTTTAGAGTCTTTGGGTGTCCAGCATGGGCTCGCATACCTTCACAGAAATGCAAGGCATTGGAACCTTAGAGTCAGCCTTGCATATTTGTTGGATATCCTGAGGGTGTTAAGGCATACAGATTGATGGATCCAGAGACACATGAGGTATTCATTGAGAGGAGTGTTCACTTTGAGGAAAGCTCTCCTAGCTTAGCCTCTCTACCTCCTCCACCTTCCTCCATTATGGATAGTGATGTTAGTGATTCAGATGATGAGACTCCTACAACTCTGACTCGCAGGGTTACACCTCCACAGGGTCCACTTGCAGTTGAGGAGCCTCATTCTCCACCTCCACCTAGACCTCGTTGGGCTCGATAGACACTAGAGTCCGCGGGTTATCTTGTTGGGGATCCTTCGGATACACGGAGAACTCAATCACAACATCAGGATCTTCCACATGCGTTCATTGCTACCGCTTCCGATCCACAAACATTTAGGGAAGCATCAGGGGTTCTTGAGTGGGACCAAGCTATGGAGGAAGAGTATAGTTCCTTGATGAGGAACAACACATGGGATCTAGTCCATCTCCCTAAGGGGAGAAAGATGGTTCGATGTAAGTGGATCTATTGGACCAAGTTTGCAGCGGATGGTAGTGTGGATAAGTATAAGGCTCGGCTTGTTGTAAAAGGTTTCTCGCAGGTTGCAGGTGTTGATTATACTGAGACCTTTGCACCCGTAGCCAAGATGAACTCCATTCGTTTGACACTTGCTATTGCTGCAGCTCATGGTTGGGCTGTACATCAGATGGATGTGAAGAGTGCTTTTCTTCATGGTGATCTTGATGAGGAGATTTATATGGAGTAGCCATAGGGTTTCATCCAGGATACTTCTTTGGTTTGCATACTAAGGAAATCTCTCTATGGCCTTAAGCAGGCCCCCAAGGCTTGGTATGCCAAGATGGATTCCTTTCTTCTCTCCGTAGGGTTCACCAGGTGTCATTTCGATTTGAATGTCTACATTTTGCGACAGGATGACTCTCACTTGATACTTGTGCTCTATGTTGATGACTTGATCATTACAGGGAGTACTTCATCCATCATTAGCAGGGTCAAATCTACTTTGCATGACAAATTTGCTATGACTGACTTGGGTCATTTGCACTACTTTCTCGGGATAGAGATTTCATAGTCACCTTCCGGGATTACACTATCACAGCCCAAGTATGCTCTTGATCTACTTGCACACTTTCATATGGCTAATTGTAAGCTTGTCTCGACTCCCTTTCTTTTAGGAGTCAAGCTTGAGGCTCAGTGTTCTTCTCCACCAGTTGATGCCACTTTGTATCGTCAGCTTGTGGGTAGTCTCATCTACTTGACTCATACATGCCCTAATATTTCATTTGCAATTGGCATGGTTTCCCGCTTCATGTAGGAACCACATGAGCTTCATTGGAAAGCCACCAAACACATCCTTCATTACATCCAGGGTACACATCACTATGGGATTCACTATGCAGCAGGCACAGGACTTCGTTTGGTTGGTTACACAGACTCTGATTGGGTTGGCGATCTAGTTGATCGTAAGTCTACTTCTAGTTACAGTTTTCACCTTGGTTCGGGCCCCATTTTTTGGCAGAGCAAGAAGCAACATGCTATTGCTCTCTCTTCAACTGAGGCTGAGTATCAAGGCACTATTAACACAGTGACTGAGACCATTTGGCTCCAGCAGATTCTCATAGAGTTTGGTTTCACCACTCCACGACCGACAGTTCTACATTGTGACAATTAGAGTGCTATTGCAATCTCGAAGAACCCGGTCTAGCACTAGTGGACCAAACACATAAAGATTCATATGCACTATATCCAAGAGCTCATCCAGGAGTAGGTCATTGATTTATAGTATTGTCCTATAGTAGAGAAGGTTGCTGACATATTCACGAAACCTTTCACCGAGAGTAAGTTCCAGTAGTTGTGAGCTCTCTTGGGGGTGCGGGATGTGTCATTAGGGAGGGTTAGCTGACTTCTCCTTTCTCTCTTATGGGGGGGACTTTTTCCTCTTTGAGGTTTGGCCCTTCTTCTTTGAGAGTCTTTTGTACATTCATCTCTCTTTTGGGGGGGAGTTTTTTTCCCACTGGGTTTTCTCCCTTTCTCCATTTTTGAGAGATTGCATTGCATAGTTTTGCTTGCATTTGCATATTGTACATGGGTACCTATCATGGCCTAGTAGCCGAGACCCATCTTGCATTGTTGACTTGAGTCTTCATTCCCCTAAGTTGCACTTAAGGGGTGGTGTTGGTGTAAATAAATATTCATTTTGGATATTATTACAATTACTTAAGTTAACTTAGGATAATGCATCTCTTTGTAGTTTGGATTTGAGACACTTAGGGAAGTGTGCACATAGGGATAGAGCTTGTACGAGAAATTCCACCTTTTGTGGTCTTATTTTGCTGTTACACTCCACATTTGGTGGGTCATCCACCTCTTGTGGAATATTATATTATTTCTCCTACCTACCCTTAGTATTTCTTACCTACCCTTGTTTCTCATTGAGCCACATGTCATATTTGTGTGCTCATACATCCATATGGCCTTGCCTATATAAGCAGGTCTCTATTCATTGTATTGGTTAATCTAGTTGATCATTTTGCATATTGATGAGAATACAGTTTGTTCTTGTCATTCTCTTGTCTCTTTTATGCTTTTCATTCTACCCTTGATCTTGGCAAAATCCTACATGTTCTATGACCCCTTAGGACACTATTTGGTGTCATTATGGGTTGTATAGTGTGCTAAGGGGTCATATGGTCTCCTATGACCCCTTAGGACTCTATATGACCTCTTATGTGTCGTTATGGGTTATATGGTGTCCTCTGATCCCTTAGTACACATGCATGGATCCCTAGGATACCATATGACCCCTAAGAATATCATATGACATGAGAAAACACAAAATGGTGTCCTCCAAGTTTAGGTTCTCCTACAACCCCTTAGGACACCATTTGACCCCTTAGGACTCCATATGGTGTCGTTATGGGTTGTATGGTGTCCTAAGAGGTCATGTAGTGTTCTATAGCCCCTTAGGACACCATTTGGTGTCATTATGGCTCGTATGGTGTGCTAAGGGGTCATATGGTATCCTATGACCCCTTAGGACTCCATATGACCTCTTATGTGTCATTATGGGTCATATGGTGTCCTAAGGAGTCATATGGTGTCCTATGACCTCTTAGGACACATGCATGGATCCCTAGGATACCATATGACCCCTAAGAATACCATATGACCCTAGAGAGGGAGAGAGGGGGAGGAGAGGGAGGGAATGGGAGAGAGATACATCTAAGAGAGGAGGAGAGTGAGATAGAGACTGAGAGGGAGAGACAAGAGATAAATGAGAGAGAGAGGGGGGGAGACAGAGATAGAGAAAGGGAAAGGGAGGGAGAGATAGAGAGATGGAGAGAGAGGGGGGGAAATAGAGGGAGAGATAGAGATAGAGAGCAACACAGAGAAGGGGAGTCAGAGAGAGAGAGAGAGAGAGAGAGAGAGAGAGAGAGAGAGAGAGAGAGGTGGATAGAGGGTTTGGGAGAGAAAGAGAGACCTAAGAGGTGGAGGGAGGGAAGGTGAGAGAGAGAGAGAGAAAGAGAGGGTGAGAGATAGAGAGAGTCTGAGTGAGAGGGTGGAAGGGATGGAAGGAGAGTACAAGAGACTAGAGAGAGGTACAAAGAGAGGGAGAGAGTGAGAAAGAGAGGCAATGAGAAAGGGAGAGAGGGAGGGGGAGGAGAGAGGGAGAGAATGAGAGAGAGATACACCTAAGAGAAGAAGAGAGGCAGAGAATGAGAGAGATATACACCTAAGAGAAGGAGAGAGTGAGATACAAAGAAAAAGGATGAGAGGGAGAGACTTCAAAGAGAGAGAGAGAAAGAGACTTAAGTGAAAAATATAAATGGAGGGGGGGAGGTAGGGAGAGAGTGGGAAAGAGATACACTTGACTAAGGAGGAGAGTGAGATAGAGAGATAGAGGTAGAGAGGGAGAGAGACTTGAGAGAGAGAGAGAGAGAGAGAGAGAGAGAGAGAGAGAGAGAGAGAGACTTGATAGAAGAGGAGAGAGATAGATAGATAAAGTTTGATAGCCAGAGACTTGATAGAGAGAAGGAGAGAGACTTGAGAGAAAGAGAAATGGAGTGAGAGGGGGAGAGAGAAAGAGAGTTAGAGGGAAAGAAATACTTGATAAAGGAAGAGAAAGAGAGGGGGGGAGAGGGATAGAATGAGAGAGAGAGACACTAAAGAGAGTGGGAGAGAGTGAGAGATATAGATATTTGAGAGAGGGAGAGAAAGAGAGAAAGAGGGTGAGGGGGATGAGAAAGAGAGGGAGAGATACCTGAGAGAGGGAAGAAAGTAGAGAGGGAGAGATACCCGAGAGAGGGAAGAAAGTAGAGGGGAGATGCGTAAGAGACAAAAAGGTAGGGGTTAAGGAAGAGAGAGGGGGAATGTAGGGAAGAGACAAGAGAGATAATGCTGATATAAGCATGCTGATTACTAAAATTTGACCAAGCTTGAAATTTATAAGAATACTCAAAAAACGAGAATCTACATTATAACTCTTAGAGATCTGGAACCACTCTCAAACATCCTGACAATATATACATACTTAAATGTTATATTTTATGTATATATCCTACTGGAAAACCTAATGGAATGCTAAATTAATTGCATTTTATTGAAATATAAATGTATACACAGTTTAAAAACTAAAACCATGTACGGGGTTTTTAGTTTCTAAACCGCATACGCGGTTTTAGTTTTTAAACAACCTACAGGGTTCTTAGTTTCTAAACCGCATATGTGGTTTTAGTTTTTAAACCACATACATGGTTAGTATACTTTAAACCTCGTACATGGTTTAGATTTGGTTAGGTTCGGTAAAACAAGCCTAAACGTGTATGAGGTTCTTTAAACTTGAAATACCCCATGTGCGTTTTGTTGTTTTTCATGTTTTTTTTTAGGTGTGTCCACTTTTATGACCACCATCTTTGTTCACTTACCCCAAGGATACCAAATATTACAAAGCAAAAATGTTCACTAAGTAATTCTAAGTATCAAGAAGGAAAATATGAGTGGATTGTATGCCCCCACATTAAACCGATCGTGCGTGTCTTATTGGGAGCGATTTTTTTAAGGTAGGATACACCCAAGAGAGAGAAGAGAGGGAGCACGTTATCACAAGGATTTAGCCCCCAATCGAGGAATAAACCCAAGGATAATGAAAACAAAACACAAGGTAGTTTCTCTTTCCTCGAGGTCAGTATGTTGTATGATAACTCATGTATATCATATGTGTATGTGCATATAATAATCATCATTCCCCAAAGAAGGACACTACCTTGGAAGAAAGGGAAGAGAGTATGTCTTTTGAGTCAACATGAAAGAGACCAAGAAAATATCCCAATGCTTTGCATCATCCCCAATAGACATTAAGGGGATATTAGAAGAACATGGATACACATAGAAGAATAGCCGCAAAAGAGTGAGAGGAGAGAGAGAGAGAAGATATATAGTGCTAATATTGCTAATCTAGCACGACATCCACCTCCTGATCTTGTTGATCACTATTTCGGGAAGGCGAGCAACACGCCACAGGAGCAACATTGAACACTATCCAGCTTCCCTTCAATGATAGTTTCAAACATATTAATATTAGGCTCAGCCTCTTGTCTCATGGATTCTTCAAGGGCTTGAGCTACAACACATTGATGAGGAGAATGTGGTCCATCATAAGCCATGCACCAAGGAGTATTCTCCATATTATGAACATTTCCTCCTTTTAAGGGATCTGGGGTATCTTGGTTCTGAGTATTTTTTAGCTTCTCATTTTGAGGTTTGCCATCCTTCCAAGTAGTGTTGTAAGGCATATCATGCAATCTAGGAGACCTATCTTGCCAATTGTAATGAGGCTTATCACTTTTACTCACCTTGGCAGTAAGATCCTTCATGGTAGTCACTAATTTCTCTATTTTTTCTTCTTCTTTAGCAAATTTATTGGGTTGTTGTTTTGATTCTTGCCACAACCTACCATCAGTTCTCCTCCCTACTTTCCTAGATGCTTTCCTATTACTCTCCACATAGATGGCAATTCTAAATGCATCCCTTAGACTATGTGGATTTTAATCCCTCAGAATATAGGCCATTTTAGAATCAAAGGCATTGTAATAAGTATTCAGACACATATTATCATATAACCTCATCACTTGATATAGCTTATGCATTGCTTTCTGAACTCTAGCATTGAAGTTTGTGACAATTTCATTATCAAACTTTCTGATATTATTGAGCTCATTGAGCATAAAGCTCACATTTGTCTTGTCACCATACTGTTCTTGAAAGTAGTTTTTAAAATCTTCCCAAGACCCAATGCTATTCATAGGGAGACCTCTATACCAGTCCCTTGCATCATCTACTAAGGACTGTACAAACAATTTCATGATGACATCTTCATCTATTATTTCATAATCATTAATTAAGTCACCAAAAGATTTTAAGTGCTCTTTTGCACTGATTGCATTGTTGCCAATAGATTTGTGGAGTCTATCCCTTAATTCTATAGGAACATGGTTGGGGTAGCCTGAGATTCCATCAAAGAAGAGTTTCCTATACAGTTATAAATTAATGGGTCTTCTCTGGAATTGATTAGAAGCAAGATTATTTCCCATGTTCATTCTTATGTTAGGGCCATGAGTTAGAGGGATTTGGCTACCTTAGTTATTAATAGGGGCTATATTAACTTGGACAATACACATAGGCAATGTTGACTGAATTTTGACTGGAGGGAGTGAAGCTTTCCGAGGAACAAGTTTATTGAGGTTTGCTGAGGGAAAAATTATAGGAGGAGCTTTTAGATATTTAATTTTTCTTTTAACTTCTTGATTGGCTGCTTCTAATTCAGCCTTTTCCAACTCCATTTGCAAATCTTCTTTCTCTTTCCTCATCCTCTCCATCTCTCTCTCATGTGCTGATAACATATGAGAGATCTCCGTTGTAGTCTTGGATCCAGACCCATCTTCCATGCACTTCTACTTCCCCTTATCTACATTATTTCTAACAGGTTGTGAGTCACTAAGGACTTCCCTATTCAGTTGCACAACAGATTTGTATGGAGGATTGGTCTTGGGGACTAAAATTTCTTTGATCAATGGACCTTCATCCTCACTTTTGGCTTTCTCTTGGGTAAATAACTCAAGATCAACTATCTGTCTTAAAAGCCTGTCTCTCTCCATCAATTTTTCTTTTACCTCTCTTTCCTTATTTGCTTCCTTTTGTGTTCTTAAAGAAATTAGATGATGGACTCTTCGATTTAGGACTTCAATTTGTTGGGATACCTTATCTTCATGGGGGAAGATTTCTTCAGAGTCTGACATGTTGACTTGGTCAATATCAATTAAACTGATGTTTCCATCAACTGTCCTAGGCACAGAATCTCTCTTAATATTTGAACTATTCCTTTCCTTCCCAGACAAACTAGCATGGGAGATCCCCTGATTCAAAACTTTGACATCTTCAATATTTCCAAACAAACCAGAATGGAAGCCTCAAATATCATGCTCAGATTCATGGGAAGAAGAATTTGAATTTGCATAGACGGGTCTCTCAGATGACTTACCCATATTGATGCTCTTCTATACCCAAGCAGCATTAGATGTCTCATGTACAACTGATCTTTTCTATCCTCTTTGTTCCTATTCAGGTAATCCCTCTTGCAACGTCTCATGAGGATGCTTCCTCATGAAAGACTTGGTGTTCCTTCCTCTCTTCATTATACTTATTTTCTTAAAAGAGTTACACTTATTTAAAAGGACTGGTTATAGATGTCAGAGTTGCCACCCACAAAGACTATGGGAAATAAGAAAACAAGCTTAAACAAATTACTTGCCAATATTTAACAAAATCATGAAGATTTTCAAAGAGAAAGATAACACAAATGAGAGATCAAACAATCTTCCACAACACATATATCTGAACAAACTTTTGAACTAATTCAGGAACCAATCTGTAGCATAGATACACACTATGACTCTCCCCAGCAGAGTTGCCACTTTTGTTAGTCTCAAATTTTGATTTCCCTTCTATCCTTCCTATAAGAAATAAATCAACTCTGTCTACATATGAAAAGATCAAGGAAATAGAACTCAAGAGTATCATATAACAAGGTTTTGAGACCTTCTACACTTTGAACTTATCCAAAGTTCAGGTGGGTATACTTTCTATGAATACTTTCACACTTTAAAATTGAGATCCAAATAAACCAATGCTAAAAACCTGTGGATTTCATCACCTCAATAAAACTGAAACACTAAAAGAAAAACTTGTATTCATTTTTAGAATTGATCTTCAAGAAAAGATAGAAAGAAATCCTACAATCTTATACCAGTGCCTTATCCAGGCCACAAAGTCACCTAAATCAAGCAAGAGTTTTCAAAAATGAACATTCTTATACATTTCATCACTTTGGCTTTTGTGAACCCCATACATGCCTAACATATACATAGGTCCTTTCCCACTTAACTAAAACAGTTCATCAGATTCAAAGAAGCAAATAGTTGATCTACTGATAGAAATATTTCATGCACATTTAATCCCTCTCCTAAAGAAAAAAGCCTGAAATATGTCTATAAGATTGCCTTACAATCCACACTCATTTGAATAACCCTAGATTACTCAAATGAAACTAGCAAATTAACAAATGCACACAAGAAGACAACACAGATTTAGGCCTAAAAAGTATTGATTTGTATTTTCACATTCATTTTGAAAATGTTACATAATTCAAAGTAATCTCTGAGAGAACCAAAAAAATGTAGATATATTTTGCCAGAAGTTCTTTAGAAAATTCTTTTGATCCCTTTCTATTAGTCCTGGTATCCATTTATATCATTATGGATGCATACAAGCTTTGGAGAAACCTAAGAAAAGTTTGTTACAAATTGCAATGTTCTCCAAGACAGAGTTACAAGTCCTTTTTGGTATCAACGACCTCTTCAACTTGTTGTTCTACTACAACATCTTCTAACTATTTGGGAACTTCTTCTTTTTGTCTGGCATATTTATCCTTCGATTCCTGGAACACGTCATCATTCGGCCAAGAAAAACTAATAATCTTCTTCTTCATTCCTTCTAGCCTTTTCCAAGTGACTCTCAACTACCGAATCTCTGTTTCTATGAAACCATAATGTGATTTTACCTTTTCAATCTCCTCAATTGTCTTGACAAATAAGGACATGTCATCAGTATTAATGATTTCATTTACCCTTTTGGACAAGTTGTGGTCCATCTCTTCCAACCATGATTTCTCCTCTTTTAACTAAGTTGGACCAATAAAACCCCCTGGAAACATCTCATACTTGTGATCAGAATATTCTTTCCTATATAATTGAGCTTTTCTCTTGACACCTGCCCTTTCTTCTGATAGTATATTCATTTCTTTTATGAATTCACAAGTGGATCTGAGACTGTCATTTGCCTCTGCATCTACATGAACTAAACACATAGGCTCTAATTCCCTTTTCGTAGGCATCCACTTACTCAAAATTAGTTCCAAAGTGGCCTCATCTTCTCTTAATTCAGTCAAAATATTTAGAACCTTATTAATAGAAATATGCACGACAGAGGCCCTAATTGAATCAAAAAATTTTAAAATTGTGGCCTTTACCTTCTCCTCACATTTACTTGCTAATAGGGCCTGAGCCTGTTCTAGCTTTTCCAACTCATGTTGAATAGTTTCTGTTGGTTGAAAACCAGAAGGCATAGGAGAAGGGGGATATTCTATGATAGGACTTGTAAGTGGAGGTCTTGCTGGAGAAGAGGCTATCATAAGAGTGGAGGATTCACCTTGATGGTGTTGACCTGCCAACTGACCTTGAAGTCTAGCAATAATACTATCTCTATTGGCTATTCCTTCTTTGGCCTCATTGTAAGCCTTTAAGATTGTTTCCAATTTTAATTGGAGATTAGCATTTTCTTTTGCCTCCTTTTCTACCACTGCTACACTGAACTTTGCAGTTTCCAAGATAGTGCTTGCAGCTTCCACCACCCCTGTATCTTGGACTCTTTTTACAATCATGACTCCTAGGAGACTAGAATCTGATACATCTTTCCTTCTTTTATCTTCATCCTTCTTTAGTGACCACATGACTAAGGCAACATTATCTCTGCTAAAGGTCACTCCTTCCATGGGTTTAGTTTCCTTCTTGACTGCTTCAAGTCCCAGAGCATTAGCTATATCCCACTCAAGGAGGATCAAAACACCAGCCTTTGATACCATCTCTATTCCCTTTTCAGGTGTAATGGTCTTGAACTCTTCAATCATTTCTTGTTTCACCTCTTCCTCTACCTAAGTCACATCTCTATGAGGCTGCTCACTCTTCTTTTGTTCACATTTGGCTTTAAATTGTTCCATGTTTTGTTTCCACATAAGCTGCATGAAGGCCCCTATTGTAACAAAGTTCCTATTAGCCAGGAACTCCTCACTGGCTTACTTACCAGTAGGGTCAAACTCTTTACCTTTGAGCTCACCATTAGTCAAGTTCATTTCAGTACTAGGTGGCTCTTCTAACATCCCCTCATGTGTCTCCTCATATGTGTAGGTAATCTCCCTAAGACTCCCTAACTATAACAACTATTCAGCCACTGCCTACTCATCTCCTATGTGGATAGGGGACTAAGATGGAGAATACAGAGGCTCATTTGTTTGCACTTCCTTCCCCACTCTTAGCCTTTTAGGGGAATCTTGGATGTCAATGACATCTTCAATTTCTCTTTTCCCTCTTGAAATGGAAGGCTCACCTATCACTGGCATCATCACACTGTATTTTGATTTCTTGTGCATTACATAATCACTAGGTGGGATAGCCTTAGCAAAGGCAAGATTAGCTAGAACCAATTTAACCGTGTCAGGATCATTTCTCATTATAGCCTCCCTTTTTTCTTTCAAATTTTGCATGAGGTCTTCAAAATAAGGAATCAAGAATTTGACTTTCTCCTCAAAGGGATTGAAACTAGAAAGAGGGTCATAACTACTATCAAATTGATGAATGAAGTCAAGACCCTTTTTATATGCAACCCCTTTCTCTTTCCTCGGATCTTTCTCATCTAAATTGAATTCATTCCTAATTAGATCTTCAGAGAAATGAAATTGGTGAGGACTACCTTTACAAACTGCTCTCTTCCTAAACATGCCATTGAAAAAATCTTTAGGGTCTGCAAATCTTGAAACTGCAGTTGACAACCTATATTGTTTAAAGAATTCTTAAAAATGCTTCCAGCCATCTTTAGTGATCACAAAATGATGTGCCATGGTAATAGTTGGTAAAATGGTCCCTTTACCCCTATTTGTCAACTCTGCCTCTTGTACACCTCTAATTTGCCTTAAGACTTCAATAATTCCTATCTTTAGTGGGACTTGATAAGGTAATAAATATGGAGTGCCTCTGAAACCACATACTCTAAAAACTGTAGAAATAGGGTACAAATACATATCTCCCCAATTATGAACATTCTTAATACCTTCTGCAAACTCCTTGGGCGTGGGGAATTCCAAGAGAGCCTTAGGAATCCTAGGGCTTTCTGTGCACAAAAGAATCCTAATCTTAGATGTAAAGCATCTGTCAAACTTCAGATAGCTAGCATCCTCTCTATCACAGGACAAAACATTGCTCCAAAGCTGAACATGAATCTCTTCCTTATCTTTCACCTTGACCAAATCCATTTCTTTTGCAAAATAATCAACACCCTTGAACAAAAACATGTGCATTAAAAGAGAATACCTTCCAAACAGTCTGTCCACCTTACCATTTTTTATCCCTACTAGCCCTGCATGAATTGCATCAGTGAGGTATGGAACATAATCAAATGTTATTGCCAAAGAGGAGTTTAGAATTTGTGCAATCATTAGCGTGTAATGGGTTGGCATGTTTTTCTCAGCATCTTCTCCAAAAATCTTACAAATTGTCCAATACATATCCTTAGCTCTTAGAGTAAACAGATTCTGGGAGAAGGGTTCAATGGTGCTAGGGCCTACAACAGTCAACCCTCATATCTTAACAAAGAACTCTTTCAATGGGCCACTCCTAAGGTGATCCCTTTGTGCATGATAAACCTAGGCAAGTGATTCAAAATTAATAGGTTCTAACAAATTTGAAGCTTCACTAAGCTTAAACACACTTCTGAATTCATCATCATTAATTTCAATCAGGGCTGATCCCTTCACACTTCTGATACATCTAGCTACAAGGTCATAGTTTTGTGCAATCAGGGTCAACAAATCTACATCCATGAATACCCGAGGGACTACAAGATTCCCCACATCCAATTCCCAGATACTATTTAAAGGGACAAGGGAATGTGTCTGACCAAAACCTACTTTGAACAATCCTAAACTTGACATCCCTATTTGGGGATCCCTTAACCAATTACCTTTGTCATAAAGGCCATCCCCAATTCTTAAATTAGGTTTCTTTGGTACCAATTCTTTAGCCTTGGCCCCGACATTGGTAGACATAGTTAGTTGTTCCAGAAAATCATCACAAATATTCCTATCCTAGTAATTTACTTTTCCTATTAACTCCCTTCTTGGTGCCATCTGGGTAATGCAACTATATCAATTTATATTTGCACATAAATGTAATGAAACAATTCAGACAACAATCGCCAATTTTCAGATTGCAATTAGCAAGAAAAAGCACAAAAAACCTGCTATTCACTTGAAGAAAATGACTCTATACTAGTTCTTCTACAACAGGCTTGTCGAAATGATGCCAACATTCAAGTTGATGCAGAACTTAATTACGACAAGTTGGAATTGAATTGAGAAATTAATCCCACATGCTTTGACCATCACCTCAGAATTGAATTCATAAATTGAACTCAAAAATGGGCTCCAATGGATCATAAACCTTCTGAGTACCTCTCTGTTTCATCATTTCACCATTTTGTAGAGTTTAAAACCCCCACACTTTTCTTTCAGGAAGCAACGACGATAGTTGGATCTCGGAAACTTGCACTGCTTTTACTCCTTCCGGTCTTTCTGTATTAGTGACGGGCCCTACCTTCTTTTCGCCATTTTGTGAACACTAAACCATGGGCACTTTTATGTCATGAAATAACGTCGGCCATTAGATCATCATTTACTTGCTCAGTCTTTTTAACTAACCACGCTCAACCATGATGACTAATGGTATTTGCCATTTCGCAAAGACTAAACTGCAAGCATCTTCAGGCTGCGAAACAATGACAACCGTTGGATCGACCATGAGATGAACACCATTTAACATGCTCTAGACCTTTTAAAGTGGGCCCTTTAACTTAGAGACCACTTGCTTTATTGCATCACCAGTTAACAAATGCCATGTGGTTGTCGGCTGTTTGCTCAAGAAGTTTCACCAGGTTCCATTCTGAAGCCACCACGTGTTTTACTTCACCATTGTCAAAATAACTACCGGTTGAACCAAGGCAAACCCTCAACTACCCTTCAAAGCCACGTGTATCTGACAAGTCACTAATTCTTTCCACGGAACAACCCATCTATCCTGCCACATCAGCCGTCGTGTGATTGCCACATCATTTCTCTATTTTGCGATCATTAATCTCTGCTTGACTTGAGTCTACGAATCCATGACAACCGTTTGATTAAATCCTAATTAATCAGCCTCTAAAATTTATGACCTGCATGTCCTTTAGGCCCATCGACCCTTTCGCTATTTCACAAAGCTTAAACCTCAGGCCACTCATCTTCATGAAGTAGTGACAACCGTTGGATCTCGACAACTTGCTCACCCGTTACCTTTGCCATGACCACCTCACTCGGGCCCTCCACCCTTTCGCAACTTCGCAAAAGGTAAACAACAGGTGTCTTTAGGCCATGAATCAATGTGAGCCATTGATCTATTTTGTGTTGATCATCCTTTAACCAAAGGAGTCACTCACCTCTGGGACCCACTAAGTCTTTCACTACTTCGCAAAGGGTAGATCACGTGCACTTTAGGCTAGCGAAGAAACGCAAGTTGTTGGATTCAAAACAAGATGCAATCCTTTAATCAGATGGTCAATCATCTAGTCAAGCCTGCCTAGCCTTTTCGCTATTTTGTGAGTCTTAAACCTACTAGCATCTTTTCCCAATGAAACAACGACAACCGTAGGATTAACAATGACTTGTACAATTATTAAGGAGCCCGACAAACATTAGAACAAGACATAGGCAAAGGCATAATATTTGAAAATATTTGAAAGACAGCCTAGGGAAATCCTATGGGGGAACACTTTTAACGATAAACTGACCCTTCTTTAAGTGGCAAAAGTAATGTAGAAATAGAAAACAAGGGTTTTTAAAACATAGGAAGGGTTAGAATTTCAAAAAACCTTAAATCCTCATTTGACCCAAGAAACTCAGAGGTAACAAGGCCATGCTAAACACATTTTTGTAGACTTCTAGCCAAATATGGGACAAGAATACCCAATTTTATAAATAGTAATAACAGGTCATATGATGTGAACAACTAATGTCAATCACCCATTCATCTTTCTCTTCGTCTTTAGCAGCAAAATCTTTCTCCTCAATAGTGCAGCTTGTGGAATCAATAGGTACCAGTCTATCTTCTTTAATAGCAATAAACACAACTTCATCTCCTTCTCATTCTTCATTTGTAACACCTTCATCAACAACATAATAATAGTTCTTCTCATGCTGATACTTCTAGTTAGTCTTGTAAGGCTTATCATACTTCTCATGATTCTCATATCTATCATTCCTATCTTGCTTATCAAATTTATCATTCCTATCATATTTAGACATTCTCTCTAGGAATCTAGAAGCAAAATGTCCTATCTTATTGCAAGAGAAATATTTTAGAGGCAATTTTCCATCATACTTACTAGCTCATTTAGGCAATCTCTCGGCAATCAATTCTTCAAGCTCATCCAATTCTCTTTCTTTCTTTTCCATATTTCTTCTCTCTCTTTTATATCTGGATATTTTGCATTCTTTAGGATCATACTTCTTATTTCCAGATACAAATGCTCTAAATGATATCTCATACTTTCCATGTGATTCACCAAACTTGCTTAGTTCAAATACAGCAATCTTTCCAACCGGCATATCTCTTGTAACAGTAGTCACACTCTAGATCTCATCAATAGAAGCTACCTTATGCTTATTATTGGCATTACATGAAGATTGCACTAGAGAAGTATAGTGTTGTCATTAATGTCAATAATAACCAGCAATGGAGTTGTATTGCAACTAGTAGTGATGCAGTAATGCAACTAGTAGTTGAGCAGTGATGGAAATCCGTATTGGTATTTGAAGTAGAGCGATCAACCAGTAACCCCAACCAGTTGATATGCCAAACCCTAACCGATGGAGCTTGGTGAATTGGTTATGTTGATCTATGATCGAATGGTGATCAAAGATGGAGATGCCACATATGCATGATGCACATGATGAGTTTCAAAGTGATTTTGGTGCATGAAGATAACTATTATCTTGGGAATGAGAAAATGAATAGCATGAAGTGATAACCATGTGATGAGTTATAGGATTCGATGTGTGGTGATCTAGAAGTGGTCCAAGTTGTCTAGAACAATGTGTAGTTGATTGATATATAATCCAACAGTCATGTTTGAATTGATATGTTTGTAATCTCTATGAGATCTTAGGTTTTGTGATGTGTTATTGACCTATTGTATTTTCTTATAAGGTCGATGAGTTGTTTTGTAATAGAGTTGGCAATTTTGCTAAGTGTGGTAGTGAGATTATTGTCGAACTAGAAGGAGTGTCTACAGAATGTTTTGAAGGTAGATAGGAGCATAAAAGGATTTGACTAAGTAAGATAGTGCTATTACCAGATCACCAAAAACCATGTTGTTCTCTAATTATTACAACAACTAAATCACCTAACTGGGTAAGCTTTAACAGACTTGGTGATGTCTAAATCCTCTAACCAGGTGATCCATTAGCTTGGATTTGAAATCCTCTATCAAGGTTACTCCTAACAGGGTATTGCCTCTAACAGGATATTGTAGTCAATCCCTTAACTGGGTGGTCCTTAACCAGATCTATTCCTAACAGGACATTTTTGTTTATCTTCTAACAAGGCTTGGCTCCTAAAAGGGCGAACTTCAGAAGAGTTCAAAATACTTGTGGGTATTCATCCCCACCGTGGTTTATCCCATTTGGGTTTCCACGTCAAAAATAATTGTGTCAAGTGGTGAATGATTTTGTGGTAATATGTTTTGATATGGCTGATATGATTAACTGGTAAAACCACTTAGATATGTTTTGATGACCAGAAGTGATTTGAAATGAGCTATTACTGATTTTAGTAAAGTGTTTTAATGTTTTGGTTAAATGGTATGTGAGTTACAGATCTATTATATTGTATCATTGTTGTTTTGATCAACCGGTAAAGTTTGACAGTGCAGTTGTAGTTTTAGATATAATGTCTAAACCAGTTAGTTCAGTGATTGGTTTATTAGTTGGGATTAAGTTTTCTAAAAGTTTAGTTTGTTTTCTATCTACTGATTCACCCCCTCTCAGTAGTTAATCGGATACTTATTGATTCATCATGTAGACATCTAAAAATGGTCAAGGCTTGCGGAGTCATACTTTAACATTTGCGTATTGCCTTATTTTAGGGTCTTTGCGTCACATTAACATTTCTTCTATGTTGCGCGCTTGGTCTTTATCATTTGTGAGCATCGAGTCCTTCTTCTGCATTTCCTCATTTTTATCGATTTCTCATCGATTGTTGTCATTTTCAATCTTGTCATCTTGTGATCGATTTCTCATTGATCATTGTCATTTTCAATCTTGTCATTTTCAATCTTGTCATTTTGCGATCGATTTGTCATCGATCATCGTCATTTTCAATCTTGTCATTTTGCAATCGATTATTGTCATTTTCAATCTTGTCATTTTGTGATCGATTTGTCATTGATTGTTGTCATTTTCAATCTTGTCATTTTGCGATTCATTTGTCATTGATTGTCGTCCTTCTCAATCATGTCAATTTGGATCAATTAGTTATTGTTCCTCATCAATTGGTGCATTTATCAATCAAAACATTTATCAGCATTGGTCCTTTGTCAGTTAGAATCATGATCAAATCAAATCGATATCAATTATCTTTTGTCAAGACCTAATTGTCGTCCTTGCAATTCTAATTCATCTTCTAGGGTTTTATTCATTTAATCTTGTTTGTCATTTTCCCTCTAGGATTAATAATTTATTTATTTATCCTAAGTATTCTTGTCACAATTAAATATTTATTTAATTGGCTAATTAATTCCTCCTCTTTTTGTAAATTAATTAATGAATGAAAAATTATTAATTAATTTACCTAATTTTCAAGTCATCATTTCTAACCTAAATTTCTAATTTCTCCTAAATTCCTAAATGTCTATTTCTATTTCAAATTCTTGTCATAATTCTTGCATAGCAATTTGTCATAAATTGTCATAAATTGTCATAACTCCTTGCATAGCAATTTGTCATACACTTGTCATAATTTTGCTATTCTTGATTTGAATTTCCATTCGAATCAATTTCATGCTAATCTTGTCTTTTCTCCATTTTATCTATAAATTGGATGAATTTCTTCAATCATTCCCCCGATCGATCAATCAATCACACTTCTAGTATCCTTATGCTGTCTTGTCATTCTTGCTTTCATCTCATGATTATGCACTTGTAGGTGAGATCCACAAACAAAGTAATTTGAAGGAGAAAGAAGGACAATGGAGAATTATGGAGGAGATATCCGCATATGGTTTGCTTTAATTTCATTTTGAATATCTTGTCTTCATGTTTTCTATTGAATATTTTTAGGATTGTTATCGTTACAATTGAGTTTTCATGATTGAGCTAGTCTAATTTGCTACTTGCTTTGATGATTTCCAAATTCCTAGCTACATTAATTGGTGAACCCGACGTGAATGTTAGATATTGAGTATATTGAGCGAAAGGCAATAAAAGGACAAATCATAGCGGATCAACTTGTCAAGGCTCCTATTTATGATGATCAGCCCATGTTGACCAATTTTTTGGATGAATCAGTCTTTGCTCTCACATCTTCTAATGAATGGAAGTTATATTTTGATGGATCCCTGTAGCATCCTAAAATTGTGACACTTGCAATTTTGACTGCATTTGGGTCTTCACGATGGCGACGCAACACTGAACCTGAATGGAGACCCTGAAACTTGTTTACAACATCAAAAACTGCATTTTTCAGCACCTTGGCCTGATCCTCCTTGCACCCTACTGTCCCGGGAGGTGGGACCATGGTGCCTAGCACCCTGGTCCTTCAGGACCATGGCGCCCAGTGCCCTTGTCCCCCAGGACCATGGCGCCCAGCGCCCTGGTCCCTGGCCCTATTTTGGGCCCAGTCTCTTATGGGGCTTTAGGTCTTTAAGTTTGCAAATTGGAAAATAAGGTTGCTAAGTCGGCCCAAGGTTGGAAAAATCAGTCTTTTAACCCTAGTTGACAAGTATATAAACTACATTTCCTCTCCCATTTTAGGAGGAGGGACATATGTGTACAAGAGGCGGAAGCACTAGGAAAACATTCAAACATTCAAGCATTCAAGCATTCCTTCAAGCAATTGAGCATTCTAAGTCTCCATTCAAGGCTAAGTGTTGCATTCAAGACAAGGATTCAACCATTGAAGAGGAGATCACTTAAAACATACAACATACAACAACATTTACACCTTCGCATGTAAGAATACAAACATTCTTACAACAAGGTATCAGTACTTTATTACATTACAGACATTTACATTTACAACATTCTCATTTCTTGGTTAATTCCAAAACTGGGGTTTGACCTAAAGGCAAACCCCTAATCCATAACCCCCCAATCATCCTCTCTTTTCTGTGTGTAGGTTGTAGGTACGCGGCTATAATTGAAGATCTGGAATCCTTGTGTAGAGACAAACAGATCCCCCTTCGTTTCGCGGATTGTTCGGAGGACCGTGTGCACACTGGGCGCCATCGTCTCGTCAACTTTCACTCAAATTTGCAGGACAGTGTCATCTCGACATTTTACTACTAATTCCAGGTCCGCAGCTTCATCCCATATTCCTATATTTGTTTATAAGTGAATCTTTCTCACTTTACATGCATTCCTAGTTCAATCCTTCTATCTACATTCTTTACAAAAGAGGGTAGCCTTGCTGTCTTAACCCTTGAAACTCATTTAGAATCCAATCTTCCATTGTGTGGGATTGGATCTTGTGGGTTTCAACCCCTCTATTGAATGTAAAGTCTCTCCTAAGTGAAAACCGTCAATCCTAGTGACCTCCTTTCTCCTTGGAGTGGGGGGGACACCTGGGGTTCAATTTTCCACTTTACATTTTGGTGAACCTAACGTGAACATTCTAATTCTGATTATTCATGGTTAGATATGAAAAATTTGCTTCCTTAATTACATTTTCATGTTTGATCTTTTGCAAAATTTTAGAGGTTAATTGCATAAAAACCCTAAAATTTTCTTTTTAGTAATTGAGCTTGTGAAATATTTAATTGTTAATGCTTGTTTCAGATCTACCCTTCTATTACAAATTGTCAATTCATATTTGTGCTTTAATTCTGAAAATTAAGTGGTTAAGTGTCAAAACCCTAATTTTTAAAACCCTCTTGATTCAACCTTTGACCGATAATTTCACTGATCAAAACACCTCCAAATCACTTGTAGCTTTGGATTCCGCAACAAAATCATAATATCTTTCATCCCTAAAAATTTGGAAAAAAGTTGCGAGGACTGTGTGCACCCCGAGTGCCATCATCCCCGACATTTTTTCTGAAATTTCGGGAGCTAGATCTTAGTGTATTTTTCTGCTAGAATCCAGAATCTTGGCTGATTTCATCAATTCTAACACTTTCAAAATTAAAGTCAAAGTTGGTCTAGTGATTGCTTGGATTAAGGCTTCTAATCATTCAAAAAATTGTTGAAATTGAAATTTTGTGTCAAAATTGGTTTCTTACTGTCCTAAATCTGAAAAGTGTGTTGGCATTCATTCGAAATTTCAGTGCTTTATTCAAATTTTTTGCAGTTTGTGACTTTTGAAATTAAGTGTTTAATTGCAACAACTTTGATTTCCACTTTCAAAATTGAATTTTGCATGAAATTGAGTCAACTTTTAAATTTCAAAGCTTGCATTGCTTTTGGTATTCCCTCTAAAATCATAAAATTCAAAATTTCAGCTTCCCTCTCTTTTTCAAAATTCAAATTTTGCATTTTTCAACAATCTTGGTAGGGTTCAATTTTGAGATTGCAACTTTAATTTGGCCTATCTACAGATCGTAAAATCACTCAATTTTTTCAGATTAGCTTTAAAATCATCATAAATTTTATCCCTGAAAATTTTGAAAAAAGTTGCGAGGACCGTGTGCACTCCGTTCGCCATGGTCCCTGACATTTTTTCTGAAATTTTGGGAGATTGTCGTGATTGCATTTAACAGCTTAAATCTAGGAGATTGATTGATTTTATTGAAATTTTCTACCTCTAAATTCAAAATTTTCTCTCTCTCTCTAGTGCATGAGTTTTACAACAATAAGCCCTACTTACAATATTCCCGTTAGACGAAGCCTTAGAATTAAGTCTTTCCAAGGTTTAATTACCGAGGAGATGGAACCTAATTTGAATGGCCTTTTTAACGAGGACACGGGTAATTCCCCTAATCCTCTTAATGATGAAGAAGCTCTCCATGATGTTTCTGTAGATCAACTTTTGAAATTGGATAACCAATTTGATGATTTTCAGCAATGGATGTCTCATGAGTATCCTGATAGTCAAGCTCTTTCATTAATTGAGGGCCTAAACCGTATGGTTCAAAGTGATAAGAATGGAATTGATATTTTGCGTGGTATTGCACACATTGTGGATTTGAATGTGATGCCTATGAAGAGTTGTGCTGAAACTTTAGGTTATACACAACCTCCTACTCAAGTCAATCATTCTATTCCTTTAACAACTTCTATTGCTAGTATACCTACTTTTACATCAAACATAATGACTACTTCAATACAAGACATTCTGCCTATGATCACCAGTCATGGGGGCAATCCTTCCTCTTCAATCAACCCTCTTCCTTCATTCAATCTGACTTCTTCATTCATTCCTTCAATGAGTGTCCCTATTACAGCTCCACAAATGAACATGACACAAGGGAGCAATTCATTCAACCATTACATTCCTCCTTGTAGTGCTCCTCTTTTCCAATCATCTCCTATGACTAACCATCATAGTGTCCCACCACCTTACTCTCAATCAATACCTTCTTTCAATAACATAATACCTCCATCACAATCTAACATGTCTAATATGAATTCTTCGACTGAAGCGACCATTAACAATCTTGCACAAACTGTCTCTTCTTTACAGCAACAAATTGCCTCTATGAATCAATCTAAGTTTAGTGTGCCCACATTTGATGTTGTGAGCCCACTTTCTCTTGACATTGTTCAAGCTATCCCACCTAAACATGTTGAAATCCCACAGTTGGAGCTTTATAATGGTAAGGTTGATCCTTTAACACATGTTAAGACCTTTCAAATAGTATGTACTGATTTTACTCATGACCAAAGGTTGCTTGCAAAACTATTTACTAGAACATTAAGAGATAAGGCTCTACAATGGTATTGCTCGTTGCCTTCCTATTCTATTACTTCTTTCCAACAACTTGCAAATTCTTTTATTCAACAATTTCAAAACAATATAAGTCCTAAAGTTACTTTGATTGATTTAATGCATTGTAAACAAGGTGTTAAAGAAAAAGTGACTGATTTCATTGGTAGATATAAGCATTTGTGTGCTCAAATTTCTTTTCCAGTACCTGACAATGATATTCAAAGAATCTTTATTTCTAATTTACAAAAAGATATTAGAGAAAAACTTCTATTTTCTGAGTTTACTTCTTTCCAACAGTTGTGTGCAACTCTTCACAATTATCAACTGACAGTGAGTCAAATGGAACAAGCAAATCCTATGGCTCCGAGTGATAAGGGTGATAGTAGTCAACAACCATTTGGGAAGTTTAAACTAAACAGAGAGTCCGTTAAGTTCAATGAAAACATCATCAACAACAATGTGAATGCAGCCTTAGGTGTGCCTCCTATTTCTAAGTTTTTCAAGAAAGAAAGAAAGTTTACTCCTTTGAATGAATCATTGCATAGTATTATGAATAAGTTATTGGAACAAAATGTGCTTACTCTCCCTCCTATAAAGCAAATAGATCTATAAAGATTAATTCACGCTATTTTGATAACAAATCTTTTTGTCAATTTCATCGTCAACCTGGGCATGATATTGAAAAATGTTTTGCTTTGAAGGGTAAATTTCAAGATTTGATCGATAATAATACTATCTCTGTTTCAGGAGTGAATGATAAAGGAAACACATCTATAGCTCCTCCTAACCAGAATCTTAAGATTTTTACTGATCCATTACCTTCTCATACCTCTAATGTGATTGAGACTAATGATTCCTCTTTCTCAGCTGATAGTCTTGTGTCTATGACTCCGAATGTGATTAACTTTGTAGAGCAGTAGAAAATTCCTAAAGAACCTTCCATCACATTTGATTCTAGTGAAACTATCAGGGCACCTGATGGTCCTTTATATATAGTTGCAAAAGTCAAGAATACACCTTGTCGTGGAGTGCTTATTGATCCTTCTTGCATGGTTAATATCATTACTGAAGAATTTCTTTTTACTTTGCAATTGAATCAAGTGATCTATGACAAAACAAATGTGGTTGTGAAATTATTTGATGCATTTTCTTCTCCTGCAATTAGTTCTATTACATTACCTATTGAGGTCCATAACAAATCCCTTGATGTGAGCTTTGCTATTATTCCATCATCCGAACAATTTCGTGTGAAGCTAGGCTATCCTTGGCTATCTTCCATGAAAGATATTGCTTCTCCTATTCACAAGTGTTTGAAATTTCCCCATAATGGTGAAGTTGTTATTGTCAATCATAGTCTCTTTAAACCAGCTGAAAGAGCTTCTAGCATTCCTATTGATTATTTTTGGCCTAAACAATTCCAATCTCTTCCACCACGAAGTGATCATCTTTTCAAATCTTATGAAAAGTGGAAAAAAGATATGATCCTATCTCTAAGTGAACCTCGAACACCCAAACTTGATATTCCTATCATTCTTGAGAAGGAAGTTCTTCCTTTGAAAGATAAAACTAATGTCTTTCCTCAAGAAGATTCCCAACCCATTCCTATGGATGTGACTATGTCTCTGTCTAATAAAAGTAGACCTATACCTCCTCATCATGATGGACTTGGTCTCCTTCCTAAACCAAATTTTCCTCCTTTATATGGAGCAGTTCCTCCTCCTTCCTTTTATAGAGAGAAGAGGCCTTCCTCTTCTCCTATCATCCAACCTAAGAGACTGCAACCTAAACACCCAGGTTATAAGGATGAGAACATTCCACCTCAATCTCCTCAACTTCCTACTAAGACTAGACAAAATCATTCTGCGCGTGAACGCCAATGAAAGCGTCATCTTAGAGCTTGTGCAACTACTTCTCAAACTTTGCAATCTCCAAAAACACCTTCAACTAGTATTATTCCATTTTCTCCTCAGCCGAAAATTGAGCCAAAATCTCCTAAACATAAGATGCATGATGGTTTTGATCCTATGTGAGTTAAAGATCCTATTTTTATAAATCTTGATGACAATATAGATGATGAAAATGTTACTCCTCTTGCTTCTGATAGTGAATATGAATTTGTTGATATTGATAACCATTTATCTAATGAATTTTCTAAAGCACTTATCCTAGCTCCTAGACAAGAACAACGTGGCTTGGAACATGAACATAGCCCTTGTTTGGATCTTGTGATAGCTCCATCTGCTGTGTTGGATGTTCCTCCTCTAGCGTGTTCCCTGCCTTCCTGAAATATTGATCAGCAAGATCGGGGGGTGGATGACGTGCTAGACTAGTTCATTAGCATAGCAGACTCTCTCCTCCTCTCTTTTGTTACTTCTTCTATGTGTTATTCTCATTCTTCTATTTGTTGTCCTTAGTGTTGTCTACTTGAGGATGATGCAAAGCATTGAGATCTCTTTTGGTCTCTCTCATGTAGACTCAAAAGACACATGTGTTCCCTTCTTCTAGGTGACCTTCCTTGATTGGGGAATGAAGAACAATTATGCATACATACATATGATATACATGAATTATCATACAGCATACTGACCCCAAGGAAAGCAAAGTCACCTCGTGATTTGTGTTTTGTGTCTATTATCCTTGGGTTTATCTCACACTTGGGGGCTAAATCTTTGTGATAATGTGCTCCTTTCCCTTCTCATTTCTTATGTGTATCACTAACTTAAAGCAATCACCCCCATTGAGGCGTGTGCGATCGCTTTAACGTAGGGGGGCATACACCCCATTCATATCTCTTGAAGATACTTAAAAACTTCTTGGCGAACTTACCTTTGCCTTGAAAATTTTTGGTATTTTTCTTGCATGACTCATAGTGAGGGAACCTTACTACTGACAGTCATAGTTCTTCCTCATGATCTTCCCTTTTACTTTGTCAATCGAAGTCATAAGATCCTTAGTCCACTAGGGGCTTGGGGTATCTTGCCTCCTTGACATGGTGAAAGTCTTTCAATGTTGTTTCCTTGTACTTTACCGAAAGTATGGGCATATGCTTATACTCCTACTAAAGTGGGGGCTAAATGTAGTGTACTAAAATTGCGACATTTTCAATTTCGACTGCATTTAGGTCTTCACGATGGCGACACAACATTGAACCTAAATGGAGACCCCGAAACTTGTTTACAACATCAAAAATTGCATTTTTCAGCACCCTGGCCTGATCCTCCTTGCACCCTACTATATCACCCAGTGCCCTGGTCCCCCAAGACCATGGCGCCCAGTGCCCTATTTTGGGCCCGGTCTCTTATGGGGCTTCAGGTCTTTAAGTTTGCAAATTGGAATATAAGGTTGCTAAGTCGGCCCAAGGTCAGAAAAATCAATCTTTTAACCCTAGTTGACAAGTATATAAACTACATTTCCTCTCCCATTTTAGGAGGAGGGACATATGTGTATAAGAGGCGGAAGCGCTAGGCAAACATTCAAACATTCAAGCATTCAAGCATTCCTTCAAGCAATTGAGCATTCTAAGTCTCCATTCAAGGCTAAGTGTTGCATTCAAGACAAGGATTCAACCATTGAAGAGGAGATCACTTACAACATACAACATACAACAACATTTACACCTTCGCATGTAAGAATAAAAACATTCTTACAACAAGGTATCAGTACTTTATTACATTACAGACATTTACATTTACAACATTCTCATTTCTTGGTTAATTCCAAAATCGGGGTTTGACCTAAAGGAAAACCCCTAATCCATAACCCCCCAATCGTCCTCTCTTTTCTGTGTGTAGGTTGTAGGTACGCGGCTATAATTGAAGATCTGGAATCCTTGTGCAGAGACGAACAGATCCCCCTTCATTTCACGGATTTTTTGAAGGACCGTGTGCACGCCGGGCACCATCGTCCTATCAACTTTCATTCAAATTTGCAGGATAGCGTCATCTCAACATTTTACTACTAATTCTAGGTCTGCAGCTTCATCCCATATTCCTATCTCTATTTATAAGTGAATCTTTCTCACTTTACATGCATTCCTAGTTCAATCCTTCTATCTACATTCTTTACAAAAGAGGGTAGCCTTGCTATCTTAACCCTTGAAACTCATTTAGAATCCAATCTTGCATTGTGTGGGATTGGATCTTGTGGGTTTCAACCCCTCTTTTGAATGTAAAGTCTCTCCTAAGTGAAAACTGTCAATCCTAGTGACCTCCTTTCTCCTTGAAGTGGGGGGGAACACCTAGGGTTCGATTTTCCGCTTTACAATCCCATACCATGTTCGGGTCCAGAGTAGGTATATTGTTTGTCACCCCTCAAGGTGATGGTCAGAGGACTCCGAGTAGCGGTCCACTGGAACATCACACATTTACAAGTCTATGGAGATTCTCAGTTAGTCATCCGTCAAGTGAATGATGACTATGAAACAAAAGATGAAAAGCTTATTCCCTACAAGCATATGGTATATTTCTTCAAGACAAAATTTACGGCTATCCATTTTAGTCAAGTTCCCAGAATTCAAAAGAAGTCGGCAGATGCGATGGCCACTATTGCTTCAATGATAAATCTACCCCACAATATGGATAGATGTGAATTTTTGGTCGAATAGTTGCTTGTCCCTTCTTTTGAAATTCTGATAGCAAATGTGATGTGTGTTCTTGTTGGTCCCAATTCCTCATGGTACAATGACATCTATCAATATTTGAAATCCCAAACCTTACCACCTAACCTTTCTTCTAACCAACGCCGAGCCTTTATTCGATAGACAGCAAAATATGTCATCATTGCCGACACCCTTTACCGTCATTCCTTTGACCAAAGCCTCCTCAGGTGTTTGGATTATGATGAAGCACAAACGGCTTTACATGAGGTTCACGATGGTATATGTGGGGGCCATTTCAATGGTCTGAGCTTAGCTAAAAAGTTGGTTCGTGCTAGGTATTATTGGCATACTTTGGAAAAGGATGTTCATGATTTTGTCAAGAAGTGCTACAAATGCCAAATCCATGGAAATTACATTCATGCACCAACCCAAGAACTTCATTCTATCATATCTTCGTGGCCCTTTTCTCAATGGGGATTGGATCTTATTGGCAAGATTCACCCGACATCTGCAAATGGCCACAAGTTTATCATTACAACCATAGAGTATTTTACAAAATGGATCAAGGCTATTCCTATGACTTATATCATTGGTGTGCAAATTTCAAAATTCCTATTGAATTATATCATCTACAGATAGTTCCACTTGCAATTGTCATAGATAATGGCCGTCCATTCAAGAACAAAGATGTCAAAGAACTCTGTGAAAAGTTTCACATTTAACATAGTTTCTCCAGTCCCTATTATCCACAGGGTAATGGTCAAGCTGAAGCATCAAACAAAACCATTATCAAGATCCTGAAAAAGGTTGTCAATGACGCTGGTCGAGATTGGCATGTACAGTTGAATCCAGCACTATGGGCTTATCGCACTTCTATCCGCACACCTACTAGCGCATCACCTTATTCCTTGGTGTATGGTGCGGAAGCCATTTTACCCTTGGAAGTGGAGATTCCTTCTTTGCGTGTTTCCTTGCAACATCTGATTGATGATGAAATGCACAGAGTCTCTTGGTTGCATCAGCTTGAGATGTTAGATGAGAAATGTCAAACAACCCTAACACATTTGCAAGCATATCAAAACTGTCTCCGTCGCTCTTATAATAAGAAGGTCAAAGGGCGACACTTCGAAGTGGGAGATCTGGTTCTAAAGGCAAACCCAAGAATGCACAATCTACTAACATCATCAAAGGAAAGTTTGAACCTAATTGGATTGGGCCTTTCATAGTTACTATAGCCTATGGCTCGGGGGCATATCAGCTTGCCACCCCAGAAGGTGAACCTTTGTCAGACCCAGTCAATAGTATGCACCTTTGCAAGTACTGGGCATAGTTTTCTATCAGCAGTTCTTCAAATATGATCCTAAAAAAATACAAAAAAATCAAAAAGCTCAAAAAAAAAATTAAATTACAAAAAAAGTGAAAAAAATTGAAAAAGACAAACAAAAGTAAAGAAAAATAAGTCGCCCTCTAGTGAAAACCTGGCAAACAGGCGCTTTGGGCAAGTACCATGGTAAAAACCTGGCAAACAGATGCCATGTGTAAAAGATTATTGCTCTGTCATCTATCATGACCCCTAGCTATACTTTTCCTCTATAGGTTTATCATGCTTATCCTTGCTTTGACCCAATGTTCTGTTCTAGGCCTGTGATTGGTCAATATGATTGTCTTGCATACTCAGGTTCCAGTCCTTGTGCATATGTTTCGGTCCTGGTCGCTGTCTATATTTTTCAAATGTTCATTGGGTGTGCGCCCCTTGTCATGATCAATTACTAGAGCTTTCAATAAGCAAAATGTCCTGAAAAAAATCATAAAAATCATATAATGTCCTAGAAAAATCATAAAAATGGAAAAATGTCCTAAAAAAAAATAAAAAAATTTGAAAAATGTCCTGAAATAAACCCCTAAAAAGTCAAATAAAGGTCTAACAAAACAAAAACATTGTAAAACTCAAAAAACAAAACAAAAACATCCCCTTTGTCCATAAACAGATCGCTGAGCATACCTCCAACGACATGCAATCACACACTACACTTTACTGAAATCACGCATTCATAGATGAACTTTTTCAATCAAACCAAACATTCAAACTGATTAAAATTGTCATATCAATCAATTAACATCAATATCATTTGTCCTTGTCACTACTATCATGGGTCTTATATAGGGTGTAGTATACTTGAAACCAGACTATGTCCTGTCTTAGACGGGGTACCGCATTCCCTGAAACTAGACAACATGATCATTCTATCAACACTTTCAACTTTTGACAATGAAGATCAAGATGTTTGTTTGACTTGTTGGAATTAGCGAGTCTTATCATTTATTGATTTATTTTTGATCATGTTCCTATGTTGCTCAATGATGTCACTGAGTGATTTAGAGTGACCGGGATGGTTCATGGTCCCTTTTTCTTTTCTTTGTTGTGTTTGCTATTTGTGGAATGTTTGTCACAAACTGGGGCAACTATATCATTGGGTGTCTGTGATAAGTACATTCACTTCATGAACACTGCACATACCTTGACCCTTGATGTATGCACCCTAGGATGCTTCACTCATTCCTTGTGTGCGATGTGTTTGTATTTTGCAAAAGGGGTTGCATTTTAGCTCTAGCCTTCAATGCCATGATGCTCTGCATCCGCTTTGCTATATCAAATAAAGGTTCTCACCTACAAAGTGTTTGGTGAAAGCAAGTTTTTCTTTGTCTCTAACTGTCCTCTATCTAATTTCTTCCTACTGACATTTCTTCCATCAGTTTGGGTAGTCAGTTCGGTCTAGTGCTCTGATTTCCACAAACATAAGCTACATCCTACATTTATTGATTAGTACATTTGCATTATCTCAAGCATTATAACCAGCATTTTATCCATTTCATAAATACATCAAAAACACATAAAAATATATTCATACATGTTCCACAATGGTACCTAAATAGTACATCAGCTATCCATGCATGGAAAGTAAACACAAGCCATAACACATTGCATCCCATCATATAGCTGCATATCATATCATATATCAAAATAATATTGGAGTACAAAATTGGACTGTCTATCTTAAGTATGGCCTACAGGCTGACTACATAATGTCAAATGTCTATCATAAGGAGTATGTGCCTCTGTCACTGGGTGCTCCCCCTATCCTCCTCATCCCTGCCATGTCTCAAGGATGATGTCCCTCTTGTCCCTGGTCTTGGCTATGGTGGTCTCCTAGGTCCACTCACCCCCATGCTGCTCACTGACCTCCAAGAATGTGGCCTACTCTCTGTCCTTGATCATGCCCGATATGATGCTGCTCTCTACTCTGGTGGAACTGCACTCTCATATAGTGTCCTCTAATGGCGTATCTCCTCTCTGGTCTCTACCAACATCTGTGCCATCTCACGTGCACTAGCATCCCTAATCGACCCAATAAACTCAGTCACTCTTTGCTTTGCTTGTTGTGCTTGTGCTATTGCTATATCTCGAGCCGCTGTTAGTCTGGCTATCTTTTCTCTGAAATGATCCTGCTCTATCCTCAAGATAGCATTCTATCTCTCTACTATCGCAATGTGATCATGCTGACTTGCTATGGTAGCCCTGCATATCTCCATCTCCTCTATCCTAGTTGTCTCTAGCTCTATGGGTATTTCCTGTAATGACTCTTGATCAGCCGAATCTAGCTCATACTCCTCATCCTCATCATCCTCATCTTCATCCTCCTTGTCATCATCATCATCTCTGCCCTCGTCCTCATCTCTATCCTCATCATCTCCCTCCTCCTCTCCAGCGAGTGGGAAGTCCTCCTATCTCCTAGGTACCGGAATATCAGGATCTATTAATGGCACTAGTCATCATTGTGCAAACCATCACTCATACTCCTGTATTATCTTGACATCTACCACATCTGATCTCCAATCCCAGTGTCTCTATTGTAGTTGTGTGAAGTTGGCATATGCTATGTGTGTTGAATCATCCTCCCCCACTGACTTGTCTCTCTGTGAGATCAGGCAAAGTGTGCAGTCTCTTTGGGTACATCCTGCCTCTCTCCAAACTGTTGTCTGACTCTCTCTAGTAGGTACATCTCAATCACTCTCTAGCGATTCACTAGTCACCCAATTAAGTATCTCTCCTATCTGCAATACAGTAGCTCATCACTATCATCTGACCATCTAGGGCAATCAAGATATGGCCTCCATGTAAACTCTCTCAATCTGTCTAGCTCATGTCGCCAATACAATATGTATCCAAAAGGACCCTGTCTCAATGCTCCCCCATAGCAGTACACATATGGTCAGTGTGGTACTACCTGTCTCTCTGCAATCGATCGACATATGGCTATGTGCTCAAATGCCCATACTTGTAACAATGTGACCCCATAGCTCAATGTCTGCACCCCCTGATATGCTATCTAATGCAACTGAAAATATAGCATAGCAAGCACATATGGTCCCCATGTGTACACAGTCTCCTCTGTTGCCATCTGCTCTAGCACTCTTCCCCATCCAATAGGGAATCCATGTCCTCATCTGTCCCCTACTAATAGGCATGCTATAACCACGACTATCACCACATATCGCTGGTCATACTCTATTGCCATGGTCTCCCAGCCAATCTCCCTCTCTATGATATCTAGATCATCTGTGTCGCACTCAAATAATTTGCACAAAGTGTCTCTCCCTATCATTGGGTCATACTGTATCATCTCCCCATACATCCTCTAGTGTCATAGTCACCTCTCCAATCGCCAGATGGAAAGAGGAAGTCTCTGAATGCCATCGCTCTGCCAATGCGGTCAGCAGTCCTGTGTTTGCCCTAATCTCGGGCATGAATGTGATATAGTATAATCCAAGTCCTGCTAATGTATCTCTGTCCATGCTCCTGAGTCTATGTCATAACATGAAGTAGTCAGGGTGGTTCTCCCATGTAATTAGTGGATACTATCGACTCTACATCACAATTGGGGCACATTTTGTTATTTTTAGGGTTTTCTCCTATGGGTTTCATTTCCTCATTTCATCCACCAATCAAGGTGTTTCTTATCTTTTTTGACCTATCCTACCCTCATCCCCCTTTTCAGGATCATTCAAGTGCTGTTTTCAGTCAAATTAGGGTTCTCAGTGCACAATTGCACCTGTGTACCCTATCCTGCACATGTGCAGCATTAAGCTATGCTTGTGTACCATACATAGGTGCAGAACATCCTACACAATCGTAGGATGTACCCACACTGGCGTAGAAGTCCTTTTTTTCATTCCCTGTGGGCCCCACAATGTCCCGCAAGCAAGTCCAATTCATGAAATTGACAATATGGGTTTTTGAGATACATACCGCTGCTCCCGCATCATCTGGTCATCTGTAGGTGTGTACACATTCCCCAAGGTGATCTGCCATTGGAATGTTTGCCATCTCTCTGCAAGGGTTCTTTTCCAGAGCAACAAATCCTCCACTTTGGCTAGTGCAAATGAGCTCTTTTCACTCTCTGTCTCATTTATAGATCTTTGACAGTGCATAGATGGACGTGCACTCTCTCCATCTTATGCTGGTCATGGTCTTTTGCACCTTCAATTGCTTGTCATTTGTGTATCTGATCCCCGATTTTCAGTCTATTTGCTCCTATCATTTTCTATCATTCTTATCGATCAATTGGCCTCTTTTCTGGATGTTTTTGGCCAATTCCTCGAGGGGGCATGCATATGTCATCATTATTGTCTGGGGCATTGCATATGTCATTGTTATTGTCTGGGGCATTTTTTATTATTTTTCTTTGAAACAACGCTTAGAATCGCATTGTCTCAAAGAGGGGCAAAATGTAGACATCTAAAAATGGTCAATGCTTGCGGAGTCATACTTTAACATTTGCGCATTGCCTTATTTTAGGGTTTTTGCGTCACATTAATGTTTCTTCTATGTTGCACACTTGGTCTTTATCATTTGCGAACATCGAGTCCTTCTTCTGCATTTCCTCATTTTTATCGATTTCTCATCGATCGTTGTCATTTTCAATCTTGTCATCTTGCGATCGATTTCTCATTGATCATTGTCATTTTCAATCTTGTCATTTTGTGATCGATTTGTCATCGATCATGGTCATTTTCAATCTTGCAATTTGCGATCGATTTGTCATCGATTGTTGTCATTTTGCGATCGATTTGTCATTGATTGTTGTCATTTTCAATCTGGTAATTTTGCGATCAATTTGTCATTGATCATCGTCCTTCTCAATCATGTCAATTTGGATCAATTAGTTATTGTTCCTCATCAATTGGTGCATTTATCAATAAAATCATTTATTAGCATTGGTCCTTTGTCAATTAGAATCATGATCAAATCAAATTGATATCAATTGTCTTTTGTCAAGACCTAATTGTCGTCCTTGCATTTCTAATTCATCTTCTAGGGTTTTATTCATTTAATCTTATTTGTCATTTTCCCTCTAGGATTAATAATTTATTTATTTATCCTAAGTATTCTTGTCACAATTAAATATTTATTTAATTGGCTAATTAATTCCTCCTCTTTTTGTAAATTAATTAATGAATGAAAAATTATTAATTAATTTACCTAATTTTCAAGTCATCATTTCTAACCTAATTTTCTAATTTCTCCTAAATTCCTAAATGTCTATTTCTATTTCAAATTCTTGTCATAATTCTTGCATAGCAATTTGTCATAAATTGTCATAAATTGTCATAACTCCTTGCATAGCAATTTGTCATACACTTGTCATAATTTTGCTATTCTTGATTTGAATTTCCATTCAAATCAATTTCATGCTAATCTTGTCTTTTCTCCAATTTATCTATAAATTGGATGAATTTCTTCAATCATTCCCCTGATCGATCAATCAATCATGCTTCTAGTATCCTTATGCTGTCTTGTCAATCTTGCTTTCATCTCATGCTTATGCACTTGTAGGTGAGATCCACAAATAAAGCAATTTGAAGGAGAAAGAAGGACAATGGAGAATTATTGAGGAGATATCTACATTTGGTTTGCTTTAATTTCATTTTGAATATCTTGTCTTCATGTTTTCTATTGAATGTTTTTAGGATTGTTATCATTGCAATTGAGTTTTTGTGATTGAGCTAGTCTAATTTTCTACTTGCTTTGATGATTTCCAAATTCCTAGCTACACATCATATTATCAAATGGTATCAAATCATTCCAAGTCCTCTTGTGTTTAAGCCTAATATCTTGAGGAAAAGATCTAGGAGATCCTGATGAAGAGAGAAGGTCTGAAGTTCAATAGGGAAAACTACATAGAATCTGGAGTGATCGGATGAAGATCTATATCAAAATCTTAGGAAGTCAATATTGGGAACATGTTATTACTAAATATAACTTGCCTAGTGGGATTTTGTCAAATTATGAAAAGAAGGAGCAACAAGAGAACAATCAAGCATTGGAGGCCATTATCAGTTCCTTGTCCAATTTAGAGTATGTTGATGTCCATGGATTGGAGACTTCATTTGAAGTATGGAAGAAATTTGAGGATACCTATAATGGTGTTGAGCATGTTAAGATTGGCAAAGAAGAGAGTCTAAGAGGTAAATTTGATGATATGTGGATGGTTGAAGGAGAGAACATTCAACACTATGGTCAGAGGATCAAGGAGATAGTTGGTGAGAACAAAATTTTTGGTGGTACAGTGGAGGATACCACAGTGGTTAGAAAAGTGTTGAGAACCCTTCTACCGGTCTACGCTATCTAAGTTGTAGCCATTCAAGAACTCAAGTCTATTGATAAATCAAAGGTAACTCTTGAATCTATCATTGGTAAATTAACTACATTTGAATTAAATGGTATTGATGGAAGTGTTCAGAGATCACAGAATGCATTTAGAGCCTCAGTTTCAAACCCACTGGTAAGAAAAAGGAGAGAAACTAGTTATAGTCATGAGTCTAGATCCAGCAGAGAGGTTGATGATGATGATGGTCTGATTGATCTTGAAGAATTGTTGGCCAAGCGGTTACCCAGTGGTACCAGTAAGTACAAAGGTAAATTACCTTTGAAGTGTTTTGCATGTAACTGGATTGGACATATTGCTGCTAACTATCCAAATGGAGATAATGAGAAAAAACATGAGATGTATAAGAAGTACAAAGACAAAGATAAAAGAGATTGTCTCTTTGTAGTGATGGAGGAATTACAGATGAGAAATCTAAGGAAGATGCAAATAAGGACATTGTCTTTGTTGCTATTAAAGAAGAGACATTAGATCAAAAGGCATTAGTCTCTTGCATGGATAGTTCTGATGATTGGATTATAGATAGTGGTTGTTCACACCACATGACTGGTGACCAGAGTAAGTTTCTTACTTTGAAGTAATTTGATGGAGGTGTTGTGAGATTTGGGAATGACTCACCCTACATGGTAAAAGGAAAGGGAACCATCTCTTTGAATGAAAAGAGCAGTGTAGATGTTGTATATTGGGTTAAAGGATTGAAACACAATCTTTTGAGTGTAGCTCAACTCAATGACAAAGTTTACCCATCGAAATTCAAGAATGGAGTTTGTAATATTTATGGAAGTGAAGGTGAACTAATTGCATTCGGCAACCAGACCAAAAGTAACTTGTTTCTTTTAAGTTCTAAAGTCAACAATTGTTTAATTGCTAAAGTAGAAGATAGTTGGCTTTGGCATCAAAGATTCTGTCATGTAAATTTTGATAACATTGTAAAAGTTAATAAGTACAAATTAGTAAGAGGTTTTCCTTAGTTGGAAAAACCGGTGAATGCTTTGTGTATGGAATGTCATTTAGGGAAGATGACATCCTCAACTTTCAAGAGCAAATATTTCCTAGTAGAACATTTGCTAGATTTGGTTCATACCGACCTTTATGGACCAATAAGGACTAGGAGTATTCAAGGTGATCAATATTTCATGATTTTTACTAATGATTTCTCAACAATGATGTGGGTCACATTCTTGAAGGATAAAAGAGAAGCCTTTAGCAAGTTTAAGGCTTTCAAAGCCTTAGTTGAAAAAGAAAGTGGAAGAAAAGTTAAGTTCTTAAGAACTAATCAAGGTGGTGAATTTTGGTGCAAGGGCACATCAAAAAATCTCAAATCATGACCCTAAGGATGAATACTAGGGTCATTATAGTGTCTCAGCGTGTCTTGTCTTTCATGTATTCAATAAACCCCACCATGTAAGCCCATGTCACCAATTAGGCAATTTGATAAGCCAATTGGGACAATGTGGTCAATAGGGGTAGTAGATGGTTTAGTTTTTTGTTTAATAGGTTTTAGACATGTTTTGTGAGTTTTTGGTTGATCCATGTGTGTGGATTCTAACCTTAGAAAGTTTGACAACATTTTGTGCAAAATTGCAAAATTGCAACTTTTGTAAAATGCAACTTTTGAGTGCAAAAGTGCAACTTTTTGAAATACGGTTGGGGGAAGCCTTTCAACGGCTTCAACCTACTCCAAATTTGGTGGGAAACTATTGGAGAGTTTTATAATAATTTTGGACATGATTCCCAAGGTTGTTGCTGTTGTAATTGGAGTTTGTGAAGCAATAAAACACAAAATAGTACAGTTTTCCCAGAAATTTTGAGTTTGCAGGAGTTGCACGTGCCTGTATAGATTGATTTGAATCCCACCATCAATGGAGTAGATATAGGGGTGAAATATATTTTTTTTGGTGGTGGTATGAAGTCCTAATTGTTTTGGAGTAGAGAGAACCCTCCCTTATTCTGACTACAACCTAGAATTTGAGGGTTTGGAGAGGGTTGTGGACAAACATGGCCTTATCTTGCATTCTAGTCCATTAGAGGACTCTTCCTTTAGAGGGATGTAGGATAAGCCTCTGTAATTTAGATATTTCATGGTTTTTTGTAGGGGAAACCTAGTTGTGTGGTGAAAGGAGCAAAATTAGGTAGGCATCTCTATGTGACTACCTAGGACAAGATTTAGGACAGTCATCATAAACTGTCATAGCGATGGATTCCAGGTGTGAAACCCTGGAATTAAAGGTTACTCACCATCCCTCACATTCCCATAGAGTTGGTTTTCCACTTTGGATTCATTGGTTGGTATTTTCTTTGGAAAATAGGCTTAATTGCCCTTATTAGGTCTCTTGGCCTCTAAAGGGATCAGACCTTGTAATTGTAGACCTAGTCAAACCATTTTGGGGATTAGTGAAAATTCCAAAATGGTGTTTGAAATGGTAATTTTTTTGTATGGGCGTGTGGAAAATTTTGGAGTTAAGATCCATTTTATTGCCAAATAGGGCTACAAGCCTAGGGGGTAGGTTTCTTAAGGAGGTCTAAGGAAGTGGAGCCTAATCCCAAACCTAATGCTTGGGTCAGTTTCTAATGGCCATAAGTGAACCAAATTTGAAGCCCTTATGAGTAGGGTGTCATAGGATGGTGTAGGGTAGGTATTGAGGCATTTACTCATCTTAAGTAGGCCCAAGCCTAGTGAACTTGTGTGTAGTTTCATTCAAGGTGTGGAGTCCTTCCTTGCAGGACCCTTGTGATCATTTGAAGGGTTAGAAGTCTAATCTTGTTTGGGATTGTCCTTAGGTGTGTGGGTAGGGCTCTGCATCAAATTTACTTAAGAGGAATTCACTAGATACTATGAAGACAATGAAATTAAGAGGCATTTTTCTGCACCTAGGACACTACAATAGAATGGTATTGTAGAAAGGAACAACCGGTTAGTTGTTGAAGCTGCTAGGACTATGCTAATACAAGGAGGTATAGCTAAGACATTCTACAGAGAAGCTGTTGGCACAACTATCTACACAATGAACCAGATACTGGATAAAAGAGGCAAGGATAAAATTCCTTATGAAAATTGGTATGGTAGATCACCTAATGTCAGTTACTTTAAGATTTTTGGTAGAAAATGTTTTATCAAGAGACCTGACTATGTGTGGTAAGTTTGATGCTAACAGTGATGAAGGCATATTTTTTGGTTACTCCACCAAGAGAAAAGCCTACAAATGTTACAACAACTAGACAAAGAAGATCATTGAAAGTGCTAATGTCCAAGCGGATGAGTTTCCTAAAGATTTAGGAGAAATCAGTAAGGAGAAGGAGGAAGATGAAACTTACATTCTAGTTTTGGATCTAGAACCGGTGGAGCGAGAAGATGGTTAAATTAATACTGCAGTACTAGTTCAACCTGAATAGGTAGATTCTGTAGAAGATGAAGCAAGTGAAGAAGAAGAAGAACTTGAAGACCATGATCATTTTATTCCAAGGTATGTTAGAATCTGTGAGGTTTTGCCAAGATCAAGAGCTCAATGAAATGTACAAAATAGAGACACAATATAGGACAAGAATAAAATGTATTCTCATCAATAGAAAATAATAAATAATATCCATTACATACAATGTAGATGAGCTTTCTTATATAGGCAAGGCTAGGGATATGTGAGCACACAAACATGACATGTAGCTCAATAAGAAACAAGGGTAGGTAGGAAATAGGTGTGGGTAGGTAGGAGAAATAATATAATAGTCCACATGAGGTGGATCACCCACTGAATGTGGAGTGTAACAACAAGATCAACACCATAAAAGGTGGAATTTCTCCTACACACACTATCCCAATGTGGCACAAACACCCAAGTGTCTCATACCCAAACTACTATGAAATGCATTTCTTAAGTAAACTTAAGTAAGTGTAATAATATCCAAGATGAATAACTATTTACACCAACACCCCCCCTTAAGTGCAACTTAGGGGAATGCACTTAAGTCTACAATGCAACTAAGGAATGCAAGATGGGTCCCGGCTACAAGGCCATGTTAGGTACCCATGTACAAATGCAAATGCCTCAAAACCAATGCAATGAAATCTCTCACAAAGTGGGGAAAGAGAGAAAAACCCAATGGGAAAAAACCCTCCCCCAAAAGAGAGATAAAAGACATACAAGAGAACTCTCATAGAAGAATGTGAAGGACAAAACCCCATGCGAGGAAGGAGTCCCCCCCATATGAGAGAAGAAGAGAAGCTAGGAAGCTCCCCCTCAATGTGAAATGTGCACCAATGATAGAAGCTCGATGTATGAAGAAACTGCTCCACAAACATCAAACAACATTCCTCCCCTTAGGAAGAAACAAAACCAAAGGTGTATCCATGAAGTCTCCCCAATCATGAAGGGAAGATGTATGAAGAAAACTCATAATGAAAGGAATCTCTGAAAACTGCTCAAGTGTCCCCATGTCGATGCTGAAAGATACCCCCTCCAAAGGTGGTAAACTGTGCCACACTGCTGAAAAAGGCACTCCAAGATCTAGTGGAGATGGATGTAGAACATGTCCCAAAGACTCACATGTCTCCTCAAAAAATAAAGAGACCTCCTCCAACTACTGTACATAAGTATCCACAATCATGTCAACCTCGAAAGAATGATCATGTAGAGAATGAACAAGAGGGTCAGAGTGTTCCCTCGCAACAATCGAAGAAGGATCATCTTCATCAAAGAGAAGATGAATGTCATCAATGATGTCTCCCAAATCTGCAATGTAGGATTCCATAAATAAACCTACAATGTCTGTCAAGTAATCATCCCATGAATCTGAAGCTAGAAGACAATGAATATCCTGCTACACTGAATCACATGAAGGCAAAACTGTCACACTATCTGCATCATTAGGTGCAATAGGTGATGTGATATCAATATGAGGAGATGAAATACAAGACTCAAGAATGGGGTTACATGTGAGAATCCCCATGTTAAAGTGCCCAAAGTTCTCCTCAAAATCTGAACCATCACAAGAAGTGTGATCAACATGTGTAGAATCATCAAATGTGAAATCATCATCATCAATAAAATCTGAAAAGGAGTATAACTGAGATGCATGATCAACCACCCCAGTTGCAATGATAGCTCTAGTCTCCAAGTCTCTAATGAAAACTGAGTCAGGTGTGAACTCCACAACTCTCTTAGTTGAGCCATGTGTGATTTGATAGATAGAAAGGAGATTGTTTGTCAAGTGGGGTACACACAACACATCATTGAAGGAGTTATCCCCAATGTCAATAGATCCTTTTCCAATCACATCCATGTATGTATGATTGCCCATCAAAATCTGTGGCATGGTGCAAGGCTCAAATCTAGAGAACATAGACTGCGAAGATGCCATATGATGAGAAGCCCCTGAATCTAGAAGCCATCTCTCTGAATTATGAATAATAGTAGCACATAGAGCTTTTCCTTTTCTTGTTCCAAAAGAGTGAGTCTTCCCACTTGTGGAAGCCATGAATGCTTGCCCTTTTCCTTTTGAATGTGAGGAAGTGGAAGTTGATGAATCATCCTTCTTGTAGACTTTAGGCAAATCAATGTTATGCTTTTTGATGATATGTGTGAGCTCATCAATCTTCTTAGAATGGAAACAATGCTCCTCATGACCAATCTTTTTACAATAAGCACAAGTAGGTCTCTCCCTCTTTGGTGAATTATCTCTTTTGGAAGAGGATGAATCTCCTTGTTTTGGAGAAGATGGTGCTTTGTCTTTAGGCTTTGATTGCCATTTCTTCTTCTTAGAATGGCAACAATGCTCCTCATGACCAATCTTTTTACAATAAGCACAAGTAGGTCTCTCCCTCTTTGGTGAATTATCTCTTTTGGAAGAGGATGAATCTCCTTGTTTTGGAGAAGATGGTGCTTTGTCTTTAGGCTTTGATTGCCATTTCTTCTTGTTTGAGTTGTCCTTTCCTTGATTTCCTTTATTCCCTTGATTTGCCACTAATGCTTGAGACTTAGAAGCCTTAAGAATGCCCATGCTTATCAACTTAGTTTGTTCCATCATCAACATTTCATTGAAAGCATCAAATGTAGGCATTTTGTAGCTTGAACCCATTGTCATCCTATGGGTTTGGAAACTAGAAACAAATGCTGCATATTCTTGTGGAAGCTTACCTATCAAGTTGAATATCAATTGAGTATCCTTCTTATCAATGCCACAATCTTTGAGTTGTGCCCTCAACTCATTTGCCTTAGTGACATAATCTTGTATAGTATCAAAGTTCTTGGGATCTAACATGGTGAGATCACTATCAATTTGATATCCCCTAATCTCATCAACATGACCATACAAGTCTTGAAACTTTTGCCAAGCATCCTTGATTAGAGTACACTTCTCAATATGAAAAATGAGATCCTTTGATACATACTTTCTTAAGGTACCAATTGCCATGATATTTTTAGTGAGCCAATCCAAGTGACCAACTGGATCAACCTTAGGATCAGCGAGAGCAACAATAGTTCCATCAATGTAATGAGTGAGTCCTTTTTCCATAAGTTTACTCCATGCATCAATTTTGCAAGTAGCATAATTATGAGGAGTTAAGAGAGGAAACTTAGGAGAACCCATAGCAGCAAAAGAAAGAACACAAGTGAACAAGAGCACAAGAGACACCCTCCCAAATTCAATCAATCAAAGTACCCCCCCAAAGTGATGATTTTGGCACTTTATACTTAGTGCGATTACAATGAGCCACTTGCAAAACAAGGCAAAGTGGACTTATGATGCAAATTTTACAACTTCTCAAATGAGATACAAGAGACTTCAATCAATAGTGCAATGAATCTAACTGGGATTCAAGCAAATATATAAGTACCAAGAGAGTCAAAAATGGCCAAAATCTGAAAGTACAATTTCTACTTACAATGACATCAATCTGAAAGCATCATGTCAAAGTAGATGAAAAAATACGCACTTTAAAAAAAAATGACACCTGAAAAGGAGGTCGTATGACCCTAAACGAAGCCTCTGAAGTTGCAAAAACTAGGATTACTTAGGTACAATCACCAAAAACTGCATTTTTTGAAAAATTCATGAATCAAAATAAAAAAATTTCTTCACCACTACAGAGAGCACAAAATTCTAGCCCCATTTAAAAAAAATTGCTCGAAAAAATGAGCAAAAATGAGCAAGATATCATCGTCTGAAGTTGAACTGCAAAATCAGAAATGCAAATGAGAGGGGGGTCCAAAAAATTTCAAACCCTGGTAACATGTGCTGATGTCAGAAAATCACCTAATTAAATTTGACGGCCGTCTGACCGTTGCAAAAACTTTGCCTCCCTGTTGACTAGGCATCCATACTGTATGGACTGTTGACTGTGCAGATGACTGTGTAGTATGAATGATGTCGTGGCACTGTACGGATGGGCTACATGGTGTGGTGACTGTGTGTATGGAGGTGATGTGTCACTATGTACGGATTTTCCTGCGGGCCAGTGGCCACTTGCCATGTGGCGGACGCGGGGCAGTCTGTCTTGGTTGTCGCCGGCGGAGGATGGTGTCACCGGAGGCGGAAGAGACCGGTGGTGGGCCGGGAGCGGAGGTCACCAGGAGCCGAGGGGGCCGGCGGCGGCTGGCAGCATAAGGGCTACTGGAGAGGTACATGGTGTGGGTGACAGAGGACCAGCGTCAGACGGTAAGGACTGCGCAGCCTGCGGAGGGCGGAGTCCGACAGGGACTTGCGGGGACCTGCGAAAGGCGGCCGCGATAGGTCTCGGTGGTGGCACAACAGCGAGCGTAGAGACCGGCAAGAGGATGGGATGGGAGGATGGGATGGCCAGTGGTGGCGCTGATAGAACATATGCTTGCAACCTGCGGCACAGATATTGTGGGTATGGGGGGGTTTGCGGACCCCCAAACACACAAAAAAAAAAAATTTGATTTTTTTTCGAAAGTTTTCAAAATTTTTTTTTTTTTTTTTTCGAAAAATAAATTAAAAAATTTCAAAATCCGTACAATAATAGCAAAATTAGTGAAAAAAATTTTCTCACCAAAATAGGCCGACTTTATAACCAAAATTCATGGAAACGGCCTTCTGAATGCAATGATGAGGTCGGATCTGGTCTAGGACACCTCCAAAAGATGCTGCTCCTCAGATCTGCCTCTTGACATCGCAATAATGCCTCTTCAAGATGAATCAATGAAGCCCCAATGGCTTTGATACCATGTGAGATTTTGCCAAGATCAAGAGCTCAATGAAATGTACAAAATAGAGACACAATATAGGACAAGAATAAACTGTATTCTCATCAATAGAAAATGATCAATAATATCCATTACATACAATGTAGATGGGCTTGCTTATATAGGCAAGGCTAGGGATATGTGAGCACACAAACATGACATGTGGCTCAATAAGAAACAAGGGTAGGTAGGAGAAATAATATAATAGTCCACATGAGGTGGATCACCCACTAAATGTGGAGTGTAACAACAAGATCAACACCATAAAAGGTGGAATTTCTCCTACACACACTATCCCAATGTGGCACAAACACCCAAGTGTCTCATACCCAAACTACTATGAAATGCATTTCCTAAGTAAACTTAAGTAAGTGTAATAATATCCAAGATGAATAACTATTTACACCACCAGAATCAATCACAATCCTGATCAAATTATTGGATATAAAGATGTTGGTGTGTTAACCAGAAGAAGGATAAGAGTGTAGCATCCTAAAATTGTGACACTTGCAATTTTGACTGCATTTGGGTCTTCACGATGGCGACGCAACACTGAACCTGAATGGAGACCCCAAAACTTGTTCATGACACCAAAAACTGCATTTTTCTGCACCTTAGCATGATCCCTCCTTGCACCTTGCTGTCCTGGGAGGTGGGACCATGGCGCCCAGTGCCCTGGTCCTTCAGGACTAGGGCGCCCAATGCCCTGGTCCCCCAGGACCATGGCGCCCAGCGCCCTAGTCCCTGACCCTATTTTGGGCCCGGTCTCTTTTGGGCCTTGGGTCTTTATGTTTGCAATTCGGGAAATAATGTTTCCTGGTTGGCCTAAGGTCAGAAAAATCAGTCTATCAACCCTAATTAGCAAGTATATAAACTACATTTCCCCTCTCAGAAAGGGTAGATAAAAGGAGGAAAACATATGTGTACAAGAGGCAGAAGTGCTAGGCAAACATTCAAATATTCAAGCATTCAAGCATTCAAGAATTCCTTCAAGAAATTGAGCATTCTAAGTCTCCATTCAAGGCTAAGTGTTGCATTTAAGACAAGGATTCAACCATTGAAAAGGAGATCACTTACAAGATACAACATACAACAACATTTACACCTTCGCATGTAAGAATACAAACATTCTTACAACAAGGTATCAGTACTTGTTTACATTACAATCATTTACATTTACAGCATTCTCATTTCTTGGTTAATTCCAAAACTAGGGTTTGACCTAAGGGAAAACCCCTAATCCCTAACCCCCCAATCGTCCTCTCTTTTCTGTGTGTAGGTTGTAGGTACGCGGCTGTAATTGAAGATCTGGAATCCTTGTGCAGAGACGAACAGATCCCCCTTTGTTTTGCGGATTTTTCGGAGGACTGTGTGCACGCCGGGTGCCATCGTCCCGTCAACTTTCACTCAAATTTGCAGGACAGTGTCATCTCGACATTTTACTACTAATTCTAGGTCCGCAGCTTCATCCCATATTCCTATCTCTGTTTATAAGTGAATCTTTCTCACTTTTCATGCATTCCTAGCTTAATCCTTCTATCTACATTCTTTACAAAAGAGGGTAGCCTTGCTGTCACAACCCTTGAAACTCATTTAGAATCCAATCTTGCAGTGTGTGGGATTGGATCTTGTGGGTTTCAACCCCTCTTTTGAATGTAAAGTCTCCCCTAAGTGAAAACCGTCAACCTTAGTGATCTCCTTTCTCTCTCCTTGGAGTGGTGGGGGGAACACTTAGGGTTCGATCACGCTTTTTCCACTTTACATTTTGGTGAACTCGACATGAACATCCTTTCTGATTATTCATGGTTAGATCTGAAAATTGGATGCCTTGATTACATTTTCATGTTTAATCTTTTGCAAATTTTAGAGGTTAATTGCATGAAAACCCTAAATTTTCTTTTTAGTAATTGAGCTTGTGAAATGTTTAATTGTTAATGCTTGTTTCAGATCTACCCTTCTATTGCAAATTATCAATTCATATTTGTGCTTTAATTCTGAAAATTAAGTGGTTAAGTGTCAAAACCCTAATTTTTAAAACCCTCTTGATTCAACCTTTGACTGATAATTTCATTGATCAAAACATTTCCAAATCAGCTGTAACTTTGGATTCCGCAACAAAATCATAATATCTTTCATCCCTGAAAATTTGGAAAAAAGTTGCGAGGACCATGTGCACCCCAAGCGCCATCATCCCCAACATTTTTTCCGAAATTTCGAGAGCTAGATCTTACTGTATTTTTCTGCTAAAATCCAGAATCTTGGCTGATTTCATCAATTCTAACACTTTCAAAATTAAAGTCAAAGTTGGTCTAGTGATTGCCTGGATTAAGGCTTCTAATCATTCAAAAAAATTTGAAATTGAAAATTTGTGTCAAAATTGTGTTCTTACTGTCCTAAATCTGAAAAGTGTGTCGGCATTCATTCGAAATTTCAGTGCTTTATTCAAATTCTTGCAATTTGTGACTTTTGAAATTAAGTGTTTAATTGCAACAACTTTGATTTCCACTTTCAAAATTGAATTTTGCGTGAAATTGAGTCAACTTTTAAATTTAAAAACTTGCATTGCTCTTAGTATTCCCTCTAAAATCATAAAATTCAAAATTTCAGTTTCCCTCTCTTTTTCAAAATTCAAATTTTGCATTTTTCAACAATCTTGGTAGGGTTCAATTTTGAGATTGCAACTTTAATTTGGCCTATATATAGATCGTAAAATCACTCAATTTTTTTAGATTAGCTTTAAAATCATCATAACTGTCATCCCTGAAAATTTCGAAAAAAGTTGCGAGGACCGTGTGCACTCCGTTCGCCACGGTCCCTGACCTTTTTTCCGAAAATTCGGGAGATTGTCGTGATTGCATTTAATAGCCTAAATCTAGGAGATTGGCTGATTTTATTGAAATTTGCTACCTCTAAATTCAAAATCTTCTCTCCCTCTCTAGTGCATGAGTTTTACAACAATAAGCCCTACTTACACTATTCCTGTTAGACGAAGCCGTAGAATTAAGTCTTTCCAAGGTTTAACTACCGAGGAGATGGAACCTAATTTGAATAGCCTTTTTAACGAGGACACGGGTAATTCCTCTAATCCTCCTAATGATGAAGAAGCTCTCCATGAGGTTTCTGTAGAACAACTTTTGAAATTGGATAACCAATTTGATGATTTTCAGCAATGGATGTCTCAAGAGTATCCCGATAGTCAAGCTCTTTCCTTAATTGAGGGTCTAAAATGTATGGTTCAAAATGATAAGAATGCAATTGATATTTTGCGTGGTATTGCACACATTGTGGATTTGAATGTGATGCCTATGAAGAGTTGTGCTGAAACTTTAGGTTATACACAACCTCCCACTCAAGTCAATCATTCTATCTCGTTGACAACTTCTATTGCTAGCATACCTACCTTTACATCAAACATAATGACTACTTCTATAAAAGACATTCTGCCTATGATCACGAGTCATGGGGGCAATCCTTCCTCTTCAATTAACCCTCTTCCTTCATTCAATTCGACTTCTTCATTCATTCCTTCAATAAGTGTTCCTATTATATCTCCACAAATGAACATGACGCAAGGGGGCAATTCATTTAACCATTTCATTCCTCCTTGTGGTGCTCCTCTTTTCCAATCCTCTCCTATGACTAACTATCATAGTGTCCCGCCACCTTACTCTCAATCAATACCTTCTTTCAATAACATAATACCTCCATCACAATCTAACACATCTAATATGAACTCTTCGACTGAAGCGACCATTAATAATCTTGAACAAACTGTCTCTTCTTTACAACAACAAATTGCCTCTATGAATCAATCTAAGTGTAGTGTGCCCACATTTGATGTTGCGAGCCCACTTTCTCTTGACATTGTTTGAGCTATCCCTCCTAAGCATGTTGAAATCCCGCATTTGGAGCTTTATAATGGTAAAGGTGATCCTCTAACACATGTTAAGACTTTTCAAACAATATGTACCGATTTTGCTAATGACCAAAGGTTGCTTGCAAAACTATTTACTAGGACATTAAGAGATAAAGCCCTACAATGGTATTGCTCATTTCCTTCTTATTCTATTACTTCTTTCGAACAACTTGCAAATGCTTTTATTCAACAATTTCAAAACAATATAAGTCCTAATGTTACTTTGATTGATTTAATGCATTGTAAACAAGGTGTTAAAGAAAAAGTGACTGATTTCATTGGTAGATATAAGCATTTGTATGCTCAAATTTCTTTTCCAGTACCTGACAATGATATTCAAAGAATCTTTATTTCTAATTTACAAAAAGACATTAGAGAAAAACTTCTATTTTCTGAGTTTACTTCTTTCCAACAGTTGTGTGCAACTCTTCACAATTATCAACTGACTGTGAGTCAAATGGAACAAGCAAATCCTATGGCTCCGAGTGATAAGGGTGATAGTAGTCAACAACCATTTGGGAAGTTTAAACCGAACAGAGAGTCCATTAAAATCAATGAAAACATCATCAACAACAATGTGAATGCAGCATCAGGTGTGCCTCCTATTTCTAAGTTTTTCAAGAAAGAAAGAAAATTTACTCCTTTGAATGAATCATTGCATAGTATGATGAATAAGTTATTGGAACAAAATGTGCTTACTCTCCCTCTCCTGTAAAGCAAATAGATCCTGCAAAGATTAATTCACCCTATTTTGATAACAAATCTTTTTGTCAATTTCATCGTCAACCCGGGCATGATAGTAAAATTCAAGATTTGATTGATAATAATACTATCTCTGTTTCTGGTATGAATGATAAAGGCAACACATCTGTAGCTCCTCCTAACCAAAATCTTAAGATTTTTACTGATCCATTACCTTCTCATACCTCTAATGTGATGCGATTGAGGCTAATGATTCCTCTTTCTCATCTGATGGTCTTGTGTCTATGACTCCGAATGTGATTAACTTTGTAGAGCAGCAAGAAAACCCTAAAGAACCTTCCATCACATTTGATTCTAGTGAAACTATCAGGGCACCTGATGGTCCTTTATACATAGTTGCAAAAGTCAAGAGTACACCTTGCCGTGGAGTGCTTATTGATCCTTCGTGCATGGTTAATGTTATTACAGAACCATTTCTTTTTACTTTGCAATTGAATCAAGTGATCTATGACAAAATAGATGTGATTGTGAAATTATTTGATGCATTTTCTTCTCCTGCAATTGGTTCTATTACATTACCTATTGAGGTCCATAATAAATCCCTTGATGTGAACTTTGCTATTATTCCTTCATCCGAACAATTTCATGTGAAGCTAGGCAATCCTTGGCTATCTTCCATGAAAGCTATTGCTTCTCCTATTCACAAGTGTTTGAAATTTCCCCGTAATGGTGAAGTTGTTACTGTCAATCATAGTCTCTTTAAACCAGCTGAAAGAACTTCTAGCATTCCTATTGATTATTTTTGGCCTAAACAATTCCAATCTCTTCCACCGCGAAGTGATCATCTTTTCAAATCTTATCAAAAGTGGAAAATAGATATGATCCTATCTCTAAGTGAACCTAGAACACCCAAACTTGATATTCCTATCGTTCTTGAGAAGGAAGTTCTTCCTTTGAAAGATAAAACTAATGTCTTTCCTCAAGAAGATTCCCAACCCATTCCTATGGATGTGACTATGTCTATGTCTAATAAACTTTCTAAAAGTAGACCTATACCTCCTCATCATGATGGACTTGGTCTCCTTCCTAAACCAAATATTCCTTCTTTATATGGAGCAGTTCCTCCTCCTTCCTCTTATGGAGAGAAGAGACCTTCCTCTTCTCCTATTACTCAGCCTAAGAGACCACAACCTAAACACCCAAGTGATAAGGATGAGAACCTTCCTCCTCCTCAATCTTCTCCACTTCCTACTAAGACTAGACGAAATCATTCTACGCGTGAACGCTGATGAAAGCGTCATCTTAGAGCTCAAGTAGCTGCTTCTCAAACTTTGCAATCCCCAAAAACACCTTCAACTAGTATTATTCCATTTTCTGCTCAGTCGAAAATTGAGCCAAAATATCCTAAACATAAGATGCATGATGGTCTTGATCTTGTGTGAGTTAAAGATCCTATTTTTATAAATCTTGATGATGATATAGATGAAAATGTTATTCATGATGAAAATGTTATTCATGATGAAAATGTTACTTCTCTTGCTTCTGATAGTGAATATGAATTTGTTGATATTGATAACCATTTATCTAACGAATTTTCTAAAGCACTTATCCTAGCTCCTAGACAAGAACAACGTGGCTTGGAACATGAACATAGCCCTTGTTTGGATCTTGTGATAGCTCCATCTGCTGTGTTAAATGTTCCTCCTCTAGTGTGTTCCCTGCCTTCCTGAAATATTGATCAGCAAGATCGGGGGGTGGATGACATGCTAGACTAGTTTCATTAGCATAGCAGACTCTCTCCTCCTCTCTTTTGTTACTTCTTCTATGTGTTAATCTTATTCTTCTATTTGTTGTCCTTAGTGTTGTCTACTTGAGGATGATGCAAAGCATTGAGATCTCTTTTGGTCTCTCATGTTGACTCAAAAGACACATGTGTTCCCTTCTTCCAGGTGACCTTCCTTGATTGGGGAATGAAGAACAATTATGCATACATACATATGATATACATGAATTATCATATAGCATACTGACCCCGAGGAAAGCGAAGTCACCTCATGCTTTGTGTTTTGTGTCTATTATCCTTGGGTTTATCTCACACTTGGGGGCTAAATCTTTGTGATAACGTGCTCCTTTCCCTTCTCATTTCTTATGTGTATCAATACCTTAAAGCAATCACCCCCATTAAGGCGTGTGCAATCACTTTAACATAGGGGGGCATACACCCCGTCTATCCCTTCAGGATACTTGAAAATTTCTTGGTGAACTTAGCTTTTCCTTGAAAATTTTTGGTATTTTTCTTGCATGACTCATAGTGAGGGAACCTTACTACTAACAGTCATGGTTCTCCCTCGTGATCTTCCCTTTTACTTTGTCAATCGAAGTCATAAGATCCTTAGTCCACTGGGGGCTTGGTGTGTCTTGCCTCCTTGATGTGGTGAAAGTCTTTCAATGTTGTTTCCTTGTACTTTACCGGAAGTATGAGCGTATGCTTATACTCCCACTAAAGTGGGGGCTAAATGTAGCATCCTAAAATTGTGACACTTGCAATTTTGACTGCATTTGGGTCTTCACGATGGCGACACAACACTGAACTTGAATGGAGACCCCAAAACTTGTTCATGACACCAAAAACTGCATTTTTCTGCACCTTGGCATGATCCCTCCTTGTACCCTGCTATCCTGGGAGGTGGGACCATGGCGCCTAGCACCCTGGTCCTTCAGGACTAGGGCGCCTAGTGCCCTGGTCCCCCAGGACCATGGAACCCGGTTCCCTAGTCCCTGGCCCTATTTTGGGCCCGGTCTCTTTTGGGCCTCGAGTCTTTATGTTTGCAATTCGGGAAATAATGTTTCCTGGTCGGCCTAAGGTCAGAAAAATCAGTCTATCAACCCTAACTGGCAAGTATATAAACTATATTTCCCCTCTCAGAAAGGGTAGATAAAAAGAGGAAAACATATGTGTACAAGAGGCGGAAGCGCTAGGCAAACATTCAAATATTCAAGCATTCAAGCATTCAAGCATTCCTTCAAGCAATTGAGCATTCTAAGTCTCCATTCAAGGCTAAGTGTTGCATTCAAGACAAGGATTCAACCATTGAAAAGGAGATCACTTACAACATACAACATACAACAACATTTACACCTTTGCATGTAAGAATACAAACATTCTTACAACAAGGTATCAGTACTTGTTTACATTACAATCATTTACATTTATAGCATTCTCATTTCTTGGTTAATTCAAAAACTGGGGTTTGACCTAAGGGCAAACCCCTAATCCCTAACCCCCCAATCTTCCTCTCTTTTCTGTGTGTAGGTTGCAGGTATGTGGCTGTAATTGAAGATCTGGAATCCTTGTGCAGAGACGAACAGGTCCCCCTTTGTTTCGTGGATTTTTCGGAGGACCGTGTGCACGCCGGGTGCCATCGTCCCATCAACTTTCACTCAAATTTGTAGGACTGCGTCGTCTTGACATTTTACTGCTAATTCCAAGTCTGCAGCTTCATCCCATATTCCTATCTCTGTTTATAAGTGAATCTTTCTCAGTTTTCATGCATTCCTAGCTTAATCCTTCTATCTACATTCTTTACAAAAGAGGGTAGCCTTGCTGTCACAACCCTTGAAACTCATTTAGAATCTAATCTTGCATTGTGTGGGATTGGATCTTGTGGGTTTCAACCCCTCTTTTGAATGTAAAGTCTCCCCTAAGTGAAAACCGTCAACCCTAGTGATCTCCTTTCTCTCTTCTTGGAGTGGTGGGGGGAACACTTAGGGTTCGATCGCGCTTTTTCCGCTTTACAAAGAGAGAATTCTTGTATGATCTCTACTATTAAGCCTAGAAGAACAGAGGAAGATTTTGGAGATGATCATTGGATCAAGGCTATGGAAGAAGAACTTGACCAGATTTAGAAGAACAATACATGGACACTATCACCTGTTGGGAGTATTTAAAAACTGAGCCAAGTTTATAAGCTTATTTCAAAATTTTGCTCTGCATGTCAGAAAAGTACCTAAATAAGTCAGTTTGAATGCCTAGTTAGCAAGGGGGTAAAATGGAGCCAGTTGATTTTCAGAGGGTAAGGCTCGGGATTCATCTCCCACACCTTTCATTTGGCCTATTTAGTGTGTTGCAACTTTCAAAATTCAGTTTGGAGAAGTTTATCAAGTACCCGTTTTGAGGGGTGAGCTGAAAGTGCATTCTAGGCACAAGTGCAAATTTTATTAAGTAGCCTACTTTGGGTGTTTATATCTTTTGCCCTGTTGATCGTCATGGAGAAATTCAAAATGGATTCAATTGTATGCATAAAAGTGAGTTACCCTGCAAAATTTCAAGTCTTGACGAATCCGTTTGCTCCGTTTTCATAGCCAAATCCATTTGTAGTTTGTGATGTGTGCACAAATGTAAAAATGTTCTGGTGAGCGTCATGTCAGAATGTTTGTTCCGGGCTAATGTTGGTATAAATGGTGAGCTACGTTTCAAATTTCAAGGCTCTACCAATCCGTTTGATCGGTTTTCAAAAGAGCTCATTATGCTATCAAATTCAGTTATCCACACTCCCAGTGTTAGATCAGTTAATGTAGCCGTTTTGGTGAGCGCGCCGTTTACATCCTGTCAGTCGGGTGATCGAAATGAGAATTCAAAGATTTAATATGTACTTAAAGGTACCTATGTTCCGAATTTGAGGACCTACGGAGGTCGTTTGATATTTTTGAGAAAGGCATCATGTGTTGCCAGAACATTGACTTCATCAGGCCCGCAGTGTCGACAAAGCCAGTTGGCCGTTTTCGGAAATTAATATCTCTTCACTCGGAACTCATCTTGAGAAACCGTTTGGTAGATGTCATCCTTGTATATCAAAGTACATGCCTGTCAGATGGCGAGCTCCAGAAAGGTGTTTTGACGGGTTTGAAAATTACGTCTTCGCGATTAAATGCGAAAAATGTGGCGTAATTGCCTGAAAGTTACAAAATGCAATTTTATGATCCGAAAATGGTGCCGATCGATTCCAGAGGTATGTTTGAGGTTAGTGAAGCATTCCAGAGGCCATTTGCTTGAAAACGAAATTTTTTTAGTCAGACCCACTTTGGGGCCCGACTTGGCTCATGCCTGCGCATTAATTTTGTGTCAGAATGGTTTTCATTTCATGGAATTTCAACTTCTAGACATAATCGAGGAAGTGATTAATGCTATTGGCTTACTCAAGGTTGAATGTTCTACAGTGGTGTATTAGAGATTCCAATCTTTTTAAAAAAAACAAAAACTTATGCAATGGAAGCCGATGGTCTTGGAATAGATGTTTGAAAGATCAAAAACTCCATGCAATGGCATTATGGTAGCTGGAGTGTGGTACGTGGGTCTTCATGTGTGCTCTTTGATTGCAAGTGTGGTGTGGATCTCCTTTCCTTAGTCTTTCCTGTTATGTAGAGAGCAAATTTGGGAAAATAAATTGAAATCATCAAGCAAATGCAACATGGCAGATTTGATGCCAAATCTCCCATACAACATGTAAAAACCCAGCCAAAGCAAAGAAGTGGCAGCATGGCATGTAAGGAAATGTAAAAATTTCAAACCAAATGCAAATTTCCTCCTCTCTACATGCATAAGTAAAGGGCATTCAAAGTTTCAAACAAATGCACAGACCGTGGCAGCTGGGAAAGGTTTAATAAACTTTAAACTTAATGAAATTGCAGTTGCATACCAGCACTCTCCCTCCCACGTGTGAGCAGCACCAAGGGAACTTCAACAAATTGTAAATTGGCAATCTTCTCCTCCTTGCCATGAGCTTTTGGCAGGTGTGTGAGTTTTTGTGAGGTGGGTGACTGTAGAAGGAGGTTTAATGGCATTCAAAACCTTCAATTTAATGCAATTAGCAGCAAATAGAAGCTTCAGCCAATGCAATGTTTGGAGTGTGTTTGGAGTGTGTTTGGAGTGTGGAATGTGGTGTAGCTTTGCAATCTTCCCCTCTTCTCACGTGCTGGCAGTGAGCAGCATGTATAAACCTCCAAGCCAAGTGTGAGCAGCAGTTTGGCAACCCCCTTTCATGTGGTATGTGTAAAGCCACATAAAACATAAAGGATTTAAATACAAACAAAATGACATTGGCAGGTGTAAAGCTTGTTTCCACGACCCTGCCAGCATCGTTCCCAGCCATGGTATTCTTAAAAGGCCATTTGGAATACTCAATGAATGCAAAAGTCTCAAAAAAAACCTCCAAAAACGCAGCTCCAGGCCTAATCGCTTTGTCCCACATGCGCTGGGGGAGGGACGTTTTCAGTGTTTATATGCAAAAACGAATGGTATTATAGTGTCTAAGCCTTAAAGGCTTTTGACACAAGGTGCCCATGGGCGCCCAAGGCGGGCCCACGTGCGAGCACGCTTCCCGAGGCGAAGGAAGAATTGACTGGACGAAGACAAAGTGGATCCCACGTAGGCACGCTTCCCGAGGCAAAAGGCAAAATTTTGCAGACGAAGGCCGAGTTAAAGAGCGAGCAAGTTCGAGAGAGATCGACGGCTCGCGCTATTTCGCAAAGGGAAGATGCACGCGAGTTAAACCAGCGAAATAGCGAGGATGAACGTGAGCCGTCCACGTGGCACGTAGGTGGCGGGTACAGCCAACAGTCCAGCACGCGGGTCCCGGTGAGGTGGCGATGACGTGGCATACAAGCAAGCGGCCAAGTGGCAGTGACGAAGCAGATGACGTGGCGATGATGAGGTGTCATCCCAGGTGGCGTCCGGTCAACCCCATCAGCCAATCAGAGGCCGCCACGTGGCAAGGCGTCAGAGCACAAATGGAGGCAAAAATCAAATTTTAAATGAATAAATGATATAGTTTAGACTATATTGAAATTCGAAATATTTAAATGATGGATCCATGATGAGAATTAATTCGCCCAGGGTCCAATTTTTGGCCAAAGTATAAAGTATTATATATCGCCGGAAAGCTCTCGGAGCGAGGAATCTGATTATGAAGTTAATTTTGACAAATGTGAGATACTTTAGAAGCAGTTTCCATGGGAACATAATTCAGTTAGAGAGGAGACACTTGGCAATTCAGTTGCAGATTTGATTTTCTTCTCTCCTCTTTTTATTCTGAATTCTTCTCAGTTGTAAGGGTTCCAGAATTCTGTGAGAATGACTCCAGTTTTCATGGCTTCCAATTTTGAGCATTCTTGAAGATTGTACAGGGCAGGGCTTTTCCTTCAGTAATGGAGTTCAATTCTTGTTATAGGTGTTTTTAGTTGCAGGGTCTTGTGTATGTAAGGCATACATAAATTCACACACGATTGTCTCTAGATTTGTATTTCCATTTTATCAAATCAGATCCTCAAGGAGGATGAAATTTGTTATCTCAAGGAGATAGTTATGATTGTTTGCAGGGATTCTTCAAGGAAGGATTTAAATTCTACAATAAATCATAAAAAATGGAATATAGTTTCAAGATCTGATGATTTTGTGAATGATCTTAGTAATGCATTTATGCAAGGCATTAATGCATGAATATTTAATAATGAAGATGGATTTGCAATCGAAGCTTTCATTTATAGTTTGATGTATGACTCTGTTTCCCTTGGATAAGGCACTGATCTTGCAATTAAAGGGGTTCTCAAACCAATTTAAAATCCAATCAGAATACCTTTAGTTTGTGTTATGTTTTGAAATGTTTCATCTATCTCATGCTCAAGTATACTTGAGTTTTATGTGTAGATCTAGCCCATCTGCAATAAACTACTTGTTTTGGAGCCTTAGTGAGATCTATCTGTTTATGTTGATGCTCTCATAGATGTGTAATAGGTTTAATTCTAAGCATCAAAGGTATACCCGCCTAGGTTTTGCAGAGCCTGAAGAGTAGAAGGATTCATATCCTTGTCATGTTGTCCAAGCCCTGAAGTTCTTCATAGATTGAATTGGCTACTTCATAGATCAATTGCAGGTGTTCTTGGGTTATCACTTTTGGTGAACAACAAAAATGGCGACTCTGCTGGGGAAGCTGAATAGAAATTGCCTAATTTCATATCCAACCAGTCTGTCCATTGTGTATGCACAGAGTGTAAAGTGGTTTTATGGTGAAGAAAATGCTCCTTGTTCTGGACCTGCAGAGTGATATGTGTATCATGTCATAGTTTATGAAGGAGTAACAGTGAATGCATGGTTGAAAGTTGTAAGAAGTTCTCTCAGCCATGTGTGAAATTTTTTCCCAATTCCTTATTTGGGTGGCGACTCTGTGGTTCATACCAGTGTTAAATAGCCTGGAAGAGTGTTGATTGCAGCGAGATCGAAGGAGTAACAAAGAATTGAATAAGTGTTGAGTGGCGTTCTGCTGTTCAAACTATCCTCTATGCAAGAGGTGGCGACTCTGTGATAAAAGACCATGCTAAAGGTGAAGTAAATCTTCAGATCTACAAGTTTTATAGCTGCAAATCTTCAGGTATTTTCAGAGGTTTCAAATGCAAAACAATTTCTTCTGAAAATTCGAATTACTAAAATAGTTTTCCCACTCAGTGAACAGCACTAGTCTAGAGGGAAAGAAAGGATTTCGAATTAATTTGCATATCTATTCTACTGAAATATCCAGAGTGTATGTTCTTCTGTTATAGTATGCAAATTTGGAAAAGTTCTGTGTCAAGCAATGTTATGAACAGTTTCAGTATAAGGATACTTGCTTGAAGTTTTCTATCCAAGATTTTATAATCATTTGTGAAAGTAAGAGAAATGAATAGTGAAGTTTTTCAGTCTTGCGTATTTCCACATAAAGCCATGCCTAGTAAACCAGAACAACCATCTAATAGGAGAAGTTTCATCATGAACCATTATGCTGCTCTAAATTTCAGAGATATTCCGGGTTATCCAAATCCCATACCCACAGAAATTAGAAAGTATTTGCCAATTTTCAGTGGGAAGAAATCAGAATCAGCATGTCAACATGTTAAAAGATTTTCAGATTTGATAGAAGAGTTTGAAATTTGCCAGGAAGATGTATGCATGAAATTGTTTATTCAGTCGTTGAAAGAGGATGCAAGAGATTGGTTCTCTTTTTTACCAGTGAATTCTATTACCTCATGGGAAGAATTGATTTCAGATTTCATGGATCAATTCGATGAGAAGGTGAGTGATTCCGACTTGTTGAAAGAATTCACTTATATACAAATCAGGAAAGATGAATTGGTACCAACATTCAACATCAGATTTTCACAAGCATTGGCTAAAATTTCCAGAAAGTATAAGTTTGATGATATGGTATGTCTGGATATTTATATGAGTGCTTTTGGTAAGAAGATGGGTTTCCTATTGAGGAACAAAGAACCTAAGACTTTGTATGAAGCCTTTAACACAGCTAGGGACATTGAAAATAATTTGAAATTCGGGATAGCCAAGAGATCTGTGTCTGCTGTAGTCTCTTATCAAAATGCCTTCAATGGCGAAATACCATGTGAAGCTCAACCAATCATTCCTTGTTCAGGTACATCCAGCTCCGCAGTTCTGAATGGTCTCATTGATGCATGTGCTTCAAATTTGAATGAGAGTCAAGATCCTCCACTGTTAATGTCGGTCTCTTCTCACAGTGATGATGGAATGATTAGTGTGCAATGTTGTGATAATGTTGATGCGAAGATTGATATATACAAGGGATATGTACCATTTGATTTGTATGCCGGTTATGCTAACTATGTGACTGCAAATTATCAAGTTAATCATGCATCTCCAAAGGTTAACAATAATGAAAATTATGGTAATGATGACCATCTATCTTTAAATGTTGCTGATGTATTTGATGTTCAAATACCAAATACTGAAGGATTACCAAATGTTGTTGATTATGTAAGTGAAGTTGTGAAATATGATGAAAATCAGATTTTTGTTAAGTCTGATAAATCTGAAAATGAAATTGTGAATGATGTTGATAATGTGTTCAGTGCAAGTATACCCAGTGATGAATGTGTTTCAGAGTGGGGTGGTGTTACTGATTATGAGGATTATGAGTTTTATTCCCAGCACCCTGAAGGTATGCAAGTGAACAATGAAGATCAATTTCAGGGTGAGAACGATCTTGGCACAAGTGTTTCACTTTCTTTTGATCAGCAAATGAATGCCAGTTATTCAGCTGAAAGTGGTTATGAGAATTCTTATTATTCATCTTGTGAAGATGATGTAATAGAGAACCAAATTATGTACCTTAGTTATGAATCTGAAAACGAAAGTGTTTTTGAAGATAAGAATGTATGTGACAGTGCTGGTAATGTTCTTTTTTCAGATTTAAATGAACCCACACTTGAATGCTTTCAGAATTTCAAGTACCATGATGAGGATGTGAATGTTGACAAAACGCTTGAAACGAATTTGGAGTTCTTTGCTTTTGATACAAATATCCATGGTGCTGATTTCATTGATGAGAATGATGAAGCTTCCCCTGGTGCGGAACAAATTTGTAATGCCAATGTAGTTCTGAACATCAGTAGCATGGGTTGTAAGAATTTACTTCATGATGAAGACAAGAGGCATGGGTTATGTTATGACTTTTTCAGACCACAAATGGAAGTGTTTCAGGTAGACATAAGTCTGGATGAAGAAGATTTAGCTGAGGATTTGCTTCAGCCAGAGGTATGCATTCTTTTTCATGAATGGGATGTTGAGAATGCGGAGGTTTTCAATTGGATAAGCAAGGATAGTGTGAGGTGTGATCAGCATAGTGGAGTATCACATCCGGATTGTAATATTCATGTTCCTTGTTTGCATCAGTTGGTTTGTAGTATCCCTCATTCTATTGATTTAAATGATAATAAGGTGTGTGCTGATGAGTTTTACAATGTTGAAAATGAATGTTTTACTTTTAAAGTTCAGCATGATCATGTCCTTGAAAATGGTAGAATTGATCGGGATAGTGAAGGGTATTGCAACTTGAGGGAAAACCTTTATGGTGAGTCGCCTCATCGTTTTACTTGTGTTGAAGTAGTGTGTGATTACAAAGTTCAGAATCAGATAAAGGGTAAGCACACTAGCTATTTCAGTAATGAGACAAGAGAGGTGGATTTTAAGAGTTATGCTCAGCTGTTACTGGAAGGTGCCTTTGTTTGGATCATGGTATCAAGCGATGAAAATCAGATTTTTGACAGAGGTAAATGCTAAGATTGATTGAGCAGCTTGTATTCAGTTTTAAGCATGTTTGTATCTCTTGTACAGTCATTTTGCCTCAGTTGTGTGGTTTTCAATAAAGTGCCCTGCTGTTTGGGTAGAATAAGGAAGCCCTGTTTTGGAAGAGAAGAAATGAGAAGAGAAGAATGATCCATTTTCGGGTGGTCTGCTTAACCAATGATATCTGGATTCTTGTGTTGATCTTGCAATCAACCATCCCCAGTCAGAGCCACTGTTGCGAGTATTTAAAAACTGAGCCAAGTTTATAAGCTTATTTCAAAATTTTGCTCTGCATGTCAGAAAAGTACCTAAATAAGTCAGTTTGAATGCCTAGTTAGCAAGGGGGTAAAATGGAGCCAGTTGATTTTCAGAGGGTAAGGCTCGGGATTCATCTCCCACACCTTTCATTTGGCCTATTTAGTGTGTTGCAACTTTCAAAATTCAGTTTGGAGAAGTTTATCAAGTACCCATTTTGAGGGGTGAGCTGAAAGTGCATTCTAGGCACAAGTGCAAATTTTATTAAGTAGCCTACTTTGGGTGTTTATATCTTTTGCCCTGTTGATCGTCATGGAGAAATTCAAAATGGATTCAATTGTATGCATAAAAATGAGTTACCCTGCAAAATTTCAAGTCTTGACGAATCCGTTTGCTCCGTTTTCATAGCCAAATCCATTTGTAGTTTGTGATGTTTGCACAAATGTAAAAATGTTCTGGTGAGCGTCATGTCAGAATGTTTGTTCCGGGCTAATGTTGGTATAAATGGTGAGCTACGTTTCAAATTTCAAGGCTCTACCAATCCGTTTGATCGGTTTTCAAAAGAGCTCATTTTGCTATCAAATTTAGTTATCCGCACTCCCAGTGTTAGATCAGTTAATGTAGCCGTTTTGGTGAGCGCGCCGTTTACATCCTGTCAGTCGGGTGATCGAACTGAGAATTCAAAGATTTAATATGTACTTAAAGGTACCTATGTTCCGAATTTGAGGACCTACGGAGGTCGTTTGATATTTTTGAGAAAGGCATCATGTGTTGCCAGAACATTGACTTCATCAGGTCCGCAGTGTCGACAAAGCCAGTTGGCCGTTTTCGAAAATTAATATCTCTTCGCTCGGGACTCATCTTGAGAAACCGTTTGGTAGATGTCATCCTTGTATATCAAAGTACATGCCTGTCAGATGGCGAGCTCCAGAAAGGTGTTTTGACAGGTTTGAAAATTACCTCTTCGCGATTAAATGCGAAAAATGTGGCGTAATTGCCTGAAAGTTGCAAAATGCAATTTTATGATCCGAAAATGGTGCCGATCGATTCCAGAGGTATGTTTGAGGTTAGTGAAGCATTCCAGAGGCCATTTGCTTGAAAACGAAATTTTTTTAGTCAGACCCACTTTGGGGCCCGACTTGGCTCATGCCTGCGCATTAATTTTGTGCCAGAATGGTTTTCATTTCATGGAATTTCAACTTCTAGACATAATCGAGGAAGTGATTAATGCTATTGGCTTACTCAAGGTTGAATGTTCTACAGTGGTGTATTAGAGATTCCAATCTTTAAAAAAAAAACAAAAACTTATGCAATGGAAGCCGATGGTCTTGGAATAGATGTTTGAAAGATCAAAAACTCCATGCAATGGCATTATGGTAGCTGGAGTGTGGTACGTGGGTCTTCATGTGTGCTCTTTGATTGCAAGTGTGGTGTGGATCTCCTTTCCTTAGTCTTTCCTGTTATGTAGAGAGCAAATTTGGGAAAATAAATTGAAATCATCAAGCAAATGCAACATGGCAGATTTGATGTCAAATCTCCCATACAACATGTAAAAACCCAGCCAAAGCAAAGAAGTGGCAGCATGGCATGTAAGGAAATGTAAAAATTTCAAACCAAATGCAAATTTCCTCCTCTCTACATGCATAAGTAAAGGGCATTCAAAGTTTCAAACAAATGCACAGACCGTGGCAGCTGGGAAAGGTTTAATAAACTTTAAACTTAATGAAATTGCAGTTGCATACCAGCACTCTCCCTCCCACGTGTGAGCAGCACCAAGGGAACTTCAACAAATTGTAAATTGGCAATCTTCTCCTCCTTGCCATGAGCTTTTGGCAGGTGTGTGAGTTTTTGTGAGGTGGGTGACTGTAGAAGGAGGTTTAATGGCATTCAAAACCTTCAATTTAATGCAATTAGCAGCAAATAGAAGCTTCAGCCAATGCAATGTTTGGAGTGTGTTTGGAGTGTGTTTGGAGTGTGGAATGTGGTGTAGCTTTGCAATCTTCCCCTCTTCTCACGTGCTGGCAGTGAGCAGCATGTATAAACCTCCAAGCCAAGTGTGAGCAGCAGTTTGGCAACCCCCTTTCATGTGGTATGTGTAAAGCCACATAAAACATAAAGGATTTAAATACAAACAAAATGACATTGGCAGGTGTAAAGCTTGTTTCCACGACCCTGCCAGCATCGTTCCCAGCCATGGTATTCTTAAAAGGCCATTTGGAATACTCAATGAATGCAAAAGTCTCAAAAAAAACCTCCAAAAACGCAGCTCCAGGCCTAATCGCTTTGTCCCACATGCGCTGGGGGAGGGACGTTTTCAGTGTTTATATGCAAAAACGAATGGTATTATAGTGTCTAAGCCTTAAAGGCTTTTGACACAAGGTGCCCATGGGCGCCCAAGGCGGGCCCACGTGCGAGCACGCTTCCCGAGGCGAAGGAAGAATTGACTGGACGAAGACAAAGTGGATCCCACGTAGGCACGCTTCCCGAGGCAAAAGGCAAAATTTTGCAGACGAAGGCCGAGTTAAAGAGCGAGCAAGTTCGAGAGAGATCGACGGCTCGCGCTATTTCGCAAAGGGAAGATGCACGCGAGTTAAACCAGTGAAATAGCGAGGATGAACGTGAGCCGTCCACGTGGCACGTAGGTGGCGGGTACAGCCAACAGTCCAGCACGCGGGTCCCGGTGAGGTGGCGATGACGTGGCATACAAGCAAGCGGCCAAGTGGCAGTGACGAAGCAGATGACGTGGCGATGATGAGGTGTCATCCCAGGTGGCGTCCGGTCAACCCCATCAGCCAATCAGAGGCCGCCACGTGGCAAGGCGTCAGAGCACAAATGGAGGCAAAAATCAAATTTTAAATGAATAAATGATATAGTTTAGACTATATTGAAATTCGAAATATTTAAATGATGGATCCATGATGAGAATTAATTCGCCCAGGGTCCAATTTTTGGCCAAAGTATAAAGTATTATATATCGCCGGAAAGCTCTCGGAGCGAGGAATCTGATTATGAAGTTAATTTTGACAAATGTGGGATATTTTAGAAGCAGTTTCCATGGGAACATAATTCAGTTAGAGAGGAGACACTTGGCAATTCAGTTGCAGATTTGATTTTCTTCTCTCCTCTTTTTATTCCGAATTCTTCTCAGTTGTAAGGGTTCCAGAATTCTGTGAGAATGACTCCAGTTTTCATGGCTTCCAATTTTGAGCATTCTTGAAGATTGTACAGGGCAGGGCTTTTCCTTCAGTAATGGAGTTCAATTCTTGTTATAGGTGTTTTTAGTTGCAGGGTCTTGTGTATGTAAGGCATACATAAATTCACACACGATTGTCTCTAGATTTGTATTTCCATTTTATCAAATCAGATCCTCAAGGAGGATGAAATTTGTTATCTCAAGGAGATAGTTATGATTGTTTGCAGGGATTCTTCAAGGAAGGATTTAAATTCTACAATAAATCATAAAAAATGGAATATAGTTTCAAGATCTGATGATTTTGTGAATGATCTTAGTAATGCATTTATGCAAGGCATTAATGCATGAATATTTAATAATGAAGATGGATTTGCAATCAAAGCTTTCATTTATAGTTTGATGTATGACTCTGTTTCCCTTGGATAAGGCACTGATCTTGCAATTAAAGGGGTTCTCAAACCAATTTAAAATCCAATCAGAATACCTTTAGTTTGTGTTATGTTTTGAAATGTTTCATCTATCTCATGCTCAAGTATACTTGAGTTTTATGTGTAGATCTAGCCCATCTGCAATAAACTACTTGTTTTGGAGCCTTAGTGAGATCTATCTGTTTATGTTGATGCTCTCATAGATGTGTAATAGGTTTAATTCTAAGCATCAAAGGTATACCCGCCTAGGTTTTGCAGAGCCTGAAGAGTAGAAGGATTCATATCCTTGTCATGTTGTCCAAGCCCTGAAGTTCTTCATAGATTGAATTGGCTACTTCATAGATCAATTGCAGGTGTTCTTGGGTTATCACTTTTGGTGAACAACAGCACCCAGGCTGGAGAACAAGAATGTAATAGGTACTAAATGGGTATTTAGGAATAAAATAAATGAAGATGGAGTAGTGGTTACAAATAAAGCTAGACTAGTATGCAAAGGTTATGCACAAGAAGAGGTGAAGACTATGGTGAGACATTTGCACCAGTTGCAAGATTGGAAGGAGTTAGGACACTACTTGCATTTTCAGCTTACAGAGAATTTAAAGTATATCAGATGGATGTGAAGTTAGCATTTCTCAGTGGAATATTGGAAGAGGAAGTCTACATTGAAAAACCAAAGGTTATGCTTTGACTGAAGCAAAGGATATGGTGTGAAAACTACACAAGGCACTATATGGTTTGAAGCAAGCACCTAGGGCATGGTATGAAACATTACATTCTCATTTACTGAAGATTGGTTTTCAAAGAACCAATAAAGACTGTTGGCATTGCATGAAGATTGCATAGATGAACTATAGTGTTGTTATTGATATCAATTGTAATCAATAATGGAGTTCTATTGCAACCAGTAGTGATGTTGTAATGTATTCGGTAGTTGAGAAAGTGAAGGAAATTGGTATTACTATTGTAGCAGAGAGATCAACTGGTAACCCTAACCTGTTGATATGTCGAACCCTAATCAATGGAGCGTGGTGAATCGATTGTGTTGATCTATGATCGAATGGTGATCGGAGATGATTATGCCATGTATGCATGATGCAGGTGACGAGTTTCAAAGTGGTTTTGGCATGTAAAGATAATTGTTTTATCTTGGGAATGAGCGAGTGCATTGCATGAAGTAGAAACCGCATGATGAGTTACATGATCTAATGTGCGGTGATCCAGGAGAGGTTGAGGTTGTCTAGAACAATGTGTCGATGATTTCTATGTAATCCAACGGTCATGTTTGAACCATTTTTTTTGTAATCTCTATGAGATCTTAGTTTTTGTGATGTGTTACCGACCTATTATTTTTCTTATAAGGTTGATGAGTTGTTTTGTAGTAGTGTTGGGAGTTCTGGTTAAGTGTGTCAATGTGATTGATTGCCAAACTAGAAGGAGTATCTGTAGAATGTGTGAAGGCATATAGGAGCATAAAAAGGATCTGGTAAAGTAGAGTAGTGCTCTTACTAGATCAACAAAAGTCCTGTTGATCTCTAATAGTTACAACAGTTAAATTCCTTAACTGGGTAAGCTTTAACAAGCTTGGTGTTTTCTAAATCCTCTAACTAGGTGATCCATTAGCTTGGATTTTAAATCCTCTATCGAGGTTACTCCTAACAGGGTATTGTAGCCAATCCCTTAACTGGGTGGTCCTTAACCGGATTTGTTTCTAATAGGGCATTTTTGTAAAGCTTCTAACAAGGCTTGGCTCCTAATAGGGTGAACTTCAGAAGAGTTGAGAATACTTGTGGGTATTTATTCCCACCATGGTTTTTCCCGTTTGGTTTTCCACGTCAAAAATCATTGTGTCAAGTGGTGAATATTTTTGTGGCTATGTTTTGACATGGTTAATCTATTTAACTGGTAAAGCCATTTAGATGTGTTAAGATGACCAAAAGTAATCTAAAATGTGCTATTACTAATGTTAGTAAAGTGGTTTGATGTTTTGGTTAATTTTTTTTGGGAGTTTCAGATCTGTTACACTGTTATATTGGTATTTTAGTCAATCAATAAACTTGGCAGTGTAGTTACAGTTTATGGTACAATGTTTAAACTAATTAGTTCAGTGATTGATTTATGAGTTGGGTTTGAGTTTGGTGAAAGTTTAGTTTGTTTTCTATCTACCAAATCACCACCCCCCCCTCTCAGTAGTTGACTAGATCATTATTGATTCATCATATCATCAATTGGTATCAAAGCATTTCAGATCCTCGTGTTTAAGCCTAACAACTTGAGGTAAAGATCTAGAAGAACATAATGAAGAAAGAAGGTCTGAAGTTCAATAGGAAAAACTATAGAATTTGGAGTGATAGGATGAAGACCTATATCAAAAGATTAGGAAGTCAATATTGGGCACATGTTGTAATCAAATATAGCTTGCCAAGTGGGATTTTGTTAGATGATCAAAAGAAGGAGCAACAGGAGAATAATCAAGTATTGGAGGCCATTATCAGTTCCTTGTCCGATTCGGAGTATGTTGATGTCCATGGTCTAGAGACTACCTTTTAAGTGTGGAAGAAACTTGAAGATATCTATAGCGGTGATGAGCATGTGAAGATTTCCAAAGAGGAGAGTCTGAGAGGTAAATTTGATGACATGAGAATGGCTAAAGGTGAGATTATTCAATAGTATGGTCAATGGATCAAGGAGATAGTCGGTGAGATCAAAAGTACTGGTGGTAAAGTGGAGGATACCATAGTGGTTAGCAAGGTGTTGAGAATCCTTCTACCAGTATATGCTATCCGAGTTGCAACCATTTAGGAACTCAAGTCTATTGATAAAACAAAGGTAACTCTTGACTCCATCATTGGTAAACTAACTACATTTGAATTAAATTGTTATGATGGAAGTGCTCAGAAATCAGAATCTACATTTAGAGCTTCAATTTCTAACCCATCGGTAAGGAAAAGTAGAGAAGCTAGTCATAGTCATGAGTCAAAATCTAGTAGAGAAGTTGATGATGAAGATAGTCTGATTGAGCTTGAAGCATTATTGGCCAAGCGGTTACCCAGAGGTACCAGTAAGTACAAAGGTAAATTACCTTTGAAGTGTTTTGCATTTAACCAGATTGGACATATTGTAGCTAACTATCCAAATGGAGACAATGAGCAGAAATGTGAGAAGTATAAGAAGCACAAAGGCAAAGGTAAAAGAGATTGTCTCATTGCAGTTGACGGAGGAATCATAGATGAGAAATTTGAGGGAGATGCAAATGAGGACATTTTATTTATTTCTATTAAAGAGGAGACATCAGATCAGAAGGCATTAGTCTCTCATATGGATAGTTTTGATGATTGGATTATAGACAGTGGTTGTTCACACCACATGACCGGTGACCAGAGTATGTTTCTTACTTTGAAGGAATTTGATGGAAGTGTTGTGAGATTTGGAAATGACTCACCTTGCATGGTAAAAGGAAAGGAAACCATCTCTCTTAATGGAAAGAGCAGTGCATATGATGTCTACTGGGTTGAAGGATTGAAACACAATCTTTTGAGTGTTACTCAACTCAACGACAAAGGTTATCCATTGGAATTCAAGAGTGAAATTTGCAAAATCTATGGAAGCAAAGGTGAACTGATTGCAACTGGCAAGCAAAAAAAAGGTAACTTTTTTCACCTAAATTCTAAAGCCAACAATTGTTTAATTGCTAAAGTAGAAGATAGTTAGCTTTGTCATCGAAGATTTTGTCATGTAAATTTTGATAACATTATAGAAGTCAATAAGTCCAAATCAGTAAGAGGTTTGCCTTAGTTGGACAAACTGGTAAATGCTCTATGTAAGGAATGTCAGTTAGGGAAGATGACATCCTCAAATTTTAAGAGAAAATCTTTCTTAGCAGAACATTTGCTAGATTTGGTTCATATAGACCTCTGTGGACCAATAAGGACTAGGAGTATTCAAGGTGATCGATATTTTATGATCTTCACTAATGATTGCTCAAGAATGATGTGGGTCACATTCTTGAAGGACAAAATAAAAGCCTTTAGAAAGTTTAAGGCATTCAGGCCCTTAGCTGAAAAGGAAAGTGGAAAGAAGATAAAGTGTTTAAGAACTGATCAAGGTGGTGAATTTTCTTCAGAGGAATTCACTAGATACTATGAAGACAATGTAATTAAGAGGAAATTTTCTGCACCTAGGACACCACAACAAAGTGGTATTACAGAGAGGAAAAATTGGTCAGTTGTTGAAGCTACAAGAACTATGCTAATACAAGGAGGTGTAGCTAAGACTTTCTGGAGAGAACCCAATGAAACTATCTAAGGAAGATGATCCAGGAGCCGTCGAGGTTGGGTAGAACAATATGCAGATGATTTCTATGTAATCCAATCATCATGTTTGAACTAATTTGTTTTTAATCTCTATAAGATCTTAGGTTTTGTGATGTGTTACCAACCTATTGTTTTTCTTATAAGGTCGATGAGTTATTTTGTAGTAGTGTTGGAAATTTCGGTTAAGTGTGTCAGTGTGATTGATTTCCAAACTAGAAGGAGTATCTGCAGAATGTGTGAAGGTAGATAGGAGTGAAAATAGGATCCGATCAAACAAAGTAGTGCTATTAATAGATCAACAAAAAACCCTATTGTTTTCTAACAATTACAACAGTTAAATCCCTTAACTGAGTAAGCTTTAATAGGCTTGGTGTTTTCTAAATCCTCTAACTAGGTGATCCATTAGCTTGGATTTTAAATTCTCTATCGAGGTTACTCCTAATAGGGTATTTCCTTTAATAGGGTATTGTAGTCAATCCCTTAACCTGGTGGCCCTTAACCGAATATGTTCCTAACAAGACTTTTTTGTAAAGCTTCTAACAAGGCTTGGCTCCTAACAGGGCAAACTTCAGAAGAGTTGAGAATACTTGTGGGTATTCATCCCCACCATGGTTTTTCCCATTTGGGTTTCCATGTCAAAAATTATTGTGTCAAGTGGTGAACATTTTTGTGGTTATGTTTTGACATGGTTAATCTATTTAATTGGTAAATCTACTTAGATGTGTTAAGATGACCGGAAGTGATCTTGAATATGCTATTACTAATGTTAGTAAAGTGGTTTGATGTTTTGGTTAAATGGCTTGAGAGTTTTAGATCTATTACACTATTATATTGGTATTTTATTCAGTTTAAGATGTTTTGGTTAAATGGTTTGAGAGTTTATAGTACAATGTTCAAATCAGTTAGTTCATGTTTTAGTTAAATGGTTTGAGAGTTTATAGTACAATGTTTAAATCGGTTAGTTCAGTGATTGATTTATGAGTTGGGTTTGAGTTTGGTGAAAGTTTAGTTTGTTTTCTATCTACTGATTCAACCCCCCCTCTTAGTAGTTGACCAAATCATTATTGATTCATGATATCATCAAAGACAACAAGATATATCTCAAGACTGAAGGAGATAAGATACTGGTTAGTGAGGTATTTGTTGATGATATCATTTTTGGAGGAAATGATGATATGTGCCAGAATTTTGCTAATGAGATGAAGAATGAGTTTGAGATGTCACTAGTAGGTGAAATAAAATTCTTCATAGATCTGCAAATTCAACAGATGAAGAAAGGTATTTTCATCACATAGTCCAAGTATGTGAAAGAAGTATTGAAGACATTTGCAATGGGAGATAGTAAACCAATTGGAACACCAATGATTACAGGTTGTAAACTATCTAAGGAGGATGATTCTGCATCAGTGGATGAAAAGGAGTACTAGTCAATGATAGGTAAACTACATTATGTTGTCCACAATAGACCGGACATTGCTCATGCCACTAGTACATTCGGAGCTGATTTCCGACGGCCGTCTGTTAGATTTTCAATGAATTTTCATCGAAGTGTCGACAAAATCCACTGTCAAAAACTCAGCATCGGATTGGTCGACGATGCCATGCCCATTGGAAATTTGACAATCCAATGGACTTCGCTGATGGTCAAAGAAGTCGTCGGTCGAAAGCTTGGTATTCATCGTAATTCCAACGATGACCCTTTTGTATTAAAAAAAGTAATAATTGTCATCAATATAAAAAAAAATAATACCTAAGAAAAGCCCTTTTGGTTTCTAATTTGGCGTTATTGTACTATTCACTTAAGCGATGGGTCCATTTATCATAAAAGTGGTCTCCCCTTGTCATTTACCTAGGCGGTCCCTTTAAATATTTTATTCTTGTTCGCTTTTAATCTGCCTTTTCTAATGTCCGTTGGGCCTTATAAGTATCATGCAAATTTTTTTTGATCTTATGGCCTGCATTGATTTGCGACCAAAAGGTGCTCGAAACTTAGTTTCCGCAAAGTAGCGAAAGGTGAAGGTGGGCTCGACATATAGGTTTGGACCAAAGCTAAACACCGATCAAGTTTCATCTGATCGGACAAACAATGTGGTTTCGTGAGATCAAGATGAACATGTTTTAACCTTCGTGAAGTGGCAAAAGGGTTTGGCGGGTCCCAGAGATAAGCGGTCTTCTTTGGTTAAAGAATGATCGGGTTGGAAAAGATCAATGGCTTCTTGTTGTTTCATGGCCGGGAGATGCATGAGCTATAACTTCAGCGAAATAATGAAAAGGTGGAGGGTCTCACTAAGAGTGGTAGTAAATGTGGTAACCCCAGTTGGTGATGACATGGCGGTGACAAGGCACTGAGTTGACGGTATTTAGTGGGTCTGGGCAAGGTTGTCATAAAAAGAGTAAATAACGAGCAAGTTCTTGAGATCTAACAGCTCGCATGAATTCGCGAAGATAAGATGCTAGCAAGTTAGTCATTGCGAAGTAGCGAAAAGGCCAATGGGCCCAAGGGATAGGCATGGCATGAAGTTAAAAGCAGATTAGGCCTATTTTGATCTAACGGTTCTCATGGTTTCATGGCTGCAAGCCAAACAAAGAATAATGTTCATGAAGTCACGAAAGACAGGTGAAAATAACACGGAGGAGTGACATGGCATAATAGCTATCGCTTTTTGTAGAGCTTGGAAAAGATCAATGGCTTCTCATTGTTTCATGGCTGGGAGATGCACGAGCTATACCTTTAGCGAAATAGTGAAAAGGTGGAGGTTCTCGCTAAGAGTGGTAGTAAATGTGGTAACCCCAATTGGCAATGACATGGCGGTGACAAGGCACTGAGCTGGCGGTATGCAGTGGGTATGGGCAAGGTTGTCATAAAAAGAGTAAATAATGAGCAAGTTCTTGAGATATAATGGCTCGCATCAATTCGCAAAGATAATATGCTAGCAAGTTAGTTATTGCGAAGTAGCGAAAAGGTCGATGGGCCCAAGGGATAGGCATGGTATGAAGTTAAAAGTAGATCAGGTCTGTTTTGATCTAACAGTTCTTGTGGTTTCATGGCTGCAAGCTAAACGAAGAATAATGTTCGCAAAGTCACGAAAGACAGGTGGAAATTACATAGAGGAGTGACATGACAAGTGGTTTAAAAAAGTGGTTGAGGGCCCACCTAGGTGTAACTGGCAATTATGTGGGAATAGTAAAAGGGAACATGTGGTGGATTAAAGGTGGAACCAAAAGGAGTTTCCAGGGCTAATGGCCAACTGCCATGTGGCATTTATTAACCAGATAACAAGTGGGGTAAGTAATTCCCAGATAAAGGGCCCACTTAAAAGGCATCCATCTCAAGATTGATCCAACACTTCTTGTTGTTTCGTGACCCGAAGATGCCCACAGCTTAACCTTAGCAAAATGGCAAAAACCATTAGCCGTCAAGATGAGGCAGGATTAGTTAAAAGGATTGACGGTCCCGGTTGGAGTTAAAGGCCAGGTGATTTGAGTTTGATCTAACGCTTGGTGCGGCCTCATGAAGGAAAAGTGCACAACTGTTAAACTCCGTGAAGTGGTGAAAAGGAGGTAGGGCTCGACACTAAAGCAAAGAGATTAAACGGAGATAAAGGTGATGTAAGTTCTCAAGATCCAACAGCCAGCGTTGTTTTGTGAAAGAAAGAGAACAGGTTTTATGTTCTACGAAGTAGCGAAAGAGCGAAACAGAGGAAAGACTTAGAGAAATTATGACCCATTGGAGCTAGTTTTGAATTCGATTTGGCGAATTTAATTTTGAAAAGAAAGCCGAAGAATGCGGAGTTAATTTCTAAAAACTTAAATGCCAACTTGCCCTTTTTAGTTCGCATCAACTTGATTGCTAAGTATTGTTTCATTGAAGTTTGTTGTAGAGTGAATTGTTGCAGAGCGATTTTCTTCAGGAAAATAATTAGGTTTCTTGTGCTTTTCTTAATAACTCTTGGTTTGTTCTCAAATACTGCTATGTGAATTACTTCATTAGAGGTATGTACTAGCTTCTAGTGGTATAATTGTTTGACCTGAATGGCACCTAGAAGAGAATTTATAGAGAAAGCAAATTACTAGGACCGAAATATCTGTGATGATTTTTTAGAGAAATTAACCATGTCCACCAATGTTGGGGCTAAGGCCAAAGAGCTAGTACCTAAGAACCCTTGTCTAAAAATTGGAGATGACCTCTATGATAAGGGTAATTGGTTGAGGGATCCTAAAATAGGATTGTCAAGCTTAGGACTCTTCAAAGTTAGTTTTGGGCAGAGGAATCCCCTAGCTCCTTTGAATGGCATATGGGAGCAGGATGTAGGAAAGCTTGTGGTCCCATGTATTTTTATGGATGTAGATCTGTTAGCCTTGATTGCACAGAATTATGACTCTGTGGCAAGATGCATCAGGAACATAAAGGGATCAGTCTTGATTGAGATAAATGAAGATGAATTCAGGAAAGTGTTTAAACTCAATGAGTCCTCCAATTTGTTAGAACCTATTGACTTTGAGTCGTTATCCCAGGTTTACAACACACAAAGGGATCCTCTTAAAAGTGGCCCATTAAAATAATTCTTTGTAAAGATAGGGGGGTTAATAGTTGTAGGCCCCAGCACAATGGAACCATTCTCTCTCAACCTATTCACTCTGAGAGCTAAGGGTATGTATTGGGCATTATGCCAAATTTTTGGAGAGGATGCTGAAAAGAATATGCCAACCCATTATATGTTAATGATTGCACAAATTCTAAACCCCTCCCTAGCAATAACATTTGATTATGCCTCATACCTTGCTGATGCAATTCAGAAAGGGCTAGGAGGAATAAAAAATGGTAAGGTGGATAGGCCATTTGAATGGTACTCCATGTTAATGCATATGTTTCTGTTCAAAGGGGCTGATTATTTTGGAAAGAAGATGGACCTGATTAAGGTCAAGGATAAAGAGGAGATGCTAGTGCAATTGTGGAGTACTATTCTATCTTGGGATAGAGAAGATGCAAGTTATTTAAATTTTGATAGATGCTTTGCATCTAAAATTAGGATTCTTCTATGTAGAGAAAACCCTAGAATTCCTAAGGCTCTTTTGGACTTTCTTAGACCAAAAGAGTTTGTAGAGGATATCAAGATTGTTCACAATTGGGGAGACATATATTTGTACCCTGTGTCTACTATTTTTAGAGTGTTTGGATTTAGAGACACCCCCTTTTTACTACTCTATCAGGTCCCATTGAAGATAGGGATTGCAGATGTCCTAAGACAAATTGGGGGAGTACAAGAAGCAAAGCTAACTAATAGAGGTAAAGGGATTATTTTCCCAACTATTACCATGGCTCACCATTTTGTGATCACTAAGGGTGGATGGAGATTTTTTGAAGAATTCTTTAAGCCATATAGGTTGTCTATTATAGTGTCAAGATGTGCAGACCCCGAGGATTTCTTCAATGACATGTTCAGAAAAAGAGCAGTGTGCAGAGGTAGGCCACATCAATTTCAGTTCCCAGAAGATCTCATTAGAAATGAATTTAGCTTAGATGAGCAAGAACTAAGGAAGGAGAAGTGGGTGGCATATAAGAAATCCCTTGATTTTATCCATCAATTTGACACTGGCTATGACCCCCTTTCTAGCTTCAATCTATTTGAGGAGAAAATAAAATTCCTGATTCTTTATTTTGAAGATCTCGTGTAGACCTTAAAAGAAAAGAGGGAGGCCATAATGCAAAATGAGCCTGATAAGGCTAAGATGGTATTGGCTAAGCCTACCTTTGCTAGAGATATCCCATGTGGTGACTATGTAATGCACAAAAGGTCAAAGTACACTGTGATAATGCCAGTGACAGGTGAGCCTTCCACTTCAAAAGGGAAGAGGAAAATTGAAGATGTCATTGACATCCAGGATTCCCCTAAGAAGAAGAGAGTAGGAAAGGAAATTGAAATTGATGAGCCTCAATATTCTCCATCTCAGTCTCCTATCCACATTGGAGATGAACAAGTTATGGTTGAACAATTATTGCAGTTAGGGAGTCTCGATGAGATTTCCTATACCTATGAGGAGACCCAAGAGGGGATGCCTGAGGAGCCACCTAATGCTGAAATGGATTTGACTGATGGTGAGTTAAAGGGCCAAGAAATGGACCTTACTATTAAGAAAGCTAGTGAAGAATTCCTAGCTGATAGTAATTTTGTCACATCAGGAGCTTTTATATAGTTTCTATGGAAGCAAAATATTGATCAATTCAAGACTAGACGTGAATAGAGGAAAAGTGAACAACCTCTTAAAATTACAACTCAGGTAGAATAAGAGGTTAAGAAAGAAATGATGGAGGAGTTAAAATCAATCACCCCTGAGAAAGGAAGAGAAATGGTAGCAAAGGCTGGTGTGTTGATTCTCCCTGAATGGGATATAACTGATGCCTTAGTGCTTGATGCAATGAGGAAAGAAACAAAGCCTATGGAAGGAGTGACATTCAACAAAGATAATGTTTCTCTTGTCATGTGGTCTTTAAAGAAGGATGAAAACAAAAGAAGGAAGGATGCATTAGATTCTAGCCTCTTAGGAGGCATGATAGTTAAAAGAGTCCAAGACATAGGGGTAGTGGAAGCTACAAGCACAATCCTAGAGACTAAAAAATTCAGTGTTGTGGTGGCAGAGAAAGAGGCACAAGAAAAGGCTAATCTCCAATTGAAGTTGGAGACTATTTTAAAAGCTTACAATGATGCTAAAGAAGTAATAGCCAACAGAGACAACATAGTTGATAGACTCCAGAGTCAACTGGCAGGTCAATATCATCTCGGTGAATCTTCTACACTCATGATAGCCTTCTCTCCAGCAAGAACCCCTCCTACTAGTCCCATCATTGAATATCCCCCTTCCCCTATGCCTTCTAGTTCCCAATTACCTATAAAATGTCCAACATGAGTTGGAAAAATTGAAACAAGCTCAGACATTGTATGCAAACAAATATAAGGAGAAGGTGAAAGCCACCATCTTGAAGTTTGCTAACTCAGTCAAAACCTCCAATGTATACATAAATATGAAGAGGATTCTTGAGATTTTGATCAAACTGAGAGAAGAAGAAGCCACTTTGGAACCAATCCTGAATAAGTGGGTGCCTAGAGGTAAAGAGTTAGAGCTCATGTGTTCTTCCCATGCAGATGTAGAAGAGAATGACAATCTAAGGTCCACATGTGAGTTTATAAAAGAGATAAATATTCTTTCAGTGGAAGGAGTAGGTATAAAAAGAAAAGCCCAACTTTATAGGAAAGAATATGCAAATCATAAATTTGAAATGGTCCTATCCAACTAAAGGAAGATAAGACTTGGTTAAAGGAGGTGGACCACAATTTGTCCCTAAGGACCAATAAGATTAATAGTATTGATGACACATCCTTATTTGTCCAAACAATTGAGGAAATTGAAAAAGTGAAATTTCATTATGGTTTCATAGAAACAAAGATTGGGCATGTACAAGTCACTTGGAAGCAGCTAGAAGATATGAAACAAAAGATTGCTAGTTTTACTTGGCCTAGTGATGATGTGTATCAGGAGTGGAAAGATAAGTATATGGGATAGAAAAAAGATGCTCGGGAGTAGTTACAAGAGGTTGCAACAGAACAAAAAGCAAAGGAAGCCGCAGATACTAAAAAGGACTTATAACCGCTTCTTGAAAATGCCCGGTTGTTTGTAACAAACTTTCTTTTGAAGGGTCCAAAGCTTGTATGCATCCATACTATTATAAATGGATACCAGGACTCCTAAAAAAATGATCGCAAGTAATTGTAAGAAAATGCTACAAAAATTTATCTGAGCTTTTTTCTAGTCTTATGGAGAATACTCCAAGTTTTGTAATATTTTGTCCAAATTAATATCAATATACAGACTAGAAATAGTGTATATACATAGATGTGCATAGCAGTCATAGGGCAACTCATGTCAAATGTGCAACTCAATGCAATAAATAATCTTAGTTTGTAGCCCTATAGCATCATAATACAACCCTTGACCAAGTATGCATACAAGAAACATCTAGTTTTATTAAGGCACAAGCATCAAAGTTAGAGGTTATGACAACTAGTGAAAAACATCAAGAACAAAAAGTTTAGTCTCAAGTATTAGGAGTTGTAATAAAAAAACTAACAAGGATGAGGCATATTCATAACGTTTGCAGTCCCACCTTGGATATCAACACTAGAAGCAACTCATATTGTTTGTGTAAAGACAAGACAATATGGGAGTTCATTATACCCAACAACTCATGGTGTTGTTACCTTGTTGAGCTTCGCTTGGTTTTGAGAATAGTTTAATATTCTCTACTTAACAGGGCCAACCACATGAAGGTGGAAGCTCATTTGGCCCCTCCCCCCCGTAACATCACTCTAAATTCCCTATTAACATCTTATAACATTCATTCATTAATTCTTTCTACCATTAATAAAATATAGCATTCATTCATTAATATCACACAACGTTAATTAACACATAACATTGATTAACATTAATTAACACGCAACATTCATCAATATTAATTAATACATATCATCCATAACCATTAATTAGCACATATTTACATTCACTAACACATAAAAATCAGTCGTTATCAAATAAGTTAGATTACAATCATTTATTTCTTTGTTTTTTCTTTGAAGCTATGAAAAGACTAAGTGGAACATCAGTGTCTTCATCATTTCCCCCCTCTGTAGATGTTCTTCCAATTGCTTGTGATCTCAATGTATGCCTAGTCCTATACTAAGGATGAGGACACTGAAGTGAAGGGGGGTCCTCTGCAATAACAAAGAAATGGGTTAAATTCAAAAAAATAAAATATTATTGTTACAAGTATTTCATTAATTTAGAGAACATAATTGTTGTGCTCTTTACCTGATGGGGCCACATCATTTTGTGTAGCCTCAACTTCAACATGCTGAACACCATGGTCCTCTTCACCTGAGTGGGGAACATCATGTTCTTGAGGTTGTGTACCTAGATCATGCTCCACTTGCTCACCACCGACTACATGCTCTAAAATATTAACAAGAAAGGTTACATTAATTACTACTCTAATTACAAATTAAGATGTTTAATTGTATTAATAGCTAAATAAATAAATTTGAATAGCAAATGAATACCTCAACTACTGGGATGCACATCCAGACCTTCATGTGCAGGTGGTGTTTCACAATTAGTAGGTTGCATTCCAATGACATGCACATTGTTATCATTGCTTGCTTATTTAAAACAAATATAGTCACGTTATGTTGGAACTCAACATCAATTAGATTATTGGTAAAGTATTCAATTTGAAACAACTTCCATTTAGCATATTTACCTGTGTGATGGATGCACTCGAATGTTGTGTATGCCCACTCAATTCTCATAGCTGATCAGCCACGACTAAATAGCCTTGCTGGTAGGCAATTCTCTTGTCATCTTCTATGGGTGCTCTATTGAATTCAAAACCCTGCATTTTTGCTTGGTACCGTGAATTTTGCTTGCATTGTTTGATAAAAAAAAAATGTTTGCAATTTATTAATATTTTGAGACAATATGGGAGTTTACATAAGATACTTACAATTCGTGTAGCAAGTTTCATGTAACCACTAGAGCTGAGTTTGTGTTGCCTGTGCTTTTCTTGCCTTGCCTTAGTTGCCTTTGACGTGTCACTCAGTCTATAAAAAGTTTGAAATATGTTAGATTATGTAAATATAAAGAGTAATTAATTAGTACATAATTACATTCTTAATAGTATCCCATACCTTCTTCTGGCATCTACTGGTGTATTTCCTTTTTTCCTTTCAATTCTCTCCTTGGCATCCAAAACCAAGTCCTTCCACTCCCTCTCTAGAATCATGGGGGGATGCTCGTACTTTAGGTTCCTCCTCAAATGGGTCCTATATTGGTCCCTCACATACTTTAGATATGTGCCAGTTTTTTCAAGGAGCTTGGTTTGGTCAAAGGTGTCATTTCCAAACCACTCAACCATTTGGTTTGTCAATTCATCTTTTAACCTTTTTTCTTGGTCATTCCACCTTTTAAAGCAAAAACAAACCTATTAGATTCATAAATAAACTGAAGCTACATTTATTACACTTCAAGAAATGGATCAAAGGAAAAGTATTCTTGCAATGATATGAAATCAAAAGTGGATAAGGGTTAGTTCACATATGATGTACCACCTTTTACGTATGGTGGGCCTAAATATCTGCAATGCAATGCCACTAAGATGTTTATAGAAAATATCATTGGCTGCAAAAAATTCATGGGATCAATATTAGTCCAAAATGAGTGATCATAAAGTAAATTACAATTAAAGTATATATAATAATAATTTTAAAGTACCTGGAACCTTTTGTATCTTTAAGGGAAGCATTTCTTCATCGCTCACCATGAATGTGGCCTGCAATATTCCCGTACTAGAAATACGAGAAGATCCAAGAAATGATTCTATGTTATCAACAGTAGTCACCTGTGGCACATCCTCATGTGTATCTCCTCCTACAAAAAATGAATCCACTATGAAATGGCATTAGAATTCAAGAAAGAATGCTTGAAGGGAAATAAACACATGACAGAAGATAGAGAAAAAGAGGGATCTACAAACAATGGGCGGGTCAATATGACGTGCACTAGAGGATGTCTGCATGCTACGTGTTGCCGACATTATAGTTGGCAATACAGGTGAGGGTGACCTCTGATGAGGCAGCATTGGCATTTGCACAGTAACATTGACAACACCTAAAGAATAATACATTAAATATATCAAACATTAAATATATGAAAAGTACAAGAATTGTAAACAAGGATGAACCTTTATTTTGAAAATTGACTGTATCAAGTATGATGTGTTTTGGGTACTCAGAGTGATAAGCCAAGCAAGTGATAATACAACAAAATCATCATCACCTGATCCTGCAACACCCTAATCGTACTACAACTCCCTTTCCCTTTCCCCGAACATCCGTTTGTGTCAAGAATATTATTAACAATTACAAAATTAGTATAAATCACTAAAAAAAAGAACATAATAATGTAACAGTTTGCTTCTACCTAATTTGTACAATTACAATGAGGTTTACCTGCTCGGTAGAAGTGTCGCAAGGTACATCTCTGTCTACGATATGTGATGGATCCATGTCGGCCTGTGACAAAGAAAAAATAAAAAAAATGTTAGCGAAATTACATCATACACAACATGAACAACATGAACTTTGTAGACAAAAAGTGTATTAAATAATAAAAAGATTTTGTCATCAAAATCATTGTAAATTTTGTAATTCCTTACCTTTACTTTATGTAGACTTTGTAGGATCCTCAACTAAATGGTCACATAAATAGTCACATAGCTAATAAACAATCCAATTTCCATAAATAAACACAGTTTAAAAATTGTCACATAAATAGTCACACCCCCTATCTCCATCTCCATATTAAAAGGTGCATCATGAATTAATTATGTAATGGCATTAGAATTCAAAACAAAATGAATTAATTATGTAAAAAAAATTCTATCAAGAAGTCAATATTCAATAGATAATATACTAATCGTATTCCTCATAAATTTCATTCCTCATCATCATGAACATCATCGCCATCATCGCCATCATCATCATCATCATCATCATCATCATCATCATCATCATCATCATCATCATCATCATCATCATCATCATCATTGTCATCATCATCATCAACATCTTCACCATCATCATCACCATCATCACCATCACCATCATCATCATCAACATCATCATCATCATCATCATCATCTTCTTCTTCTTATTCTTCTTCATCATCATTATGAAACTATCGATTGTGATCATCATCCACTTCATCTTCTTCTTCCATCACATTATACTTTATTGGCCTTCCTCTTGGATCATGTCTAACAACAAATGACCAACCCGGTTTATGTGGAACCTTAGAGTAAAATACTTGCTCACATTGGCTTGGAAGAGCATAGGGCTCATCCCCAACTGGTTCAAATGACCTTGTATTTAACATTATAAAACCATTATCATGTTCAATAATAGTTCTATCAGGATCATTTTTATTCAGTTGTAGCTTGTACCATTTGACGATGAACAAAACTAATTTGAAGGAATTAAAGTCACACTCAAGTATATCATCCAAAATGCCATAGTATTGATTTTAAGACTATTGAGGATGAATGCCATTTCTCAATGAAATATTTGTCACCTCAAAGACTGCAGTGATGCGAGAATCACAAGTTTTCCTCTGTCATCCAACTTTTTTATGCAAAATTTATGACCATTGCAGCACATAGCGTTGTGGTGTTTGACCTGCGATATGTCAAACATGTAAAATTTATTGCATTGTGAGTTGATAAACATATGGTTGATTAATAAATTTATAGGTACTTGTTTATCTCTTAAACCATATGCTAAATCAATTTCCCTTTGCGTAACATTGGAATCTCCATTACGATGTGCTTCTTTAACCAATGAAGCCACACCTTCCCATGTTAACATGCGTCCAGAATGTTGACAACGTTCAATCCATACTGTTATCCAATCAAGATTGTTTGCAATATACAAATGTAGTTCATCCCACTCTCGACCAACTGTACAAAAAATAAATAGATGTCTTACAATCGATTTATTTTGAAGATTAAGAATTAATTAACTACAATAAAATCTTATAATTACCTCTCACTTTCCTCAATCTACCTTTCCCCGTCAAGTACTCCCCTTCGAATTTGTTAATGGTGTTGGGATCCCAAATGTGATCCACGTGGATCTTTGCTACAAACTTAGGAAAATATTCAGAAATGTACACCATAGTCTGGTATACCATATATCCCTCCACCATAGAACCCTCAGGATGTGCTCTTTGTCAAACCAAAGGCTTCAAAAATTTCAAGTGCCTCTCAACCATCCACATTGACCTAGTGTGTACAGGTCCACACAATTCAATCTCCTCAACTTGGTGTATGAGGTAGTGTTCTTGTGCATTGAAAAAAGCTAGAGGTAGACACTTTTGCATTTCACACATTAAATGAGGAATTTTTCTCTTCCAATATTTTATATTGTCTTTATGGATTTCTTTACATGACAACCACCTACAAGGTATTCAAGACACAAAAAAATATATTACATAAGGAAAACAAATCACAAATATAATATCTATACAATGAACTAAATAAATATCACTACTTACCTTATGTCTTTTCCAAGATCATATATGACTTGCTTGACATTATTGTCGAAGTCGTCTGGGAGAGATAGAGGTAGAACGTACTGCAACAATTATAAAATTATCTTTTCATTTTTTTGTAACATAATGAAAAGTACACGTATGCTCAGTACTTAAATACATACTAAAAACACAAGAACATGAATTACCTTAATGAAGGTATGCCAATCATGCATTTTCATCCCTAGCCCAAATTCACTTTTCTTTGATATGAGATGTTTATGTTCGCAGCAAATCCTATGGGAATTCAAATTTTTCGTATGACTTCTTTTATAGAATTGCTTTGCTGGTCTGTTAATAACCAAGGAAGCTCACTTATATTAATCTGGTCTCCATGGCTATTTGATTGAATGACATTTATCATTGCATGATTGGAATCCTGAATGTCACTACATATTTTGACAATTTTTTCTTTGTCACGCCTTCCATCCAATATTTTCCATAATGTCTCTATTATATTCTTTCCAATATGCATACTATCAAACAAATGAACAATTTGTAACTGCTCATAGTAGGGCAACCTACTAAATTGTTAGGGATAACTTTTTATTCCCTTAGGAAGGTTGTCATTTATGCCTTCACGACCTTCACGATCATCAATCACATCATCAGCAAACAAAACAAAATAGAAAACATGTTTTATGACAAACCAATAGATGGAATGACATTACCTTGATGATTAATTCTATTATATTCCAACTTCTACAGGTGAGGTGTCATTCTTCGTGGCTTTGATGTATTCTCTTCTTTCCCATTGAAAAGATGTTTTTCAGTATTTCGATACTTATGATTTTTGTGGAGAAAGTGCCTATACTCATCAAACACCTGCTTTCCTAAACTTTTTGAATGATGAGATTTCATCTTTGGACCACAAACAGGACATGCAAATTTTCCCTTTGTTTGAAGACCTACAAGATAATGTATAATTGGATTAAATATGATAATTTTTTGAATTATAATGTTCATGCACAACTTAAACACTATAACATACCACAAAAATGTGTTAGCCCCGAGGGATCGTGTATTGTCCATAGAAGCATCGCATGGAATTGAAATTGTCTTTGTCCTATTGGTCTAGAGACGTCATACATAGTGACACCATTTCATAACTCCAGCAACTTGTTGATAAGAGGCTCAATATATACATTCATATCTTTAACTTGGTACTTACCTAATTGAATGAACAAAAACATTACATAATTATTATGACCATTTTACTGCAATATTTATAATTAAATTTAGACGACTATATTTAAATGATAAAATACCTAGAACAATCATTGCCAACATTATGTGCTCCCTCTTTATTGACATCCATGGAGGAATGTTATTGTTGATAACAAAAATAGGCCACACTGAGTAAACAAATCTCATCTCTCCAAATGGATTGACACTGTTTGCTGCCAATGAAAGCCTAAGATTATGAGGTTCTTCTTTAAAGTGTGGCCACTTTTCCTCTATGTCCATAAATGCTGAACCATCCATAGGCATTTGAATAATGTCATCTCAACTTCTATTGCGTGCATGGTAATCCATAAATTGTGCCAAGGTAGTGCACTTGAATAATCATTGCATACGTGGAATAATGGTAATATAGTGAAGAACCTTGCGAGGAACCCTTTTTGTTATTTGATCTGTTTGATATCTATTGATATGACATTTAGTTTCAAGTTCATGTTGTTTGTGATATATAATATGATCATTGGGAGAAGCATCTATTGCTTGATACTCCATTCCAATATCTTTCATAACGACAGGTAATTCTCGATATGAGCGAGGTAGAATATTTGATGGTGGTAACAAAAACTCACCTATCAATCTACAACAACAAAATATAATTTGTTATAATAAAGAATATTAATGGTACAACATGATTCATAGTTTATTATGACATATATGACATGCCTTAACATACATGACATTGTTATGTTGGATAAACCATTCATAACCTTCAAGTTCACCAACAAGAATACAACGGAGAGAAGAGTTGCCTGCGAGCCTTCATAAAGGGCCTCAGATGCCTTCTCAAGTAGAGGGACATCATGAACAACATCAAGGTCATCTTCCTAATGATGATTAGCTATGCGAGTACTAAATGAGTCATGGATCAATGTATTTGTACCATCATCTTTAATTGTGTTTTTTGGCTCATGATCATCATCTTCCATGGGATCATTATCTTCAGCTTCGATATTCACACCATGTTCGTACACTTCGAAAACCATATTCTTATGGTTGTGTTGATCCATACCATGTGCTCCGGGGTGCTCGACCTATATAAAATTGATATACATAAATAAACCGTGATCATGATCTCATCATCATGTGATTTATTATGTATATAAATTGTCGAAATGATATAATGAAAAACTTGCCAATGGATGATAATCATGTCCACCTTTAATGTGACCATGTAGCCTACAGTGTTTCTTCTTTGTTTTGATTAGAAGTCTTCTAGTCTTTAACCCCTTACAAATTTTGCACGGACAATAACATTTTCCATCACCTTTTCTTTTCAAGTTAGACCACAATCTAGCAATTGTCTCCTTATTTTGTTGTTTGTTGATATTGTCTGACATGGTCTTTCTTCACAGGCAAGAAAATAGAAATTATTGTCTGACATGATCTTTCCCTCACGAGCTAGTAGATCCTGCTTCCATACTTTAATTCTATTTTCTCAAAGGACAATCCTAAAAATCCATGCATTGCAAACAACTTTTTACACCTTTGTTGGTTGTGGTGGCATCACAGAGAGTTTACATCAATAAATGAAGAACATGCTTGTGCTTTTAATGCAGTAGTAGAAGTCTATCTCTTATTCAATATCTCTAGTGAAACCCCCATGATCTTTTGTTGGAGTAGAGTTTGTTATATTCTAGAAAGGGTCTTGTTTTTGTTGATGGGATATTCATCTACCTCAAGAAATAACTGTTCTTATCTCCAACAAGAAGTGGAACTAAATGAAGATCTAGCACCATGAAATTAATCCTCAAAAGGATTACTATAGTTAGTTTTGGTAGATAATGATCTGGGTAAAATACTAATGTGGCTTTATGAAACATTATGTACTAGCTTAGCATACTCTAACAACTTTGGTGTGACATGCTACATCCAATTATGTCTCCATCGGTATCTCTATTGTGTTTATGGATTGGGATTCAATGTACTCTTTTTATACATAGATTTTACTTTCAACTGAGGAGGTTTGTATTTACTTACTTGTCTTTCGATTGTATCCCTATTTCAAGAATTTCTTCTATCAACAAATCATTTGTTGTAAGTTGTACAAGTGGAATCTTGAAAATACCTTCCATGCTAGCCTTGTTGATACGTTCAACACCATCTTGTGCAACAAATCTTTAGAACTCCATTTTTCCGAATTGAAGAGTGAGTAGTAGGACAATCTAGGACACTTACAGAGGTTTCACAAGAGAGATAAATAGACCTAAATATTATGGCTTAATAATGATCAATAGGTAAACAGATAAGAAACTCTCAATATCAAAATAACTTTCTCATTTGTCTTTACTAGAAATGGATAGATCTGCTAATAATGGCTTTATGACTATATGTCAACTTTAGACTCAATCCAAGAAGAGTTATAACTAATATGTGATATCTAGATTTATGATCTCTATAATATAACAATCCAATAATTATGTTTCCACGCATCTATACCACAACACAAACATCATGCTAGTGTTCAGTCATAGCAATTGATATCCTAATTATAGAATGTGAAATATGCACATAACTATGAATAAAGATTAAGAAAAACAAATAAAGATGCTTATTGCAAACATAAATGACTAATGGACAAGAATTGAACTCATTGTAGATAGTTTTGAATATCAAATTCAATTATTTGTGTGCATTTAGTAACTCATGTACTTGTGGCCAACCATTTATCTCTTTCATAAATTAAACGCTTATTAATAACATTAAATGGCTGAGTAATTATGTTTTAGTTCAAATTGAAAATAAAATATTTTATTTCAGGACAGCTCACACTATTCCCTATCATATTTTAGACTCTTAGTTTTGTTAGTAGTGGTTTGATGTCTTTGGAGCTGATCATTGCATTTCTTTAGTTACATTTGCCAGCCTACTCCCAGCCTGTGCCAAAATGGGAGCTTTGGAACAAGGTATGGACATCCATCAAAGCATAAAAGATAGAGAAATTTTGTCAGATATAGTTGCAACTGCACAAAATGGATTTGTTGAGAAGGCTTTAGAAACTTTCAAGCAAATGCAATTGACAGGTGTAAAGCCAAATTCCATGACCATTGCTACTATCCTCCCTACCTATGCAAAAATGGGAGATTTGGAATAGGGTATGGACATTCATCGAAGCATAAAGGATAGAGAAATTTTGTCAGATGTTGTAGTTGTAACTACCTTGGTAGACATGTATGCAAAATGTGGAAGCATAGCATGTGAACTATTTGATAGAATGCCTAAAAGAAATGTTGTCTCGTGGACTGCAATGATTGCTAGATATGCACAAAATGGATTTGTTGAAAAGGCTTTAGACACTTTCAAGCAAATGAAATTGGAAGGCATAAAGCCAAATTCCACAACCTTTGCCAGCATCCTCCCTGCCTATGCAAAAATGGGAGCTTTGGAATAGGGTATGGACATCCATCAAAGCATAACGGATAGAGGAATTTAGTTAGGTGTTGTACTTGCAAATGCCCTACTTGACATGAATGCAAATTGTGGAAACATGGACAAGGCTCATGAATTGTTTGATACAATGCCACAAAGAGATGTGATCTCATGTGAACAATCAACATGTGCGTATATAGAAGGAGGGGATTGCTGATACAAAATTGAATGCTCACTCCTCAATCACAGTTCTATGGTTTTACGAGATTAAACTAGGACAATTAACCACCACATGTATATTTTTTGCAACATGAAATTTAAAACTAGGGCACTTTGAATCTACCTCCTGCATGGGATTGCCTTCGACGTAGGTTTGATGTTCTTGGGGGTTGAAGTCACCACAAACTCCTATGCAGGATTGCAATTCATAAATGAATTCCCAGCCTTTTTTTATTTTGTAATGGCCGCTATTGTTGGAATTACGATGAACTCAAGCACTTTTTGGAAAAAAAGAAAATTCTCATTGCTAGTGCCTTCTTCATTGAAACCAAATGGGTAATTTCCATCGAAATTACAACAAATGTGGGCATTTTTTCAAAAAAAAATCAAATTTAGCCACAATATACCTTGTCGGTTGGAAACCTCAGTCGAAAATCTAGTCCAAATGTATTAGTGTGCAGTAGGATTAGTTGCCAGATTTCAAAAAATCCCAAAGGAGGCATACATGGCAACAACCAAAAGAATTTTCAGATGTTTGAAAGGCACAATTGATTATGGATTATGGTATCCATATGCAAGTAACTTTGATTTGAAAGTCTATATACAAATGCAGTCTGGGCATGGAATGTTGATGACATGAAGAGGACAACTAGAGGATATTTATTTCTTGGAGGAAGGCTAGTATCTTAGAGCAGCAAGAAACAAAGTTGTATATCACAGTCAACTACAGAAGATGAATATGTTGCAGCATATATGAATTGTACCCAAGCAATCTGGATGAAACACATTCTGGAAGGTTTCAAGTTGAAGATTTCAGAACCAGTAAGGATTTTCTGTGATAACACTAGTACAATAAACATTTCTAAGAACCTGGTGTTGCATGCTAGAACAAAGCATATTGAGCTGAAGTATCATTTCTTGAGAGAGAAAGTGCAAAGTAAAGATGTGCCATTGGAGCATGTATCTACTAAGGAATAGTCGGCGGTTATCTTTACTAAACATTTACCTAGGGCTACTTTTGAGTATCTTAGAGGTAAGATAGGGGTTATACCCCTACATGAGGTCAATTAAGTCAATGTGGAGGACATCAGTCCTATATCTTATTGAAGATATTGAAGCAAGATTGGTGTAGAGTGGAGCTGTTCCACAGGGGGAGCAACAAGTTGCAGATTGTTGTTTCAGATCGGTCAAGCATGGAATGTTTAACCAACTGATATTGATATTCACTTTGGCATTACTGTCAAAGAGGGAGAAGAACTGTATGATTGATGAGGAGAAGAAGTGTATATGATTGAGATCTAGTTACCAACTGAAGACATGGAGACACAGTTGAAGGAGAGTACATGGAAAAATATTGATATTTTTATTGCCATCAATGCCAAAGGGGGAGATTGTTGGCATTGCATGAAGATTGCATTAATGAAGTATAGTGTTGTCATTGATGTCAAAAATAACTAGCAATGGAGTTGTATTGCAACCAGTAGTGATGTAGTAAAGCAATTGGTAGTTGAGAAGTGATGAATTGTATGATTTATGAGGAGAAGAATTGTATATGATAGATAGCTAGTTACCAGCTGAAGACATGGAGACACAGTTGAAGTAATGTACATGGAAAAAACATAAACTAGGATTCCTATACTTGTGTATGTGCATTACTCTCAATCGTCACAATCAAAGGGTATTGATATTTGTATTGCCATCAATGCCAAAGGGGGAGATTATTGGCATTGCATGAAGATTGCATTAATGAAGTATGGTATTGTCATTGATGTCAATAATAACCAACAATGGAGTTGTATTGCAACTAGTAGTGATGTAGTAATGCAACCGGTAGTTGAGAAGTGATGGAAACCGGTATTTTTATTTGAAGAAGAGCGATCAACCGGTAATCCCAACTAGTTGATATGCCAAACCCTAACTGATGGAGCTTGGTGAATCAGTTATGTTGATCTATGATTGAATGGTGATTGGAGATGGAGATTCCACATATGTATAATGCACGTGATGAGTTTCAAAGTGATTTTGCCATGTGAAGATAACTGTTTATCTTGGGAATGAGAAAATGCATAGCATGAAGTGATAACAACATGATGAGTTACATGATTTGATGTGTGGTGATCTAGGACTGGTCCAAGTTGTCTAGAACAATGCGTAGTTGATTGATATGTAGTCTAACAGTCATGTTTGAACCGATATGTTTGTAATCTCTATGAGATCTTAGGTTTTGTGATGTGTTTACCAACCTATTGTATTTTCTTATAAGTTCGATGAGTTGTTTTGTAATAGAGTTGGAAATTTTGTTAAGTGTGGTAGTGAGATTATTGCCAAACCCGAAGGAGTGTTTGCAAATTTTTTTGAAGGCAGATAGGAGCATAAAAGGATTTGACTAAGCAAGATAGTGCTATTACTAGATCAACAAAAACCTTTTTATTCTCTAAACATTACAACAGTTAAATCCCCTAACTGGGTAAGCTCTAACAGGCTTGGTGTTGTCTAAATCCTCTAACCAGGCAATCCATTAGCTTGGATTTGAAATCCTCTATCGAGGCTACTCCTAATAGGGTATTGCCTTTAGTAGGGTATTGTAGTCAATTCCTTAACAAGGTGGTCCTTAACCGGATCTGTTCCTAACAGGACATTTTTGTAAAGCTTCTAACAAGGCTTGGCTCCTAATAGGGTGAACTTTAGAAGAGTTCAAAATACTTGTGGGTATTCCTCCCCACCATGGTTTTTCCCTTTTGGGTTTCCACATCAAAAATTATTGTGTCAAGTGGTGAATGATTTTGTGGTTATATGTTTTGATATGGTTGATATGATTAACTTTTAAAGCCACTTAGATATGTTTAGATGACCGAAAGTGATATGAAATGAGATATTATTGAAGTTAGTAAAGTGTTTTAATGTTTTGGTCAAATGGTATGTGAGTTACAGATCTGTTACATTGTATCATTGTTGTTTTGATCAACCGGTAAAGTTTGACAGTGCAATTGCAGTTTTAGATACAGTGTCTAAACTGGTTAGTTTAGTGATTGGTTTATGAGTTGGGATTAAGTTTGGTGAAATTTTAGTTTGTTTTCTATCTACTAATTCACCCCCCCTCTTAGTAGTTGTCCAGATCCTTAATGATTCATCATATTATCACTTATAAGTAGGAGGCAATGATCTCAGTACCTTAGCAAAAATTTCATCTTCTTCAAGTGTTCCACCGACACATCTAATACCTAGGACAAGTTCATTCACCTTAGCCATAAAGGAATTTATATTCTTATCTTCTCGCATTCTCAGAATCTCATACTTGATGAATAATGATGAATAGTAAGTACTCAATGGATACGGGGGGGGGGGGGGGGGGGGTGAATCAGTATAGACAAAAACTTCCTTAAACAACTTTGACTGCAAAGACTACACTCACTGGTAAACAGTATCACCGATCTAAATCAGGCCACTATTGGTAAAACACAGTGAGACTGTGAAACACATAAATTGGTAACACTTAGATCTTCACACAACCTAATATCTCATTCCCACTTCACCCACATTCTTAGACAAGTAATATATCATCAGAAGTATAATGACCACTGGATCAACATGCTTTACCACTTGCTAGAAAACACTAAGACATCACATGAAAAAGCATCACACACAACACATTGATTTTTCACGTGGAAACCCAACTAGGAAAAACCAAGGTGGGGATGAATACCCACAAGTTATTCTTTGAACTCTTCTGAAGTCCACTTTGTTAGGAGCCTAGTCCGGTTAAGGACTTTACAATAGGTTCTACTAGGAACCGATCCTGCTAGGGATCACCCAGTTAAAGGATGGCTAAATACCCGATTAAAGGTTAGAACCTTGTTAAAGGTTACCTCGCAAGAGGATTTGAAGAACTCAATGAATTTGAGTCACCCTGTTAAAGGATTTATAGAAAGCTTGTTAAAGCTACCCGGTTAAGGGATTTTCCAACTGCTGAAATGGTTAAAAGTCAACAGGTAATACACTAATCTGATAACAACACTCAATGCCAATGTAGATCCACTTTAGTTTCTTTTCTTCTACAATCACACTCTACAGGTATCAACACACTTCTCCAGTCTAGCAAGAATCAAGTATCTCTTCATTGGGATACACACATAACATTTGCCAACAACTTCACAATGCAAATCATCATCGACCTTATAAGAAATAGATAGGTCGGTTGCATAAACCCTAAACCCTAAACATTTAGGTTATCACTACTATTGGTCCAATCCTGACCATTCACTCACATTGCATAATGTAAAATTATCTTGAACAAGTCTCAAGACATTCTCCATCGTTTGATCTTTGCCACTTTTGGAAGCTGATAACCTATCACGCACTCTCCATCATTTACTGATACTTCGCACATTCTCGAGGTAGATAGGATCAATCTTCTCCATGCAAGATCCTCAAGGAAATTCTTCACGTGCACAAGGCTGACGTGGCAACATGATCTGATCTTCATTACAATGCTAACCTATCATAGAATATCGTTGGTCGAATCACACAAACTTGAAATGCATCAACCAAAAACCTTGAAGCTGAGACTACCAATTGGTAGTCATACCAAATGAAACCCGGATACCAGTTCACATTCCAACATACCGATTCACCATTTTGCATATACCGATTCTCATCATCAACATACCGCTTCACTTTTTCAAAATATATCGGTTCTCTTGCCAGTTGCTTACTTCAATATATCGGTTCATACTTCAACATATTGACATCAATGACAACATACAATATCATCATATCATGAAACTCTACACATATGCCAACAATCTCCCCCTTTGGCATTGATGGCAATATACAAAGATATCTCTCCGCTTCACATCTTCTCCCCAATACTATAGATATCTTCTCTGCTTCACATCTTCCCCCCCTTTGACAACATTGCCAAAGTGGAGGCACAGATTGTTGTTCATCAAAACTGATTAACCCATGTACACCTACAATTGATCTATGAAGTAGCCAATTCAATCTATGAAGAACCTCAGGGATTGGACAACATGACAAGGATATGAATTCTTCTACTCTTCAGGCTCTGCAAAACCTAGGTAGGTATACCTTTGATGCTTAAAATTAAACCTATTACACACCTATGATAGCATCAATAGAAATAGATAGAGCTCACTAGGGCTCAACAATGAGTAAGTTACTGCAGATAGGCTGGATCTACACATAAAACTCAACTATGTTTGAGCATGAGATAGATGGAACAATTCAACAGATCATTAAATAAAGATATTCTAATTGGATTTTAAATTGTTTGAGAATCCCTTCAGTTGCAAGATCAATGCCTTATCCAAGGGCAACAGAGTCACATATCAAACTTAGATGAAAACTTCTATTGCGAATTCATCTTCATTATTAAGTATTCCTACCTTAATGCCTTGCATAAATGCATTACTAAGATCATTCACAAAATCATCAGATCTTGAAATTGTATTCCATTATCTATCATTTATTAAAAAATTTAATTCTTCCTTGAAGAATCCTTGCAAACAATCACAACTATCTCCTTGAGATGGAAAATTTCAACCTCCTTGAGGGTCTGATTTGATTAAATGAAAGTACAAATCTAGAGATGATCTTGTCTGAATTTATACATGCCTTACATACGTAAGAACTTGCAACTAATAATACCTACAACAAGACTTAAAATCTACTCAAAGAAAATCCCTGCCCTGTACAATCTTCAAGAAAACTCAGAATTGGAAACCATAAAAATCTAGAGCACTTCTCCAAATTTTTGGAACCTTACAATTGAGAAGAAATGGGAATAAGAAGAGGAGGGAAAAAGATTAGGTCTGCATAACACACTGCCAAGTGTCTTCTTTCCCTAACTAAATTGCATTTCCTTCCCATGGAAATTTCTCTCAAAATATCTGATTTTTGTTGAAACAAACTTCATGACTACATTCCTCATTCTGAGAGATTTTTGGTGATATATAATACTTGCCACTTTGGCCAAAAAATACCCCTCAGGCAAATTAATCTCTCACTGCACCTCTGTCATTTAGATTTTTGAATTTCTTATATAGTTGGAACTATATATTTAATTTTAATTTTTCGCCTGATTTTTGGCATGATGCCCTACCATGTGGCAGCCTGCGATTCTCTAGGAGGGTGCACTAGGTGCCACCTGGAATGACACCTCACCTTTTGCCACTTGTCCGCCTCATCACCGCCACTAGACCGCCACCTGTCGGCCATGTCAGTGGGACCCGTGAACTCACCTGCCACTTGGACTAGCCATGTCACCTTTCACCATTTTACGATGGCTAACAGGCATGCATCTTCACTCCACAAAATCATGCACACCATCGGATCTCGCTAAACCTGCATGATCTTTAACATCTGCTTTTTCGCATGTGCTTTTCACCATTTCATGAAGGGTAAGTTCCGCACATCTTCCCTTCTTGAATCAACACACACCATAGATCTTTGACAAACTTTCTCACCAATTAAGTCACACTTTCTCTACAAAACTAACCTATGTTGGGATCCATGCCTGTGTGGGGTCCACCTGATTGCCACTTGGCCTCCTTGGTCGCCTCGGGAAACATGCCTACATGCATGGGATCCAGCTAGGCACCCAATCGACACCATTTGTCAAAAGCCTTAAGATTTCACACTATGAATGATTGTGTTTTTTGTTTTAAATATCAAATACTCCCATTCCTCAGTGAATGTGGGATTAATGCATTTTCTTGGGACTATGCATTTTGAAGTGTTTCAATGGTGCCAATAGTATTAAACTGAAAGATTTATTTCTCAACGCCTTCCTCACTCTCCATGTAGGGGCTAATACTACTGTACACCTGAGAATTGCATTTGCTTAAACTTGTTTTAATGCCCTTTACCATTCATGGGAGATACCAATTTCATTTGCTAAGAAGTTTTTGCTATTGCCTCATCTCCAACCATGAAAGATGTTATTGGCAATTAACACCTATTGGTTGCATTGGCTGGAGTTTATAATGTTGTTGTTGCATGCCTCCCCTTCAACATAGAGAACCCATGTAGGGGAGCTGGGGGGTATGATTGGGATTCAATTGCCAACGTCATTTACTAAGCTTCTAAATGGCCTCCAAACTCCATGACAGAGGGGGGAATTTGGCATTTCACCAGCCAATTGCATTGCTTGAAAGTCTTTGATGGCTCTTGAATTGTCTTTACACTTGCAGATCACATTTTCTTGAACTTCTTATGCTTTTAACCTGCTACATGGGAGGAGATTGCTGCCTTCAAACTGTTGGTATTTTGGTATGGTTTTGTCATTGATGTCAACACCTACTAACACTTATCAACTCTAGCACTTTGAAGAATCGACAAAGTTCACCAGCAAGCGACTTATGAATAGTCACCGGTATCTGGTACATTGGTAGGATATAATGTTCACCAACACTTAGAATGATATGGAAAACACTTGGTTATGTCTAAGACATCATTTGGACACTTTGTCTTTAAGATTTGTTTGTTGGTATATTTGAGTTTTCATATTTGCTCTTACCGGTAAATAGGTCCAAAATAAGCACCGGTAGGCTTATCTATTCCAGATCAACATGACACACTATGGAGAGGATTTATTAATGTTGTAATTGCATTGAGCCGACATGTTGAATCGGTTATCGCATCGAATATTGTTTTATTTGTAAAATGATTTTATTATAATATCTTTTAGAGCTGACCACCTAAAATTGGTCTTAGGTTATGGTATAAATATAAGATCTTATTTGTAAGATCATGTGTGGAATGCGAAAAGGAATTGTGTGAAGGTATATGTAAAAATAAGTAGAGCTATAGACACAGACATCATTTGAAGGTTGAAGGAGGGTTTTTGTGAAGACAATCAGAACTACACTAGTACTGAATCCAGCATAGAAAGATGCTAATTTGAGTAGTACATCCTTATTGGATTTAACCATCCAATTGTAGTCAGTGTGACTCCTATTTGTGTTTGAGTAATGAGCTCTAGGCACTTGGCCTTTTTGCATGTGTAGACCCCATTTGTATACACATACTATCTGTAATAGTATCGTTTGATTGTGGGTAAGGTTTCCCACTATGGTTTTTCCCCTTATAGGGTTTCCACGTACAAGTATTGGTGTTATGTGTTGTGGATGTTATTATGTTTCTATTTCATGCATTAATCTTTATCGGTACTATAATTAACTGATAAAACTATCTACCAGCATAAAAGACTAGTTTACCAGTATTAAGCATTAAAGTTGGTTAAGTTGTTCTGGTTTTAATTTATTTGACAACTGATTCACCCCCCCCCTCTCAGTTGTCCCCAGGACCTAACAATTGGTATCAGAGCTGAGTCCTGTTTTGCAGAAGTTTAACAACTTGAGGAGATCCAATGTCTACTAACTATTTCAGGAAGGATAGTCCTAAACTTGATGGAACCAACTATGGCATATGGAAGATCAGAATGGAGACACATTTGAATTGCATTGGAAAGGACATCTGGGAAGTTACAAAGAATGGCTATACTGCTCCTACTCCCGGTCACCCTAATCCACCTACCTTAGGAAAAGATGAGGAAAATGATTGCAAAGTTGGAGAAGCACTTTTGAGCACATTATCAAATCAGAAAATCATGGGATTATCTAATAGGTCTACTACTAAAGATATTTGGGATCATTTGGAAACACTGAATGAAGGAGATTCCATAGTCAAAATTGCAAAATTTGAAAGCTTCCAGGTCAGGTATGAAAATCTGAAAATGGAAGAAGATGAAAGGATTTTTTGCTTTTATGGAAAGAGTTAATGAAATTGTTTTGGGTATTAAATGTTGTGGAGGAACCTTAAGTGAAGATGAAATTGTTTCAAAAGTTTTAAGAGGATTTCCAGTGGCATATAAAATGAAGGTTACTGCTATAAATGAGTTAAGAACAATGCCTAATACATCAGTAACTAGGGATACATTAATTGGAAAACTTTCAGCTTTTGAAATTGAGGAATTCAGTCCTTTTGCTACTATAAAGATAGATTTAGCTTTTAAATAATCAACATCATCTACACCATCATTTGACAAGTTTGATTGGAAAGCCTTTTATGCAAGAGAACTTGAGGAAAGCAGGAGAGAAAATGAAGAACTTGAAGAACTTGAAGCACTATTTGCAAGGAAAATGCCTAAAGGTCCAGTTGAAAGTAAGTATGAAGGTAAAGCACCCTTTAAATGCTTTAACTATAAAAAGATTGGTCATATGGCTTCTAGATGCCCTGATAGACACGCTAGACTAAGAGAAGAAGCTAGGAGAACATAGAAGCCTAACCCTGAATATCAGAGATACAAATTCAAGAAGAATAAAGACAAATCTTGTTATATTGTTGATGAAGGAGTGACTAATGATTCTGATGAGGATCTGGAAGACAGTGAATGGGTTTTTGTTGCTATAACAGAAGATCAACTAACACCTACTATTCAATTGGTAGAGCAAGCCTTGGTAGCTAAAATTGAAGTTAAGGATGAATGTATCATTGACTCAGGATGCTCACATCACATGACTAGTGATAAAGGTAAATTCTTGAACTCTCAAGAATATAATGGAGGTCTAGTAAGATCTGGAGATGATAAAGCTTTCTTGATCAAAGGTAAAGGTACAATATCTCTTGATGGTAAGCATAATACTGACAATGTTTACTATGTAGAAGGTTTAAGGCATAATCTTTTGAGTGTTGGTCAATTAGTTGAGAAATGATTTCAGTTACAATTCAAGAATGGAAAATGCAAAATTATGAACAGAACTGATTTGGAAATTGCAACCGGTAATCAACCTAGAGGTAATATCTTTCATTTGAATAACAATGAAAAGACATGCTTGATTCCACATATTGATGAAAGTTGGCTATGACATAAGAGACTCTGTCATGTAAATTTTGATTGCATGGTAAAAATCAGTACTACTAAGACAGTTAGAGATTTACCTAAGATTGTTAAGCCTCACAATCCTTTATGTAAGGAATCTTAATCTAGAAAACAAGTTAGAGCTACTTTTAAAAGTATTCTAGAAAAATCCAATAATGCTCTTGACTTAATTCATACTGATTTATTTTGTCTAGCTAGAACTAAAAGTTTACAAGGTGATAGATATTTCATGCTAATCATTGATGACTACTCTAGAATGTGTTGGGTTACTTTTCTTAGAGAAAAATCAGAAGCACTTGGGAAGTTCAAATTATTCAAAGCAATGGTAGAGAATGAAACCAGTAAGAAAATCAAATGTCTGAGATTAGATCACAGAGGAGAATTTACATCTAAGGAATTTAATGCATTCTGTGAAGTAAATGGAATCAAAAGACAACTATTAGCACCCTAGACACCACAATAGAATGGAGTTGTAGAAAGGAAAAATAGAACTATCTTTGATGCAGCTAGAAGTATGTTATCTGAAGCAACTACCACATGTATATTGGAGAGAGAGAGTAAGCACAATGGTCTACACATTCAACAAAGTTCACATCAAAGGAGAAACCGGTAAGACCCCTCATGAACTATGGTTTGGTATTACTCCTACTCTTAAATATTTTAGAATATTTGGAAGCAAATGCTATATTAGAAGAGATGAGTATATTGGAAAATTTGATCCTAGAAGTGATGAAGAAATATTTCTTGGTTATTCATCTAAGAGAAAGGCATATAGATGTTTTAACAAAAGATTACAAAAAATTGTTGAGAGTACAAATGTAAAGATTGATGAACAATTCAGAGGAACTTCAAGGTATATGGACTCTGAACTGGCAACAAAGATTCTGACAAATGAATCTACATTGAACCCACTGGTACAGAATGAAAATCTAGTTACACCGGCATCATCTGAAAATTCCACTATAACTGAGGAACAACAACAAACAAAGACACCTCGGTATGTAAGATTGAATCACTCTGAAGATTAGATAATTGGAAACAAGTATAAAGGAGTTATGACAAGAGGAAGACTGGCAAATGAAGAGGTATGTCTTATTTCTCAAATTGAACCATCATCAGTTAATGAGGCATGTGAAGATAAACACTGGATTAAAGATATGGAAGAGGAACGAGAACAAATTGAGAAAAATAACACATGGACATTAGTTCCCCAACCTAAAGACAAAAATGTGATTGGAACAAAATGGGTATTCAGAAACAAACTTAATGAAGATGGTAAGGTAATCAGAAATAAAGCAAGACTAGTGTGTAATGGATATTCTCAAAAAGAAGGAATTGATTATAATGAAACCTTTGCACTGATAGCTAGAATTGAGGGAGTCGGATTATTCTTGGCTTTTGCAGCACACAAGAACTACAAAGTATATCAAATGGATATTAAATGTGCATTTTTGAATGGAGGTCTTGAAGAAGTTTACATTGAAGAACCTAATGGATTTTCTTTGACAGATAACAAAGATATGGTTTGCAAGTTAAGGAAAGCTTTGTATGGATTGAAACAAGCTCCAAGAGCTTGGTATGGAAGATTGGATAGGTATCTTTTGAAGATTGGTTTTTCTAAAGGTAATGCTGACAACAACTTATACTACAAAGTGACTAATGATAACATCTTGGTTATAGAAGTTTGTTTTGATGATATAATCTTTGGAGGAGAAGATGGATTATGTAAAGACTTTTCTATTGAAATGTAGCAAGAATTTGAAATGTCTATGATTGGAGAAATAAAATTCTTTTTAGGATTTGTAGATTTCATAGACTGATAAAGGTATATTCTTGAGTCAATCCAAGTACTTGAAGGAGTTACTAAAGAAATTTGGGATGGAGAACTCTAAACCAGTAAGCACACCTATGACTACAAGTGACAAATTATCTCTAAGGGATGAATCCACACCTGTTAATCTGACTAGATACAAATCTATGATAGGAGGCCTACTGTATTTAACACAAACAAGACCTGATATCATGACTGCAGTATGTATTGTTTCAATATTTTAGAGTAATCCTAGAGAAAATCATGAATCAACAGTAAAAAGAATTTTTCGGTACTTACAAGGAACTACAAATCTTGGATTATGGTATCCTAGAGATGAAAACTTTTAATTATGTGCATACACAGATGCAAATTGGGCAGGAGACGTGGATGATAGAAAAAACACCACTAGCGGAGCATTTTTTCTTGACAGCAGATTAATTTCTTGGTTAAGTAAGAAACAAAGTTGTACATCTTTATCAAAAACTGAATATGAATATGTTGCAGTAGCAACTAACTATACCTAGGTACTATGTCTTAAGCAAATGTTAAAGGATATAAAGGTAAAATGCAAGGAACCTATAACTATCTATTGTGATAACACTGCAACAATTGATATATCTAAGAATCTAGTATTACATTCTAAAACCAAACATGTTTCTATCAAACTAAATTTTCTGAAAGAGAATGTTGAAGCAAAAGAAGTAAAAATGGTCTATGTGAATACTAAAGAGAAGATTGCAGATATTTTCACTAAACCTCTGCCTAAGGAGACCTTTGAATATCTCAGAGACTAGCTTGAGGATATACCCCCACCGGTAGAGACTTAGACAGTTGATGTTTGTCATCAACTGCCAAAATTAGTAGAGAAATCTTTTACTCTAGCTTTGATGAGAAAGCTACTTCTCAGGGGGAGTAGTTGGTATAGTGAATTGGTTGGTATTTTATATGCTTTTTAATATTGCTTTGGCATTTGATGTCAAAGGGGGAGAGATTGATATGGAAAAATACATTATTTCTTGTGGAGAGATTATTCATTTGGGGAGATTGCTATTTTGGGAGAGACTGATTACTCTCTGTATCTATATTTTGATTTCTAGTTATGATCTCTTTTTTAGGAGATTGATTGGTTTTTGGTATTTAGCATTTTTGTTTTGGCACTTTGATGGTTTTTCCATCTTGTGTTGCCATCAATGCCAAAGGGGGAGATTGTTGGTGTTTTGGTATGATTTTGTCATTGATGTCAACACCTACTAACACTTATCCACTCTGGCACTTTGAAGAATCGACAAAGTTCACCAGCAAGCAAGTGACTTATGCACAGTCACTGGTATCTAGTACACCAGTAGGATATAATGTTAACCATCACTTGGAATGATATGGAAAACACTTGGTTATGTCTAAGACATCGTTTGGACACTTTGTCTTTAAGATTTGTTCATTGGTATATTCGAGTTTGCATATTTGTTGTTACTAGCAAATAGGTCCAGAATAAGCACCGACAGGCTTATCTATTCCAAACCAGCATGACACACTATGGAGAGGATTTATTAATATTGTAATTGCATTGAGTTGACATGTTGAATCGGTTATTGCATCGGATATTATTTTATTTGTAAAATGATTTTATTGTAATATCTTTTAGAGCCGGCCTACTAAAATTGGTCTTAGGTATAGATGTAAGATCTTATTTGTAAGATCGTGTGTGGAATGCAAAAAGGAATTGTGTGAAGTTATATGCAAAAATAAGCAGAGCTATACACACAGACATCATTTGAAGGTTGAAGGAGGGTTTTTGTGAAGACAATCAGAACTACACCAGTACTGAATCCAGCGTAGAAAGATGCTAATTTGAGTAGTACATCCTTATTGAATTTAACCATCCAATTGTAGTTAGTGTGACTACTATTTGTGTTTGAGCAGTGAGCTCTAGGCACTTGGCCTTTCTGCATGTGCAGACCCCATTTGTATACACATATTATCTGCAGTAGTATCATCTAATTGTGGGTAAGGTTTCCCACCATGGGTTTTCTCCTTACAGGGTTTCCACCTACAAATATTGGTGTTATGTGTTGTGGATGTTATTATGTTTCTATTTCATACATTAATCTTTACCGTTATTGTAATTAACTGATAAAACTGTCTACCGGCATAAATGACTGGTTTACCGGTATTAAGAATTAAAGTTGGTTAAGTTTTTTTGGTTTGAATTTATTTGACAATTGATTCACCTCCCCCTCTTAGTTGTCCCCGGGACCTAACACAAACCACACCAATTGCATTTGCTTTAATAGTTTCAAACCTCCTCCATTTTTCACTAGCACGTGAAGGAAGATGCTAGAAAAGGCGATGCTATCACATTTACTTGGAAGATTTTAAAAACCTCTCCAGACACCATGTTGCCTATTACTAATATCATTTGCTATAGGCTTTGAAGATTTTATTAGCTGATTTCAACACAGGGAGTATGCTAGTAAAATCGTGGCACTTGGCTTTACACCTACCATAAGCATTTGCCTGAAGATTTCTTGGTCTTCCTAAAACTACAACAAGGAGGAGATTTGGGTAAAGTCAATTGGAATTATGGCTGCCAATTGTATTTTGAAAGTTTTAAAACCCTCTTCCAAAAACTCTACTATTAACATTAAACTCGCATTTTTTTTTAATATCTCTTCTCTGTCACTGAAGGAGGATTTAGCATTAAACTCACCAATTTAAAATTGCCTGGAGTTCTATTAACATCTTGAACCCTACTGACATGTCTCATGATCACAATCCACATTTAAATATTCTGAAATTCTCCCATTGAACCAAGTCGCCAATAAAATCAATGCACAAGCATGAGCCAGGTCGGGCCCCAAAGTGGGTTCGACTCATTTTCATGCAACTAACCTTTGAAATGCCTCATGAACCTTAAACATACCTTTGGAATTGATTGACACCATTTCTAGATCTTTAAACTGATTTTTGTAACTTTCAGGCACTTGCGTCACATTTTCACATTTAATCGCAAAGACGTAATTTTCAAACTAGTCAAAACACCTTTCTGGACCTTGCAAACTGACATGTGTCTACTCTAATATACAAGCATGAACTCTACCTAGAGTTTTTTCAAGATGAATATTGAGTGAAGAAATATTAATGGTCAAAGATGACCAACTAGCTTTGTCGGCACTACGAACCTATTGAAGTCAATGCATACACAACTCATGATGCCTTTATTAAAAATATCAAATGATCTCTGTAGACCCTCAAATTTGAGGCATAAGTACCTTGAAGTACATATCAAATCTTAGAATATTTAGTTCGATTGGGAAGCTAATTGGGTGTGAATAGTGTGCTCATGAAAATAGCCACTTTAATTGATATAGCAATGAAAGTACAAAATACTGAATAAGGTGACTCAAGAAGCCCTTTTGAAAATTGATCAAACGGATTGGCAGGAGCTTAAAATTTGAAACATAGCTTGTCTTTTATACCAAAAATAGCCTGGAAGAAACATTCTAACATGACATTCACCAAGGCAAATTTTACACTTATGCAAAAAAGGGCTCCGACTAGCTGCTGAAATAGGGACTTGTCAAACAACACAAACTGCAAATAGATTAAGTTTGGAAAACTGAGCAAATGGATTCATGAAGACTTAAGATTTTGCACTGAGGTACACTTTTATGCATAGAATTAAATACATTTTGAAATTCTTCATGATGATCAACAGGGCAAAAGATATAAGCACTCAAAGTAGGCTACTTGGTAAAATCTGCATTTGTACCTAAAATGCACTTTCAGCTCACCCCTTGAAATATGTACCTAATAAATTAATCCAAACTAAATTTTGAAAGGTTTAAAACACTACATAAGCTAAATGAAAAGTTTACAACAAGTTTCCAAGCCTTACCCTTTGAAAATCAACTGGCTCCATTTTATCCTCTCTCTAACTAGGCCATTCAAACTGACTCATTTTATGATCATTGAGAAATTTGGATTAAAATTTCAAAATGGGCCTCTCAAATTACTCAAATTTAATGAGTCCCAATAGTGGCTCTGACTAGGGATGGTTGATTGTAAGATCAACACAAGAATTCAGAATCTATGGGTAAGCAGATCACCCAAAAAATAGGAAACACTTCTCTTCTCTTCTCAAAAGAAAAAGGCTTCCTTATTCTACCCAAATAGTAGGGCACTTTATTGAAAACCACACAACTAAAGCAAAGCAACTTTATAAAATATACAACTTATAAATGGCCCCAGGCCATCAAAATTGAAATCAATTCTTACCTCCATCAAACACATGACTTTCATTTCCACAAACTGGAGGTAAAATGGAAGTTTCACCATTATCCGCTTGATCAATCACACTTCCATTCTAATCAGGTGATCACATAAAACATAATTAGCAACATGTTCATAATCATAAAATCTTTGAAAACCAAACAAATGCTGAAAGGGCTAATCACTAGGTGACATAAGAGTGCCATACTCTTTACCATTCTTTCCCAGCTGAAATGAAAAGTGGCCTAACTTAGTCTGAAAGTTGAGAACATCAAGCACATCTCTATTGCTAGTTTGCTCAAATGATGAACACTCTTCCACAATGATGGCTTGCAAACTAGAGAGGAATACTTCCTCATAACATGACTGCAATTCATCTTCATGTCGATCACAATTTCTATTAGCCTCTTGCACAAGTAAAAACACATGATCATCACTTGTCAATGGTTCATTTCCCACTTACAAATCAGAGAAAACTACTTCAGATTTGTCATTATTTTTTATAGCAAGATCCACACAATGCATATCAAAATTTGAGTTCATATCAACATATGAATCTATATCTTCAGACCTATCAACCGTATATGCATTTTCATCTTGTCCATCACTCAAATCAAATACAAGGAAAGAATAAATAACATATGTATCATACTTCACACCCTCAAAAACATCATCAATATCATAACAGGTACTGGTTGGGTGTGAGAGATTGGGAACATTTTTGGGAGCATACCTTTGAAAATCAGCAGTGAAGAGCTCCGAAATTTGTTCACTACTTAGTGAACCTTCTTCTTCATTTTTATTTTCCTTGGCTTCATCCTCTATGTTGTAAACATTGTCCCAATCTAATAAAGGTATTAAATCAGCAGTACGTATGTCTCTATGCACATTTATTTCATCATTACAACAACTCGCATCTGCATCATAGCCTTTATCATGCTGCTCATAAAGTGCTTCTATATGTTGCAACATAGTTTCATAACTTTGATTGCAAATATTTTGTGGATTGAACTTAACAATACTATCATTCATATTAACCAAATCTAAAAACTCTAAAGAGTTACAATCATACACACTAGAACAACAATCTATATTTTCATCCTCCTCATACTGAGAACAAAATTATGTACTATCATGCTAATCATAAGAATCATTTTCAAAATCACAAGAGATATCCCTATTCACAGATTCATCTCCATTACTTTGGTATTCACCAATTTTAGTGTCAGCATCAGTATACTCAATATTATGTGCATTTTTCAGATTTATTTAGCTCAATCTCATCTATCCATTCTTTGATACATGCGACACTTTCTTCTCTCAAGGTTGTAGACCAATTAATTGAGTCAGGCTCATCAAGCTCTAAAAATAACTCAATCCAAATAGACTCATGGGGTCTAGCATTAGTTGAAAGCTCATTTAATTTAGCTATAAATCTTTCATAGAAAACATATGATGACTCTTTCTCTTTTCTTTTCCCTACTTTCTTTCTTAAAAACTAGACAAATTTATCTTGGATCTCTTGAAGACATATTGCAATCTCTTTGTCAATTTCTTTCATATTTGATAAAGGATTTTTAGATATAGGAACTACATTTAGATCCATCAATTTAAAAACATCTACTGAACCATTACTATGCTGATATATCTTTATTGTTTTACAAACTCCTTTCAACACATATGCAGTCACTAATTTTCAGAATTATACACACTTCTCCCATCACTTATGACTGCAATTTTCAAAACATGAAGTATGTAAAGTGTAGATTCTTTTTCCTTTTAATGGTGACTATTTCACCTTATAAGGAACATATAATTTCATAGATGCTTTGAGAAATACTCGGTAAAATAACTATTGTTTCCGTTCACTTCTTATTTCTCTTTGATTGGACCTTCAATCTCAAAACTCCAAGCCTCTGTTACCTCTTCGCTGTAAATTCACCAAATCCTTTAAATTTTTTACAATAATGAACACTAGTGCAGAGATCTTTCAGAGTCACCACTCATTGCTGTGAAAATTTATAAAATCATTCATAGAACATGAATAGATCTGGACTTATACATGTTGGCATTATGTGAACTGGTATGTGGACATAATGACATTGTATGTTGTCATTGATGTCAATGTGTTGAAGAGGTATGAACCAGCATATGTGAGAACTGGTATAACACTCTGAACCGACATTTATGCCAAAGTGAAGTGGTGTGCTTGTTCAAGATGAATCAGCATATGGTTATGGGAACCGGCACATGAAAGCATTGTATGACTACCGGTTGGTAGTCTCAACTTTAGGGTTTTCGGTTGAAGTGCTTCAAGCATGTATGGCTCAATCGGTGACATTGTGTGATGAGTTAGCATTGTAATGAAGAATAGATCATGTTGCCATGTCAGCCTTGTGCAGGTGAAGGATCTTGCATAAAGGAGATTGTTCCTATCTACCTTGGGAATGTGCGAAGTCTGTAAACAGTGATAACGTGTGAGGGGTTATCAGACACCATGAAATCGGAGGAAAACAAATGATGGAGAATGTCTTGAGATTGGATCAAGACTGTTGCATTCAATACAATATGATCAACGGTCAGAATTGAACCATTTGAATTCCTTAACCTAATAGGTCTAGGGTTTAGGGTTTATGCTACCAACCTATTTGTTTTCCTATAAGGTCGATGTTGTAACTCTTTCAAAGGTTGTTGGCAAAAGTTGTGTGTGAGTATCCAAGAGAAGGGATACGTGATTCTTGCCAGACCAGATGAGAGAAGTGATACCTGTAGAGTGTAAGTGTAGAAGGTGAAGAGGAGCTTAAGCGGATCTGCATTGGCATTGAGTGTTGTTACCAGATCATTGAAATACTTGTTGATCTCTAACCACCTCAACAATTGGAAAATCCCCTAACAGGGTAGCCTTAACCGGCTTGTTGTAAATCCCTTAATAGGGAAACTCAAAGTTATTGAGATCTAGAAAGCTAGAGAGCTCTGGAAATCCTTTAGCTATTGAGTTCCTGAAATCCTCTAACAAGGTAACCCATAAAAAGGTTTAACCCTTAACCAGGTGATCCCTAATAGGATCGGTTCCTAATAGAAGCTATTGTATCTGTCTTTAATAGGACAAGGCTCTTAATAGAGTGGACTTCCAAAGAGTTCAACAAGAAGCTTGTGGGTATTCATCCCCACTGTGGTTTTTTCTAGCTGGGTTTCCACATGAAAAATATGTGTGTCATGTGTGATGCTTTTATCTTGTGATTCTTTGTTATTACCTGTTAAGCATATGATGGTTCTATGTTTTATACCTATCAATAAAACATGTTGAACTCGCTGTTGTGAAGATATGATGATAGATTACCTTTTCATACATAAGGGTGAAATGGTAGTGTAGTTCTGAATTGAGTGGAAAGCTAAGTGAGAAACCAATTTATGATTGTTTTAGTTGTTCTGGGTTTTACTGGTTGCACTCTGTTTCAAACCGGTGTCACGGTGTGCTATTCATTTGGAGTAATTGTTGTTGAACCGGTTTAGGACTGTATTTTGTCTGTACTGATTCACCCCCCCCTCTCAGTACTGATTTGGTACTATTTGCTCATCATTGAGTTATCAATTGGTATCAGAGCATCCTTCAGGTCCTTTGTGTTGTAAGCTTAACTGCTTGAGGTTAAGATCCTAGTCAAATGATGAAGAGGGAAGGTCTAAAGTTTAACAGGAAAAATTTTGGTATATGGAAAGATAGGATGAAGATATTCATCAAAAGCATGGCTGCTCAGCACTGGAGTTATGTTGAGAATTTCTATGTTGTCTCTTCTAGTACTCTTACCGATGACCAAAAGAGAGAGATACAAGAAAATGTGCAAGTCATGGAAGCTCTCATTAGTAGTCTATCTGACATTGAGTTTATTGATGTTCAGGACAAGGTAAATCCCAAAGAGGTATGGGATGCTCATGAAAACATCTATGGTGGTGATGAACATGTAAAATAGGCTAAGGAAGAAAGCCTGAGAGGCAAGTTTGAAGATATGTGGATGGTTGAAGGTGAGACCATTTAGTAGTATGGAATAAGAATCAAAATAGTTGTTGGAGAAATTAAGAGTGCAGGTGATAAAATAGAAGACTCCACTATGGTAAGCAAAGTCCTGAGATCCCTATGTAGCGTCATAAAATTGCAACACTTGCAATTTCAACTGCATTTGGGTCTTCACGATGGTGGCGCAATGTTGAACCTGAATGGAGACCCCGAAACCTATTTGTGACATCAAAAACTACATCTTTTCTGCACCTTGGCCTGATCCTCCTTGCACCCTACTATCCTGGGAGGTGGGACCATGGCACCCAGTGCCCTGGTCCTTCAGGACCATGGCGACCAGTGCTTTGATCCTTCAGGACCATGGTGCCTAGTGCCCTGGTCCCTCAGGACCATGGCGCCCAGCACCTTGGTCCCTGGTCCTATTTTGGGCCCGGTCTCTTGTTGGGCATCGGGTCTCCAAGTTTGCAATTTGGAAAATAATGTTCCTAGGTCGGCCTAAGGTCAGAAAAATCAGTCTCCTAACCCTAATTGACAAGTATATAAACTACATTTCCTCTCCTAGAAAAAGGAGGAAAAACATATGTGTGCAAGAGGTAGAAGCGATAGGCAAACATTCAAACATTCAAAAATTCAAGCATTCCTTCAAGCAATTGAGCATTCCAGGTCTCCATTCAAGGCTAGGTGTTGCATTCAAGACAAGGATTCAACCATTGAAGAGGAGATCACCTACAACATACAACATACAACATCATTACACCTTTGCATGTAAGAATACAAACATTCTTACAATAAGGTATCAGTACTTGATTACATTACAAACATTTACATTTACAACATTCTCATTTCTTGGTTAATTCCAAAACTGGGGTTTGACCTGAAGGCAAACCCCTAATCCCTAACCCCCCAATCATCCTCTCTTTTCTATGTGTAGGTTGTAGGTACCCAGCTATAATTGAAGATCTGGAATCCTTGTGCAGAGACGAACAGATCCCCCTTCATTTCGCAGATTTTTCGGAGGACCGTGTGCACTCCGAGCACCATCATCCCATCAACTTTCGCTCAAACTTGCAAGATAGCATCGTCTCGACATTTTACTGCTAATTTCAGGTCCATAGCTTCATCCCGTGTCTTTATCTCCGTCTACAAGCAAATCTTTCCTACTTTTACATACACTCTTAGTTCAATCCTTCTATCTACATTCTTTACAAAAGAGGGTATCCTTGCTGTCTCAACCCTTGAAACTCATTTAGAATTAAATCTTGCATTGTGTGGGATTGGATCTTGTGAGTTTCAACCCCTCTTTTGAATGTAAAGTCTCTCCTAAGTGAAAACTGTCAATCCTAGTGACCTCCTTTCTCTCTCCGTGGAGTGGGGGAACACCTGGGGTTCGATTTTTTGCTTTACACCCTATTGTCGGTCTATGCAATATGGGTTGTTGCTATTCAGGAGCTAAGATCAATAGACAAGAATAAGGTATCCTTGGACTCCATCATAGCAAATTTGATAGCCTATGAGCTAAATAGTTTTGATGGCAGTGTTCAAAAGACTAAATCAGCTTTTAGAGCTTCTGTTGTACCATCCAAGAAAGGAAAAGAAGCAAGCACTAGTGGTGAACCAAGACAGAGCAGAGTAATGGATGATGAGGAGTTTCTGATGGAATTTGAAGCTCTACTTGCCAGGAAGCTTCCTAAAGGAACTAGTAAATACAAAGGTAAGCTACCTTTGAAATGCTTTTCTTGTAATCAGATAGGACATATTGCTATAAACTGTCCTAATGGTGATATCAAGGACAAATTGAAAACATTCAGGAAATTCAAAGGAGGAAACTAGAGAAACTGTTTTGTGGTAGTTGATGAAGGTGTCATAGATGAAGAATCAGAGGATGAAGAAAATGAAGATATTGTGTTTGTTTCTATCAAAGAAGATGTGTCAGACAAGAAGGCTCTTGTCTCCCAGTTTGATAATTCCAATGAGTGGATCATTGACAATGGCTATTCTCACCATATGACTGGTGACTGGAGAAAGTTTCTATCCTTGGAGGAGTATGATGGTGGTGTAGTTCACTTTGGCAATGATGCACCATGCATGGTCAAAGGCAGAGGGTCCATCTCTTTGAATGGAAAGAGCAGTGCTGACAATGTGTACTGGGTTGATGGTCTCAGACACAACCTTCTGAGTGTTGCCCAGCTGAATGACAGTGGCCTCACTCTGGAATTTAAAAATGGAGTTTGCAGAATCAAAGGAAAAGATGGTGAATTAGTGGCCACTGGCATGTAGACCAAAGGTAACCTATTTCATCTAAATGCAAATATAAGTACATGTCTTATGGCTAAGTTTGATGATAGCTAGATATGGCATAGGAGATTCTGCCATGTAAACTTTGATAACATTGTGAAGGCTAGTAAGATCAAGGCAGTTAGAGGGTTGCCAGTGCTATGAAAACTAGATAATACCTTGTGTAGAGAATGTCAATTGGGGAAAATGTCTTCCTCAACCTTTAAAGGTAAATCTTTCACTGCTGACAACTTGCTTGATCTTGTGCATACTGATTTGTGTGGTCCTATGAAAACTAGAAGTGTGCAGGGTGATAGGTACTTCATGATTCTCACTGATGACTGCTCAAGAATGATGTGGGTCACATTCTTGAAAGACAAGTCTAAAGCCTTTGTGAAGTTCAAAGCTTTCAGAGCATTAGTGGAGAAGGAAAGCAGTAAAAGGATCAAGTGTCTCAGAACTGATCAAGGAGGGGAATTCACTTCCAGTGAATTCAACAAGTATTGTGAAGAATTTGGCATCAAGAGGCAACTATCTGCCCCATGAACTCCATAGTAGAATGGCCTAGTGGAGAGGATTAACCAGACTATGGTTGAAGTAGCTAGAACCATGTTGATTCAAGGAAAGGTAGCTCACACCTTTTGGAGAGAAGTGGTGAGCACTACAGTCTACACAATGAATCGGGTATTCATCAAGAAAGGTAAGGATCAAACTCCTTATGAGTACTAGACCGGTAAGACACTTGTGGTTAGCTACTTTAGAGTGTTTGGTAACAAATGTTACATCAAGAGGAGTGAACACCAAAGCAAATTTGATGCAAAATGTGATTAGAGAATATTCGTAGGATATTCCACCAAGAGTAAAGCTCTCAAGTGTTACAACAATAGGACTCAGAGAATTATGGAAAGTATCAATGTAAGAGTTGATGAATCCTCTAAGAAAACTGAGGAAACCGATAGTGAGCAAGATGTAAATGAACCGGTTGCAACCTTCTGGGAATTGGTTGTCAGTCAACCAAGTACCAGTAACACTGTTCCTGAACTGGTGAATGCTGATACTGATGAAGATGAGGATGAAGAGGAAAAGCAAGAAGAACCAGTCAAGACTATTCCTTGGTATGTCAAGCTGAATCATGATCCTAAGTAGATCATAAGAGATAAGGATACAGGAATCCTTACAAGAAGAAAGATTAGAGAAAACTCATGTATGATCTCTAAATTTGAGCCTAAATCATTCAAAGAGGCTCATAAAGATGA